>NW_027077425.1:684357-1368714 GCF_963924675.1 Phocoena phocoena
TTCTGTGTGACGTAGTTCACGTAGAATCACCGTACCTGCATCCACTCACTATGCCGCTACAGGCCTGATGACACAGATTTCATTGCTGAGTGATATTGCATTGTACGTACGTGCCACAACTTCTTTATCCATTTTTTGCATTCTGGGATATTTACCTGATACTGTAGACGAGCTTCTTGTGAACACAGCCGTCCCAAATATTGGGGTGGCTGTCTGTTTTTGATTTTAATTTCCGTAAGCTATTGGACCATAAGTGGAAGTGCCATAGGCTGTGTTGCTTTGTTTCTTACGTGTTTCAGGAAACACCATACACTTCTCCAGGGTGGCTGCTGGCAATTTACATCCTGCCAATCAGCATAACAAGGCTCCCTGTTCTCCATATCCTGTCCTACCTTTCTGGATTTTACACTTTTTTCAGATGGCCCTTTTGCCTGGGGGGCAGTGAGACTTCATTGTAGTGCAGATTTCCTTTACAGGCTTGCTTGTTTGGCCAAAAAGGGCGTATGCGTTTTTTCCTGAATATATTCAGGAAAAAACGCATACGCCCTTTTTGGCCAAGTGCATCATTGTCGACGTTGTGCCTCTTTTCCTATGCTTTCAGGGCAATTCCAGTCTACCCCCTGCAATCGTTTTCCTGAAATTCAGCCCCGCTTTCAAGTCCCCTTCGCAGGCTTACTTCAATATATTTTTGGAGGATAGCTGTCATTTATAACTCTGCAGGTTTGTGAAGTACAGTGCCCCTGAGCTCCTTTCTTCAACTCGCTTTCTTGTGAGCTGGGCACAAAACCGCAGGATTGCTTCAGGCCCTAATCTGTTTCCAGCAGGGCACACTGAGCCTTTGTTTAATTCCTCTTCCTGGTGGGCAATGAGCGTTACATTTGCCCGTGCAGACACCTACAGCTAGTCTCTCATTGGTTCTCCCTATTCCTGTTCATCTTGCACAGAAATGGCAGGCTGTGCCAAACAGGAGGTTAAAGGCTCTGACTCTCCAAGCGGGGAGAGTGTTAGTAAAGCATCTGGAATGGTGAACCCGAGGACCAGGATACGAAAACTGAGATGCATTTTAAATCGTTTCCCAATCACACGGTGGACGATACTCTGGGTTTCCCATGCATGTTTTAGCTGGAGGAAGAATGCCTTGAACCTGGAGAGTTGGGACCCATGGAATGGGTACCATGCAGTATGACTTCAAAGGGTCTGCATTTGCTCACCGAAACTCACCAGTGCTATCAGCCTGAAGTGTCCAGCCTTATGTGTCAACCAGCTCTGGGTGTAGATGTGGTCAATCCCGGTTGCATCACATGCCCTGAGTGAATTATTTAAGAATTGCTCTCTATTTCACTGTCTTTGTGTTTTGTTTTTGAAATTTATTTTGATAATGGGATTTATCGGATTTTCACTGCTGCGTATCGGCCGCTGTACACACGCTTGATTCTCTTACGGAGACATATATATCCATGGGTTTTAAGATTCTTCCTAGTCAGATATATTCCTAGGCGTTGAATATGTGGTGTTGAGTCCATTTTGTTGAGCAAGGAGTAGGTCTTGTCTATTACATATTTGTCTTATGGAATGTTATCTGTACTAATTTCAGTCTCTGGTTTTATGCAGCACCCCAAGGCACCTTTCCCCATAAGCAAGCACTAGTTGGTTTTCTAAATTTGAGACCCTGCTCTGTTTTGTAATTCAGTTCATGTGTAGTCAAGTTTACATTCCGTGTATTAGTGATATCTTATGATGTTTCTTTTTCTGTGTGACGTAGTTCACGTAGAATCGCCGTACCTGCATCCACTCACTATGCCGCTACGGGCCTGATGACACAGATTTCATTGCTGAGTGATATTGCATTGTACGTACATGCCACAACTTCTTTATCCATTTTTTACTTTCTGGGGTATTTACCTGATACTGTAGACGAGCTTCTTGTGAACACAGCCGTCCCAAATATTGGGGTGGCTGTCTGTTTTTGATTTTAATATCCGTAAGCTATAGGACCATAAGTGGAAGTGCCATAGGCTGTGTTGCTTTGTTTCTTACGTGTTTCTGGAAACACCATACACTTCTCCAGGGTGGCTGCCGGCAATTTACATCCTGCCAATCAGCATAACAAGGCTCCCTGTTCTCCATATCCTGTCCTACATTTCTGGATTTTACACTTTTTTCAGATGGCCCATTTGCCCGGGGGGCAGTGAGACTTCATTGTAGTGCAGATTTCCTTTACAGGCTTGCTTGGTTGGCCAAAAAGGGCGTATGCGTTTTTTCCTGAATATATTCAGGAAAAAACGCATACGCCCTTTTTGGCCAAGTGCATCATTGTCGACGTTGTGCCTCTTTTCCTATGCTTTCAGGGCAATTCCAGTCTACCCCCTGCAATCGTTTTCCTGAAATTCTTCCCCGCTTTCAAGTCCCCTTCGCAGGCTTACTTCAATATATTTTTGGAGGATAGCTGTCATTTATAACTCTGCAGGTTTGTGAATTACAGTGCCCCTGAGCTCCTTTCTTCAACTCGCTTTCTTGTGAGCTGGGCACAAAACCGCAGGATTGCTTCAGGCCCTAATCTGTTTTCAGCAGGGCACGCTGAGCCTTTGTTTAATTCCTCTTCCTGGTCGGCAATGAGCGTTACATTTGCCGGTGCAGACACCTACAGCTAGTCTCTCATTGGTTCTCCCTATTCCTGTTCATCTTGCACAGAAATTGCAAGCTGTGCCAAACAGGAGGTTAAAGGCACTGACTCTCCAAGCGGGGAGAGTGTTAGTAAAGCATCTGGAATGGTGAACCCGAGGACCAGGATACGAAAACTGAGATGCATTTTAAATCGTTTCCCAATCACACGGTGGAAGATACTCTGGGTTTCCCATGCATGTTTTAGCTGGAGGAAGAATCCCTTGAACCTGGAGAGTTGGGACCCATGGAATAGGTACCATGCATTATGACTTCAAAGGGTCTGCATTTGCTCACCGAAACTCACCAATGCTATCAGCCTGAAGTGTCCAGCCTTATGTCTCAACCAGCTCTGGGTGTAGATGTGGTCAATCCCGGTTGCATCACATGCCCTGAGTGAATTATTTAAGAATTGTTCTCTATTTCACTGTCTTTGTGTTTTGTTTTCGAAATTTATTTTGATAATGGGATTTATCGGATTTTCACTGCTGCGTTTCGGCCGCTGTACACACGCTTGATTCTCTTACGGAGACATATATATCCATGGGTTTTAAGATTCTTCCTAGTCAGGTATATTCTTAGGCGTTGAATATGTGGTGTTGGGTCCATTTCGTTGAGCAAGGAGTAGGTCTTGTCTATTACATATTTGGCTTATGGAAAGTTATCTGTGCTAATTTCAGTCTCTGGTTTTATGCAGCACCCCAAGGCACCTTTCCCCATAAGCAAGCACTAGTTGGTTTTCTAAATTTGAGACCCTGTTCTGTTTTGTAATTCAGTTCATGTGTAGTCAAGTTTACATTCCGTGTATTAGTGATATCTTATGATGTTTCTTTTTCTGTGTGACGTAGTTCACGTAGAATCACCGTACCTGCATCCACTCACTATGCCGCTACGGGCCTGATGACACAGATTTCATTGCTGAGTGATACTGCATTGCACGTACGTGCCACAACTTCTTTATCCATTTTTTGGTTTCTGGGATATTTACCTGGTACTGTAGACGAGCTTCTTGGGAACACAGCCGTCCCAAACTTTGGGGTGGCTCTCTGTTTTTGATTTTAATTTCCCTAAGGAATAGGACCATAAGTGCAATTGCCATAGGCTGTGTTGCTTTGTTTCTTACGTGTTTCAGGAAACACCATACACTTCTCCAGGGTGGCTGCTGGCAATTTACATCCTGCCAATCAGCATAACAAGGCTCCCTGTTCTCCATATCCTGTCCTACATTTCTGGATTTTACACTTTTTTCAGATGGCCCTTTTGCCCGGGGGGCAGTGAGACTTCATTGTAGTGCAGATTTCCTTTACAGGCTTGCTTGGTTGGCCAAAAAGGGCGTATGCGTTTTTTCCTGAATATATTCAGGAAAAAAAGCATACGCCCTTTTCGGCCAAGTGCATCATTGTCGACGTTCTGCCTCTTTTCCTATGCTTTCAGGGCAATTCCAGTCTACCCCCTGCAATCGTTTTCCTGAAATTCTGCCCCGCTTTGAAGTCCCCTTCGCAGGCTTACTTCAATATATTTTTGGAGGACAACTGTCATTTATAACTCTGCAGGTTTGTGAATTACAGTGCCCCTGAGCTCCTTTGTTCAACTCGCTTTCTTGAGAGCTGGGCACAAAACCGCAGGATTGCTTCAGGCCCTAATCTTTTTCCGGCAGGGCACGCTGAGCCTTTGGTTAATTCCTCTTCCTGGTGGGAAATGAGCGTTACATTTGCCCGTGCAGACACCTACAGCTAGTCTCTCATTGGTTCTCCCTATTCCTGTTCATCTTGCACAGAAATTGCAAGCTGTGCCAAACAGGAGGTTAAAGGCACTGACTCTCCAAGCAGGGAGAGTGTTAGTAAAGCATCTGGAATGGTGAACCCGAGGACCAGGATACGAAAACTGAGATGCATTTTAAATCGTTTCCCAATCACACGGTGGATGATACTCTGGGTTTCCCATGCATGTTTTAGCTGGAGGAAGAATCCCTTGAACCTGGAGAGTTGGGACCCATGGAATGGGTACCATGCAGTATGACTTCAAAGGGTCTGCATTTGCTCACCGAAACTCACCAATGCTATCAGCCTGAAGTGTCCAGCCTTATGTGTCAACCAGCTCTGGGTGTAGATGTGGTCAATCCCGGTTGCATCACATGCCCTGAGTGAATTATTTAAGAATTGCTCTCTATTTCACTGTCTTTGTGTTTTGTTTTCGAAATTTATTTTGATAATGGGATTTATCGGATTTTCACTGCTGCGTTTCGGCCGCTGTACACACGCTTGATTCTCTTATGGAGACATATATATCCATGGGTTTTAAGATTCTTCCTAGTCAGGTATATTCCTAGGCGTTGAATATGTGGTGTTGAGTCCATTTCGTTGAGCAAGGAGTAGGTCTTGTCTATTACATATTTGGCTTATGGAATGTTATCTGTGCTAATTTCAGTCTCTAGTTTTATGCAGCACCCCATGGCACCTTTCCCCATAAGCAAGCACTAGTTGGTTTTCTAAATTTGAGACCCTGTTCTGTTTTGTAATTCAGTTCATGTGTAGTCAAGTTTACATTCCGTGTATTAGTGATATCTTATGATGTTTCTTTTTCTGTGTGACGTAGTTCACGTAGAATCACCGTACCTGCCTCCATTCACTATGCCGCTACGGGCCTGATGACACAGATTTCATTGCTGAGTGATACTGCATTGCACGTACGTGCCACAACTTCTTTATCCATTTTTTGCTTTCTGGGATATTTACCTGGTACTGTAGACGAGCTTCTTGTGAACACAGCCGTCCCAAATATTGGGGTGGCTGTCTGTTTTTGATTTTAATTTCCGTAAGCTATAGGACCATATGTGGAAGTGCCATAGGCTGTCTTGCTTTGTTTCTTACGTGTTTCAGGAAACACCATACACTTCTCCAGGGTGGCTGCTGGCAATTTACATCCTGCCAATCAGCATAACAAGGCTCCCTGTTCTCCATATCCTGTCCTACCTTTCTGGATTTTACACTTTTTTTCAGATGGCCCTTTTGCCCGGGGGACAGTGAGACTTCATTGTAGTGCAGATTTCCTTTACAGGCTTGCTTGGTTGGCCAAAAAGGGCGTATGCGTTTTTTCCTGAATATATTCAGGAAAAAACGCATACGCCCTTTTTGGCCAAGTGCATCATTGTCGACGTTCTGCCTCTTTTCCTATGCTTTCAGGGCAATTCCAGTCTACCCCCTGCAATCGTTTTCCTGAAATTCTGCCCTGCTTTCAAGTCCCCTTCGCAGGCTTACTTCAATATATTTTTGGAGGATAGCTGTCATTTATAACTCTGCAGGTTTGTGAATTACAGTGCCCCTGAGCTCCTTTCTTCAACTCGCTTTCTTGTGAGCTGGGCACAAAACCGCAGGATTGCTTCAGGCCCTAATCTGTTTCCGGCAGGGCATGCTGAGCCTTTGGTTAATTCCTCTTCCTGGTGGGAAATGAGCGTTACATTTGCCCGTGCAGACACCTACAGCTAGTCTCTCATTGGTTCTCCCTATTCCTGTTCATCTTGCACAGAAATTGCAAGCTGTGCCAAACAGGAGGTTAAAGGCACTGACTCTCCAAGCAGGGAGAGTGTTAGTAAAGCATCTGGAATGGTGAACCCGAGGACCAGGATACGAAAACTGAGATGCATTTTAAATCGTTTCCCAATCACACAGTGGACCATACTGTGGGTTTCCCATGCATGTTTTAGCTGGAGGAAGAATCCCTTGAACCTGAAGAGTTGGGACCCATGGAATAGGTACCATGCAGTATGACTTCCAAGGGTCTGCATTTGCTCACCGAAACTCACCAATGCTATCAGCCTGAAGTGTCCAGCCTTATGTCTCAACCAGCTCTGGGTGTAGATGTGGTCAATCCCGGTTGCATCACATGCCCTGAGTGAATTATTTAAGAATTGCTCTCTATTTCACTGTCTTTGTGTTTTGTTTTCGAAATTTATTTTGATAATGGGATTTATCGGATTTTCACTGCTGCGTATCGGCCGCTGTACACACGCTTGATTCTCTTACGGAGACATATATATCCATGGGTTTTAAGATTCTTCCTAGTCAGGTATATTCCTAGGCGTTGAATATGTGGTGTTGAGTCCATTTCGTTGAGCAAGGAGTAGGTCTTGTCTATTACATATTTGTCTTATGGAATGTTATCTGTGCTAATTTCAGTCTCTGGTTTTATGCAGCACCCCAAGGCACCTTTCCCCATAAGCAAGCACTAGTTGGTTTTCTAAATTTGAGACCCTGTTCTGTTTTGTAATACAGTTCATGTGTAGTCAAGTTTACATTCCGTGTATTAGTGATATCTTATGATGTTTCTTTTTCTGTTTGACGTAGTTCACGTAGAATCACCGTACCTGCATCCACTCACTATGCCGCTACGGGCCTGATGACACAGATTTCATTGCTGAGTGATATTGCATTGTACGTACGTGCCACAACTTCTTTATCCATTTTTTGCTTTCTTGGATATTTACCTGATACTGTAGACGAGCTTCTTGTGAACACAGCCGTCCCAAATATTGGGGTGGCTGTCTGTTTTTGATTTTAATTTCCGTAAGCTATAGGACCATAAGTGGAAGTGCCATAGGCTGTGTTGCTTTGTTTCTTACGTGTTTCAGGAAACACCATACACTTCTCCAGGGTGGCTCCTGGCAATTTACATCCTGCCAATCAGCATAACAAGGCTCCCTGTTCTCCATATCCTGTCCTACCTTTCAGGATTTTACACTTTTTTCAGATGGCCCTTTTGCCCGGGGGGCAGTGAGACTTCATTGTAGTGCAGATTTCCTTTACAGGCTTGCTTGGTTGGCCAAAAAGGGCGTATGCGTTTTTTCCTGAATATATTCAGGAAAAAACGCATACGCCCTTTTTGGCCAAGTGCATCATTGTCAACGTTCTGCCTCTTTTCCTATGCTTTCAGGGCAATTCCAGTCTACCCCCTGCAATCGTTTTCCTGAAATTCTGCCCCGCTTTCAAGTCCCCTTCGCAGGCTTACTTCAATATATTTTTGGAGGATAGCTGTCATTTATGACTCTGCAGGTTTGTGAATTACAGTGCCCCTGAGCTCCTTTCTTCAACTCGCTTTCTTGTGAGCTGGGCACAAAACCGCAGGATTGCTTCAGGCCCTAATCTGTTTCCGGCAGGGCACACTGAGCCTTTGGTTAATTCCTCTTCCTGGTCGGCAATGAGCGTTACATTTGCCCGTGCAGACACCTACAGCTAGTCTCTCATTGGTTCTCCCTATTCCTGTTCATCTTGCGCAGAAATTGCAAGCTGTGCCAAACAGGAGGTTAAACGCACTGACTCTCCAAGCGGGGAGAGTGTTAGTAAAGCATCTGGAATGGTGAACCCGAGGACCAGGATACGAAAACTGAGATGCATTTTAAATCGTTTCCCAATCACACGGTGGACGATACTCTGGGTTTCCCATGCATGTTTTAGCTGGAGGAAGAATCCCTTGAACCTGGAGAGTTGGGACCCATGGAATGGGTACCATGCAGTATGACTTCAAAGGGTCTGCATTTGCTCACCGAAACTCACCAATGCTATCAGCCTGAAGTTTCCAGGCTTATGTCTCAACCAGCTCTGTGTGTAGATGTGGTCAATCCCGGTTGCATCACATGCCCTGAGTGAATTATTTAAGAATTGCTCTCTATTTCACTGTCTTTGTGTTTTGTTTTCGAAATTTATTTTGATAATGGGATTTATCGGATTTTCACTGCTGCGTTTCGGCCGCTGTACACACGCTTGATTCTCTTACGGAGACATATATATCCATGGGTTTTTAGATCCTTCCTAGTCAGGTATATTACTAGGCGTTGAATATGTGGTGTTGGGTCCATTTCGTTGAGCAAGGAGTAGGTCTTGTCTATTACATATTTGGCTTATGGAAAGTTATCTGTGCTAATTTCAGTCTCTGGTTTTATGCAGCCCCCCAAGGCACCTTTCCCCATAAGCAAGCACTAGTTGGTTTTCTAAATTTGAGACCCTGTTCTGTTTTGTAATTCAGTTCATGTGTAGTCAAGTTTACATTCCGTGTATTAGTGATATCTTATGATGTTTCTTTTTCTGTGTGACGTAGTTCACGTAGAATCACCGTACCTGCATCCACTCACTATGCCGCTACGGGCCTGATGACACAGATTTCATTGCTGAGTGATATTGCATTGTACGTACGAGCCACAACTTCTTTATCCATTGTTTGTTTCTGGGATATTTACCTGGTACTGTAGACGAGCTTCTTGTGAACACAGCCGTCCCAAATATTGGGGTGGCTGTCTGTTTTTGATTTTAATTTCCGTAAGCTATAGGACCATATGTGGAAGTGCCATAGGCTGTCTTGCTTTGTTTCTTACGTGTTTCAGGAAACACCATACACTTCTCCAGGGTGGCTGCTGGCAATTTACATCCTGCCAATCAGCATAACAAGGCTCCCTGTTCTCCATATCCTGTCCTACCTTTCTGGATTTTACACTTTTTTTCAGATGGCCCTTTTGCCCGGGGGACAGTGAGAATTCATTGTAGTGCAGATTTCCTTTACAGGCTTGCTTGGTTGGCCAAAAAGGGCGTATGCGTTTTTTCCAGAATATATTCAGGAAAAGACGCATACGCCCTTTTTGGCCAAGTGCATCATTGTCGACGTTCTGCCTCTTTTCCTATGCTTTCAGGGCAATTCCAGTCTACCCCCTGCAATCGTTTTCCTGAAATTCTGCCCTGCTTTGAAGTCCCCTTCGCAGGCTTACTTCAATTTATTTTTGGAGGATAGCTGTCATTTATAACTCTGCAGGTTTATGAATTACAGTGCCCCTGAGCTCCTTTCTTCAACTCGCTTTCTTGTGAGCTGGGCACAAAACCGCAGGATTGCTTCAGGCCCTAATCTTTTTCCGGCAGGGCACGCTGAGCCTTTGGTTAATTCCTCTTCCTGGTGGGAAATGAGCGTTACATTGGCCCGTGCAGACACCTACAGCTAGTCTCTCATTGGTTCTCCCTATTCCTGTTCATCTTGCACAGAAATTGCAAGCTGTGCCAAACAGGAGGTTAAACGCACTGACTCTCCAAGCAGGGAGAGTGTTAGTAAAGCATCTGGAATGGTGAACCCGAGGACCAGGATACGAAAACTGAGATGCATTTTAAATCGTTTCCCAATCACACGGTGGATGATACTCTGGGTTTCCCATGCATGTTTTAGCTGGAGGAAGAATCCCTTGAACCTGGAGAGTTGGGACCCATGGAATGGGTACCATGCAGTATGACTTCAAAGGGTCTGCATTTGCTCACCGAAACTCACCAATGCTATCAGCCTGAAGTGTCCAGCCTTATGTGTCAACCAGCTCTGGGTGTAGATGTGGTCAATCCCGGTTGCATCACATGCCCTGAGTGAATTATTTAAGAATTGCTCTCTATTTCACTGTCTTTGTGTTTTGTTTTCGAAATTTATTTTGATAATGGGATTTATCGGATTTTCACTGCTGCGTTTCGGCCGCTGTACACACGCTTGATTCTCTTATGGAGACATATATATCCATGGGTTTTAAGATTCTTCCTAGTCAGGTATATTCCTAGGCGTTGAATATGTGGTGTTGAGTCCATTTCGTTGAGCAAGGAGTAGGTCTTGTCTATTACATATTTGGCTTATGGAATGTTATCTGTGCTAATTTCAGTCTCTAGTTTTATGCAGCACCCCATGGCACCTTTCCCCATAAGCAAGCACTAGTTGGTTTTCTAAATTTGAGACCCTGTTCTGTTTTGTAATTCAGTTCATGTGTAGTCAAGTTTACATTCCGTGTATTAGTGATATCTTATGATGTTTCTTTTTCTGTGTGACGTAGTTCACGTAGAATCACCGTACCTGCCTCCATTCACTATGCCGCTACGGGCCTGATGACACAGATTTCATTGCTGAGTGATACTGCATTGCACGTACGTGCCACAACTTCTTTATCCATTTTTTGCTTTCTGGGATATTTACCTGGTACTGTAGACGAGCTTCTTGTGAACACAGCCGTCCCAAATATTGGGGTGGCTGTCTGTTTTTGATTTTAATTTCCGTAAGCTATAGGACCATATGTGGAAGTGCCATAGGCTGTCTTGCTTTGTTTCTTACGTGTTTCAGGAAACACCATACACTTCTCCAGGGTGGCTGCTGGCAATTTACATCCTGCCAATCAGCATAACAAGGCTCCCTGTTCTCCATATCCTGTCCTACCTTTCTGGATTTTACACTTTTTTTCAGATGGCCCTTTTGCCCGGGGGACAGTGAGACTTCATTGTAGTGCAGATTTCCTTTACAGGCTTGCTTGGTTGGCCAAAAAGGGCGTATGCGTTTTTTCCTGAATATATTCAGGAAAAAACGCATACGCCCTTTTTGGCCAAGTGCATCATTGTCGACGTTCTGCCTCTTTTCCTATGCTTTCAGGGCAATTCCAGTCTACCCCCTGCAATCGTTTTCCTGAAATTCTGCCCTGCTTTCAAGTCCCCTTCGCAGGCTTACTTCAATATATTTTTGGAGGATAGCTGTCATTTATAACTCTGCAGGTTTGTGAATTACAGTGCCCCTGAGCTCCTTTCTTCAACTCGCTTTCTTGTGAGCTGGGCACAAAACCGCAGGATTGCTTCAGGCCCTAATCTGTTTCCGGCAGGGCATGCTGAGCCTTTGGTTAATTCCTCTTCCTGGTGGGAAATGAGCGTTACATTTGCCCGTGCAGACACCTACAGCTAGTCTCTCATTGGTTCTCCCTATTCCTGTTCATCTTGCACAGAAATTGCAAGCTGTGCCAAACAGGAGGTTAAAGGCACTGACTCTCCAAGCAGGGAGAGTGTTAGTAAAGCATCTGGAATGGTGAACCCGAGGACCAGGATACGAAAACTGAGATGCATTTTAAATCGTTTCCCAATCACACAGTGGACCATACTGTGGGTTTCCCATGCATGTTTTAGCTGGAGGAAGAATCCCTTGAACCTGAAGAGTTGGGACCCATGGAATAGGTACCATGCAGTATGACTTCCAAGGGTCTGCATTTGCTCACCGAAACTCACCAATGCTATCAGCCTGAAGTGTCCAGCCTTATGTCTCAACCAGCTCTGGGTGTAGATGTGGTCAATCCCGGTTGCATCACATGCCCTGAGTGAATTATTTAAGAATTGCTCTCTATTTCACTGTCTTTGTGTTTTGTTTTCGAAATTTATTTTGATAATGGGATTTATCGGATTTTCACTGCTGCGTATCGGCCGCTGTACACACGCTTGATTCTCTTACGGAGACATATATATCCATGGGTTTTAAGATTCTTCCTAGTCAGGTATATTCCTAGGCGTTGAATATGTGGTGTTGAGTCCATTTCGTTGAGCAAGGAGTAGGTCTTGTCTATTACATATTTGTCTTATGGAATGTTATCTGTGCTAATTTCAGTCTCTGGTTTTATGCAGCACCCCAAGGCACCTTTCCCCATAAGCAAGCACTAGTTGGTTTTCTAAATTTGAGACCCTGTTCTGTTTTGTAATACAGTTCATGTGTAGTTAAGTTTACATTCCGTGTATTAGTGATATCTTATGATGTTTCTTTTTCTGTTTGACGTAGTTCACGTAGAATCACCGTACCTGCATCCACTCACTATGCCGCTACGGGCCTGATGACACAGATTTCATTGCTGAGTGATATTGCATTGTACGTACGTGCCACAACTTCTTTATCCATTTTTTGCTTTCTTGGATATTTACCTGATACTGTAGACGAGCTTCTTGTGAACACAGCCGTCCCAAATATTGGGGTGGCTGTCTGTTTTTGATTTTAATTTCCGTAAGCTATAGGACCATAAGTGGAAGTGCCATAGGCTGTGTTGCTTTGTTTCTTACGTGTTTCAGGAAACACCATACACTTCTCCAGGGTGGCTCCTGGCAATTTACATCCTGCCAATCAGCATAACAAGGCTCCCTGTTCTCCATATCCTGTCCTACCTTTCTGGATTTTACACTTTTTTCAGATGGCCCTTTTGCCCGGGGGGCAGTGAGACTTCATTGTAGTGCAGATTTCCTTTACAGGCTTGCTTGGTTGGCCAAAAAGGGCGTATGCGTTTTTTCCTGAATATATTCAGGAAAAAACGCATACGCCCTTTTTGGCCAAGTGCATCATTGTCAACGTTCTGCCTCTTTTCCTATGCTTTCAGGGCAATTCCAGTCTACCCCCTGCAATCGTTTTCCTGAAATTCTGCCCCGCTTTCAAGTCCCCTTCGCAGGCTTACTTCAATATATTTTTGGAGGATAGCTGTCATTTATGACTCTGCAGGTTTGTGAATTACAGTGCCCCTGAGCTCCTTTCTTCAACTCGCTTTCTTGTGAGCTGGGCACAAAACCGCAGGATTGCTTCAGGCCCTAATCTGTTTCCGGCAGGGCACACTGAGCCTTTGGTTAATTCCTCTTCCTGGTCGGCAATGAGCGTTACATTTGCCCGTGCAGACACCTACAGCTAGTCTCTCATTGGTTCTCCCTATTCCTGTTCATCTTGGGCAGAAATTGCAAGCTGTGCCAAACAGGAGGTTAAACGCACTGACTCTCCAAGCGGGGAGAGTGTTAGTAAAGCATCTGGAATGGTGAACCCGAGGACCAGGATACGAAAACTGAGATGCATTTTAAATCGTTTCCCAATCACACGGTGGACGATACTCTGGGTTTCCCATGCATGTTTTAGCTGGAGGAAGAATCCCTTGAACCTGGAGAGTTGGGACCCATGGAATGGGTACCATGCAGTATGACTTCAAAGGGTCTGCATTTGCTCACCGAAACTCACCAATGCTATCAGCCTGAAGTTTCCAGGCTTATGTCTCAACCAGCTCTGGGTGTAGATGTGGTCAATCCCGGTTGCATCACATGCCCTGAGTGAATTATTTAAGAATTGCTCTCTATTTCACTGTCTTTGTGTTTTGTTTTCGAAATTTATTTTGATAATGGGATTTATCGGATTTTCACTGCTGCGTTTCGGCCGCTGTACACACGCTTGATTCTCTTACGGAGACATATATATCCATGGGTTTTTAGATCCTTCCTAGTCAGGTATATTACTAGGCGTTGAATATGTGGTGTTGGGTCCATTTCGTTGAGCAAGGAGTAGGTCTTGTCTATTACATATTTGGCTTATGGAAAGTTATCTGTGCTAATTTCAGTCTCTGGTTTTATGCAGCCCCCCAAGGCACCTTTCCCCATAAGCAAGCACTAGTTGGTTTTCTAAATTTGAGACCCTGTTCTGTTTTGTAATTCAGTTCATGTGTAGTCAAGTTTACATTCCGTGTATTAGTGATATCTTATGATGTTTCTTTTTCTGTGTGACGTAGTTCACGTAGAATCACCGTACCTGCATCCACTCACTATGCCGCTACGGGCCTGATGACACAGATTTCATTGCTGAGTGATATTGCATTGTACGTACGAGCCACAACTTCTTTATCCATTGTTTGTTTCTGGGATATTTACCTGATACTGTAGACGAGCTTCTTGTGAACACAGCCGTCCCAAATATTGGGGTGGCTGTCTGTTTTTGATTTTAATTTCCGTAAGCTATAGGACCATAAGTGGAAGTGCCATAGGCTGTGTTGCTTTGTTTCTTACGTGTTTCAGGAAACACCATACACTTCTCCAGGGTGGCTGCTGGCAATTTACATCCTGCCAATCAGCATAACAAGGCTCCCTGTTCTCCATATCCTGTCCTA
The DNA here is from genome assembly GCF_963924675.1 of Phocoena phocoena. Lineage (NCBI taxonomy): Eukaryota > Metazoa > Chordata > Mammalia > Artiodactyla > Phocoenidae > Phocoena > Phocoena phocoena. The sequence continues at coordinate 698,726 of NW_027077425.1, forward strand.
CCTTTCTGGATTTTACACTTTTTTTCAGATGGCCCTTTTGCCCGGGGGACAGTGAGAATTCATTGTAGTGCAGATTTCCTTTACAGGCTTGCTTGGTTGGCCAAAAAGGGCGTATGCGTTTTTTCCAGAATATATTCAGGAAAAGACGCATACGCCCTTTTTGGCCAAGTGCATCATTGTCGACGTTCTGCCTCTTTTCCTATGCTTTCAGGGCAATTCCAGTCTACCCCCTGCAATCGTTTTCCTGAAATTCTGCCCTGCTTTGAAGTCCCCTTCGCAGGCTTACTTCAATATATTTTTGGAGGATAGCTGTCATTTATAACTCTGCAGGTTTATGAATTACAGTGCCCCTGAGCTCCTTTCTTCAACTCGCTTTCTTGTGAGCTGGGCACAAAACCCCAGGATTGCTTCAGGCCCTAATCTTTTTCCGGCAGGGCACGCTGAGCCTTTGGTTAATTCCTCTTCCTGGTGGGAAATGAGCGTTACATTTGCCCGTGCAGACACCTACAGCTAGTCTCTCATTGGTTCTCCCTATTCCTGTTCATCTTGCACAGAAATTGCAAGCTGTGCCAAAAGGGAGGTTAAAGGCACTGACTCTCCAAGCATTGAGAGTGTTAGTAAAGCATCTGGAATGGTGAACCCGAGGACCAGGATACGAAAACTGAGATGCATTTTAAATCGTTTCCCAATCACACGGTGGATGATACTCTGGGTTTCCCATGCATGTTTTAGCTGGAGGAAGAATCCCTTGAACCTGGAGAGTTGGGACCCATGGAATGGGTACCATGCAGTATGACTTCAAAGGGTCTGCATTTGCTCACCGAAACTCACCAATGCTATCAGCCTGAAGTGTCCAGCCTTATGTGTCAACCAGCTCTGGGTGTAGATGTGGTCAATCCCGGTTGCATCACATGCCCTGAGTGAATTATTTAAGAATTGCTCTCTATTTCACTGTCTTTGTGTTTTGTTTTCGAAATTTATTTTGATAATGGGATTTATCGGATTTTCACTGCTGCGTTTCGGCCGCTGTACACACGCTTGATTCTCTTATGGAGACATATATATCCATGGGTTTTAAGATTCTTCCTAGTCAGGTATATTCCTAGGCGTTGAATATGTGGTGTTGAGTCCATTTCGTTGAGCAAGGAGTAGGTCTTGTCTATTACATATTTGGCTTATGGAATGTTATCTGTGCTAATTTCAGTCTCTAGTTTTATGCAGCACCCCATGGCACCTTTCCCCATAAGCAAGCACTAGTTGGTTTTCTAAATTTGAGACCCTGTTCTGTTTTGTAATTCAGTTCATGTGTAGTCAAGTTTACATTCCGTGTATTAGTGATATCTTATGATGTTTCTTTTTCTGTGTGACGTAGTTCACGTAGAATCACCGTACCTGCCTCCATTCACTATGCCGCTACGGGCCTGATGACACAGATTTCATTGCTGAGTGATACTGCATTGCACGTACGTGCCACAACTTCTTTATCCATTTTTTGCTTTCTGGGATATTTACCTGGTACTGTAGACGAGCTTCTTGTGAACACAGCCGTCCCAAATATTGGGGTGGCTGTCTGTTTTTGATTTTAATTTCCGTAAGCTATAGGACCATATGTGGAAGTGCCATAGGCTGTCTTGCTTTGTTTCTTACGTGTTTCAGGAAACACCATACACTTCTCCAGGGTGGCTGCTGGCAATTTACATCCTGCCAATCAGCATAACAAGGCTCCCTGTTCTCCATATCCTGTCCTACCTTTCTGGATTTTACACTTTTTTTCAGATGGCCCTTTTGCCCGGGGGACAGTGAGACTTCATTGTAGTGCAGATTTCCTTTACAGGCTTGCTTGGTTGGCCAAAAAGGGCGTATGCGTTTTTTCCTGAATATATTCAGGAAAAAACGCATACGCCCTTTTTGGCCAAGTGCATCATTGTCGACGTTCTGCCTCTTTTCCTATGCTTTCAGGGCAATTCCAGTCTACCCCCTGCAATCGTTTTCCTGAAATTCTGCCCTGCTTTCAAGTCCCCTTCGCAGGCTTACCTCAATATATTTTTGGAGGATAGCTGTCATTTATAACTCTGCAGGTTTGTGAATTACAGTGCCCCTGAGCTCCTTTCTTCAACTCGCTTTCTTGTGAGCTGGGCACAAAACCGCAGGATTGCTTCAGGCCCTAATCTGTTTCCGGCAGGGCATGCTGAGCCTTTGGTTAATTCCTCTTCCTGGTGGGAAATGAGCGTTACATTTGCCCGTGCAGACACCTACAGCTAGTCTCTCATTGGTTCTCCCTATTCCTGTTCATCTTGCACAGAAATTGCAAGCTGTGCCAAACAGGAGGTTAAAGGCACTGACTCTCCAAGCAGGGAGAGTGTTAGTAAAGCATCTGGAATGGTGAACCCGAGGACCAGGATACGAAAACTGAGATGCATTTTAAATCGTTTCCCAATCACACAGTGGACCATACTGTGGGTTTCCCATGCATGTTTTAGCTGGAGGAAGAATCCCTTGAACCTGAAGAGTTGGGACCCATGGAATAGGTACCATGCAGTATGACTTCCAAGGGTCTGCATTTGCTCACCGAAACTCACCAATGCTATCAGCCTGAAGTGTCCAGCCTTATGTCTCAACCAGCTCTGGGTGTAGATGTGGTCAATCCCGGTTGCATCACATGCCCTGAGTGAATTATTTAAGAATTGCTCTCTATTTCACTGTCTTTGTGTTTTGTTTTCGAAATTTATTTTGATAATGGGATTTATCGGATTTTCACTGCTGCGTATCGGCCGCTGTACACACGCTTGATTCTCTTACGGAGACATATATATCCATGGGTTTTAAGATTCTTCCTAGTCAGGTATATTCCTAGGCGTTGAATATGTGGTGTTGAGTCCATTTCGTTGAGCAAGGAGTAGGTCTTGTCTATTACATATTTGTCTTATGGAATGTTATCTGTGCTAATTTCAGTCTCTGGTTTTATGCAGCACCCCAAGGCACCTTTCCCCATAAGCAAGCACTAGTTGGTTTTCTAAATTTGAGACCCTGTTCTGTTTTGTAATACAGTTCATGTGTAGTCAAGTTTACATTCCGTGTATTAGTGATATCTTATGATGTTTCTTTTTCTGTTTGACGTAGTTCACGTAGAATCACCGTACCTGCATCCACTCACTATGCCGCTACGGGCCTGATGACACAGATTTCATTGCTGAGTGATATTGCATTGTACGTACGTGCCACAACTTCTTTATCCATTTTTTGCTTTCTTGGATATTTACCTGATACTGTAGACGAGCTTCTTGTGAACACAGCCGTCCCAAATATTGGGGTGGCTGTCTGTTTTTGATTTTAATTTCCGTAAGCTATAGGACCATAAGTGGAAGTGCCATAGGCTGTGTTGCTTTGTTTCTTACGTGTTTCAGGAAACACCATACACTTCTCCAGGGTGGCTCCTGGCAATTTACATCCTGCCAATCAGCATAACAAGGCTCCCTGTTCTCCATATCCTGTCCTACCTTTCTGGATTTTACACTTTTTTCAGATGGCCCTTTTGCCCGGGGGGCAGTGAGACTTCATTGTAGTGCAGATTTCCTTTACAGGCTTGCTTGGTTGGCCAAAAAGGGCGTATGCGTTTTTTCCTGAATATATTCAGGAAAAAACGCATACGCCCTTTTTGGCCAAGTGCATCATTGTCAACGTTCTGCCTCTTTTCCTATGCTTTCAGGGCAATTCCAGTCTACCCCCTGCAATCGTTTTCCTGAAATTCTGCCCCGCTTTCAAGTCCCCTTCGCAGGCTTACTTCAATATATTTTTGGAGGATAGCTGTCATTTATGACTCTGCAGGTTTGTGAATTACAGTGCCCCTGAGCTCCTTTCTTCAACTCGCTTTCTTGTGAGCTGGGCACAAAACCGCAGGATTGCTTCAGGCCCTAATCTGTTTCCGGCAGGGCACACTGAGCCTTTGGTTAATTCCTCTTCCTGGTGGGCAATGAGCGTTACATTTGCCCGTGCAGACACCTACAGCTAGTCTCTCATTGGTTCTCCCTATTCCTGTTCATCTTGCGCAGAAATTGCAAGCTGTGCCAAACAGGAGGTTAAAGGCACTGACTCTCCAAGCAGGGAGAGTGTTAGTAAAGCATCTGGAATGGTGAACCCGAGGACCAGGATACGCAAACTGAGATGCATTTTAAATCGTTTCCCAATCACACAGTGGACCATACTGTGGGTTTCCCATGCATGTTTTAGCTGGAGGAAGAATCCCTTGAACCAGAAGAGTTGGGACCCATGGAATAGGTACCATGCAGTATGACTTCAAAGGGTCTGCATTTGCTCACCGAAACTCACCAATGCTATCAGCCTGAAGTGTCCAGCCTTATGTCTCAACCAGCTCTGGGTGTAGATGTGGTCAATCCCGGTTGCATCACATGCCCTGAGTGAATTATTTAAGAATTGCTCTCTATTTCACTGTCTTTGTGTTTTGTTTTCGAAATTTATTTTGATAATGGGATTTATCGGATTTTCACTGCTGCGTTTCGGCCGCTGTACACACGCTTGGTTCTCTTACGGAGACATATATATCCATGGGTTTTAAGATTCTTCCTAGTCAGGTATATTCCTAGGCGTTGAATATGTGGTGTTGAGTCCATTTCGTTGAGCAAGGAGTAGGTCTTGTCTATTACATATTTGGTTTATGGAATGTTATCTGTGCTAATTTCAGTCTCTGGTTTTATGCAGCACCCCATGGCACCTTTCCCCATAAGCAAGCACTAGTTGGTTTTCTAAATTTGAGACCCTGTTCTGTTTTGTAATTCAGTTCATGTGTAGTCAAGTTTACATTCCGTGTATTAGTGATATCTTATGATGTTTCTTTTTCTGTGTGACGTAGTTCACGTAGAATCACCATACCTGCATCCATTCACTATGCCGCTACGGGCCTGATGACACAGATTTCACTGCTGAGTGATACTGCATTGCACGTACGTGCCACAACTTCTTTATCCATTTTTTGCTTTCTGGGATATTTACCTGGTACTGTAGACGAGCTTCTTGGGAACACAGCCGTCCCAAACTTTGGGGTGGCTCTCTGTTTTTGATTTTAATTTCCCTAAGGAATAGGACCATAAGTGCAATTGCCATAGGCTGTGTTGCTTTGTTTCTTACGTGTTTCAGGAAACACCATACACTTCTCCAGGGTGGCTGCTGGCAATTTACATCCTGCCAATCAGCATAACAAGGCTCCCTGTTCTCCATATCCTGTCCTACCTTTCTGGATTTTACACTTTTTTCAGATGGCCCTTTTGCCCAGGGGGCAGTGAGACTTCATTGTAGTGCAGATTTCCTTTACAGGCTTGCTTGGTTGGCCAAAAGGGGCGTATGCGTTTTTTCCTGAATATATTCAGGAAAAAACGCATACGCCCTTTTCGGCCACGTGCATCATTGTCGACGTTCTGTTTCTTTTCGTATGCTTTCAGGGCAATTCCTGTCTACCCCCTGCAATCGTTTTCCTGAAATTCTGCCCCGCTTTCAAGTCCCCTTCGCAGGCTTACTTCAATATATTTTTGGAGGATAACTGTCATTTATAACTCTGCAGGTTTGTGAATTACAGTGCCCCTGAGCTCCTTTCTTCAACTCGCTTTCTTGTGAGCTGGGCACAAAACCCCAGGATTGCTTCAGGCCCTAATCTGTTTCCGGCAGGGCATGCTGAGCCTTTGGTTAATTCCTCTTCCTGGTGGGAAATGAGCGTTACATTTGCCCGTGCAGACACCTACAGCTAGTCTCTCATTGGTTCTCCCTATTCCTGTTCATCTTGCACAGAAATTGCAAGCTGTGCCAAACAGGAGGTTAAAGGCACTGACTCTCCAAGCAGGGAGAGTGTTAGTAAAGCATCTGGAATGGTGAACCCGAGGACCAGGATACGAAAACTGAGATGCATTTTAAATCGTTTCCCAATCACACAGTGGACCATACTGTGGGTTTCCCATGCATGTTTTAGCTGGAGGAAGAATCCCTTGAACCTGAAGAGTTGGGGCCCATGGAATAGGTACCATGCAGTATGACTTCAAAGGGTCTGCATTTGCTCACCGAAACTCACCAATGCTATCAGCCTGAAGTGTCCAGCCTTATGTCTCAACCAGCTCTGGCTGTAGATGTGGTCAATCCCGGTTGCATCACATGCCCTGAGTGAATTATTTAAGAATTGCTCTCTATTTCACTGTCTTTGTGTTTTGTTTTCGAAATTTATTTTGATAATGGGATTTATCGGATTTTCACTGCTGCGTATCGGCCGCTGTACACACGCTTGATTCTCTTACGGAGACATATATATCCATGGGTTTTAAGATTCTTCCTAGTCAGGTATATTCCTAGGCGTTGAATATGTGGTGTTGAGTCCATTTCGTTGAGCAAGGAGTAGGTCTTGTCTATTACTTATTTGTCTTATGGAATGTTATCTGTGCTAATTTCAGTCTCTGGTTTTATGCAGCACCCCAAGGCACCTTTCCCCATAAGCAAGCACTAGTTGGTTTTCTAAATTTGAGACCCTGTTCTGTTTTGTAATACAGTTCATGTGTAGTCAAGTTTACATTCCGTGTATTAGTGATATCTTATGATGTTTCTTTTTCTGTTTGACGTAGTTCACGTAGAATCACCGTACCTGCATCCACTCACTATGCCGCTACGGGCCTGATGACACAGATTTCATTGCTGAGTGATACTGCATTGCACGTACGTGCCACAATTCTTTATCCATTTTTTGCTTTCTGGGATATTTACCTGGTACTGTAGACGAGCTTCTTGGGAACACAGCCGTCCCAAACTTTGGGGTGGCTCTCTGTTTTTGATTTTAATTTCCCTAAGGAATAGGACCATAAGTGCAATTGCCATAGGCTGTGTTGCTTTGTTTCTTACGTGTTTCAGGAAACACCATACACTTCTCCAGGGTGGGTGCTGGCAATTTACATCCTGCCAATCAGCATAACAAGGCTCCCTGTTCTCCATATCCTGTCCTACCTTTCTGGATTTTACACATTTTTTCAGATGGCCCTTTTGCCCGGGGGACAGTGAGACTTCATTGTAGTGCAGATTTCCTTTACAGGCTTGCTTGGTTGGCCAAAAAGGGCGTATGCGTTTTTTCCTGAATATATTCAGGAAAAAACGCATACGCCCTTTGTGGCCAAGTGCATCATTGTCGACGTTCTGCCTCTTTTCCTATGCTTTCAGGGCAATTCCAGTCTACCCCCTGCAATCGTTTTCCTGAAATACTGCCCTGCTTTGAAGTCCCCTTCGCAGGCTTACTTCAATATATTTTTGGAGGATAGCTGTCATTTATAACTCTGCAGGTTTGTGAAGTACAATGCCCCTGAGCTCCTTTCTTCAACTCGCTTTCTTGTGAGCTGGGCACAAAACGGCAGGATTGCTTCAGGCCCTAATCTGTTTCCGGCAGGGCATGCTGAGGCTTTGGTTTATTCCTCTTCCTGGTGGGAAATGAGCGTTACATTTGCCCGTGCAGACACCTACAGCTAGTCTCTCATTGGTTCTCCCTATTCCTGTTCATCTTGCACAGAAATTGCAAGCTGTGCCAAACAGGAGGTTAAAGGCACTGACTCTCCAAGCAGGGAGAGTGTTAGTAAAGCATCTGGAATGGTGAACCCGAGGACCAGGATACGAAAACTGAGATGCATTTTAAATCGTTTCCCAATCACACGGTGGATGATACTCTGGGTTTCCCATGCATGTTTTAGCTGGAGGAAGAATCCCTTGAACCTGGAGAGTTGGGACCCATGGAATGGGTACCATGCAGTATGACTTCAAAGGGTCTGCATTTGCTCACCGAAACTCACCAATGCTATCAGCCTGAAGTGTCCAACCTTATGTCTCAACCAGCTCTGGGTGTAGATGTGGTCAATCCCAGTTGCATCACATGCCCTGAGTGAATTATTTAAGAATTGCTCTCTATTTCAATGTCTTTGTGTTTTGTTTTCGAAATTTATTTTGATAATGGGATTTATCGGATTTTCACTGCTGCGTTTCGGCCGCTGTATACACGCTTGATTCTCTTACGGAGACATATATATCCATGGGTTTTAAGATTCTTCCTAGTCAGGTATATTCCTAGGCGTTGAATATGTGGTGTTGGGTCCATTTCGTTGAGCAAGGAGTAGGTCTTGTCTATTACATATTTGGCTTATGGAAAGTTATCTGTGCTAATTTCAGTCTCTGGTTTTATGCAGCAGCCCAAGGCACCTTTCACCATAAGCAAGCACTAGTCGGTTTTCTAAATTTGAGACCCTGTTCTGTTTTGTAATTCAGTTCATGTGTAGTCAAGTTTACATTCCGTGTATTAGTGATATCTTATGATGTTTCTTTTTCTGTGTGACGTAGTTCACGTAGAATCACCGTACCTGCATCCACTCACTATGCCGCTACGGGCCTGATGACACAGATTTCATTGCTGAGTGATATTGCATTGTACGTACGTGCCACAACTTCTTTATCCATTTTTTGCTTTCTGGGATATTTACCTGATACTGTAGACGAGCTTCTTGTGAACACAGCCGTCCCAAATATTGGGGTGGCTGTCTGTTTTTGATTTTAATTTCCGTAAGCTATAGGACCATAAGTGGAAGTGCCATAGGCTGTGTTGCTTTGTTTCTTACGTGTTTCAGGAAACACCATACACTTCTCCAGGGTGGCTGCTGGCAATTTACATCCTGCCAATCAGCATAACAAGGCTCCCTGTTCTCCATATCCTGTCCTACCTTTCTGGATTTTACACATTTTTCAGATGGCCCTTTTGCCCGGGGGGCAGTGAGACTTCATTGTAGTGCAGATTTCCTTTACAGGCTTGCTTGGTTGGCCAAAAAGGGCGTATGCGTTTTTTCCTGAATATATTCAGGAAAAAACGCATATGCCCTTTTTGGCCAAGTGCATCATTGTCGACGTTCTGCCTCTTTTCCTATGCTTTCAGGGCAATTCCAGTCTACCCCCTGCAATTGTTTTCCTGAAATTCTGCCCTGCTTTCAAGTCCCCTTCGCAGGCTTACTTCAATATATTTTTGGAGGATAGCTGTCAATTATAACTCTGCAGGTTTGTGAATTACAGTGCCCCTGAGCTCCTTTCTTCAACTCGCTTTCTTGTGAGCTGGGCACAAAACCGCAGGATTGCTTCAGGCCCTAATCTGTTTCCAGCAGGGCACACTGAGCCTTTGTTTAATTCCTCTTCCTGGTGGGCAATGAGCGTTATATTTGCCCGTGCAGACACCTACAGCTAGTCTCTCATTGGTTCTCCCTATTCCTGTTCATCTTGCACAGAAATTGCAAGCTGTGCCAAAGAGGAGGTTAAAGGCACTGACTCTCCAAGCGGGGAGAGTGTTAGTAAAGCATCTGGAAGGGTGAACACGAGGACCAGGATACGAAAACTGAGATGCATTTTAAATCGTTTCCCAATCACACGGTAGACGATACTCTGTGTTTCCCATGCATGTTTTAGCTGGAGGAAGAATGCCTTGAACCTGGAGAGTTGGGGCCCATGGAATGTGTACCATGCAGTATGACCTCAAAGGGTCTGCATTTGCTCACCGAAACTCACCAATGCTATCAGCCTGAAGTGTCCAGCCTTATGTCTCAACCAGCTCTGGGTGTAGATGTGGTCAATCCCGGTTGCATCACATGCCCTGAGTGAATTATTTAAGAATTGCTCTCTATTTCACTGTCTTTGTGTTTTGTTTTCGAAATTTATTTTGATAATGGGATTTATCGGATTTTCACTGCTGCGTTTCGGCCGCTGTACACACGCTTGATTCTCTTACGGAGACATATATATCCATGGGTTTTAAGATTCTTCCTAGTCAGGTTTATTCCTAGGCGTTGAATATGTGGTGTTGCGTCCATTTCGTTGAGCAAGGAGTAGGTCTTGTCTATTACATATTTGGCTTATGGAAAGTTATCTGTGCTAATTTCAGTCTCTGGTTTTATGCAGCACCCCAAGGCACCTTTCCCCATAAGCAAGCACTAGTTGGTTTTCTAAATTTGAGATCCTGTTCTTTTTTGTAATTCAGTTCATGTGTAGTCAAGTTTACATTCCGTGTATTAGTGATATCTTATGATGTTTCTTTTTCTGTGTGACGTAGTTCACGTAGAATCACCGTACCTGCATCCACTCACTATGCCGCTACGGGCCTGATGACACAGATTTCATTGCTGAGTGATATTGCATTGTACGTACGTGCCACAACTTCTTTATCCATTTTTTGCTTTCTGGGATATTTACCTGATACTGTAGACGAGCTTCTTGTGAACACAGCCGTCCCAAATATTGGGGTGGCTGTCTGTTTTTGATTTTAATTTCCGTAAGCTATAGGACCATAAGCGGAAGTGCCATAGGCTGTGTTGCTTTGTTTCTTACGTGTTTCAGGAAACACCATACACTTCTCCAGGGTGGCTGCTGGCAATTTACATCCTGCCAATCAGCATAACAAGGCTCCCTGTTCTCCATATCCTGTCCTACCTTTCTGGATTTTACACTTTTTTCAGATGGCCCTTTTGCCCCGTGGGGCAGTGAGATTTCATTGTAGTGCAGATTTCCTTTACAGGCTTGCTTGGTTGGCCAAAAAGGGCGTATGCGTTTTTTCCTGAATATATTCAGGAAAAAACGCATACGCCCTTTTTGGCCAAGTGCATCATTGTCGATGTTGTGCCTCTTTTCCTATGCTTTCAGGGCAATTCCAGTCTACCCCCTGCAATCGTTTTCCTGAAATTCAGCCCCGCTTTCAAGTCCCCTTCGCAGGCTTAATTCAATATATTTTTGGAGGATAGCTGTCATTTATAACTCTGCAGGTTTGTGAAGTACAGTGCCCCTGAGCTCCTTTCTTCAACTCGCTTTCTTGTGAGCTGGGCACAAAACCGCAGGATTGCTTCAGGCCCTAATCTGTTTCCAGCAGGGCACACTGAGCCTTTGTTTAATTCCTCTTCCTGGTGGGCAATGAGCGTTACATTTGCCCGTGCAGACACCTACAGCTAGTCTCTCATTGGTTCTCCCTATTCCTGTTCATCTTGCACAGAAATTGCAAGCTGTGCCAAAGAGGAGGTTAAAGGCACTGACTCTCCAAGCGGGGAGAGTGTTAGTAAAGCATCTGGAATGGTGAACCCGAGGACCAGGATACGAAAACTGAGATGCATTTTAAATCGTTTCCCAATCACACGGTGGACGATACTCTGGGTTTCCCATGCATGTTTTAGCTGGAGGAAGAATGCCTTGAACCTGGAGAGTTGGGACCCATGGAATGGGTACCATGCAGTATGACTTCAAAGGGTCTGCATTTGCTCACCGAAACTCACCAATGCTATCAGCCTGAAGTGTCCAGCCTTATGTCTCAACCAGCTCTGGGTGTAGATGTGGTCAATCCCGGTTGCATCACATGCCCTGAGTGAATTATTTAAGAATTGCTCTCTATTTCACTGTCTTTGTGTTTTGTTTTCGAAATTTATTTTGATAATGGGATTTATCGGATTTTCACTGCTGCGTTTCGGCCGCTGTACACACGCTTGATTCTCTTACGGAGACATATATATCCATGGGTTTTAAGATTCTTCCTAGTCAGGTATATTCCTAGGCGTTGAATATGTGGTGTTGGGTCCATTTCGTTGAGCAAGGAGTAGGTCTTGTCTATTACATATTTGGCTTATGGAAAGTTATCTGTGCTAATTTCAGTCTCTGGTTTTATGCAGCACCCCAAGGCACCTTTCCCCATAAGCAAGCACTAGTTGGTTTTCTAAATTTGAGACCCTGTTCTTTTTTGTAATTCAGTTCATGTGTAGTCAAGTTTACATTCCGTGTATTAGTGATATCTTATGATGTTTCTTTTTCTGTGTGACGTAGTTCACGTAGAATCACCGTACCTGCATCCACTCACTATGCCGCTACGGGCCTGATGACACAGATTTCATTGCTGAGTGATATTGCATTGTACGTACGTGCCACAACTTCTTTATCCATTTTTTGCTTTTTGGGATATTTACCTGATACTGTAGACGAGCTTCTTCTGAACACAGCCGTCCCAAATATTGGGGTGGCTGTCTGTTTTTGATTTTAATTTCCGTAAGCTATAGGACCATAAGTGGAAGTGCCATAGGCTGTGTTGCTTTGTTTCTTACGTGTTTCAGGAAACACCATACACTTCTCCAGGGTGGCTGCTGGCAATTTACATCCTGCCAATCAGCATAACAAGGCTCCCTGTTCTCCATATCCTGTCCTACCTTTCTGGATTTTACACTTTTTTCAGATGGCCCTTTTGCCAGGGGGGGGGGGGGGGGGCAGTGAGATTTCATTGTAGTGCAGATTTCCTTTACAGGCTTGCTTGGTTGGCCAAAAAGGGCGTATGCGTTTTTTCCTGAATATATTCAGGAAAAAACGCATACGCCCTTTTTGGCCAAGTGCATCATTGTCGACGTTGTGCCTCTTTTCCTATGCTTTCAGGGCAATTCCAGTCTACCCCCTGCAATCGTTTTCCTGAAATTCAGCCCCGCTTTCAAGTCCCCTTCGCAGGCTTACTTCAATATATTTTTGGAGGATAGCTGTCATTTATAACTCTGCAGGTTTGTGAAGTACAGTGCCCCTGAGCTCCTTTCTTCAACTCGCTTTCTTGTGAGCTGGGCACAAAACCGCAGGATTGCTTCAGGCCCTAATCTGTTTCCAGCAGGGCACGCTGAGCCTTTGTTTAATTCCTCTTCCTGGTGGGCAATGAGCGTTACATTTGCCCGTGCAGACACCTACAGCTAGTCTCTCATTGGTTCTCCCTATTCCTGTTCATCTTGCACAGAAACGGCAAGCTGTGCCAAACAGGAGGTTAAAGGCACTGAGTCTCCAAGCGGGGAGAGTGTTAGTAAAGCATCTGGAATGGTGAACCCGAGAACCAGGATACGAAAACTGAGATGCATTTTAAATCGTTTCCCAATCACACGGTGGACGATACTCTGGGTTTCCCATGCATGTTTTAGCTGGAGGAAGAATCCCTTGAAACTGGAGAGTTGGGACCCATGGAATGGGTACCATGCAGTATGACTTCAAAGGGTCTGCATTTGCTCACCGAAACTCACCAATGCTATCAGCCTGAAGTGTCCAGCCTTATGTCTCAACCAGCTCTGGGTGTAGATGTGGTCAATCCCGGTTGCATCACATGCCCTGAGTGAATTATTTAAGAATTGCTCTCTATTTCACTGTCTTTGTGTTTTGTTTTCGAAATTTATTTTGATAATGGGATTTATCGGATTTTCACTGCTGCGTTTCCGCCGCTGTACACACGCTTGATTCTCTTACGGAGACATATATATCCATGGGTTTTAAGATTCTTCCTAGTCAGGTATATTCCTAGGCGTTGAATATGTGGTGTTGGGTCCATTTCGTTGAGCAAGGAGTAGGTCTTGTCTATTACATATTTGGCTTATGGAAAGTTATCTGTGCTAATTTCAGTCTCTGGTTTTATGCAGCACCCCAAGGCACCTTTCCCCATAAGCAAGCACTAGTTGGTTTTCTAAATTTGAGGCCCTGTTCTTTTTTGTAATTCAGTTCATGTGTAGTCAAGTTTACATTCCGTGTATTAGTGATATCTTATGATGTTTCTTTTTCTGTGTGACGTAGTTCACGTAGAATAACCGTACCTGCATCCACTCACTATGCCGCTACGGGCCTGATGACACAGATTTCATTGCTGAGTGATATTGCATTGCACGTACGTGCCACAACTTCTTTATCCATTTTTTGCTTTCTGGAATATTTACCTGGTCCTGTAGACGAGCTTCTTTGGAACACAGCCGTCTCAAACTTTGGGGTGGCTCTGTGTTTTTGATTTTAATTTCCCTAAGGAATAGGACCATAAGTGCAATTGCCATAGGCTGTGTTGCTTTATTTCTTACGTGTTTCAGGAAACACCATACACTTCTCCAGGGTGGCTGTTGGCAATTTACATCCTGCCAATCAGCAAAACAAGGCTCCCTGTTCTCCATATCGTGTCCTACCTTTCTGGAGTTTCCACTTTTTTCAGATGGCCCTCTTGCCCGGGGGGCATTGAGACTTCATTGTAGTGCAGATTTCCTTTACAGGCTTGCTTGGTTGGCCAAAAAGGGCTTATGCGTTTTTTCCTGAATATATTCAGGAAAAAACGCATACGCCCTTTCTGGCCAAGTGCATCATTGTCGACGTTGTGCCTCTTTTCCTATGCTTTCAGGGCAATTCCAGTCTACCCCCTGCAATCGTTTTCCTGAAATTCTGCCCCGCTTTCAAGTCCCCTTTGCAGGCTTACTTCAATATATTTTTGGAGGATAGCTGTCATTTATAACTCTGCAGGTTTGTGAATTACAGTGCCCCTGAGCTCCTTTCTTCAACTCGCTTTCTTGTGAGCTGGGCACAAAACCGCAGGATTGCTTCAGGCCCTAATCTGTTTCTGGCAGGGCACGCTGAGCGTTTGGTTAATTCCTCTTCCTGGTGGGAAATGAGCCTTACATTTGTCCGTGCAGACACCTATAGCTAGTCTCTCATTGGTTCTCCCTATTCCTGTTCATCTTGCGCAGAAATTGCGAGTTGTGCCAAACAGGAGGTTAAAGGCACTGACTCTCCAAGCGGGGAGAGTGTTAGTAAACCGTCTGGAATGGTGAACCCGAGGACCAGGATACGAAAACTGAGATGCATTTTAAATCGTTTCCTAATCACACGGTGGACCATACTCGCCGTTTCCCACGCATGTTTTAGCTGAAGAAAGAATCCCTTGAACCTGGAGAGTTGGGACCCTTGGATTGTGTACCATGCAGTATGACTTCAAAGGATCTGCATTTGTTCACCGAAACTCACCAATGCTATCAGCCTGAAGTGTCCAGCCTTATGTCTCAACCAGCTCTGGGTGTAGATGTGGTAAATCCAGGTTGCATCACATGCCCTGAGTGAATTATTTAAGAATTGCTTCCTATTTCACTGTCATTGTGTTTTGTTTTTGAAATTTATTTTAATAATGGGATTTATCGGATTTTCACTGCTTCGTTTATGCCGCTGTACACGCGCTTGATTCTGTTACGGAGACATATAAGTCCATGGGTTTTAAGATTCTTACTAATCCGGTATATTCTTAGGCATTGAATATGGCGTGTGGAGTCCATTTCGTTGAGCAAGGAGTAGGTCTTGACTATTACATATTTGGCTTATGGAATGGTATCTGTGCTAATTTCAATCTCTGGTTTTATGCAGCACCCCAACTCACCTTTCCCCTTAAGGAAGCATAAGTTGGTTTTCTTAATTTGAAACCCTCTTCTCTTTTGTAATTCAGTTCATGTGTAGCCATGTTAACATTCCATGTATTAGTGATATCTTATGTCTTTTTCTTTTTGAATTATGTGACTTCGAATGATCACACGTAACTCCTCTTGAGTTGTTATAACTGGCCGTATTTCTTTGATTTCCAGGCTGAGTAATATTCCACTCTACATAAGCACCACATCTCTGTCCGTTTTTTCTCTGCAGATACTTTAAGTTATATCCTAGTCGAGGATCTTTTAAACAGAGAGGTGGTAAACATTGGGGTGCCTGTGTCCTCTCGATTTTTGTTTTTCCCAAGATATACGTCCATGAGTGCAAGTGCCCTGTGCTCGGTAGCTCATTTTTTAGATGCTTTAGTAAACACAATAGACTTATCCAGAGTGACCGTTGGCAATATACATTTCCACTATAAGACTCACAGGGCTCCCTTTTCTCCTTGCCCTGTCCTGCATTTCTGGTGTTTACACTTTATGAGGACGGCTCTTCTGACTGATGCAAAGTGATATGTTTTGTAGTATTGATTTCCAGTGCCCACCTGTTTGGTTGGCTAAAAAAGTGTATGCCCTTTTCTTGAATATATACAGAAAAAGACGCATACACCCTTTTTGGCCAACTGCAATGTTGGCAATGTTCAGCCCCTTTTCTTGTGCTTAATGGCGAGTCCTTTCTACCTCTTCCAATCCCTTTCTTGCCATTCTCCGTTGCTTACAAGTCCTTTTCTCTGACTTTCCTCAAGACATTTTTCAGTGATAGATATTTTCAATTCTGCAGTTTCGTGAATTTTAGTGCCCCTGAGTTCCATTTTCCAACTTGTGTTTATGGGAACTGGCCACAAAGCATCAGGATTCCTCAAGCCCTATTCTGTTTCCATGGGCAACCCTAGCCTTTGGTCAATTCGTCTTCCTGATTGGAAATTAGAGTGGCATGTGCCTGTCCGAACACCTAGGACTTGTCTCTCATTGTTCCTCCTCCTTCTGCTTCATCCTCTGGACAAATTCCAAACTGTATGCAACAGGATGTTGACAGTGCTGACATCTCCAAGTGGGGAGACTGTTAGTAAAGACGCTGGAGTGGTGAACCCTAGCACCAAGAGATGAGGAGATGAGATGCCTTTTCCAAACTTTTCCCGATCAGACGGTATACCATCCTCTGGGTGTGACAGGCATGTTTTAGGTGTAGGAAGGGTCCCATTCATGTGAGGAGAACACCAGGGGATTTTAAATATCAGTGTCTCTCCGCAACCCAAACTGGGGAATTTTTTAAGCTACGGCTACACATATGTTCATTAAGGGCCTTGGGAAGTAGGCAGAGTCCAAACTTTAGATGATTGAAGTCTTCAGGGTCAGAAGCACTCACCACTGTCTTCCCTTAGATTCCATTTTTACTGTCATTGATGGATGATGTCAATAAAAATATCTATTCTTTTTCAGATCATTTCCCCTTATAGGTTATTGCAAAATATTGAGTGTAGTTCCCTGTGCTATACAGTAGTTCCTTGCTGATGATTTCATACATAGCAGTGTGTATGTGTTAATCCCAAACTGTTAATTTATCCCTCCTCCTACCATTTCCCTTTGGTAATAATAAATTATAAGATTTTATGCTTCTCAGAAATGGGGGAGCTGAAAGAGAGGTATCATTTTCAATGCAAAAGCATTTAAAACAAGATTGAAGCTTTAACCAAGATTATTAGATGTACATCCTTGGAAAGAAATCACTTTGTTTCTCTAATATTGACCTGACAAAGAAGACAAACCTTTTCACTGAACTTGCTTATAAGAAAGTGATGGAAATATCAAATGGAAGTGTTAGAAACATCTTATTTTACCCGAGCCTTATACACTGTTCTATGTTAATTACAGTTTGGCTCACACATCTGTTCATTGAAGTTACAATGTTCTCAATTTCTGTTACTGATCCTCCAGAGTGGACGCCAACAAGTGTCCCCCTGCCCAGTGTCATTGGAGCCAATAGATCGAGACTGAGTTTGGTTCAAAAGCAAAGGAAACTTTATATTTTGATCAGAGAATGGAGAGGTGAGAGCATGTGCTACCCTGTGGGCTGTGGGCTGGGCTGCTGTGTAGAGATCCTGTCAGAGTCACTGGGAGGGAGGGGGCTGAGCTCTCGAGGACCTGGTTGGCTGCAGCTCAGGCTCTATGTCACGGAGTCTGAACTGGGCCCCAGGAGCTGAAGTGTCATCGAGCCATTCTGCTCTAGGAAATCTGGTCTGAAGTGCCGGGTGTGGAACCTCTGTATGCGGGACACTAGGAGCACCTGAAATTAGACAAAGCACAAAGGATAAAAATGGTTAGACTTTATTTTATTGCCCAGATTCTATTTTTATCTCCCAGGCATTTTTAAGGGGCTTTGCCTGGGACAAACTTCTCTTCTGCCTTTTGTCCCTTTCCTCATTCTTGGAGTGCTGCGGGTGCAGACCCTTCTTCTGTAACTGCTGAGTGCTGAGTTAGGAGGCTTCATACCCGTGGGCGAGGGTCAGAACTTCTCCCCAGCAGCCTCCAGGTGACGTTGATTGTCCCCAGGCCTCCTGCCTCCCTGCTCGTCCACCTGAGCACCAGTATTGGAAGTGTTATAGATTCTAATGACCTTTAAGGGTCCAGAAAGGAGATGTGCAGTGGCGCTGTGAGGTCCAGTTTCACTCCGCCCCACATTTGTTCGGCCACCTTAGGCTGACCGTTTCTGCCAGCCTAGATGCTCTGACTGACCGTTTCTGCCAGCCTAGATGCTCTGACCAACAGTCTGCGCTTTCTTCCATTAGGCCCCTGAATTAACGTAAAAACAGCACCAGGTGTCAGGATCCTGCCCGCTCAGCTCCCAGACAGTCCAGGGTCAGTGGTGATGAAGGATCATGATGGTCACTGAGTCAAGAGCCTTTGGAAGTAAACAGGAGTCCAGCCGGTCTTATTGGCCACCATCATCAGGGTGTCTGTAGGCTTTTCTATGGTGACAGCATGATATACGGTTCCCCCGCCAAGATTATTAGCTCCCCTCTGGGTACAGTAAGTACTGCAAGCAGTAGTCTACTCTTTTGGGACACACTCTTGTTGTTTTATGAGAGAAACTCCAGGTCAAGTGATGGTCACACGAGTCGTCATGGTGCCCCGTTGCCCCCGGTTATCTCTCTGGAGGTTGGAGTTGGAGGGCCTCCTCAATCGAGGTCAGTGTGCCCACGGAGCAAACCCTGCAACTTCAGGGCATGGTTGGGGGTTAGGATCACCACGTGGGGTCCGTTTCCCTTAGAAGGGAGGTGGCCTTTTGGGCTGCTGATTTCCAGGTTTTCAGATACCACCAGTATCTTGGCCAGATGTGGCGGTGGGCCAAGCCCCTTGGTGACCATAGTTTATCCTACCTGGATGGCATTCTTGCATTGTTCCATTTCAAGTGGTCCCAGTTTTTGCACTAATACTCCAATGGCGATTCACCTTTCACCAGGAATGTAAAGGTCAAAGGGTTTAGCTAAATTAGGGAGTTCCAGGGCAAGGGTCTGAATTGACTGCTCTTTCCATTCTTGAAAGGCCACTTCTGGATTCTATTCAAAAGGATCATCATCTTTTCCTTTCAGTGTTTCATATAGAGGCCCAGCTAGTAGACTGTAGTTAGGGATCCAGAGGCAGGAAACCCTGGCTTCCCCAGGAACCCCTAAGCTGTCTTCTAGTTTCAGAAAGGGGTAAGGCTGTAAATTGTTTCTTCCCTTTCCTGGGATGGGCTTCTCCGACCTTCTGTGAGAATGAAGCCCAGGCAGGTCACCGTAGTCTGTGATACTTGAGCTTTTTCGTGGACAACTTCTATCCTTTATTGGCTTGGTAGTTCTGAGGCCTCCTTAGTAGGGCTGGCGATCAGAATGTCGTCTGAATATTGAAGGAGTGTTTCCTTTTCCAGAGGTAGAACTTTTAGGTCTTTAGCTGAGCTTTCCCCAAAGATGGTGTGGGAATTTTTGAACCCTTGGGGCAAGACAGCCTGGAAGTATTGTTTTAGTTGTATGTTGAGTCCTGTCACTCACAAGCCAAAATTTCTTGTGACTCTGGGACTAATGGAATACAAAAGAAGGCATCAGTGAAGACTAATACAGAATACCAAGTCCTGGTGGTTGGTAGAATGACCAGCAGGGTGTAGGATTTAGGAACTACTGGAGGTATATCCTCAGTGGCTTCACTGACTGTCCTGACATCCTTTACCAGGACTCCAGCAGCCCATGGGGCTCTCGAGGTCAGGCCAATCCCAGGATATGGAGCTCACCTGGGCAGGTACCCTACCCCCACCCCAGCCCACGGGGCTCTCGTGTTCAGGCCCCTCCCAGGATATGGGATTCCCTGGGCAGGTCCTCTGCAGTCCATGGGGCTCCCGTGGTCAGGCCCCTCCCAGGATACAGAGCTACCCTTGCAGGTACCTTGGCAGGGCTGGGCACACAGGAACCGTGCACATAGCCCTCATTGCAGAGCACTCCCAGCTCACCTGTCGCTCAGATCTGACACAGAGCACCTCAGAGCAGGACTTGAACTAACAAACAGCAGCTCTGACAGGTCTGTGACCCTGGGCATCACTCTGTGCGGCCTCCTCCACCTGGTCTTCCAGAGACTTCCACTGCACCCGGGGCACCAGGCCTCTGTCTCCAACCACCACCCACCCCTCCTCTCCCTGACTCCTGGGTTCCTCTCATTAGGAGAGGGTTTTCTTGAAGTTGTCTCCCACTCATGGGCCAGATAATATAATTAGAAAACAAGCCAGAGCTGCAGCCCCTTGTCTATCCTGACTCTCAGGAGCCCACACCTGTTCCTTGGACCTGGCCAATTCAGCAAGTTCCATTTTCAGCAACTGTGAGCCCCTGAGGGGTGATTATTGGCTGGCTTGGGAAGCCTGACCGTGCCGGCCAGCCCTCCCCAGGTGTGCCTGGGTTGAGATCAATATAAACACCGCTCCAGGCAGCAAGAGCCCCTGCAGCTGTGCCTGACGCCATTTTCTCTGCCCTGTCAGCAGTCTCGGGGCTGGGCTGGTGGGAGGGAGTGAGAGGCCACGGCTTTGTGGGTGTCCCAGTGTGAGTGGGGCTCTGCTGGACTTTCTGCAGCAGTTGCCAAGATGCTACCTGCTAAAGAAGAGGATGTGTCACCCACACCTGCCGCTGGAATTTCTCCCTGGGCACAGGTGAGGAAGGAAGAAAGCAGTGGGGGCCGGGACAGCAGGGGTATCTCAGGCAGGGAAATGGAGAGCTTCCAGAAGAGCACCCAGGGCCAGGACCATCCTGGCTGGCCTGCAGGCACCAAGTCGGCTGGCATGCTGTCCCTCATGTGGCTCCATGGCCCTTCCTCTAGGTTTTCAAGTCCTTGTACATATTCAGGTGTTTAGCCTTGGAAGGGTGGGAACATTTCAGCAGCAGCTGGCCTGGGGCTCGGCCCACGTTTACTCACAGATACCTCGGCACGGTCCACCAGCTTTGCAGTGAGGACGCTTGTTGCGAGGAGCATGCTGGCTGAATGGGAGATGATTCCCCACCACTGACCAACTTCAGAATTGTTTGCAATTGGAGCAAGTGCCCTGAAACGGTTTTCCTCTGTGTAACTGGTGGGTTCTGTTCTTTTTTATCTTTTTTTCGTTTTTGGTTCAAGGTAGATTTTATTCCTCTTTTGTGTATTTACAGATATAAGCATGGAAATAATTTATTCATATAAATACATGTATGTGAAGGGAAGAATATTTTTCTGTTTTACTTTTTTTAATTTTATTTTTTTATTTTGAATTTAATTTTATATTTTTATACAGCAGGTTGTTTTTGGTTATCTACTTTATACATATAAATGTATACATACCAATCCCAATATCTCAACTCCTCCCACCACCATCCCCAACAGCTTTCCCCCCTTGTTGTCCATACGTTTGTTGTATACATGTATTGCTCTATTTCTGCCTTGCAAAACGGTTCATCTGTACAATTTTTCTAGGTTCCACATATATGCATTAATATACAAGATTTGTTTTTCTCTTTCTGACTTACTTCACTCTGTATGACAGTCTCTAGATCCATCAACGTCTCTACAAATGTCCCAATTTCATTCCTTTTTATGGCTTAGTAATATTCCATTTTATATATGTACCACATCTTTATGCATTCGTCTGTCTGTGGGCATTTAGGTTGCTTCCATTTCCTGGATAGTGTAAATAGTGATGCAATGAACATTGTGGTGAATGTCTCTTTTTGATTTATGGTTTTGTCTGGGTATATGCCCAGTAGAGGGATTGCTGTATCATATGGTAATTCTATTCTTAGTTTTATAAGAAACTCCATAATGTTCTCCACAGTGACTGTATCAATTTACGTTCCCAACAATAGTGGAAGAGGATTCCTTATCTCCACACCGTTTCCAGCATTTGTTGTTTGTAGATTTTCTGATGATGCCCATTCTAATAGGTGTGAGGTGATACACCATGGATGAGTCTATTTCGTTGAGCAAAGAGTAGGTCTTGTTTATTACGTATTTGGCTTATGGAATGGTATGTGTGCTAATTTCAATCTGTTTTTATACAGCAGCCCAACTCAACTTTCCCCTTAAGCAAGCATAAGGTTTTTATCTAAATGTGAGACTCTGTTCGGTTTTGTAATTCAGTTTATGTGTAGCCAAGTTTACACTCCCTCTATTAGTGATATCTTATGATAATTATCTTTCTTTGTGTGATATATTTCTCTTAGAATCATCATAATTAAATCCACTCAATTTGCTGCTACAGGCCTGATGACATTGATTTCACTGCTGAGTGATATTCCGTTGTACGTAAGTAGCACAACTTCTTTATCCATTTTTTTCTTTCTGGGATATTTAATTTGTACTGGACTCGAGGTTCTTGTAAACACAGCAGCCCTAAATTTTGTGTTGGCTGTGTCTTGTTGATTTTAATTTTCCTAAGCTATAGGGCCAAAAGTGGAAGTGCCCTAGGCTCTGTAGCTTTGTTTTTTAGATGTTTCAGGATACACCATGAACATCTCCAGAGTGTCTGTTGGCAATTTACATCCCGCCCATCAGCATAACACGGCTCCCTGTTCTCCATGGCCTGTCCTGTGTTTCTGGTTTTTACACTTTATTCAGATGGCCTTTTTGACGAATGGGAAATGTGACTTCATTGTAGTGTGGATTTCCATTGCTGGAGTGCTTGGTTGGCCAAAATGTTCATATGCGTTTTTTCCTGAATATATTCAGGAAAAATGTATACGCACTTTTTGTCCATGTGCATCACTGTCAAAGATCTGCCGCTTTTCATATGCTTTAAATGCAATTCCAATCTACCTCTTGAAATATGATTCCTGCAATTCTGCCTCGTTTTCAAGTCCTCTTTGCAGACTTACTTCGATATATTTTTGCCAATAGCTGTCATTTATCTCTGCAGGTTTGTGAATTACAGTGCCCCTGAGCTCCTTTCTTAACTCGCTTCCTTGTAAGCTGGCCACAAAACTGCAGGTTTGCTTCAGGCCATAATCAGGGTCCAGCACGGCACTCTGAGCCTTTGGTTAATTCCTCTTCCTGGTGGGAAATTAGAGTTAAATGTGCCCCTCCAGATACCTGCCTCACTCCCAGCCACATGGTGATGTATGTCCTCAGGTTTGAGGCCATATGTGATGGGTTCCTCATCTTTTGATGATGTGGCCCCACTGGTGTGTGGACACTCCTGCCTGGTTCCCATCCCCTTGGTGATGTGGGCCCTCTGGTGAGACTCTGATCCTGGTTGGGTTCCTCACACATCCGTGAGGTGAGCCCTCTTCTCTGAGGTCACTCCTGCCTGGCTGGCACAACCCGCCTTGTTGACTTCGGCACCCTGGTGGCAGTTGGAGCCTGCTGGGAGCCTCCTTCCCGCGGTGATGAGGCCCTCTGGCGTCAGACCCTAATGGCGGGGTTCCCACATTTTCTGATACGTGCTAAGTGGTACGAGGGCACTCCTGCCAGGTTCCCATCCTCATGAGCGTGTGGGCCTTCTGTTCTGAGGTCCTAACGGCTGGGTTGCTCACACTTTCATGATGTGGGCCCTCTGCTGTGAGGTCAATCCTGCCTGGCTGGCGCACGTCGCCTTGGCGATGTGGACCCTCTGGTGGCAGTTGGAGTGTGCTGGGGCCTCCTCCCCTCAGTGATGAGGGCCTTCTGGTGTCAGGCCCTAAGTGCTGGGCTCCACACATTTTCTGATGTGTGCCCAGTGGTGCGAGTCACTCCTGCCAGGTTCCCATCCCCATGGGCATGTGGGACTTCTGTTCTGTGGTCCCAACTGCTGGGTTGCTCACAGTTTCATGATGTGGGCCCTTTGCTGTGTGTTCACTCTGGCCTGTATCCCATAGTGTCAGTGCTCTGGGCCTCCAGCTTGGAGTTTCCAACTTCTCGATTCCTCACCTTTTTTATTCTATGGGCCCTCGGTTGTGCGTCTCCTCCTGCATGCCTCACTCCCAGCCCCTTCGTGATGTGTGTCCCCTTGTTTGAGGCCACATGTGCTGTGTTCCTCACCTTTCTATAATGTGGCCACACTGGTGTGAGGACACTCTTGCCTGGTTCCCATTCCCTTGGTGATGTTGGCCCCACTGCTGTTAGGACAGTCTTGCCTGGTTCCCATCACCTTGGTGATGTTGGCCCTCTGGTGAGAGTCTGATCCTGGTTAGGTTCCTCACCCTTCTGTGAGGTGGGCCCTCTGCTCTGAGCTCACTCCTGCCTGGCTGGCACACCCCGCCTTGGCAACGTCGGCCATATGGTGGCAGTTGGAGCCTGCTGGGAGCCTCCTCCCCTCAGTGATGAGGGCCCTCTGGCCTCAGGCCCTAACTGCTGGGTTCCCACATTTTCTGATTCGTGCTAAGTGGTGCAAGGACACTCCTGCCAGGTTCCCATCCCCATGGGGATGTGAGCCTTCTGCTCTGAGGTCCCAACGGCTGTGTTGCTCACAGTTTCATGATGAGGGCCCTCTGGTGTGAGTTCACTCCTGCCTAGATCCCATAGCCTCGCTGCTCCTGGCTGCCTGCCGGAGGTTCCAACTGTGGGATTCCTCACCTTTTTTATTCTATGGTCCCTCTGTTTTGAGGATCCTCTGGCCTGCCTCACTCCCAGCCCCTTGGTGATGTGTGTCCTCAGGTTTGAGGCCACGTGTGCTGGGTCCCTCAAATTATGGTGATGTAGCCCCACTGGTGTGAGGACACTCCTGCCTGGTTCCCATTCCCTTGGTGATGTTGGCCCTCTGGTGACAGTCTGATCCTTGTTGGGTTCCTCACACTTCTGTGAGGTGGGCTTTCTGCTCTGAGGTCACTCCTGCCTGGTTGGCACACCCCGCCTTGGTGACATCGGCCTTATGGTGGCAGTTAGAGCCTGCTGGGAGCCTCCTCCCCTCGGTGATGAGGGTCCTCTGGCCTCAGGTCCTAACTGCTGGGTTCCCACATTTTCTGATTCGTGGAAGTGGGCCGAGGACACTCCTGTCAGGTTCCCATCCCCATAGGGATGTGGGCCTTCTGCTCTGAGGTCCCATCCGCTGGGTTGCTCACAGTTTCATGATGTGGGACCTCTGCTGTGAGTTTGCTGTGGCCTGGATCCCATAGACTCTGTGCTCTGGGCGGCCTACTGGCCGGTTCCAACTGCTGGATTCCTCACAACTTTTATTCTGTGGGCTCTGTTTTGTGAGGATACTCCTGCTTGCCTCACTCCTAGCCCCTTGGAGATGTGGGTCCCCTGTTTTAGGCCACATGTTCTGGGTTCCTCACCTTTCTATAATGTGGCCACACTGGTGTGAGGACCCTCCTGCCTGGTTCCGATCCCCTTGGTGATGTGGGCCCTCTGGTGAGAGTCTTATCCTGGCTGGTTTCCTCACCCTTCTGTGAGGTAGGCCCTCTGCGGTGAGGTCACTCCTGCCTGGCTGGCACACATCACCTTGGTGACGTGGGCCCTCAGTTGGGAGTTGGTGTCTGCTGCGAGTCTCCGTCCCTCGGTAATGAGGGCCCTCTTGCGTCAGACCCTAACTCCTGGGCTCCCAAAATTTGCAGATGTGCGACGTGTGGTGCGAGTACACTCCTGTCAGGTTCCCAACCCCATGGGAATTTGGGCCTTCTGCTCTGAGGTCCCAACGGCTGGGGTGCTCACAGTTTCATGATGAGGGCCCTCTGATGTGCGTTCATTCCGGCCTAGATCCCATAGGCTTGCTGCTCCTGGGCGCCTGCTGGGAGGTTCCAACTGCGGGATTCCTCACCTTTTTTATTCTATGGGCCCTCTGTTTTGAGGCTCCTCCTGCCTGCCTCAATCCCAGCCCCGTTGTGATGTGTGTCCTCTGGTGTGAGGCCACGTGTGCTGGGTCCCTCACCTTTCGATGATGTGGCCCCAATGGTGTGAGGACACTCGTGCCTGTTTCCCAGCCCCTTGGTGATGTGGCCCCTCTGGTGAGAGTCTGATCCTGGCTGGGTTCCTTACCGTTCTGTGAGGTGGGCCCTGTGCTCTGAGGTAACTCCTGCCTGGCTTGCTCCCATTGCCTTGGTGACGTCGGCCCTCTGGTGGCAGTTGGATCCTTTTGGAGACTCCTGTCCTCGGTGATGAGGTCCCTCTGGCGTCAGGCTCTAACTGCTGGGCTCCCCAGGTTTTCTGATGTGAGCCCAGTGATGCCAGGACACTCGTGAAATGTTCCCATCCCCATGGCGATATGGGCCTTCTGCTCTGAGGTTCCAACGACTGGGTTGCTCACAGTTTCCTGATGTTAGCTCTCTGGTGTTAGTTCACTCATTCCTAGATCCCATAGCCTCTGTACTCTGGGCCGCCTGCTGGGAAGTTCCTACTGCTGGGTTCCTCACCTTTTTTATTCTTTGGGCCCTGTGTTGGGAGGCTCCTCCTGCCTGTGTCACTCCCAGCCCCTTGGTGATGTAGGTCCTCTGGTTTGTGGCCACATGTGCCAGTTTCCTCATCTTTTAGTGATGTGGCCCCACTGGTGTGAGGACACTCGTGCCTGGTTCCCGTCCCCTTGGTGATATGGGCCCTCTGGTGAGAGTCTGATCCTGGTTGGGTTCCTCACACTTCTTTGAGGTGGGCCGTCTGCTGTGAGGTCACTCCTGCCTGGCTGGCACACCCCGCCTTGGCGACGTGGGCCCTCTTGTGGTAGTTGGAACATGCTGGGAGCCTCCTCCCCTCAGTGATGAGGGCCCTCTGACGTCAGGCCCTAACTGCTGGGTACCCACATTTTCTGATATGTGCTAAGTGGTGCGAGGACACTCCTGCCATGTTCCCAACACCTTGGGGATGTGGACCTTCTGCTCTGAGGTCCAAATGGCTGGGTTGCTCGCAGTTTCATGATGTGGACCCTCTGCTGTGAGTTTACTGCGGCCTGAATCGCATAGACTTGGTGCTCTTGGCCGCCTGCTGGGAGGTTCCCATTGCTGGATTCCTCAGCTTTTTTATTCTATGGGCCCTGTGTTGTGAGGCTACTCCTGCCTGCCTCATTCCGAGCCCCTTGGAGATGTGGGTCTTCTGGTTTAGGCCACATGTGCTGGGTTCCTCACCTTTCTATGATGTGGCCACACTGGTGTGAAGACTCTCCTGCCTGGTTCTGATCACCTTGGTGATGTGGGCCCTCTGGTGAGAGTCTTATCCTGGCTGTGTTCCTCACCCTTCTGTGAGGTAGGCCCTCTGCGGTGAGGTCACTCCTACCTGGCTGTCACACGTCACCTTGGCGACGTGGGACCTCAGTTGGGTGTTGGTGCCTGATTGGAGTCTCCTCCCCTTGGTAATGAGGGCCCTCTGGCGTCAGGCCCTAACTCCTGGGTTCCCTAAATTCTCTGATGTGTGCCCTGTGGTGCGAGTACACTTCTGACAGGTTCCCAACCCCATGGGAATGTGGGCCTTCTGCTCTGAGATCCCAACGCCTAGGTTGCTCACAGTTTCATGATGACGGCCCTCTGGTGTGAGATCACTCCGGCCTGGATCCCATAGTCTCGCTGCTCCTGGCCGCCTGCTGGGAGGTTCCAACTGCGGGATTCTTCACCTCTTTAATTCTATGGTCCCTCTGTTTTGAGGCTCCTCCTGCCTGCCTCAATCCCAGCTCCCTTGTGATGTGTGTCCTCTGGTTTGAGGCCACGTGTGCTGGGTCCCTCACTTTTCGGTGATGTGGCCCCACTAGTGTGAGGACACTCCTGCCTGGTTCCCATTCCCTTGGTGATGTGGGCCCTCTGGTGAGAATCTGATCCTCTTTAGTTCTTCACACTTCTGTGAGGTTGACCCTCTGCTCTGAGGTCACTCCTGCCTGGTTGTCGCACTCCGCATTGGTGACGTCGCCCCTCTGGTAGCAGTCGGAGCTGGCTGGGAGCCACCGCCCCTCGGTGATGAGGGCCCTCTGGCATCAGGCACTAATTGCTGGGCTCCCCACATTTTTTCATGTGTGCCCACTCTTGCGATGACACTCCTGCTTGTTTCCCTTCCCCATGGGGATGTGGGCCTTCTGCTCTGAGGTCACAACGGCTGGGTTGCTTACAGAATCACAATGAGGGCCCTCTGTTGTGAGTTCATGCCGGCCTGGATCTCATAGCCTCAGTGCTCTGGGCAGCCTGCTAGGAAGATCCAACTGCTGGTTTCCACACCTTTTGTATACAATGGGACATGTGTTGTGAGGTTAATCCTGCCTGCCTCACTCCGAAACCCATGGTGATGTGGGTCCTCTGGTTTGAGGCCACATGTGCTGGGTACCTCAACTTTTGATGATGTGGCCCCACGGGTGTGAGGACACTCCTGCCTGGTTCCCATCACCTTGGTGATGTGGGCCCTCTGGGGAGAGTCTGATCCTGGCTGGGTTCCCTACCATTCTGTGAGGTGGGCCCTCTGATGTCAGGTCACTCCTGCCTGGCTAGCTCACATCGCCTTGGCGACGTGGGCCCTCTGTTGGCCACTGGAGCATGCTGGGAGCCTCCTACTCCCGTGAATGATGGCCCTGGAAAAAAGGCATATGCCCTTTTTGGCCAAGTGCTTCATTGACGAGGTTCTGCCACTTCTCTTATGCTTTCAGAGCAATTCACGTCTACCTCCTGAAATCGGATTCCAGCAATTCTGCCCCACTTTCAAGTCCTCTTCGCAGCCTTAATTCAATATATTTTTGTACGATTTCTGTCATTTATAAGTCTGCAGGTATGTGAATGACAGTGCCCCTGAGCTCCTTTCCTCAACTCGCTTTCTTGTGAGCTGGCCACAAAACCGCAGGATTGCTTCAGGCCCTAATCTTGTTCCAGCACGGCATGCTGAGCCTTTGGTTAATTCCTTTTCCTGTTGGGAAATGAGTGTTAAAATTGCCCGTGCATACTGGGCATATACCCTGAGAAAACCAAAATTCAAAAAGAGTCATGTACCAAAATGTTCATTGCAGCTCTATTTACAATAGCCCGGAGATGGAAAGAACCTAAGCGCCCATCATCGGACGAATGGATAAAGAAGATGTGGCACATATACACAATGGAATATTACTCAGCCTTAAAAAGAAATGAAACTGAGTTATTTGTAATGAGATGGATAGACCTAGAGTCTGTCATACAGAGTGAAGTAAGTCAGAAAGAAAAAGACAAATAGCGTATGCTAACACATATATATGGAATTTAAAGGAAAAAAATGTAATGAAGAACCTAGGGATAAGACAGGAATAGAGGCGCAGACCTACTGGAGAACGGAATTGAGGATATGGGGAGGGGGAATGGTGAGTTTTGACAGGGCGAGAGAGAGTCATGGACATATACACACTAACAAATGTAGTAAGGTAGATAGCAAGGGGGAAGCAGCCGCAAGGCACAGGGATATTAGCTCGGGGCGTTGGGACAGCCTGGAGGGGTGGAAGGGGGAGAGAGGGAGGGAGGGAGACACAAGAGGGAAGACACAGGGAGCATATGTATATGTATAGCTGATTCACTTTGTTATAAAGCAAAAACTAACACACCATTGTAAAGCAATTATACCCCAATAAAGATGTTAAAAAAAATATTTGCCCGTGCACACACCTACAGATAGTCTCCCATTGGTTCTCCTTATTCCTGTTCATCTTGCGCAGAAATTGCAAACAGTGCCAAACAGGAGGTTAAAGGCACTGACTCTCCAAATGGGGAGAGTGTAAGAAAAGGGTCTGGAATGGTGAACCTGAGTACCAGGGGACGAAAACAGACATGCATGTAAAAAGGTTTCCCAGTCACACGGTGGAGCATACTCTGGGTTTCCCATGCAAATTTTAGCAGAAGGAAGAATCCCTTGAACCTGGAGAGTTGGGAACCATGGAATGGGTACCAGGCAGTATGACATCAAAGGGTCTGCATTTGCTCACTGAACCTCACCAATGCTATCAGCCCAAAGGGTCAAGCCTTATCTCTCACCCAGCTCTGGGTGTAGATGTGGTAAACCAGGTTGCATCACATGCCCTGTGTGAGTTATTTAAGAATTGCTCTCTATTTCACTGTCATTGTGTTTTTTTTTTGAAATTTTTTTTGACACTGGGATTTATCGGATTTTCACTGCTGCGTTAATGCCGCTGTACACACTCTTGATTCTCTTACAGAGACATAAATATCCACGGGTTTTAAGATTCTTCCTAGTCAGGTATATTCCTAGGCGTTGAATATGTGGTGTTGAGTCCATTTCGTTGAGCAAGGAGTAGGTCTTGTCTATTACATATTTGGCTTATGGAACGGTATCTGTGCTAATTTCAATCTCTGGTTTTATGCAGCACTCCAACGCACCTTTCTCCATAAGAAAGCACAAGTTGGTTTTCTAAATTTGAGACTGTTCTGTTTTGTAATTCAGTTCATGTGTAGTCAAGTTTACATACTGTGTATTAGTGATATTTTATGATGTTTCTTTTTATGTGTGACTTATTTCACGTAGAATCACCATACCTGTATCCACTCACTATGCCACTACGGGCCTGATGACACAGATTTCATTGCTGAGTGATATTCCATTGTACGTACGTACCACAACTTCTTTATCCATTGTTTGCTCTCTGAGATATTTACCTGGTACTGTAAACGAGGTTCTTGTGAACAGAGAGGTCCCAAACTTTGAGGTGGCTGGGTGTTTTTGATTTTAATTTCCCTAAGCTGTAGGACCATAAGTGGAAGTGCCATAGGCTGTGTTGCTTTGTTTCTTACGTGTTTCAGGAAACACATAACACTTCTCCAGAATGGCTGTCGGCAATTTACATCATATGCATCAGCATAATAAGGATCCCTGTTTTCCATTGCCGGTCCTCCGTTTCTGGATTTTACAATTTTTTTAAATGGCCGTTTTGCCCTGGGGGGCACTGAGATTTCATTGTAGTGCAGGTTTATTTACAAGCTTCTTGGTTGGCCAAAAAGTGCGTATGCGGTTTTTCCTGAATATATTTAGGGAAAAAAGCATCCGCACTTTTTGGACAAGTGCATCATTATCGACGTTCTGCCTCTTTTCCTATTCTTTAAGTGCAATTCCAGTTTAACCCTTCAATCGTTTTCCTGAATTTCTGCCCCGCTTTCAAGTCCCCTTTGCAGGCTTACTTCAATATATTTTTGGAGGATAGCTGTCATTTATAACTCTGCAGGTTTGTGAATTACAGTGCCCCTGAGCTCCTTTCTTCAACTCGCTTTCTTGTGAGCTGGGCACAAAACCGCAGGATTGCTTCAGGCACTAATCTCTTTCCAGCAGGGCACGCTGAGCGTTTGGTTAATTCCTCTTCCTGGTGGGAAATGAGCATTACATTTGCCCGTGCAGACACCTACAGCTAGTCTCTCATTGGTTCTCCCTATTCCTGTTCATCTTGCACAGAAATTGCAAGCTGTGCCAAACAGGAGGTTAAAGGCACTGACTCTCCAAGCGGGGAGAGTGTTAGTAAAGCATCTGGAATGGTGAACCCGAGGACCAGGATACGAAAACTGAGATGCATTTTAAATCGTTTCCCAATCACACGGTGGACGATACTCTGGGTTTCCCATGCATGTTTTAGCTGGAGGAAGAATCCCTTGAACCTGGAGAGTTGGGACCCATGGAATGGGTACCATGCAGTATGACTTCAAAGGGTCTGCATTTGCTCACCAAAACTCACCAATGCTTTCAGCCTGAAGTGTCCAGCCTTATGTCTCAACCAGCTGTGGGTGTAGATGTGGTCAATCCCGGTTGCATCACATGCCCTGAGTGAATTGTTTAAGAATTGCTCTCTATTTCACTGTCTTTGTGTTTTGTTTTTGAAATTTATTTTGATAATGGGATTTATCGGATTTTCACTGCTGCGTTTATGCCGCTGTACACACGCTTGATTCTCTTACGGAGACATATAAATCCATGGGTTTTAAGATTCTTCGTAGTCAGGTATATTCCTAGGCATTGAATATGTGGTGTTGAGTCCATTTCGTTGAGCAAGGAGTAGGTCTTGTCTATTACATATTTGGCTTATGGAAAGTTATCTGTGCTAATTTCAGTCTCTGGTTTTATGCAGCATCCCAACGCACATTTCCCCATAAGCAAGCACTAGTTGGTTTTCAAAATTTGAGACCCTGTTCTGTTTTGTAATTCAGTTCATGTGTAGTTAAATTTACATTCCGTGTATTAGTGATATCTTATGATGTTTCTTTTTCTGTGTGACGTAGTTCACGTAGAATCACTGTACCTGCATCCACTTACTATGCCGCTACGGGCCTGATGACACAGATTTCATTGCTGAGTGATATTGCATTGTACGTACGTGCCACAACTTCTTTATCCATTTTTTGCTTTCTGGGATATTTACCTGATACTGTAGACGAGCTTCTTGTGAACACAGCCGTCCCAAATATTGGGGTGGCTGTCTGTTTTTGATTTTAATTTCCGTAAGCTATAGGACCATAAGTGGAAGTGCCATAGGCTGTGTTGCTTTGTTTCTTACGTGTTTCAGGAAACACCATACACTTCTCCAGGGTGGCTGCTGGCAATTTACATCCTGCCAATCAGCATAACAAGGCTCCCTGTTCTCCATATCCTGTCCTACCTTTCTGGATTTTACACTTTTTTCAGATGGCCCTTTTGCCCGGGGGGCAGTGAGACTTCATTGTAGTGCAGATTTCCTTTACAGGCTTGCTTGGTTGGCCAAAAAGGGCGTATGCGTTTTTTCCTGAATATATTCAGGAAAAAACGCATACGCCCTTTTTGGCCAAGTGCATCATTGTCGACGTTGTGCCTCTTTTCCTATGCTTTCAGGGCAATTCCAGTCTACCCCCTGCAATCGTTTTCCTGAAATTCAGCCCCGCTTTCAAGTCCCCTTCGCAGGCTTACTTCAATATATTTTTGGAGGATAGCTGTCATTTATAACTCTGCAGGTTTGTGAAGTACAGTGCCCCTGAGCTCCTTTCTTCAACTCGCTTTCTTGTGAGCTGGGCACAAAACCGCAGGATTGCTTCAGGCCCTAATCTGTTTCCAGCAGGGCACACTGAGCCTTTGTTTAATTCCTCTTCCTGGTGGGCAATGAGCGTTACATTTGCCCGTGCAGACACCTACAGCTAGTCTCTCATTGGTTCTCCCTATTCCTGTTCATCTTGCACAGAAATGGCAGGCTGTGCCAAACAGGAGGTTAAAGGCACTGACTCTCCAAGCGGGGAGAGTGTTAGTAAAGCATCTGGAATGGTGAACCCGAGGACCAGGATACGAAAACTGAGATGCATTTTAAATCGTTTCCCAATCACACGGTGGACGATACTCTGGGTTTCCCATGCATGTTTTAGCTGGAGGAAGAATGCCTTGAACCTGGAGAGTTGGGACCCATGGAATGGGTACCATGCAGTATGACTTCAAAGGGTCTGCATTTGCTCACCGAAACTCACCAATGCTATCAGCCTGAAGTGTCCAGCATTATGTCTCAACCAGCTCTGGGTGTAGATGTGGTCAATCCCGGTTGCATCACATGCTCTGAGTGAATTATTCAAGAATTGCTCTCCATTTCACTGTCTTTGTTTTCGAAATTTATTTTGATAATGGGATTTATCGGATTTTCACTGCTGCGTTTCGGCCGCTGTACACACGCTTGATTCTCTTACGGAGACATATATATCCATGGGTTTTAAGATTCTTCCTAGTCAGGTATATTCCTAGGCGTTGAATATGTGGTGTTGGGTCCATTTCGTTGAGCAAGGAGTAGGTCTTTTTTATTACATATTTGACTTATGGAAAGTTATCTGTGCTAATTTCAGTCTCTGGTTTTATGCAGCACCCCAAGGCACCTTTCACCATAAGCAAGCACTAGTCGGTTTTCTAAATTTGAGACCCTGTTCTGTTTTGTAATTCAGTTCATGTGTAGTCAAGTTTACTTTCCGTGTATTAGTGATATCTTATGATGTTTCTTTTTCTGTGTGACGTAGTTCACGTAGAATCACCGTACCTGCATCCACTCACTATGCCGCTACGGGCCTGATGACACAGATTTCATTGCTGAGTGATATTGCATTGTACGTACGTGCCACAACTTCTTTATCCATTTTTTGCTTTCTGGGATATTTACCTGATACTGTAGACGAGCTTCTTGTGAACACAGCCGTTCCAAATATACGGGTGGCTGTCTGTTTTTGATTTTAATTTCCGTAAGCTATAGGACCATAAGTGGAAGTGCCATAGGCTGTGTTGCTTTGTTTCTTACGTGTTTCAGGAAACACCATACACTTCTCCAGGGTGGCTGCTGGCAATTTACATCCTGCCAATCAGCATAACAAGGCTCCCTGTTCTCCATATCCTGTCCTACCTTTCTGGATTTTACACTTTTTTCAGATGGCCCTTTTGCCCGGGGGGGGGGGCAGTGAGATGTCACTGTAGTGCAGATTTCCTTTACAGGCTCGCTTGGTTGGCCAAAAAGGGCGTATGCGTTTTTTCTTGAATATATTCAGGAAAAAACGCATATGCCCTTTTTGGCCAAGTGCATCATTGTCGAAGTTGTGCCTCTTTTCCTATGCTTTCAGGGCAATTCCAGTCTACCCCCTGCAATCGTTTTCCTGAAATTCTGCCCCGCTTTCAAGTCCCCTTCGCAGGCTTACTTCAATATATTTTTGTAGGATAGCTGTCATTTATAACTCTGCAGGTTTGTGAAGTACAGTGCCCCTGAGCTCCTTTCTTCAACTCGCTTTCTTGTGAGCTGGGCACAAAACCGCAGGATTGCTTCAGGCCCTAATCTGTTTCCAGCAGGGCACACTGAGCCTTTGTTTAATTCCTCTTCCTGGTGGGCAATGAGCGTTACATTTGCCCGTGCAGACACCTACAGCTAGTCTCTCATTGGTTCTCCCTATTCCTGTTCATCTTGCACAGAAATGGCAAGCTGTGCCAAACAGGAGGTTAAAGGCACTGACTCTCCAAGCGGGGAGAGTGTTAGTAAAGCATCTGGAATGGTGAACCCGAGGACCAGGATGCGAAAACTGAGATGCATTTTAAATCGTTTCCCAATCACACGGTGGACGATACTCTGGGTTTCCCATGCATGTTTTAGCTGGAGGAAGAATGCCTTGAACCTGGAGAGTTGGGACCCATGGAATGGGTACCATGCAGTATGACTTCAAAGGGTCTGCATTTGCTCACCGAAACTCACCAGTGCTATCAGCCTGAACTGTCCAGCCTTATGTCTCAACCAGCTCTGGGTGTAGATGTGGTCAATCCCGGTTGCATCACATGCCCTGAGTGAATTATTTAAGAATTGCTCTCTATTTCACTGTCTTTGTGTTTTCTTTTCGAAATTTATTTTGATAATGGGATTTATCGGATTTTCACTGCTGCATTTCCGCCGCTGTACACACGCTTGATTCTCTTACGGAGACATATATATCCATGGGTTTTAAGATTCTTCCTAGTCAGGTATATTCCTAGGCGTTGAATATGTGGTGTTGAGTCCATTTCGTTGAGCAAGGAGTAGGTCTTGTCTATTACATATTTGGCTTATGGAATGTTATCTGTGCTAATTTCAGTCTCTGGTTTTATGCAGCACCCCAACGCACCTTTCCCCATAAGCAAGCACTAGTTGGTTTTCTAAATTTGAGACCCTGTTCTGTTTTGTAATTCAGTTCATGTGTAGTCAAGTTTACATTCCGTGTATTAGTGATATCTTATGATGTTTCTTTTTCTGTGTGACGTAGTTCACGTAGAATCACCGTACCTGCATCCACTCACTATGCCGCTACGGGCCTGATGACACAGATTTCATTGCTGAGTGATATTGCATTGCACGTACGTGCCACAACTTCTTTATCCATTTTTTGCTTTCTGGGATATTTACCTGATACTGTAGACGAGCTTCTTGTGAACACAGCCGTCCCAAATATTGGGGTGGCTGTCTGTTTTTGATTTTAATTTCCGTAAGCTATAGGACCATAAGTGGAAGTGCCATAGGCTGTGTTGATTTGTTTCTTACGTGTTTCAGGAAACACCATACACTTCTCCAGGGTGGCTGCTGGCAATTTACATCCTGCCAATCAGCATAACAAGGCTCCCTGTTCTCCATATCCTGTCCTACCTTTCTGGATTTTACACTTTTTTCAGATGGCCCTTTTGCCCGGGGGGGCAGTGAGATTTCATTGTAGTGCAGATTTCCTTTACAGGCTTGCTTGGTTGGCCAAAAAGGGCGTATGCGTTTTTTCCTGAATATATTCAGGAAAAAACGCATACGCCCTTTTTGGCCAAGTGCATAATTGTCGACGTTCTGCCTTTTTTCCTATGCTTTCAGGGCAATTCCAGTCTACCCCCTGCAATCGTTTTCCTGAAATTCAGCCCCGCTTTCAAGTCCCCTTCGCAGACTTACTTCAATATATTTTTGGAGGATAGCTGTCATTTATAACTCTGCAGGTTTGTGAAGTACAGTGCCCCTGAGCTCCTTTCTTCAACTCGCTTTCTTGTGAGCTGGGCACAAAACCGCAGGATTGCTTCAGGCCCTAATCTGTTTCCAGCAGGGCACACTGAGCCTTTGTTTAATTAATCTTCCTGGTGGGCAATGAGCGTTACATTTGCCCGTGCAGACACCTACAGCTAGTCTCTCATTGGTTCTCCCTATTCCTGTTCATCTTGCACAGAAATTGCAAGCTGTGCGAAACAGGAGGTTAAAGGCACTGACTCTCCAAGCGGGGAGAGTGTTAGTAAAGCATCTGGAATGGTGAACCCGAGGACCTGGAAACGAAAACTGAGATGCATTTTAAATCATTTCCCAATCACACGGTGGACGATACTCTGGGTTTCCCATGCATGTTTTAGCTGGAGGAAGAATCCCTTGAACCTGGAGAGTTGGGACCCATGGAATGGGTACCATGCAGTATGACTTCAAAGGGTCTGCATTTGCTCACCGAAACTCACCAATGCTATCAGCCTGAAGTGTCCAGCCTTATGTCTCAACCAGCTCTGGGTGTAGATGTGGTCAATCCCGGTTGCATCACATGCCCTGAGTGAATTAGTTAAGAATTGCTCTCTATTTCACTGTCTTTGTGTTTTGTTTTCGAAATTTATTTTGATAATGGGATTTATCGGATTTTCACTGCTGCGTTTCGGCCACTGTACACACGCTTGATTCTCTTACGGAGACATATATATCCATGGGTTTTAAGATTCTTCCTAGTCAGGTATATTCCTAGGCGTTGAATATGTGGTGTTGGGTCCATTTCGTTGAGCAAGGAGTAGGTCTTGTCTATTACATATTTGGCTTATGGTAAGTTATCTGTGCTAATTTCAGTCTCTGGTTTTATGCAGCCCCCCAAGGCACCTTTCCCCATAAGCAAGCACTAGTTGGTTTTCTAAATTTGAGACCCTGTTCTTTTTTGTAATTCAGTTCATGTGTAGTCAAGTTTACATTCCGTGTATTAGTGATATCTTATGATGTTTCTTTTTCTGTGTGACGTAGTTCACGTAGAATCACCGTACCTGCATCCACTTACTATGCCGCTACGGGCCTGATGACACAGATTTCATTGCTGAGTGATATTGCATTGTACGTACGTGCCACAACTTCTTTATCCATTTTTTGCTTTCTGGGATATTTACCTGATACTGTAGACGAGCTTCTTGTGAACACAGCCGTTCCAAATATTGGGGTGGCTGTCTGTTTTTGATTTTAATTTCCGTAAGCTATAGGGCCATAAGTGGAAGTGCCATAGGCTGTGTTGCTTTGTTTCTTACGTGTTTCAGGAAACACCATACACTTCTCCAGGGTGGCTGCTGGCAATTTACATCCTGCCAATCAGCATAACAAGGCTCCCTGTTCTCCATATCCTGTCCTATCTTTCTGGATTTTACACTTTTTTCAGATGGCCCTTTTGCCCCGGGGGGGGGGGGGGCAGTGAGATTTCATTGTAGTGCAGATTTCCTTTACAGGCTTGCTTGGTTGGCCAAAAAGGGCGTATGCGTTTTTTCCTGAATATATTCAGGAAAAAACGCATACGCCCTTTTTGGCCAAGTGCATCATTGTCGACGTTGTGCCTCTTTTCCTATGCTTTCAGGGCAATTCCAGTCTACCCCCTGCAATCGTTTTCCTGAAATTCTGCCCCGCTTTCAAGTCCCCTTCGCAGGCTTACTTCAATATATTTTTGGAGGATAGCTGTCATTTATAACTCTGCAGGTTTGTGAAGTACAGTGCCCCTGAGCTCCTTTCTTCAACTCGCTTTCTTGTGAGCTGGGCACAAAACCGCAGGATTGCTTCAGGCCCTAATCTGTTTCCAGCAGGGCACACTGAGCCTTTGTTTAATTAATCTTCCTGGTGGGCAATGAGCGTTACATTTGCCCGTGCAGACACCTACAGCTAGTCTCTCATTGGTTCTCCCTATTCCTGTTCATCCTGCACAGAAATGGCAAGCTGTGCCAAACAGGAGGTTAAAGGCACTGACTCTCCAAGCGGGGAGAGTGTTAGTAAAGCATCTGGAATGGTGAACCCGAGGACCAGGATACGAAAACTGAGATGCATTTTAAATCGTTTCCCAATCACACGGTGGACGATACTCTGGGTTTCCCATGCATGTTTTAGCTGGAGGAAGAATGCCTTGAACCTGGAGAGTTGGGACCCATGGAATGGGTACCATGCAGTATGACTTCAAAGGGTCTGCATTTGCTCACCGAAACTCACCAGTGCTATCAGCCTGAAGTGTCCAGCCTTATGTCTCAACCAGCTCTGGGTGTAGATGTGGTCAATCCCGGTTGCATCACATGACCTGAGTGAATTATTTAAGAATTGCTCTCTATTTCACTGTCTTTGTGTTTTGTTTTCGAAATTTATTTTGATAATGGGATTTATCGGATTTTCACTGCTGCATTTCCGCTGCTGTACACACGCTTGATTCTCTTACGGAGACATATATATCCATGGGTTTTAAGATTCTTCCTAGTCAGGTATATTCCTAGGCGTTGAATATGTGGTGTTTAGTCCATTTCGTTGAGCAAGGAGTAGGTCTTGTCTATTACATATTTGGCTTATGGAATGTTATCTGTGCTAATTTCAGTCTCTGGTTTTATGCAGCACCCCAACGCACCTTTCCCCATAAGCAAGCACTAGTTGGTTTTCTAAATTTGAGACCCTGTTCTGTTTTGTAATTCAGTTCATGTGTAGTCAAGTTTACATTCCGTGTATTAGTGATATCTTATGATGTTTCTTTTTCTGTGTGACGTAGTTCACGTAGAATCACCGTACCTGCATCCACTCACTATGCCGCTACGGGCCTGATGACACAGATTTCATTGCTGAGTGATATTGCATTGTACGTACGTGCCACAACTTCTTTATCCATTTTTTGCTTTCTGGGATATTTACCTGATACTGTAGACGAGCTTCTTGTGAACACAGCCGTCCCAAATATTGGGGTGGCTGTCTGTTTCTGATTTTAATTTCCGTAAGCTATAGGACCATAAGTGGAAGTGCCATAGGCTGTGTTGCTTTGTTTCTTACGTGTTTCAGGAAACACCATACACTTCTCCAGGGTGGCTGCTGGCAATTTACATCCTGCCAATCAGCATAACAAGGCTCCCTGTTCTCCATATCCTGTCCTACCTTTCTGGATTTTACACTTTTTTCAGATGGCCCTTTTGCCCGGGGGGGGGGGGGGCAGTGAGATTTCATTGTAGTGCAGATTTCCTTTACAGGCTTGCTTGGTTGGCCAAAAAGGGCGTATGCGTTTTTTCCTGAATATATTCAGGAAAAAACGCATACGCCCTTTTTGGCCAAGTGCATCATTGTCGACGTTGTGCCTCTTTTCCTATGCTTTCAGGGCAATTCCTGTCTACCCCCTGCAATCGTTTTCCTGAAATTCAGCCCCGCTTTCATGTCCCCTTCGCAGGCTTACTTCAATATATTTTTGGAGGATAGCTGTCATTTATAACTCTGCAGGTTTGTGAAGTACAGTGCCCCTGAGCTCCTTTCTTCAACTCGCTTTCTTGTGAGCTGGGCACAAAACCGCAGGATTGCTTCAGGCCCTAATCTGTTTCCAGCAGGGCACGCTGAGCCTTTGTTTAATTCCTCTTCCTGGTGGGCAATGAGCGTTACATTTGCCCGTGCAGACACCTACAGCTAGTCTCTCATTGGTTCTCCCTATTCCTGTTCATCTTGCACAGAAATGGCAAGCTGTGCCAAACAGGAGGTTAAAGGCACTGACTCTCCAAGCGGGGAGAGTGTTAGTAAAGCATCTGGAATGGTGAACCCGAGGACCAGGATACGAAAACTGAGATGCATTTTAAATCGTTTCTCCATCACACGGTGGACGATACTCTGGGTTTCCCATGCATGTTTTAGCTGGAGGAAGAATGCCTTGAACCTGGAGAGTTGGGACCCATGGAATGGGTACCATGCAGTATGACTTCAAAGGGTCTGCATTTGCTCACCGAAACTCACCAGTGCTATCAGCCTGAAGTGTCCAGCCTTATGTCTCAACCAGCTCTGGGTGTAGATGTGGTCAATCCCGGTTGCATCACATGACCTGAGTGAATTATTTAAGAATTGCTCTCTATTTCACTGTCTTTGTGTTTTCT
The DNA here is from genome assembly GCF_963924675.1 of Phocoena phocoena. Taxonomy (NCBI): domain Eukaryota; kingdom Metazoa; phylum Chordata; class Mammalia; order Artiodactyla; family Phocoenidae; genus Phocoena; species Phocoena phocoena. Next base: position 738,934 of record NW_027077425.1, read on the forward strand.
TTTCGAAATTTATTTTGATAATGGGATTTATCGGATTTTCACTGCTGCATTTCCGCTGCTGTACACACGCTTGATTCTCTTACGGAGACATATATATCCATGGGTTTTAAGATTCTTCCTAGTCAGGTATATTCCTAGGCGTTGAATATGTGGTGTTTAGTCCATTTCGTTGAGCAAGGAGTAGGTCTTGTCTATTACATATTTGGCTTATGGAATGTTATCTGTGCTAATTTCAGTCTCTGGTTTTATGCAGCACCCCAACGCACCTTTCCCCATAAGCAAGCACTAGTTGGTTTTCTAAATTTGAGACCCTGTTCTGTTTTGTAATTCAGTTCATGTGTAGTCAAGTTTACATTCCGTGTATTAGTGATATCTTATGATGTTTCTTTTTCTGTGTGACGTAGTTCACGTAGAATCACCGTACCTGCATCCACTCACTATGCCGCTACGGGCCTGATGACACAGATTTCATTGCTGAGTGATATTGCATTGTACGTACGTGCCACAACTTCTTTATCCATTTTTTGCTTTCTGGGATATTTACCTGATACTGTAGACGAGCTTCTTGTGAACACAGCCGTCCCAAATATTGGGGTGGCTGTCTGTTTTTGATTTTAATTTCCGTAAGCTATAGGACCATAAGTGGAAGTGCCATAGGCTGTGTTGCTTTGTTTCTTACGTGTTTCAGGAAACACCATACACTTCTCCAGGGTGGCTGCTGGCAATTTACATCCTGCCAATCAGCATAACAAGGCTCCCTGTTCTCCATATCCTGTCCTACCTTTCTGGATTTTACACTTTTTTCAGATGGCCCTTTTGCCCGGGGGGGGGGGCAGTGAGATTTCATTGTAGTGCAGATTTCCTTTACAGGCTTGCTTGGTTGGCCAAAAAGGGCGTATGCGTTTTTTCCTGAATATATTCAGGAAAAAACGCATACGCCCTTTTTGGCCAAGTGCATCATTGGCGACGTTGTGCCTCTTTTCCTATGCTTTCAGGGCAATTCCAGTCTACCCCCTGCAATCGTTTTCCTGAAATTCAGCCCCGCTTTCAAGTCCCCTTCGCAGACTTACTTCAATATATTTTTGGAGGATAGCTGTCATTTATAACTCTGCAGGTTTGTGAAGTACAGTGCCCCTGAGCTCCTTTCTTCAACTCGCTTTCTTGTGAGCTGGGCACAAAACCGCAGGATTGCTTCAGGCCCTAATCTGTTTCCAGCAGGGCACACTGAGCCTTTGTTTAATTAATCTTCCTGATGGGCAATGAGCGTTACATTTGCCCGTGCAGACACCTACAGCTAGTCTCTCATTGGTTCTCCCTATTCCTGTTCATCTTGCACAGAAATTGCAAGCTGTGCGAAACAGGAGGTTAAAGGCACTGACTCTCCAAGCGGGGAGAGTGTTAGTAAAGCATCTGGAATGGTGAACCCGAGGACCTGGAAACGAAAACTGAGATGCATTTTAAATCATTTCCCAATCACACGGTGGACGATACTCTGGGTTTCCCATGCATGTTTTAGCTGGAGGAAGAATCCCTTGAACCTGGAGAGTTGGGACCCATGGAATGGGTACCATGCAGTATGACTTCAAAGGGTCTGCATTTGCTCACCGAAACTCACCAATGCTATCAGCCTGAAGTGTCCAGCCTTATGTCTCAACCAGCTCTGGGTGTAGATGTGGTCAATCCCGGTTGCATCACATGCCCTGAGTGAATTAGTTAAGAATTGCTCTCTATTTCACTGTCTTTGTGTTTTGTTTTCGAAATTTATTTTGATAATGGGATTTATCGGATTTTCACTGCTGCGTTTCGGCCACTGTACACACGCTTGATTCTCTTACGGAGACATATATATCCATGGGTTTTAAGATTCTTCCTAGTCAGGTATATTCCTAGGCGTTGAATATGTGGTGTTGGGTCCATTTCGTTGAGCAAGGAGTAGGTCTTGTCTATTACATATTTGGCTTATGGTAAGTTATCTGTGCTAATTTCAGTCTCTGGTTTTATGCAGCCCCCCAAGGCACCTTTCCCCATAAGCAAGCACTAGTTGGTTTTCTAAATTTGAGACCCTGTTCTTTTTTGTAATTCAGTTCATGTGTAGTCAAGTTTACATTCCGTGTATTAGTGATATCTTATGATGTTTATTTTTCTGTGTGACGTAGTTCACGTAGAATCACTGTACCTGCATCCACTCACTATGCCGCTACGGGCCTGATGACACAGATTTCATTGCTGAGTGATATTGCATTGTACGTACGTGCCACAACTTCTTTATCCATTTTTTGCTTTCTGGGATATTTACCTGATACTGTAGACGAGCTTCTTGTGAACACAGCCGTTCCAAATATTGGGGTGGCTGTCTGTTTTTGATTTTAATTTCCGTAAGCTATAGGACCATAAGTGGAAGTGCCATAGGCTGTGTTGCTTTGTTTCTTACGTGTTTCAGGAAACACCATACACTTCTCCAGGGTGGCTGCTGGCAATTTACATCCTGCCAATCAGCATAACAAGGCTCCCTGTTCTCCATACCCTGTCCTAACTTTCTGGATTTTACACTTTTTTCAGATGGCCCTTTTGCCCCGGGGGGGGGGGGGGCAGTGAGATTTCATTGTAGTGCAGATTTCCTTTACAGGCTTGCTTGGTTGGCCAAAAAGGGCGTATGCGTTTTTTCCTGAATATATTCAGGAAAAAACGCATACGCCCTTTTTGGCCAAGTGCATCATTGTCGACGTTGTGCCTCTTTTCCTATGCTTTCAGGGCAATTCCAGTCTACCCCCTGCAATCGTTTTCCTGAAATTCTGCCCCGCTTTCAAGTCCCCTTCGCAGGCTTACTTCAATATATTTTTGGAGGATAGCTGTCATTTATAACTCTGCAGGTTTGTGAAGTACAGTGCCCCTGAGCTCCTTTCTTCAACTCGCTTTCTTGTGAGCTGGGCACAAAACCGCAGGATTGCTTCAGGCCCTAATCTGTTTCCAGCAGGGCACACTGAGCCTTTGTTTAATTCCTCTTCCTGGTGGGCAATGAGCGTTACATTTGCCCGTGCAGACACCTACAGCTAGTCTCTCATTGGTTCTCCCTATTCCTGTTCATCCTGCACAGAAATGGCAAGCTGTGCCAAACAGGAGGTTAAAGGCACTGACTCTCCAAGCGGGGAGAGTGTTAGTAAAGCATCTGGAATGGTGAACCCGAGGACCAGGATACGAAAACTGAGATGCATTTTAAATCGTTTCCCAATCACACGGTGGACGATACTCTGGGTTTCCCATGCATGTTTTAGCTGGAGGAAGAATGCCTTGAACCTGGAGAGTTGGGACCCATGGAATGGGTACCATGCAGTATGACTTCAAAGGGTCTGCATTTGCTCACCGAAACTCACCAGTGCTATCAGCCTGAAGTGTCCAGCCTTATGTCTCAACCAGCTCTGGGTGTAGATGTGGTCAATCCCGGTTGCATCACATGACCTGAGTGAATTATTTAAGAATTGCTCTCTATTTCACTGTCTTTGTGTTTTGTTTTCGAAATTTATTTTGATAATGGGATTTATCGGATTTTCACTGCTGCATTTCCGCTGCTGTACACACGCTTGATTCTCTTACGGAGACATATATATCCATGGGTTTTAAGATTCTTCCTAGTCAGGTATATTCCTAGGCGTTGAATATGTGGTGTTTAGTCCATTTCGTTGAGCAAGGAGTAGGTCTTGTCTATTACATATTTGGCTTATGGAATGTTATCTGTGCTAATTTCAGTCTCTGGTTTTATGCAGCACGCCAACGCACCTTTCCCCATAAGCAAGCACTAGTTGGTTTTCTAAATTTGAGACCCTGTTCTGTTTTGTAATTCAGTTCATGTGTAGTCAAGTTTACATTCCGTGTATTAGTGATATCTTATGATGTTTCTTTTTCTGTGTGACGTAGTTCACGTAGAATCACCGTACCTGCATCCACTCACTATGCCGCTACGGGCCTGATGACACAGATTTCATTGCTGAGTGATATTGCATTGTACGTACGTGCCACAACTTCTTTATCCATTTTTTGCTTTCTGGGATATTTACCTGATACTGTAGACGAGCTTCTTGTGAACACAGCCGTCCCAAATATTGGGGTGGCTGTCTGTTTCTGATTTTAATTTCCGTAAGCTATAGGACCATAAGTGGAAGTGCCATAGGCTGTGTTGCTTTGTTTCTTACGTGTTTCAGGAAACACCATACACTTCTCCAGGGTGGCTGCTGGCAATTTACATCCTGCCAATCAGCATAACAAGGCTCCCTGTTCTCCATATCCTGTCCTACCTTTCTGGATTTTACACTTTTTTCAGATGGCCCTTTTGCCCGGGGGGGGGGGGCAGTGAGATTTCATTGTAGTGCAGATTTCCTTTACAGGCTTGCTTGGTTGGCCAAAAAGGGCGTATGCGTTTTTTCCTGAATATATTCAGGAAAAAACGCATACGCCCTTTTTGGCCAAGTGCATCATTGTCGACGTTGTGCCTCTTTTCCTATGCTTTCAGGGCAATTCCTGTCTACCCCCTGCAATCGTTTTCCTGAAATTCAGCCCCGCTTTCATGTCCCCTTCGCAGGCTTACTTCAATATATTTTTGGAGGATAGCTGTCATTTATAACTCTGCAGGTTTGTGAAGTACAGTGCCCCTGAGCTCCTTTCTTCAACTCGCTTTCTTGTGAGCTGGGCACAAAACCGCAGGATTGCTTCAGGCCCTAATCTGTTTCCAGCAGGGCACGCTGAGCCTTTGTTTAATTCCTCTTCCTGGTGGGCAATGAGCGTTACATTTGCCCGTGCAGACACCTACAGCTAGTCTCTCATTGGTTCTCCCTATTCCTGTTCATCTTGCACAGAAATGGCAAGCTGTGCCAAACAGGAGGTTAAAGGCACTGACTCTCCAAGCGGGGAGAGTGTTAGTAAAGCATCTGGAATGGTGAACCCGAGGACCAGGATAGGAAAACTGAGATGCATTTTAAATCGTTTCCCAATCACACGGTGGACGATACTCTGGGTTTCCCATGCATGTTTTAGCTGGAGGAAGAATGCCTTGAACCTGGAGAGTTGGGACCCATGGAATGGGTACCATGCAGTATGACTTCAAAGGGTCTGCATTTGCTCACCGAAACTCACCAGTGCTATCAGCCTGAAGTGTCCAGCCTTATGTGTCAACCAGCTCTGGGTGTAGATGTGGTCAATCCCGGTTGCATCACATGCCCTGAGTGAATTATTTAAGAATTGCTCTCTATTTCACTGTCTTTGTGTTTTGTTTTCGAAATTTATTTTGATAATGGGATTTATCGGATTTTCACTGCTGCATTTCCGCCGCTGTACACACGCTTGATTCTCTTACGGAGACATATATATCCATGGGTTTTAAGATTCTTCCTAGTCAGGTATATTCCTAGGCGTTGAATATGTGGTGTTGGGTCCATTTCGTTGAGCAAGGAGTAGGTCTTGTCTATTACATATTTGGCTTATGGAAAGTTATCTGTGCTAATTTCCGTCTCTGGTTTTATGCAGCACCCCAAGGCACCTTTCCCCATAAGCAAGCACTAGTTGGTTTTCTAAATTTGAGACCCTGTTCTGTTTTGTAATTCAGTTTATGTGTAGTCAAGTTTACATTCCGTGTATTAGTGATATCTTATGATGTTTCTTTTTCTGTGTGACGTAGTTCACGTAGAATCACCGTACCTGCATCCACTCACTATGCCGCTACGGGCCTGATGACACAGATTTCATTGCTGAGTGATATTGCATTGTACGTACGTGCCACAACTTCTTTATCCATATTTTCCTTTCTGGGATATTTACCTGATACTGTAGACGAGCTTCTTGTGAACACAGCCGTCCCAAATATTGGGGTGGCTGTCTGTTTTTGATTTTAATTTCCGTAAGCTATAGGACCATAAGTGGAAGTGCCATAGGCTGTGTTGCTTTGTTTCTTACCTGTTTCAGGAAACACCATACACTTCTCCAGGGTGGCTGCTGGCAATTTACATCCTGCCAATCAGCATAACAAGGCTCCCTGTTCTCCATATCCTGTCCTACCTTTCTGGATTTTACACTTTTTTCAGATGGCCCTTTTGCCCGGGGGGGCAGTGAGATTTCATTGTAGTGCAGATTTCCTTTACAGGCTTGCTTGGTTGGCCAAAAAGGGCATATGCGTTTTTTCCTGAATATATTCAGGGCAATTCCAGTCTACCCCCTGCAATCGTTTTCCTGAAATTCAGCCCCGCTTTCAAGTCCCCTTCGCAGACTTACTTCAATATATTTTTGGAGGATAGCTGTCATTTATAACTCTGCAGGTTTTTGAAGTACAGTGCCCCTGAGCTCATTTCTTCAACTCGTTTTCTTGTGAGCTGGGCACAAAACCGCAGGATTGCTTCAGGCCCTAATCTGTTTCCAGCAGGGCACACTGAGCCTTTGTTTAATTAATCTTCCTGGTGGGCAATGAGCGTTACATTTGCCCGTGCAGACACCTACAGCTAGTCTCTCATTGGTTCTCCCTATTCCTGTTCATCTTGCACAGAAATTGCAAGCTGTGCGAAACAGGAGGTTAAAGGCACTGACTCTCCAAGCGGGGAGAGTGTTAGTAAAGCATCTGGAATGGTGAACCCGAGGACCAGGAAACGAAAACTGAGATGCATTTTAAATCATTTCCCAATCACACGGTGGACGATACTCTGGGTTTCCCATGCATGTTTTAGCTGGAGGAAGAATCCCTTGAACCTGGAGAGTTGGGACCCATGGAATGGGTACCATGCAGTATGACTTCAAAGGGTCTGCATTTGCTCACCGAAACTCACCAATGCTATCAGCCTGAAGTGTCCAGCCTTATGTCTCAACCAGCTCTGGGTGTAGATGTGGTCAATCCCGGTTGCATCACATGCCCTGAGTGAATTAGTTAAGAATTGCTCTCTATTTCACTGTCTTTGTGTTTTGTTTTCGAAATTTATTTTGATAATGGGATTTATCGGATTTTCACAGCTGCGTTTCGGCCACTGTACACACGCTTGATTCTCTTACGGAGACATATATATCCATGGGTTTTAAGATTCTTCCTAGTCAGGTATATTCCTAGGCGTTGAATATGTGGTGTTGGGTCCATTTCGTTGAGCAAGGAGTAGGTCTTGTCTATTACATATTTGGCTTATGGAAAGTTATCTGTGCTAATTTCAGTCTCTGGTTTTATGCAGCCCCCCAAGGCACCTTTCCCCATAAGCAAGCACTAGTTGGTTTTCTAAATTTGAGACCCTGTTCTTTTTTGTAATTCAGTTCATGTGTAGTCAAGTTTACATTCCGTGTATTAGTGATATCTTATGATGTTTCTTTTTCTGTGTGACGTAGTTCACGTAGAATCACCGTACCTGCATCCACTCACTATGCCGCTACGGGCCTGATGACACAGATTTCATTGCTGAGTGATATTGCATTGTACGTACGTGCCACAACTTCTTTATCCATTTTTTGCTTTCTGGGATATTTACCTGATACTGTAGACGAGCTTCTTGTGAACACAGCCGTTCCAAATATTGGGGTGGCTGTCTGTTTTTGATTTTAATTTCCGTAAGCTATAGGACCATAAGTGGAAGTGCCATAGGCTGTGTTGCTTTGTTTCTTACCTGTTTCAGGAAACACCATACACTTCTCCAGGGTGGCTGCTGGCAATTTACATCCTGCCAATCAGCATAACAAGGCTCCCTGTTCTCCATATCCTGTCCTACCTTTCTGGATTTTACACTTTTTTCAGATGGCCCTTTTGCCCCGGGGGGGGGGGGGGCAGTGAGATTTCATTGTAGTGCAGATTTCCTTTACAGGCTTGCTTGGTTGGCCAAAAAGGGCGTATGCGTTTTTTCCTGAATATATTCAGGAAAAAACGCATACGCCCTTTTTGGCCAAGTGCATCATTGTCGACGTTGTGCCTCTTTTCCTATGCTTTCAGGGCAATTCCAGTCTACCCCCTGCAATCGTATTCCTGAAATTCTGCCCCGCTTTCAAGTCCCCTTCGCAGGCTTACTTCAATATATTTTTGGAGGATAGCTGTCATTTATAACTCTGCAGGTTTGTGAAGTACAGTGCCCCTGAGCTCCTTTCTTCAACTCGCTTTCTTGTGAGCTGGGCACAAAACCGCAGGATTGCTTCAGGCCCTAATCTGTTTCCAGCAGGGCACACTGAGCCTTTGTTTAATTCCTCTTCCTGGTGGGCAATGAGCGTTACATTTGCCGGTGCAGACACCTACAGCTAGTCTCTCATTGGTTCTCCCTATTCCTGTTCATCTTGCACAGAAATTGCAAGCTGTGCCAAACAGGAGGTTAAAGGCACTGACTCTCCAAGCGGGGAGAGTGTTAGTAAAGCATCTGGAATGGTGAACCCGAGGAACAGGATACGAAAACCGAGATGCATTTTAAATCGTTTCTCAATCACACGGTGGACGATACTCTGGGTTTCCCATGCATGTTTTAGCTGGAGGAAGAATGCCTTGAACCTGGAGAGTTGGGACCCATGGAATGGGTACCATGCAGTATGACTTCAAAGGGTCTGCATTTGCTCACCGAAACTCACCAGTGCTATCAGCCTGAAGTGTCCAGCCTTATGTCTCAACCAGCTCTGGGTGTAGATGTGGTCAATCCCGGTTGCATCACATGACCTGAGTGAATTATTTAAGAATTGCTCTCTATTTCACTGTCTTTGTGTTTTGTTTTCGAAATTTATTTTGATAATGGGATTTATCGGATTTTCACTGCTGCATTTCCGCTGCTGTACACACGCTTGATTCTCTTACGGAGACATATATATCCATGGGTTTTAAGATTCTTCCTAGTCAGGTATATTCCTAGGCGTTGAATATGTGGTGTTTAGTCCATTTCGTTGAGCAAGGAGTAGGTCTTGTCTATTACATATTTGGCTTATGGAATGTTATCTGTGCTAATTTCAGTCTCTGGTTTTATGCAGCACCCCAACGCACCTTTCCCCATAAGCAAGCACTAGTTGGTTTTCTAAATTTGAGACCCTGTTCTGTTTTGTAATTCAGTTCATGTGTAGTCAAGTTTACATTCCGTGTATTAGTGATATCTTATGATGTTTCTTTTTCTGTGTGACGTTGTTCACGTAGAATCACCGTACCTGCATCCACTCACTATGCCGCTACGGGCCTGATGACACAGATTTCATTGCTGAGTGATATTGCATTGTACGTACGTGCCACAACTTCTTTATCCATTTTTTGCTTTCTGGGATATTTACCTGATACGGTAGACGAGCTTCTTGAGAACACAGCCGTCCCAAATATTGGGGTGGCTCTCTGTTTTTGATTTTAATTTCCGTAAGCTATAGGACCATAAGTGGAAGTGCCATAGGCTGTGTTGCTTTGTTTCTTACGTGTTTCAGGAAACACCATACACTTCTCCAGGGTGGCTGCTGGCAATTTACATCCTGCCAATCAGCATAACAAGGCTCCCTGTTCTCCATATCCTGTCGTACCTTTCTGGATTTTACACTTTTTTCAGATGGCCCTTTTGCCCGGGGGGGGGGGCAGTGAGATTTCATTGTAGTGCAGATTTCCTTTACAGGCTTGCTTGGTTGGCCAAAAAGGGCGTATGCGTTTTTTCCTGAATATATTCAGGAAAAAACGCATACGCCCTTTTTGGCCAAGTGCATCATTGTCGACGTTGTGCCTCTTTTCCTATGCTTTCAGGGCAATTCCAGTCTACCCCCTGCAATCGTTTTCCTGAAATTCAGCCCCGCTTTCAAGTCCCCTACGCAGGCTTACTTCAATATATTTTTGGAGGATAGCTGTCATTTATAACTCTGCAGGTTTGTGAATTACAGTGCCCCTGAGCTCATTTCTTCAACTCGCTTTCTTGTGAGCTGGGCACAAAACCGCAGGATTGCTGCAGGACCTAATCTGTTTCCAGCAGGGCACACTGAGCCTTTGTTTAATTCCTCTTCCTGGTGGGCAATGAGCGTTACATTTGCCCGTGCAGACACCTACAGCTAGTCTCTCATTGGTTCTCCCTATTCCTGTTCATCTTGCACAGAAATTGCAAGCTGTGCCAAAGAGGAGGTTAAAGGCACTGACTCTCCAAGCGGGGAGAGTGTTAGTAAAGCATCTGGAATGGTGAACCCGAGGACCAGGATACGAAAACTGAGGTGCATTTTAAATCGTTTCCCAATCACACGGTGGACCATACTGTGGGTTTCCCATGCATGTTTTAGCTGGAGGAAGAATCCCTTGAACCTGAAGAGTTGGGACCCATGGAATAGGTACCATGCAGTATGACTTCAAAGGGTCTGCATTTGCTCACCGAAACTCACCAATGCTATCAGCCTGAAGTGTCCAGCCTTATGTCTCAACCAGCTCTGGGTGTAGATGTGGTCAATCCCAGTTGCATCACATGCCCTGAGTGAATTATTTAAGAATTGCTCTCTATTTCACTGTCTTTGTGTTTTGTTTTCGAAATTTATTTTGATAATGGGATTTATCGGATTTTCACTGCTGCATTTCGGCCGCTGTACACACGCTTGATTCTCTTACGGAGACATATATATCCATGGGTTTTAAGATTCTTCCTAGTCAGGTATATTCCTAGGCGTTGAATATGTGGTTTTGGGTCCATTTCGTTGAGCAAGGAGTAGGTCTTGTCTATTACATATTTGGCTTATGGAAAGTTATCTGTGCTAATTTCAGTCTCTGGTTTTATGCAGCACCCCAAGGCACCTTTCCCCATAAGCAAGCACTAGTTGGTTTTCTAAATTTGAGACCCTGTTCTGTTTTGTAATTCTGTTCATGTGTAGTCAAGTTTACATTCCGTGTACTAGTGATATCTTATGATGTTTCTTTTTCTGTGTGACGTAGTTCACGTAGAATCACCGTACCTGCATCCACTCACTATGCCGCTACGGGCCTGATGACACAGATTTCATTGCTGAGTGATATTGCATTGTACGTACGTGCCACAACTTCTTTATCCATTTTTTGCTTTCTGGGATATTTACCTGATACTGTAGACGAGCTTCTTGTGAACACAGCCGTCCCAAATATTGGGGTGGCTGTCTGTTTTTGATTTTAATTTCCGTAAGCTATAGGACCATAAGTGGAAGTGCCATAGGCTGTGTTGCTTTGTTTCTTACGTGTTTCAGGAAACACCATACACTTCTCCAGGGTGGCTGCTGGCAATTTACATCCTGCCAATCAGCATAACAAGGCTCCCTGTTCTCCATATCCTGTCCTACCTTTCTGGATTTTACACTTTTTTCAGATGGCCCTTTTGCCCCGGGGGGGGGGGGGCAGTGAGATTTCATTGTAGTGCAGATTTCCTTTACAGGCTTGCTTGGTTGGCCAAAAAGGGCGTATGCGTTTTTTCCTGAATATATTCAGGAAAAAACGCATACGCCCTTTTTGGCCAAGTGCATCATTGTCGACGTTGTGCCTCTTTTCCTATGCTTTCAGGGCAATTCCAGTCTACCCCCTGCAATCGTATTCCTGAAATTCTGCCCCGCTTTCAAGTCCCCTTCGCAGGCTTACTTCAATATATTTTTGGAGGATAGCTGTCATTTATAACTCTGCAGGTTTGTGAAGTACAGTGCCCCTGAGCTCCTTTCTTCAACTCGCTTTCTTGTGAGCTGGGCACAAAACCGCAGGATTGCTTCAGGCCCTAATCTGTTTCCAGCAGGGCACACTGAGCCTTTGTTTAATTCCTCTTCCTGGTGGGCAATGAGCGTTACATTTGCCGGTGCAGACACCTACAGCTAGTCTCTCATTGGTTCTCCCTATTCCTGTTCATCTTGCACAGAAATTGCAAGCTGTGCCAAACAGGAGGTTAAAGGCACTGACTCTCCAAGCGGGGAGAGTGTTAGTAAAGCATCTGGAATGGTGAACCCGAGGAACAGGATACGAAAACCGAGATGCATTTTAAATCGTTTCTCAATCACACGGTGGACGATACTCTGGGTTTCCCATGCATGTTTTAGCTGGAGGAAGAATGCCTTGAACCTGGAGAGTTGGGACCCATGGAATGGGTACCATGCAGTATGACTTCAAAGGGTCTGCATTTGCTCACCGAAACTCACCAGTGCTATCAGCCTGAAGTGTCCAGCCTTATGTCTCAACCAGCTCTGGGTGTAGATGTGGTCAATCCCGGTTGCATCACATGACCTGAGTGAATTATTTAAGAATTGCTCTCTATTTCACTGTCTTTGTGTTTTGTTTTCGAAATTTATTTTGATAATGGGATTTATCGGATTTTCACTGCTGCATTTCCGCTGCTGTACACACGCTTGATTCTCTTACGGAGACATATATATCCATGGGTTTTAAGATTCTTCCTAGTCAGGTATATTCCTAGGCGTTGAATATGTGGTGTTTAGTCCATTTCGTTGAGCAAGGAGTAGGTCTTGTCTATTACATATTTGGCTTATGGAATGTTATCTGTGCTAATTTCAGTCTCTGGTTTTATGCAGCACCCCAACGCACCTTTCCCCATAAGCAAGCACTAGTTGGTTTTCTAAATTTGAGACCCTGTTCTGTTTTGTAATTCAGTTCATGTGTAGTCAAGTTTACATTCCGTGTATTAGTGATATCTTATGATGTTTCTTTTTCTGTGTGACGTTGTTCACGTAGAATCACCGTACCTGCATCCACTCACTATGCCGCTACGGGCCTGATGACACAGATTTCATTGCTGAGTGATATTGCATTGTACGTACGTGCCACAACTTCTTTATCCATTTTTTGCTTTCTGGGATATTTACCTGATACGGTAGACGAGCTTCTTGAGAACACAGCCGTCCCAAATATTGGGGTGGCTCTCTGTTTTTGATTTTAATTTCCGTAAGCTATAGGACCATAAGTGGAAGTGCCATAGGCTGTGTTGCTTTGTTTCTTACGTGTTTCAGGAAACACCATACACTTCTCCAGGGTGGCTGCTGGCAATTTACATCCTGCCAATCAGCATAACAAGGCTCCCTGTTCTCCATATCCTGTCCTACCTTTCTGGATTTTACACTTTTTTCAGATGGCCCTTTTGCCCGGGGGGGGGGGCAGTGAGATTTCATTGTAGTGCAGATTTCCTTTACAGGCTTGCTTGGTTGGCCAAAAAGGGCGTATGCGTTTTTTCCTGAATATATTCAGGAAAAAACGCATACGCCCTTTTTGGCCAAGTGCATCATTGTCGACGTTGTGCCTCTTTTCCTATGCTTTCAGGGCAATTCCAGTCTACCCCCTGCAATCGTTTTCCTGAAATTCAGCCCCGCTTTCAAGTCCCCTACGCAGGCTTACTTCAATATATTTTTGGAGGATAGCTGTCATTTATAACTCTGCAGGTTTGTGAATTACAGTGCCCCTGAGCTCATTTCTCAACTCGCTTTCTTGTGAGCTGGGCACAAAACCGCAGGATTGCTGCAGGACCTAATCTGTTTCCAGCAGGGCACACTGAGCCTTTGTTTAATTCCTCTTCCTGGTGGGCAATGAGCGTTACATTTGCCCGTGCAGACACCTACAGCTAGTCTCTCATTGGTTCTCCCTATTCCTGTTCATCTTGCACAGAAATTGCAAGCTGTGCCAAAGAGGAGGTTAAAGGCACTGACTCTCCAAGCGGGGAGAGTGTTAGTAAAGCATCTGGAATGGTGAACCCGAGGACCAGGATACGAAAACTGAGGTGCATTTTAAATCGTTTCCCAATCACACGGTGGACCATACTGTGGGTTTCCCATGCATGTTTTAGCTGGAGGAAGAATCCCTTGAACCTGAAGAGTTGGGACCCATGGAATAGGTACCATGCAGTATGACTTCAAAGGGTCTGCATTTGCTCACCGAAACTCACCAATGCTATCAGCCTGAAGTGTCCAGCCTTATGTCTCAACCAGCTCTGGGTGTAGATGTGGTCAATCCCAGTTGCATCACATGCCCTGAGTGAATTATTTAAGAATTGCTCTCTATTTCACTGTCTTTGTGTTTTGTTTTCGAAATTTATTTTGATAATGGGATTTATCGGATTTTCACTGCTGCGTTTCGGCCGCTGTACACACGCTTGATTCTCTTACGGAGACATATATATCCATGGGTTTTAAGATTCTTCCTAGTCAGGTATATTCCTAGGCGTTGAATATGTGGTTTTGGGTCCATTTCGTTGAGCAAGGAGTAGGTCTTGTCTATTACATATTTGGCTTATGGAAAGTTATCTGTGCTAATTTCAGTCTCTGGTTTTATGCAGCACCCCAAGGCACCTTTCCCCATAAGCAAGCACTAGTTGGTTTTCTAAATTTGAGACCCTGTTCTGTTTTGTAATTCTGTTCATGTGTAGTCAAGTTTACATTCCGTGTACTAGTGATATCTTATGATGTTTCTTTTTCTGTGTGACGTAGTTCACGTAGAATCACCGTACCTGCATCCACTCACTATGCCGCTACGGGCCTGATGACACAGATTTCATTGCTGAGTGATATTGCATTGTACGTACGTGCCACAACTTCTTTATCCATTTTTTGCTTTCTGGGATATTTACCTGATACTGTAGACGAGCTTCTTGTGAACACAGCCGTCCCAAATATTGGGGTGGCTGTCTGTTTTTGATTTTAATTTCCGTAAGCTATAGGACCATAAGTGGAAGTGCCATAGGCTGTGTTGCTTTGTTTCTTACGTGTTTCAGGAAACACCATACACTTCTCCAGGGTGGCTGCTGGCAATTTACATCCTGCCAATCAGCATAACAAGGCTCCCTGTTCTCCATATCCTGTCCTACCTTTCTGGATTTTACACTTTTTTCAGATGGCCCTTTTGCCCGGGGGGGCAGTGAGATTTTATTGTAGTGCAGATTTCCTTTACAGGCTTGCTTGGTTGGCCAATAAGGGCGTATGCGTTTTTTCCTGAATATATTCAGGAAAAAACGCATACGCCCTTTTTGGCCAAGTGCATCATTGTCGACATTGTGCCTCTTTTCCTATGCTTTCAGGGCAATTCCAGTCTACCCCCTGCAATCGTTTTCCTGAAATTCAGCCCCGCTTTCAAGTCCCCTTCGCAGGCTTACTTCAATATATTTTTGGAGGATAGCTGTCATTTATAACTCTGCAGGTTTGTGAAGTACAGTGCCCCTGAGCTCCTTTCTTCACCTCGCTTTCTTGTGAGCCCGGCACAAAACCGCAGGATTGCTTCAGGCCCTAATCTGTTTCCAGCAGGGCACACTGTGCCTTTGTTTAATTCCTCTTCCTGGTGGGCAATGAGCGTTACATTTGCCCGTGCAGACACCTACAGCTAGTCTCTCATTGGTTCTCCCTATTCCTGTTCATCTTGCACAGAAATTGCAAGCTGTGCGAAACAGGAGGTTAAAGGCACTGACTCTCCAAGCGGGGAGAGTGTTAGTAAAGCATCTGGAATGGTGAACCCGAGGACCAGGAAACGAAAACTGAGATGCATTTTAAATCGTTTCCCAATCACACGGTGGACGATACTCTGGGTTTCCCATGCATGTTTTAGCTGGAGGAAGAATCCCTTGAACCTGGAGAGTTGGGACCCATGGAATGGGTACCATGCAGTATGACTTCAAAGGGTCTGCATTTGCTCACCGAAACTCACCAATGCTATCAGCCTGAAGTGTCCAGCCTTATGTCTCAACCAGCTCTGGGTGTAGATGTGGTCAAACCCGGTTGCATCACATGCCCTGAGTGAATTATTTAAGAATTGCTCTCTATTTCACTGTCTTTGTGTTTTGTTTTCGAAATTTATTTTGATAATGGGATTTATCGGATTTTCACTGCTGCGTTTCGGCCGCTGTACACACGCTTGATTCTCTTACGGAGACATATATATCCATGGGTTTTAAGATTCTTCCTAGTCAGGTATATTCCTAGGTGTTGAATATGTGGTGTTGGGTCCATTTCGTTGAGCAAGTAGTAGGTCTTGTCTATTACATATTTGGCTTATGGAAAGTTATCTGTGCTAATTTCAGTCTCCGGTTTTATGCAGCACCCCAAGGCACCTTTCCCCATAAGCAAGCACTAGTTGGTTTTCTAAATTTGAGATCCTGTTCTTTTTTGTAATTCAGTTCATGTGTAGTCAAGTTTACATTCCGTGTATTAGTGATATCTTATGATGTTTCTTTTTCTGTGTGACGTAGTTCACGTAGAATCACCGTACCTGCATCCACTCACTATGCCGCTACGGGCCTGATGACACAGATTTCATTGCTGAGTGATATTGCATTGTACGTACGTGCCACAACTTCTTTATCCATTTTTTGCTTTCTGGGATATTTACCTGATACTGTAGACGAGCTTCTTCTGAACACAGCCGTCCCAAATATTGGGGTGGCTGTCTGTTTTTGATTTTAATTTCCGTAAGCTATAGGACCATAAGTGGAAGTGCCATAGGCTGTGTTGCTTTGTTTCTTACGTGTTTCAGGAAACACCATACACTTCTCCAGGGTGGCTGCTGGCAATTTACATCCTGCCAATCAGCATAACAAGGCTCCCTGTTCTCCATATCCTGTCCTACCTTTCTGGATTTTACACTTTTTTCAGATGGCCCTTTTGCCCGTGGGGGGGGGGGGGCAGTGAGATTACATTGTAGTGCAGATTTCCTTTACAGGCTTGCTTGGTTGGCCAAAAAGGGCGTATGCGTTTTTTCCTGAATATATTCAGGAAAAAACGCATACGCCCTTTTTGGCCAAGTGCATCATTGTCGACGTTGTGCCTCTTTTCCTATGCTTTCAGGGCAATTCCAGTCTACCCCCTGCAATCGTTTTCCTGAAATTCAGCCCCGCTTTCAAGTCCCCTTCGCAGGCTTACTTCAATATATTTTTGGAGGATAGCTGTCATTTATAACTCTGCAGGTTTGTGAAGTACAGTGCCCCTGAGCTCCTTTCTTCAACTCGCTTTCTTGTGAGCTGGGCACAAAACCGCAGGATTGCTTCAGGCCCTAATCTGTTTCCAGCAGGGCACGCTGAGCCTTTGTTTAATTCCTCTTCCTGGTGGGCAATGAGCGTTACATTTGCCCGTGCAGACACCTACAGCTAGTCTCTCATTGGTTCTCCCTATTCCTGTTCATCTTGCACAGAAACGGCAAGCTGTGCCAAACAAGAGGTTAAAGGCACTGAGTCTCCAAGCGGGGAGAGTGTTAGTAAAGCATCTGGAATGGTGAACCCGAGAACCAGGATACGAAAACTGAGATGCATTTTAAATCGTTTCCCAATCACACTGTGGACGATACTCTGGGTTTCCCATGCATGTTTTAGCTGGAGGAAGAATCCCTTGAAACTGGAGAGTTGGGACCCATGGAATGGGTACCATGCAGTATGACTTCAAAGGGTCTGCATTTGCTCACCGAAACTCACCAGTGCTATCAGCCTGAAGTGTCCAGCCTTATGTCTCAACCAGCTCTGGGTGTAGATGTGGTCAATCCCGGTTGCATCACATGCCCTGAGTGAATTATTTAAGAATTGCTCTCTATTTCACTGTCTTTGTGTTTTGTTTTCGAAATTTATTTTGATAATGGGATTTATCGGATTTTCACTGCTGCATTTCCGCCGCTGTACACACGCTTGATTCTCTTACGGAAACATATATATCCATGGGTTTTAAGATTCTTCCTAGTCAGGTATATTCCTAGGCGTTGAATATGTGGTGTTGAGTCCATTTCGTTGAGCAAGGAGTAGGTCTTGTCTATTACATATTTGGCTTATGGAAAGTTATCTGTGCTAATTTCCGTCTCTGGTTTTATGCAGCACCCCAAGGCACCTTTCCCCATAAGCAAGCACTAGTTGGTTTTCTAAATTTGAGACCCTGTTCTGTTTTGTAATTCAGTTCATGTGTAGTGAAGTTTACATTCCGTGTATTAGTGATATCTTATGATGTTTCTTTTTCTGTGTGACGTAGTTCACGTAGAATCACCGTACCTGCATCCACTCACTATGCCGCTACGGGCCTGATGACACAGATTTCATTGCTGAGTGATATTGCATTGTACGTACGTGCCACAACTTCTTTATCCATTTTTTGCTTTCTGGGATATTTACCTGATACTGTAGACGAGCTTCTTGTGAACACAGCCATCCCAAATATTGGGGTGGCTGTCTGTTTTTGATTTTAATTTCCGTAAGCTATAGGACCATAAGGGGAAGTGCCATAGGCTGTGTTGCTTTGTTTCTTACGTGTTTCAGGAAACACCATACACTTCTCCAGGGTGGCTGCTGGCAATTTACATCCTGCCAATCAGCATAACAAGGCTCCCTGTTCTCCATATCCTGTCCTACCTTTCTGGATTTTACACTTTTTTCAGATGGCCCTTTTGCCCAGGGGGGGCAGTGAGATTTCGTTGTAGTGCAGATTTCCTTTACAGGCTTGCTTGGTTGGCCAAAAAGGACGTATGCGTTTTTTCCTGAATATATTCAGGTAAAAAACGCATACGCCCTTTTTGGCCAAGTGCATCATTGTCGACGTTGTGCCTCTTTTCCTATGCTTTCAGGGCAATTCCAGTCTACCCCCTGCAATCCTTTTCCTGAAATTCTGCCCCGCTTTCAAGTCCCCTTCGCAGGCTTACTTCAATATATTTTTGGAGGATTGCTGTCATTTATAACTCTGCAGGTTTGTGAAGTACAGTGCCCCTGAGCTCCTTTCTTCAACTCGCTTTCTTGTGAGCTGGGCACAAAACCGCAGGATTGCTTCAGGCCCTAATCTGTTTCCAGCAGGGCACACTGAGCCTTTGTTTAATTCCTCTTCCTGGTGGGCAATGAGCGTTACATTTGCCCGTGCAGACACCTACAGCTAGTCTCTCATTGGTTCTCCCTATTCCTGTTCATCTTGCACAGAAATGGCAAGCTGTGCCAAACAGGAGGTTAAAGGCACTGACTCTCCAAGCGGGGAGAGTGTTAGTAAAGCATCTGGAATGGTGAACCCGAGGACCAGGATACGAAAACTGAGATGCATTTTAAATCGTTTCCCAATCACACGGTGGACGATACTCTGGGTTTCCCATGCATGTTTTAGCTGGAGGAAGAATGCCTTGAACCTGGAGAGTTGGGACCCATGGAATGGGTACCATGCAGTATGACTTCAAAGGGTCTGCATTTGCTCACCGAAACTCACCAGTGCTATCAGCCTGAAGTGTCCAGCCTTATGTCTCAACCAGCTCTGGGTGTAGATGTGGTCAATCCCGGTTGCATCACATGCCCTGAGTGAATTATTTAAGAATTGCTCTCTATTTCACTGTCTTTGTGTTTTGTTTTCGAAATTTATTTTGATAATGGGATTTATCGGATTTTCACTGCTGCGTTTCGGCCGCTGTACACACGCTTGATTCTCTTACGGAGACATATATATCCATGGGTTTTAAGATTCTTCCTAGTCAGGTATATTCCTAGGCGTTGAATATGTGGTGTTGGGTCCATTTCGTTGAGCAAGGAGTAGGTCTTGTCTATTACATATTTGGCTTATGGAAAGTTATCTGTGCTAATTTCCGTCTCTGGTTTTATGCAGCACCCCAAGGCACCTTTCCCCATAAGCAAGCACTAGTTGGTTTTCTAAATTTGAGACCCTGTTCTGTTTTGTAATTCAGTTTATGTGTAGTCAAGTTTACATTCCGTGTATTAGTGATATCTTATGATGTTTCTTTTTCTGTGTGACGTAGTTCACGTAGAATCACCGTACCTGCATCCACTCACTATGCCGCTACGGGCCTGATGACACAGATTTCATTGCTGAGTGATATTGCATTGTACGTACGTGCCACAACTTCTTTATCCATATTTTCCTTTCTGGGATATTTACCTGATACTGTAGACGAGCTTCTTGTGAACACAGCCGTCCCAAATATTGGGGTGGCTGTCTGTTTTTGATTTTAATTTCCGTAAGCTATAGGACCATAAGTGGAAGTGCCATAGGCTGTGTTGCTTTGTTTCTTACCTGTTTCAGGAAACACCATACACTTCTCCAGGGTGGCTGCTGGCAATTTACATCCTGCCAATCAGCATAACAAGGCTCCCTGTTCTCCATATCCTGTCCTACCTTTCTGGATTTTACACTTTTTTCAGATGGCCCTTTTGCCCGGGGGGGCAGTGAGATTTCATTGTAGTGCAGATTTCCTTTACAGGCTTGCTTGGTTGGCCAAAAAGGGCATATGCGTTTTTTCCTGAATATATTCAGGGCAATTCCAGTCTACCCCCTGCAATCGTATTCCTGAAATTCTGCCCCGCTTTCAAGTCCCCTTCGCAGGCTTACTTCAATATATTTTTGGAGGATAGCTGTCATTTATAACTCTGCAGGTTTGTGAAGTACAGTGCCCTTGAGCTCCTTTCTTCAACTCGCTTTCTTGTGAGCTGGGCACAAAACCGCAGGATTGCTTCAGGCCCTAATCTGTTTCCAGCAGGGCACACTGAGCCTTTGTTTAATTCCTCTTCCTGGTGGGCAATGAGCGTTACATTTGCCGGTGCAGACACCTACAGCTAGTCTCTCATTGGTTCTCCCTATTCCTGTTCATCTTGCACAGAAATTGCAAGCTGTGCCAAACAGGAGGTTAAAGGCACTGACTCTCCAAGCGGGGAGAGTGTTAGTAAAGCATCTGGAATGGTGAACCCGAGGAACAGGATACGAAAACCGAGATGCATTTTAAATCGTTGCTCAATCACACGGTGGACGATACTCTGGGTTTCCCATGCATGTTTTAGCTGGAGGAAGAATGCCTTGAACCTGGAGAGTTGGGACCCATGGAATGGGTACCATGCAGTATGACTTCAAAGGGTCTGCATTTGCTCACCGAAACTCACCAGTGCTATCAGCCTGAAGTGTCCAGCCTTATGTCTCAACCAGCTCTGGGTGTAGATGTGGTCAATCCCGGTTGCATCACATGACCTGAGTGAATTATTTAAGAATTGCTCTCTATTTCACTGTCTTTGTGTTTTGTTTTCGAAATTTATTTTGATAATGGGATTTATCGGATTTTCACTGCTGCATTTCCGCTGCTGTACACACGCTTGATTCTCTTACGGAGACATATATATCCATGGGTTTTAAGATTCTTCCTAGTCAGGTATATTCCTAGGCGTTGAATATGTGGTGTTTAGTCCATTTCGTTGAGCAAGGAGTAGGTCTTGTCTATTACATATTTGGCTTATGGAATGTTATCTGTGCTAATTTCAGTCTCTGGTTTTATGCAGCACCCCAACGCACCTTTCCCCATAAGCAAGCACTAGTTGGTTTTCTAAATTTGAGACCCTGTTCTGTTTTGTAATTCAGTTCATGTGTAGTCAAGTTTACATTCCGTGTATTAGTGATATCTTATGATGTTTCTTTTTCTGTGTGACGTTGTTCACGTAGAATCACCGTACCTGCATCCACTCACTATGCCGCTACGGGCCTGATGACACAGATTTCATTGCTGAGTGATATTGCATTGTACGTACGTGCCACAACTTCTTTATCCATTTTTTGCTTTCTGGGATATTTACCTGATACGGTAGACGAGCTTCTTGAGAACACAGCCGTCCCAAATATTGGGGTGGCTCTCTGTTTTTGATTTTAATTTCCGTAAGCTATAGGACCATAAGTGGAAGTGCCATAGGCTGTGTTGCTTTGTTTCTTACGTGTTTCAGGAAACACCATACACTTCTCCAGGGTGGCTGCTGGCAATTTACATCCTGCCAATCAGCATAACAAGGCTCCCTGTTCTCCATATCCTGTCCTACCTTTCTGGATTTTACACTTTTTTCAGATGGCCCTTTTGCCCGGGGGGGGGGGCAGTGAGATTTCATTGTAGTGCAGATTTCCTTTACAGGCTTGCTTGGTTGGCCAAAAAGGGCGTATGCGTTTTTTCCTGAATATATTCAGGAAAAAACGCATACGCCCTTTTTGGCCAAGTGCATCATTGTCGACGTTGTGCCTCTTTTCCTATGCTTTCAGGGCAATTCCAGTCTACCCCCTGCAATCGTTTTCCTGAAATTCAGCCCCGCTTTCAAGTCCCCTTCGCAGGCTTACTTCAATATATTTTTGGAGGATAGCTGTCATTTATAACTCTGCAGGTTTGTGAAGTACAGTGCCCCTGAGCTCCTTTCTTCAACTCGCTTTCTTGTGAGCTGGGCACAAAACGGCAGGATTGCTGCAGGACCTAATCTGTTTCCAGCAGGGCACACTGAGCCTTTGTTTAATTCCTCTTCCTGGTGGGCAATGAGCGTTACATTTGCCCGTGCAGACACCTACAGCTAGTCTCTCATTGGTTCTCCCTATTCCTGTTCATCTTGCACAGAAATTGCAAGCTGTGCCAAAGAGGAGGTTAAAGGCACTGACTCTCCAAGCGGGGAGAGTGTTAGTAAAGCATCTGGAATGGTGAACCCGAGGACCAGGATACGAAAACTGAGGTGCATTTTAAATCGTTTCCCAATCACACGGTGGACCATACTGTGGGTTTCCCATGCATGTTTTAGCTGGAGGAAGAATCCCTTGAACCTGAAGAGTTGGGACCCATGGAATAGGTACCATGCAGTATGACTTCAAAGGGTCTGCATTTGCTCACCGAAACTCACCAATGCTATCAGCCTGAAGTGTCCAGCCTTATGTCTCAACCAGCTCTGGGTGTAGATGTGGTCAATCCCAGTTGCATCACATGCCCTGAGTGAATTATTTAAGAATTGCTCTCTATTTCACTGTCTTTGTGTTTTGTTTTCGAAATTTATTTTGATAATGGGATTTATCGGATTTTCACTGCTGCGTTTCGGCCGCTGTACACACGCTTGATTCTCTTACGGAGACATATATATCCATGGGTTTTAAGATTCTTCCTAGTCAGGTATATTCCTAGGCGTTGAATATGTGGTTTTGGGTCCATTTCGTTGAGCAAGGAGTAGGTCTTGTCTATTACATATTTGGCTTATGGAAAGTTATCTGTGCTAATTTCAGTCTCTGGTTTTATGCAGCACCCCAAGGCACCTTTCCCCATAAGCAAGCACTAGTTGGTTTTCTAAATTTGAGACCCTGTTCTGTTTTGTAATTCAGTTCATGTGTAGTCAAGTTTACATTCCGTGTACTAGTGATATCTTATGATGTTTCTTTTTCTGTGTGACGTAGTTCACGTAGAATCACCGTACCTGCATCCACTCACTATGCCGCTACGGGCCTGATGACACAGATTTCATTGCTGAGTGATATTGCATTGTACGTACGTGCCACAACTTCTTTATCCATTTTTTGCTTTCTGGGATATTTACCTGATACTGTAGACGAGCTTCTTGTGAACACAGCCGTCCCAAATATTGGGGTGGCTGTCTGTTTTTGATTTTAATTTCCGTAAGCTATAGGACCATAAGTGGAAGTGCCATAGGCTGTGTTGCTTTGTTTCTTACGTGTTTCAGGAAACACCATACACTTCTCCAGGGTGGCTGCTGGCAATTTACATCCTGCCAATCAGCATAACAAGGCTCCCTGTTCTCCATATCCTGTCCTACCTTTCTGGATTTTACACTTTTTTCAGATGGCCCTTTTGCCCGGGGGGGGGGGGGGCAGTGAGATTTCATTGTAGTGCAGATTTCCTTTACAGGCTTGCTTGGTTGGCCAAAAAGGGCGTATGCGTTTTTTCCTGAATATATTCAGGAAAAAACGCATACGCCCTTTTTGGCCAAGTGCATCATTGTCGACGTTGTGCCTCTTTTCCTATGCTTTCAGGGCAATTCCAGTCTACCCCCTGCAATCGTTTTCCTGAAATTCTGCCCCGCTTTCAAGTCCCCTTCGCAGGCTTACTTCAATATATTTTTGGAGGATAGCTGTCATTTATAACTCTGCAGGTTTGTGAAGTACAGTGCCCCTGAGCTCCTTTCTTCAACTCGCTTTCTTGTGAGCTGGGCACAAAACCGCAGGATTGCTTCAGGCCCTAATCTGTTTCCAGCAGGGCACACTGAGCCTTTGTTTAATTCCTCTTCCTGGTGAGCAATGAGCGTTACATTTGCCCGTGCAGACACCTACAGCTAGTCTCTCATTGGTTCTCCCTATTCCTGTTCATCTTGCACAGAAATGGCAAGCTGTGCCAAACAGGAGGTTAAAGGCACTGACTCTCCAAGCGGGGAGAGTGTTAGTAAAGCATCTGGAAGGGTGAACACGAGGACCAGGATACGAAAACTGAGATGCATTTTAAATCGTTTCCCAATCACACGGTAGACGATACTCTGTGTTTCCCATGCATGTTTTAGGTGGAGGAAGAATGCCTTGAACCTGGAGAGTTGGGACCCATGGAATGGGTACCATGCAGTATGACCTCAAAGGGTCTGCATTTGCTCACCGAAACTCACCAATGCTATCAGCCTGAAGTGTCCAGCCTTATGTCTCAACCAGCTCTGGGTGTAGATGTGGTCAATCCCGGTTGCGTCACATGCTCTGAGTGAATTATTCAAGAATTGATCTCTATTTCACTATCTTTGTTTTCGAAATTTATTTTGATAATGGGATTTATCGGATTTTCACTGCTGCGTTTCGGCCGCTGTACACACGCTTGATTCTCTTACGGAGACATATATATCCATGGGTTTTAAGATTCTTCCTAGTCAGGTATATTCCTAGGCGTTGAATATGTGGTGTTGGGTCCATTTCGTTGAGCAAGGAGTAGGTCTTTTTTATTACATATTTGGCTTATGGAAAGTTATCTGTGCTAATTTCAGTCTCTGGTTTTATGCAGCAGCCCAAGGCACCTTTCACCATAAGCAAGCACTAGTCGGTTTTCTAAATTTGAGACCCTGTTCTGTTTTGTAATTCAGTTCATGTGTAGTCAAGTTTACATTCCGTGTATTAGTGATATCTTATGATGTTTCTTTTTCTGTGTGACGTAGTTCACGTAGAATCACCGTACCTGCATCCACTCACTATGCCGCTACGGGCCTGATGACACAGATTTCATTGCTGAGTGATATTGCATTGTACGTACGTGCCACAACTTCTTTATCCATTTTTTGCTTTCTGGGATATTTACCTGATACTGTAGACGAGCTTCTTGTGAACACAGCCGTCCCAAATATTGGGGTGGCTGTCTGTTTTTGATTTTAATTTCCGTAAGCTATAGGACCATAAGTGGAAGTGCCATAGGCTGTGTTGCTTTGTTTCTTACGTGTTTCAGGAAACACCATACACTTCTCCAGGGTGGCTGCTGGCAATTTACATCCTGCCAATCAGCATAACAAGGCTCCCTGTTCTCCATATCCTGTCCTACCTTTCTGGATTTTACACTTTTTTCAGATGGCCCTTTTGCCCGGGGGGCAGTGAGACTTCATTGTAGTGCAGATTTCCTTTACAGGCTTGCTTGGTTGGCCAAAAAGGCCGTATGCGTTTTTTCCTGAATATATTCAGGAAAAAACGCATACGCCCTTTTTGGCCAAGTGCATCATTGTCGATGTTCTGCCTCTTTTCCTATGCTTTCAGGGCAATTCCAGTCTACCCCCTGCAATCGTTTTCCTGAAATTCTGCCCCGCTTTCAAGTCCCCTTTGCAGGCTTACTTCAATATATGTTTGGAGGAGAGCTGTCATTTATAACTCTGCAGGTTTGTGAATTACAGTGCCCCTGAGCTCCTTTATTCAACTCGCTTTCTTGTGAGCTGGACACAAAACCAAAGGATTGCTTCAGGCCCTAATCTGTTTTCAGCAGGGCACGCTGAGCCTTTGGTTAATTCCTCTTCCTGGTGGGCAATGAGCGTTACATTTGCCCGTGCAGACACCTACCGCTAGTCTCTCATTGGTTCTCCCTATTCCTGTTCATCTTGCACAGAAATGGCAAGCTGTGCCAAACAGGAGGTTAAAGGCACTGACTCTCCAAGCGGGGAGAGTGTTAGTAAAGCATCTGGAATGGTGAACCCGAGGACCAGGATACGAAAACTGAGATGCATTTTAAATCGTTTCCCAATCACACGGTGGACGATACTCTGGGTTTCCCATGCATGTTTTAGCTGGAGGAAGAATGCCTTGAACCTGGAGAGTTGGGACCCATGGAATGGGTACCATGCAGTATGACTTCAAAGGGTCTGCATTTGCTCACCAAAACTCACAAGTGCTATCAGCCTGAAGTGTCCAGCCTTATGTGTCAACCAGCTCTGGGTGTAGATGTGGTCGATCCCGGTTGCATCACATGCCCTGAGTGAATTATTTAAGAATTGCTCTCTATTTCACTGTCTTTGTGTTTTGTTTTCGAAATTTATTTTGATAATGGGATTTATCGGATTTTCACTGCTGCATTTCCGCCGCTGTACACACGCTTGATTCTCTTACGGAGACATATATATCCATGGGTTTTAAGATTCTTCCTAGTCAGGTATATTCCTAGGCGTTGAATATGTGGTGTTGAGTCCATTTCGTTGAGCAAGGAGTAGGTCTTGTCTATTACATATTTGGCTTATGGAATGTTATCTGTGCTAATTTCAGTCTCTGGTTTTATGCAGCACCCCAACGCACCTTTCCCCATAAGCAAGCATTAGTTGGTTTTCTAAATTTGAGACCCTGTTCTGTTTTGTAATTCAGTTCATGTGTAGTCAAGTTTACATTCCGTGTATTAGTGATATCTTATGATGTTTCTTTTTCTGTGTGACGTAGTTCACGTAGAATCACCGTACCTGCATCCACTCACTATGCCGCTACGGGCCTGATGACACAGATTTCATTGCTGAGTGATATTGCATTGTACGTACGTGCCACAACTTCTTTATCCATTTTTTGCTTTCTGGGATATTTACCTGATACTGTAGACGAGCTTCTGGTGAACACAGCCGTCCCAAATATTGGGGTGGCTGTCTGTTTTTGATTTTAATTTCCGTAAGCTATAGGACCATAAGTGGAAATGCCATAGGCTGTGTTGCTTTGTTTCTTACGTGTTTCAGGAAACACCATACACTTCTCCAGGGTGGCTGCTGGCAATTTACATCCTGCCAATCAGCATAACAAGGCTCCCTTTTCTCCATATCCTGTCCTACCTTTCTGGATTTCACACTTTTTTCAGATGGCCCTTTTGCCCGGGGGGCAGTGAGACTTCATTGTAGTGCAGATTTCCTTTACAGGCTTGCTTGGTTGGCCAAAAAGGGCGTATGCGTTTTTTCCTGAATATATTCAGAGCAATTCCAGTCTACCCCCTGCAATCGTTTTCCTGAAATTCAGCCCCGCTTTCAAGTCCCCTTCGCAGACTTACTTCAATATATTTTTGGAGGATAGCTGTCATTTATAACTCTGCAGGTTTTTGAAGTACAGTGCCCCTGAGCTCCTTTCTTCAACTCGGTTTCTTGTGAGCTGGGCACAAAACCGCAGGATTGCTTCAGGCCCTAATCTGTTTCCAGCAGGGCACACTGAGCCTTTGTTTAATTAATCTTCCTTGTGGGCAATGAGCGTTACATTTGCCCGTGCAGGCACCTACAGCTAGTCTCTCATTGGTTCTCCCTATTCCTGTTCATCTTGCACAGAAATTGCAAGCTGTGCGAAACAGGAGGTTAAAGGCACTGACTCTCCAAGCGGGGAGAGTGTTAGTAAAGCATCTGGAATGGTGAACCCGAGGACCAGGAAACGAAAACTGAGATGTGTGGGAAGCCGTTGTTCTGCCATGCCGCAGATAACGTGGAAGCCGTTGTTCTGCCATGTTGCAGATAATGCTTATCAGGGAGTAGCCCCAAGGCTATGTGCAAGGCTATGTGCCACACATGCGCCACGACGAGCCAATATGGTAAAAAAGGCTCAGAATTGCAACCAATAATTGTGAACAGCACATATCTTGTTGAATTAACCAGCCAACCACAGGTTGAGTTAACCAGCCAACCACAGGTTGAGTTAACCAGCCAACCACAGGTTGCCACAGGTTCTAGTGCATTATAAAAAGCCAGTGTGAACAAAGCTCGGGGTCTTCCTTCCTTCTGTCTATAACCAAGCTGCACTCCAATAAAGTGTGATACGAGAAGAATCTAGCGTGTGGTGACTCGTCTTTCTGCTGGTCAGAAGCGGCTCGCCGCAAGTGGTGCCGAAACCCGGGAACTTCGCACCCCGCATGGGAGACCGATTCAGAACTCGACACACGGAGTGGACCGTCGGTGAGTAGTCCAGGTATGTTTTTTTCACTTTAATAAGTTGTTTGTTTAGGAAAGTGAAAATATAGGGACTACAGTAGATAGGCCTAAGACTCCTAGGAAAAGGAGAGAAAAACAAACAGAAAAATCGGATCCAAGAGAAAAACAAACAGAAAAATCGGATGCAACGCCAGGATTGTATCCACTCTTAGATGAATTTAAAGCGCTTTCTTTGTCTCAGGATGAGTTGAATCCCAAGGAGGAGGCGGATCTGGAAGAAGCAGCTGCCGAATATGAAAGAGCTCGTCCGCCATTTTGTGCCTCTGCGGATGCTCGTCCGCCATTTTGTGCTTCTGCTAAATCAAAAGCTTTAACATGTCCTCAGACTTCAAAGTGCACATTTATACCCAGAGAAGCCTGGTCTCAGGTACCCACAGCTTTTCCAGTGTTTGAAGACCCAGCCACACGTCAAAGATGCTATGAGATGGTGGATCATAGAATACTTAAGGATCTTGCGGAGGCTGCCAGGGGATATGGGATTACTGCTAATTATACCTTGATGCTATTGCAGCGCCTTGCGCGAAATGCATTAACGCCCACAGATTGGCATGATATTGCTCGTGCTTGCCTGTCCATGGGGCAATATTTAGATTGGAAATCAATTGTGACTGACCTGGCGTACAGCCAGGCGAGAGAGAATGCCGCCAATGGGCAACCTGCCTGGAATGCCGAGATGCTGCTAGGACAGGGTCAGTGGTTAAATAATCAGACGGTGTTTCCGGTAGAGGTTTATAGCCAAATAAACCAGATTGGCATGCAAGCGTGGCGTGCCCTCCCAAATAAAGGAGAAGTTACAGGGAATTTGACTAAGATTATACAGGGAAGCACCGAGCCATTTTCCGATTTTGTAGCTAGGATGATGGAAGCTGCGGGCAGGATTTTTGGAAGTGTAGAGGATGCTTTGCCTCTAGTAAAACAGTTACTTTATGAACAAAGCACAAAGGAGTGCCGCAGGGCAATAACGCCTATTAAAGGAAAGCCTTTGGAAGCATGGATGAAGATGTGTAGAGAAATTGGAGGGCCTTTATCTAATGCTGGGTTAGCGGCAGCAGTAATGGCTGCCACCAATAATGCGAAGCCCTCTGGAAAATCAGGGGTTTGTTTTCAGTGTGGGAGGCCTGGACACATGAAGAGACAATGTAGAGAAATGAGCAGAAAACCAAATATGCCGCCTCAGAAGACTCCAGGAACTTGTCCTAGATGTAAAAGAGGGAAGCATTGGGCAAATGAATGTAGATCCGTTAAGGATATTAATGGGCAACCCATCCCGTCCGCTACAGCATTTGTAGACTCAGGGAATGTTTATGCCTCCAGTTCAAAAAACGGGATGAAGGGCCCCCGGTCTCAGGGCCCGAAAATTTTTGGGGCCCACGAGAATGTGAGTTTTCAACCACCCAAACCCCGAGGCGAGCCACGTCAGGATCCGCAGGGTTGGACCTCCGTGCCGCCTCCAGAATGGTACTAACAATGACTATGGGTGTACAGCCCGTGGAGACCGATATGAAAGGACCATTACCTAAAGGGACGGTCGGATTGGTGTTGGGCCGATCCTCCTCTGCTCTAAAAGGGCTCATAGTCTTACCCGGGGTAATTGATTCTGATTATACTGGAATAATTAAGGTCATGTGCCAATCCCCAAAAGGAGTAGCTATTATAAATCCTGGTGATCGAATTGCCCAATTGTTGGTGTTGCCATCTCTTCATGACAAATACCCTGCTTGCTCCAAGGACCGAGGAGATCGCGGATTTGGATCTACTGGGGTTGATCTGGCCTGTTTATCATTGTCTCTTGATGATCGTCCTATGATGGATTTAATTATAGAAGGAAAGGTATTTTCCGGTCTGGTTGATACTGGGGCTGATCGCAGTATTATTACTGCCACCTACTGGCCAAAATCTTGGCCTTTACAGACCTCCTCTCAGACCTTACAGGGTTTAGGATACGCCAAAGCACCCCAAATTAGCTCAAAAACACTGACTTGGCATTTTGAAAATCAGAAGGGGAAATTTCAACCCTTTGTGGTTGAAGGATTGCCACTTAATCTGTGGGGAAGGGATGTGCAAAGCCAGATGAAATTGAAACTTACTAATGATTATTCCGAGACTGCACAGCAAATGATGCTCAGGTCTGGTTTTATACCAGGCAGAGGGATAGGAAAAAATTTACAAGGTATTGCTACTCCTCTAGAAGCTCAGGGAAACCCCAATCGCAGGGGGTTGGGTTTTTCTCAGGGGTCACTGAGTTAATGATTCCTATTACATGGAAGACCACGATGCCTGTGTGGATTCCTCAGTGGCCGTTATCTAAGGAGAAATTGGAAGCAGCGTCGCAACTTGTGGAAGAACAATTACAATTGGGACACTTGGAACCCTCTCAATCACCCTGGAATACTCCTATTTTTGTTATTAAAAAGAAGTCGGGGAAGTGGCGCTTGCTCCATGATTTAAGAGCAATAAATCAACAAATGCAAGTTATGGGACCCATACAGCGCGGTCTACCGGCCTTGACAGCCATCCCGCAAGGGTGGCCTGTTATAGCTGTTGATATAAAAGATTGTTTTTTCTCTATCCCATTGAATAAGAAAGACAAGGAGAGGTTTGCCTTTACATTACCCTCAATTAATCATGAAAGACCTGATAAAAGGTATCAATGGGTCGTGCTTCCTCAGGGTATGGCCAATAGCCCCACCATGTGCCAGCTTTATGTTGACACTGCCTTACAGCCAGTACGGGAGAAGTTCCCGGGTGTTAAAATCATTCATTACATGGATGATGTTTTGCTGTCAGCCCCTAGCATGACACTGCTTGAGCAGGTTTTAGGAGATTTATCAATGAATTTGGAGACTAGAGGTTTATATTTGGCCCCTGAAAAAATTCAAAAGGGAGATTCTATTAGTTTTTTGGGAGCCGTTATAAATAAGACTACAATAATACCTCAGAAAATTGAAATTAGAACTAATCATTTAACAACTTTGAATGATTTTCAGAAATTGCTTGGGGATATTAATTGGCTTCGACCGTATTTGAGTCTGACTCGCTTTGAACTACAGCCTTTGTTTGCTGTATTGGAAGGTAATCCTGATCTTAATTCCCCGCGTCAAATGACCCCCGAGGCCCAAACAGCTCTTCAGAAGGTGGAACAGGCTCTTATGAAAGCACAATTACAGCGTTATAACAATGCCTTGCCTATTTGGATGTGTGTTCTTCCAACCTTAGGATTTCCAACAGGTGTTCTTTGGCAAGATGGGCCTTTGCTTTGGATTCATACCAAGTCTCTGGGGATGAAGACGCTGTCTCACTATCCATCTATGGTTGCTGAGGTTGCCTTTTTGGGTATTAAACAATGTGTTTCCGCCTTTGCAATGTTGCCGGAAAAACTTGTAGTTCCCTATACTAAAGATCAAATAGCAATATTAACTGCCACTACCTCTGAGTGGTCTATACTTATGTATACCTTTTCTGGAATTATTGATAACCATTTGCCCAAGAGTGAAATTTTGAAATTCGTTATCCAGCAACCTGTCATTTTTCCAAGGGTCACTGTCGAGCGACCACTAAATGATGCCCTGACTATTTATACGGACGGATCAAAATCCGGAAAAGGAGCTTATATGGTTCAGGGCCAGCATCCTGTCGTTATAGACTATCGACCTGATGCTCCTCAAGTAGTGGAATGTCATGTGGTTTTGGAAGTTTTTCAACGATTTCAAGGACCTTTTAATTTGATCTCTGATTCATTGTATGTGGTTAATGCAGTGAAACATCTTGAAGTGACCCCCCATATTCGATCATCCAGCACAGTGGCATCCTTGTTGGCCGGGATAAGGTTTCAGATATTGCGCCGCCAACACCCCTTTTATGTTACCCATATACGGGCTCATTCCCTGTTGCCTGGTCCAATGGCGAAAGCCAATGAACAAGTTGATATGGCAACGCGTGTTTTCTTGTCCTTGGATCAAAAGCAGCAAGCACAAGAATTTCATGGGCTATATCATGTATCATCTGCAGTGTTGAGAAAGAAGTTTTTCATTACTAGAGCTGAGGCCAGACATATTGTTAAGTCTTGTTCCACTTGTGCCCAATTTTTGCCGGCCCAAAAGACTGGTGTAAATCCCAGAGGTTTGTCCCCAAACGAGCTGTGGCAGATGGATGTCACTCATGTTCCCTCCTTTGGGAAGCTCCAGTATGTTCATGTGTCTGTGGATACCTATTCCGGGGTGGTACATGCTACCCCTCTCTCTGGAGAACGGGTTCAACATGTTATTACGCATTGCCTTGAAGCCTGGGCAGCCTGGGGCAAGCCTGCTAAACTAAAGACAGATAACGGCCCAGCTTATAGTTCCAAGAGCTTTGCTCTCTTCTGTCAAAAAATGCAAATAGAACATGTTACAGGCCTGCCTTACAATCCACAAGGCCAAGGTATAATAGAGCGAACTCATCGCACACTTAAAGAATTGCTTTTAAAACAAAAAGGGGGAATAGCGGAGAATTGCACCCCGAAGCAGAAATTGTCGCTTGCCTTATTTACTCTTAATTTTTTAAATTTACATGATGAGAAAGAAACTTCTGCTGAACGCCATACTATGCATGAACAAAAGGAACATGGTATAGTGATGTGGAAAGATGTATTGACCAATCGATGGAAAGGCCCGGATCGCGTTGTCACGCGATCCAGGGGATCTCTTTGTGTTTTTCCGCAGGATCAAGATCCAATTTGGGTCCCAACAAGATTAACAAGAGTCATAGAAGAGGATCCCAAGGGCGATGCAGGGCGCTCAAGGGATGATGCTGAGCTGGATGGTGTTGATGAGCCTTTCCCTACTCAAGGCGGAGGACAAGATGCCCTAAACCAGAGCAGGGAGATTGGCACTTTCCTGGGAGGAAATTGGTCCCGAGAGGCTGAATTGATGCTGTTAAACCAGAAGATACAGATTAAGACTTTAAATGCTACTAGGCTATACCCCGTTACGCTTGGGGACTTTACTACCTGGCTGTCCTCTACCTTTACTTTCTTTAAGGAGTGGGTCAATGTAGGGATGTTTGCAGTGTGTTGCATGGCGGGACTTGTGGTGTGCCTGTGGTTGATATGTCGTTTACGAACTCGGACAAAGCGAGATAAGATGTTGTTCACGCAGGCATTGGTGGCCATTAGTAAAGGCGACTCCCCTGGCGCCTGGATCTCCATCTTGAACGACCCGTAGTGATTGCCCTTGCACAAAAAGGTTTATGACCATTGCACTTTTGATGGGAATCACGAGGCAACATCAGCCCCTGCACTCCGCGGTCTGTATGGACATTGCACGACGGGGAGGGTGATGAGCCAGCTTCTCGAACTAACTCTTGCTCAGCGAGCATCCCATGGGATGAGCGCTTGTGCGGGCATTGTTCGAGTTCAGCTCCTGGGTCTAAGAAAACAAAAAGGGGGAGATGTGGGAAGCCGTTGTTCTGCCATGCCGCAGATAACGTGGAAGCCGTTGTTCTGCCATGTTGCAGATAATGCTTATCAGGGAGTAGCCCCAAGGCTATGTGCAAGGCTATGTGCCACACATGCGCCACGACGAGCCAATATGCTAAAAAAGGCTCAGAATTGCAACCAATAATTGTGAACAGCACATATCTTGTTGAATTAACCAGCCAACCACAGGTTGAGTTAACCAGCCAACCACAGGTTGAGTTAACCAGCCAACCACAGGTTGCCACAGGTTCTAGTGCATTATAAAAAGCCAGTGTGAACAAAGCTCGGGGTCTTCCTTCCATCTGTCTATAACCAAGCTGCACTCCAATAAAGTGTGATACGAGAAGAATCTAGCGTGTGGTGACTCGTCTTTCTGCTGGTCAGAAGCGGCTCGCCGCAGAGATGCATTT
The DNA here is from genome assembly GCF_963924675.1 of Phocoena phocoena. NCBI lineage: Eukaryota > Metazoa > Chordata > Mammalia > Artiodactyla > Phocoenidae > Phocoena > Phocoena phocoena. Next base: position 772,842 of record NW_027077425.1, read on the forward strand.
TAAATCATTTCCCAATCACACGGTGGACGATACTCTGGGTTTCCCATGCATGTTTTAGCTGGAGGAAGAATCCCTTGAACCTGGAGAGTTGGGACCCATGGAATGGGTACCATGCAGTATGACTTCAAAGGGTCTGCATTTGCTCACCGAAACTCACCAATGCTATCAGCCTGAAGTGTCCAGCCTTATGTCTCAACCAGCTCTGGGTGTAGATGTGGTCAATCCCGGTTGCATCACATGCCCTGAGTGAATTAGTTAAGAATTGCTCTCTATTTCACTGTCTTTGTGTTTTGTTTTCGAAATTTATTTTGATAATGGGATTTATCGGATTTTCACTGCTGCGTTTCGGCCACTGTACACACGCTTGATTCTCTTACGGAGACATATATATCCATGGGTTTTAAGATTCTTCCTAGTCAGGTATATTCCTAGGCGTTGAATATGTGGTGTTGGGTCCATTTCGTTGAGCAAGGAGTAGGTCTTGTCTATTACATATTTGGCTTATGGAAAGTTATCTGTGCTAATTTCAGTCTCTGGTTTTATGCAGCCCCCCAAGGCACCTTTCCCCATAAGCAAGCACTAGTTGGTTTTCTAAATTTGAGACCCTGTTCTTTTTTGTAATTCAGTTCATGTGTAGTCAAGTTTACATTCCGTGTATTAGTGATATCTTATGATGTTTCTTTTTCTGTGTGACGTAGTTCACGTAGAATCACCGTACCTGCATCCACTCACTATGCCGCTACGGGCCTGATGACACAGATTTCATTGCTGAGTGATATTGCATTGTACGTACGTGCCACAACTTCTTTATCCATTTTTTGCTTTCTGGGATATTTACCTGATACTGTAGACGAGCTTCTTGTGAACACAGCCGTTCCAAATATTGGGGTGGCTGTCTGTTTTTGATTTTAATTTCCGTAAGCTATAGGACCATAAGTGGAAGTGCCATAGGCTGTGTTGCTTTGTTTCTTACGTGTTTCAGGAAACACCATACACTTCTCCAGGGTGGCTGCTGGCAATTTACATCCTGCCAATCAGCATAACAAGGCTCCCTGTTCTCCATATCCTGTCCTACCTTTCTGGATTTTACACTTTTTTCAGATGGCCCTTTTGCCCCCGGGGGGGGGGGCAGTGAGATTTCATTGTAGTGCAGATTTCCTTTACAGGCTTGCTTGGTTGGCCAAAAAGGGCGTATGCGTTTTTTCCTGAATATATTCAGGAAAAAACGCATACGCCCTTTTTGGCCAAGTGCATCACTGTCGACGTTGTGCCTCTTTTCCTATGCTTTCAGGGCAATTCCAGTCTACACCCTGCAATCGTATTCCTGAAATTCTGCCCCGCTTTCAAGTCCCCTTCGCAGGCTTACTTCAATATATTTTTGGAGGATAGCTGTCATTTATAACTCTGCAGGTTTGTGAAGTATAGTGCCCCTGAGCTCCTTTCTTCAACTCGCTTTCTTGTGAGCTGGGCACAAAACCGCAGGATTGCTTCAGGCCCTAATCTGTTTCCAGCAGGGCACACTGAGCCTTTGTTTAATTCCTCTTCCTGGTGGGCAATGAGCGTTACATTTGCCCGTGCAGACACCTACAGCTAGTCTCTCATTGGTTCTCCCTATTCCTGTTCATCTTGCACAGAAATGGCAAGCTGTGCCAAACAGGAGGTTAAAGGCACTGACTCTCCAAGCGGGGAGAGTGTTAGTAAAGCATCTGGAATGGTGAACCCGAGGACCAGGATACGAAAACTGAGATGCATTTTAAATCGTTTCTCAATCACACGGTGGACGATACTCTGGGTTTCCCATGCATGTTTTAGCTGGAGGAAGAATGCCTTGAACCTGGAGAGTTGGGACCCATGGAATGGGTACCATGCAGTATGACTTCAAAGGGTCTGCATTTGCTCACCGAAACTCACCAGTGCTATCAGCCTGAAGTGTCCAGCCTTATGTCTCAACCAGCTCTGGGTGTAGATGTGGTCAATCCCGGTTGCATCACATGACCTGAGTGAATTAGTTAAGAATTGCTCTCTATTTCACTGTCTTTGTGTTTTGTTTTCGAAATTTATTTTGATAATGTGATTTATCGGATTTTCACTGCTGCATTTCCGCTGCTGTACACACGCTTGATTCTCTTACGGAGACATATATATCCATGGGTTTTAAGATTCTTCCTAGTCAGGTATATTCCTAGGCGTTGAATATGTGGTGTTTAGTCCATTTCGTTGAGCAAGGAGTAGGTCTTGTCTATTACATATTTGGCTTATGGAATGTTATCTGTGCTAATTTCAGTCTCTGGTTTTATGCAGCACTCCAACGCACCTTTCCCCATAAGCAAGCACTAGTTGGTTTTGTAAATTTGAGACCCTGTTCTGTTTTGTAATTCAGTTCATGTGTAGTCAAGTTTACATTCCGTGTATTAGTGATATCTTATGATGTTTCTTTTTCTGTGTGACGTAGTTCACGTAGAATCACCGTACCTGCATCCACTCACTATGCCGCTACGGGCCTGATGACACAGATTTCATTGCTGAGTGATATTGCATTGTACGTACGTGCCACAACTTCTTTATCCATTTTTTGCTTTCTGGGATATTTACCTGATACTGTAGACGAGCTTCTTGTGAACACAGCCGTCCCAAATATTGGGGTGGCTGTCTGTTTTTGATTTTAATTTCCGTAAGCTATAGGACCATAAGTGGAAGTGCCATAGGCTGTGTTGCTTTGTTTCTTACGTGTTTCAGGAAACACCATACACTTCTCCAGGGTGGCTGCTGGCAATTTACATCCTGCCAATCAGCATAACAAGGCTCCCTGTTCTCCATATCCTGTCCTACCTTTCTGGATTTTACACTTTTTTCAGATGGCCCTTTTGCCCGGGGGGGGGGGGGCAGTGAGATTTCATTGTAGTGCAGATTTCCTTTACAGGCTTGCTTGGTTGGCCAAAAAGGGCGTATGCGTTTTTTCCTGAATATATTCAGGAAAAAACGCATATGCCCTTTTTGGCCAAGTGCATCATTGTCGACGTTGTGCCTCTTTTCCTATGCTTTCAGGGCAATTCCAGTCTACCCCCTGCAATCGTTTTCCTGAAATTCAGCCCTGCTTTCAAGTCCCCTTCGCAGACTTACTTCAATATATTTTTGGAGGATAGCTGTCATTTATAACTCTGCAGGTTTGTGAAGTACAGTGCCCCTGAGCTCCTTTCTTCAACTCGCTTTCTTGTGAGCTGGGCACAAAACCGCAGGATTGCTTCAGGCCCTAATCTGTTTCCAGCAGGGCACACTGAGCCTTTGTTTAATTAATCTTCCTGATGGGCAATGAGCGTTACATTTGCCCGTGCAGACACCTACAGCTAGTCTCTCATTGGTTCTCCCTATTCCTGTTCATCTTGCACAGAAATTGCAAGCTGTGCGAAACAGGAGGTTAAAGGCACTGACTCTCCAAGCGGGGAGAGTGTTAGTAAAGCATCTGGAATGGTGAACCCGAGGACCTGGAAACGAAAACTGAGATGCATTTTAAATCATTTCCCAATCACACGGTGGACGATACTCTGGGTTTCCCATGCATGTTTTAGCTGGAGGAAGAATCCCTTGAACCTGGAGAGTTGGGACCCATGGAATGGGTACCATGCAGTATGACTTCAAAGGGTCTGCATTTGCTCACGAAACTCACCAGTGCTATCAGCCTGAAGTGTCCAGCCTTATGTCTCAACCAGCTCTGGGTGTAGATGTGGTCAATCCCGGTTGCATCACATGCCCTGAGTGAATTAGTTAAGAATTGCTCTCTATTTCACTGTCTTTGTGTTTTGTTTTCGAAATTTATTTTGATAATGGGATTTATCGGATTTTCACTGCTGCGTTTCGGCCACTGTACACACGCTTGATTCTCTTACGGAGACATATATATCCATGGGTTTTAAGATTCTTCCTAGTCAGGTATATTCCTAGGCGTTGAATATGTGGTGTTGGGTCCATTTCGTTGAGCAAGGAGTAGGTCTTGTCTATTACATATTTGGCTTATGGAATGTTATCTGTGCTAATTTCAGTCTCTGGTTTTATGCAGCACCCCAACGCACCTTTCCCCATAAGCAAGCACTAGTTGGTTTTCTAAATTTGAGACCCTGTTCTGTTTTGTAATTCAGTTCATGTGTAGTCAAGTTTACATTCCGTGTATTAGTGATATCTTATGATGTTTCTTTTTCTGTGTGACGTAGTTCACGTAGAATCACCGTACCTGCATCCACTCACTATGCCGCTACGGGCCTGATGACACAGATTTCATTGCTGAGTGATATTGCATTGTACGTACGTGCCACAACTTCTTTATCCATTTTTTGCTTTCTGGGATATTTACCTGATACTGTAGACGAGCTTCTTGTGAACACAGCCGTCCCAAATATTGGGGTGGCTGTCTGTTTTTGATTTTAATTTCCGTAAGCTATACGACCATAAGTGGAAGTGCCATAGGCTGTGTTGCTTTGTTTCTTACGTGTTTCAGGAAACACCATACACTTCTCCAGGGTGGCTGCTGGCAATTTACATCCTGCCAATCAGCATAACAAGGCTCCCTGTTCTCCATATCCTGTCCTACCTTTCTGGATTTTACACTTTTTTCAGATGGCCCTTTTGCCCGGGGGGCAGTGAGACTTCATTGTAGTGCAGATTTCCTTTACAGGCTTGCTTGGTTGGCCAAAAAGGGCGTATGTGTTTTTTCCTGAATATATTCAGGAAAAAACGCATACGCCCTTTTTCGCCAAGTGCATCATTGTCGACGTTGTGCCTCTTTTCCTATGCTTCCAGGGCAATTCCAGTCTACCCCCTGCAATCGTTTTCCTGAAATTCAGCCCCGCTTTCAAGTCCCCTTCGCAGGCTTACTTCAATATATTTTTGGAGGATAGCTGTCATTTATAACTCTGCAGGTTTGTGAAGTACAGTGCCCCTGAGCTCCTTTCTTCAACTCGCTTTCTTGTGAGCTGGGCACAAAACCGCAGGATTGCTTCAGGCCCTAATCTGTTTCCAGCAGGGCACGCTGAGCCTTTGTTTAATTCCTCTTCCTGGTGGGCAATGAGCGTTACATTTGCCCGTGCAGACACCTACAGCTAGTCTCTCATTGGTTCTCCCTATTCCTGTTCATCTTGCACAGAAATGGCAGGCTGTGCCAAACAGGAGGTTAAAGGCACTGACTCTCCAAGCGGGGAGAGTGTTAGTAAAGCATCTGGAATGGTGAAGCCGAGGACCAGGATACGAAAACTGAGATGCATTTTAAATCGTTTCCCAATCACACGGTGGACGATACTCTGGGTTTCCCATGCATGTTTTAGCTGGAGGAAGAATGCCTTGAACCTGGAGAGTTGGGACCCATGGAATGGGTACCATGCAGTATGACTTCAAAGGGTCTGCATTTGCTCACCGAAACTCACCAGTGCTATCAGCCTGAAGTGTCCAGCCTTATGTGTCAACCAGCTCTGGGTGTAGATGTGGTCAATCCCGGTTGCATCACATGCCCTGAGTGAATTATTTAAGAATTGCTCTCTATTTCACTGTCTTTGTGTTTTGTTTGCGAAATTTATTTTGATAATGGGATTTATCGGATTTTCACTGCTGCATTTCCGCCGCTGTACACACGCTTGATTCTCTTACGGAGACATATATATCCATGGGTTTTAAGATTCTTCCTAGTCAGGTATATTCCTAGGCATTGAATATGTGGTGTTGGGTCCATTTCGTTGAGCAAGGAGTAGGTCTTGTCTATTACATATTTGGCTTATGGAAAGTTATCTGTGCTAATTTCCGTCTCTGGTTTTATGCAGCACCCCAAGGCACCTTTCCCCATAAGCAAGCACTAGTTGGTTTTCTAAATTTGAGACCCTGTTCTGTTTTGTAATTCAGTTTATGTGTAGTCAAGTTTACATTCCGTGTATTAGTGATATCTTATGATGTTTCTTTTTCTGTGTGACGTAGTTCACGTAGAATCACCGTACCTGCATCCACTCACTATGCCGCTACGGGCCTGATGACACAGATTTCATGGCTGAGTGATATTGCATTGTACGTACGTGCCACAACTTCTTTATCCATATTTTGCTTTCTGGGATATTTACCTGATACTGTAGACGAGCTTCTTGTGAACACAGCCGTCCCAAATATTGGGGTGGCTGTCTGTTTTTGATTTTAATTTCCGTAAGCTATAGGACCATAAGTGGAAGTGCCATAGGCTGTGTTGCTTTGTTTCTTACCTGTTTCAGGAAACACCATACACTTCTCCAGGGTGGCTGCTGGCAATTTACATCCTGCCAATCAGCATAACAAGGCTCCCTGTTCTCCATATCCTGTCCTACCTTTCTGGATTTTACACTTTTTTCAGATGGCCCTTTTGCCCGGGGGGGGGCAGTGAGATTTCATTGTAGTGCAGATTTCCTTTACAGGCTTGCTTGGTTGGCCAAAAAGGGCGTATGCGTTTTTTCCTGAATATATTCAGGAAAAAACGCATACGCCCTTTTTGGCCAAGTGCATCATTGTCGACGTTGTGCCTCTTTTCCTATGCTTTCAGGGCAATTCCAGTCTACCCCCTGCAATCGTTTTCCTGAAATTCAGCCCCGCTTTCAAGTCCCCTTCGCAGACTTACTTCAATATATTTTTGGAGGATAGCTGTCATTTATAACTCTGCAGGTTTGTGAAGTACAGTGCCCCTGAGCTCCTTTCTTCAACTCGCTTTCTTGTGAGCTGGGCACAAAACCGCAGGATTGCTTCAGGCCCTAATCTGTTTCCAGCAGGGCACACTGAGCCTTTGTTTAATTAATCTTCCTGATGGGCAATGAGCGTTACATTTGCCCGTGCAGACACCTACAGCTAGTCTCTCATTGGTTCTCCCTATTCCTGTTCATCTTGCACAGAAATTGCAAGCTGTGCGAAACAGGAGGTTAAAGGCACTGACTCTCCAAGCGGGGAGAGTGTTAGTAAAGCATCTGGAATGGTGAACCCGAGGACCTGGAAACGAAAACTGAGATGCATTTTAAATCATTTCCCAATCACACGGTGGACGATACTCTGGGTTTCCCATGCATGTTTTAGCTGGAGGAAGAATCCCTTGAACCTGGAGAGTTGGGACCCATGGAATGGGTACCATGCAGTATGACTTCAAAGGGTCTGCATTTGCTCACCGAAACTCACCAATGCTATCAGCCTGAAGTGTCCAGCCTTATGTCTCAACCAGCTCTGGGTGTAGATGTGGTCAATCCCGGTTGCATCACATGCCCTGAGTGAATTAGTTAAGAATTGCTCTCTATTTCACTGTCTTTGTGTTTTGTTTTCGAAATTTATTTTGATAATGGGATTTATCGGATTTTCACTGCTGCGTTTCGGCCACTGTACACACGCTTGATTCTCTTACGGAGACATATATATCCATGGGTTTTAAGATTCTTCCTAGTCAGGTATATTCCTAGGCGTTGAATATGTGGTGTTGGGTCCATTTCGTTGAGCAAGGAGTAGGTCTTGTCTATTACATATTTGGCTTATGGAAAGTTATCTGTGCTAATTTCAGTCTCTGGTTTTATGCAGCCCCCCAAGGCACCTTTCCCCATAAGCAAGCACTAGTTGGTTTTCTAAATTTGAGACCCTGTTCTTTTTTGTAATTCAGTTCATGTGTAGTCAAGTTTACATTCCGTGTATTAGTGATATCTTATGATGTTTCTTTTTCTGTGTGACGTAGTTCACGTAGAATCACCGTACCTGCATCCACTCACTATGCCGCTACGGGCCTGATGACACAGATTTCATTGCTGAGTGATATTGCATTGTACGTACGTGCCACAACTTCTTTATCCATTTTTTGCTTTCTGGGATATTTACCTGATACTGTAGACGAGCTTCTTGTGAACACAGCCGTTCCAAATATTGGGGTGGCTGTCTGTTTTTGATTTTAATTTCCGTAAGCTATAGAACCATAAGTGGAAGTGCCATAGGCTGTGTTGCTTTGTTTCTTACCTGTTTCAGGAAACACCATACACTTCTCCAGGGTGGCTGCTGGCAATTTACATCCTGCCAATCAGCATAACAAGGCTCCCTGTTCTCCATATCCTGTCCTACCTTTCTGGATTTTACACTTTTTTCAGATGGCCCTTTTGCCCCGGGGGGGGGGGGGGCAGTGAGATTTCATTGTAGTGCAGATTTCCTTTACAGGCTTGCTTGGTTGGCCAAAAAGGGCGTATGCGTTTTTTCCTGAATATATTCAGGAAAAAACGCATACGCCCTTTTTGGCCAAGTGCATCATTGTCGACGTTGTGCCTCTTTTCCTATGCTTTCAGGGCAATTCCAGTCTACCCCCTGCAATCGTATTCCTGAAATTCTGCCCCGCTTTCAAGTCCCCTTCGCAGGCTTACTTCAATATATTTTTGGAGGATAGCTGTCATTTATAACTCTGCAGGTTTGTGAAGTACAGTGCCCCTGAGCTCCTTTCTTCAACTCGCTTTCTTGTGAGCTGGGCACAAAACCGCAGGATTGCTTCAGGCCCTAATCTGTTTCCAGCAGGGCACACTGAGCCTTTGTTTAATTCCTCTTCCTGGTGGGCAATGAGCGTTACATTTGCCCGTGCAGACACCTACAGCTAGTCTCTCATTGGTTCTCCCTATTCCTGTTCATCTTGCACAGAAATGGCAAGCTGTGCCAAACAGGAGGTTAAAGGCACTGACTCTCCAAGCGGGGAGAGTGTTAGTAAAGCATCTGGAATGGTGAACCCGAGGACCAGGATACGAAAACCGAGATGCATTTTAAATCGTTTCTCAATCACACGGTGGACGATACTCTGGGTTTCCCATGCATGTTTTAGCTGGAGGAAGAATGCCTTGAACCTGGAGAGTTGGGACCCATGGAATGGGTACCATGCAGTATGACTTCAAAGGGTCTGCATTTGCTCACCGAAACTCACCAGTGCTATCAGCCTGAAGTGTCCAGCCTTATGTCTCAACCAGCTCTGGGTGTAGATGTGGTCAATCCCGGTTGCATCACATGACCTGAGTGAATTATTTAAGAATTGCTCTCTATTTCACTGTCTTTGTGTTTTGTTTTCGAAATTTATTTTGATAATGGGATTTATCGGATTTTCACTGCTGCATTTCCGCTGCTGTACACACGCTTGATTCTCTTACGGAGACATATATATCCATGGGTTTTAAGATTCTTCCTAGTCAGGTATATTCCTAGGCGTTGAATATGTGGTGTTTAGTCCATTTCGTTGAGCAAGGAGTAGGTCTTGTCTATTACATATTTGGCTTATGGAATGTTATCTGTGCTAATTTCAGTCTCTGGTTTTATGCAGCACCCCAACGCACCTTTCCCCATAAGCAAGCACTAGTTGGTTTTCTAAATTTGAGACCCTGTTCTGTTTTGTAATTCAGTTCATGTGTAGTCAAGTTTACATTCCGTGTATTAGTGATATCTTATGATGTTTCTTTTTCTGTGTGACGTAGTTCACGTAGAATCACCGTACCTGCATCCACTCACTATGCCGCTACGGGCCTGATGACACAGATTTCATTGCTGAGTGATATTGCATTGTACGTACGTGCCACAACTTCTTTATCCATTTTTTGCTTTCTGGGATATTTACCTGATACTGTAGACGAGCTTCTTGTGAACACAGCCGTCCCAAATATTGGGGTGGCTGTCTGTTTTTGATTTTAATTTCCGTAAGCTATAGGACCATAAGTGGAAGTGCCATAGGCTGTGTTGCTTTGTTTCTTACGTGTTTCAGGAAACACCATACACTTCTCCAGGGTGGCTGCTGGCAATTTACATCCTGCCAATCAGCATAACAAGGCTCCCTGTTCTCCATATCCTGTCCTACCTTTCTGGATTTTACACTTTTTTCAGATGGCCCTTTTGCCCGGGGGGGGGGCAGTGAGATTTCATTGTAGTGCAGATTTCCTTTACAGGCTTGCTTGGTTGGCCAAAAAGGGCGTATGCGTTTTTTCCTGAATATATTCAGGAAAAAACGCATACGCCCTTTTTGGCCAAGTGCATCATTGTCGACGTTGTGCCTCTTTTCCTATGCTTTCAGGGCAATTCCAGTCTACCCCCTGCAATCGTTTTCCTGAAATTCAGCCCCGCTTTCAAGTCCCCTTCGCAGACTTACTTCAATATATTTTTGGAGGATAGCTGTCATTTATAACTCTGCAGGTTTGTGAAGTACAGTGCCCCTGAGCTCCTTTCTTCAACTCGCTTTCTTGTGAGCTGGGCACAAAACCGCAGGATTGCTTCAGGCCCTAATCTGTTTCCAGCAGGGCACACTGAGCCTTTGTTTAATTAATCTTCCTGATGGGCAATGAGCGTTACATTTGCCCGTGCAGACACCTACAGCTAGTCTCTCATTGGTTCTCCCTATTCCTGTTCACCTTGCACAGAAATTGCAAGCTGTGCGAAACAGGAGGTTAAAGGCACTGACTCTCCAAGCGGGGAGAGTGTTAGTAAAGCATCTGGAATGGTGAACCCGAGGACCTGGAAACGAAAACTGAGATGCATTTTAAATCATTTCCCAATCACACGGAGGACGATACTCTGGGTTTCCCATGCATGTTTTAGCTGGAGGAAGAATGCCTTGAACCTGGAGAGTTGGGACCCATGGAATGGGTACCATGCAGTATGACTTCAAAGGGTCTGCATTTGCTCACCGAAACTCACCAATGCTATCAGCCTGAAGTGTCCAGCCTTATGTCTCAACCAGCTCTGGGTGTAGATGTGGTCAATCCCGGTTGCATCACATGCCCTGAGTGAATTAGTTAAGAATTGCTCTCTATTTCACTGTCTTTGTGTTTTGTTTTCGAAATTTATTTTGATAATGGGATTTATCGGATTTTCACTGCTGCGTTTCGGCCACTGTACACACGCTTGATTCTCTTACGGAGACATATATATCCATTGGTTTTAAGATTCTTCCTAGTCAGGTATATTCCTAGGCGTTGAATATGTGGTGTTGGGTCCATTTCGTTGAGCAAGGAGTAGGTCTTGTCTATTACATATTTGGCTTATGGTAAGTTATCTGTGCTAATTTCAGTCTCTGGTTTTATGCAGCCCCCCAAGGCACCTTTCCCCATAAGCAAGCACTAGTTGGTTTTCTAAATTTGAGACCCTGTTCTTTTTTGTAATTCAGTTCATGTGTAGTCAAGTTTACATTCCGTGTATTAGTGATATCTTATGATGTTTATTTTTCTGTGTGACGTAGTTCACGTAGAATCACTGTACCTGCATCCACTCACTATGCCGCTACGGGCCTGATGACACAGATTTCATTGCTGAGTGATATTGCATTGTACGTACGTGCCACAACTTCTTTATCCATTTTTTGCTTTCTGGGATATTTACCTGATACTGTAGACGAGCTTCTTGTGAACACAGCCGTTCCAAATATTGGGGTGGCTGTCTGTTTTTGATTTTAATTTCCGTAAGCTATAGGACCATAAGTGGAAGTGCCATAGGCTGTGTTGCTTTGTTTCTTACGTGTTTCAGGAAACACCATACACTTCTCCAGGGTGGCTGCTGGCAATTTACATCCTGCCAATCAGCATAACAAGGCTCCCTGTTCTCCATACCCTGTCCTACCTTTCTGGATTTTACACTTTTTTCAGATGGCCCTTTTGCCCCGGGGGGGGGGGGCAGTGAGATTTCATTGTAGTGCAGATTTCCTTTACAGGCTTGCTTGGTTGGCCAAAAAGGGCGTATGCGTTTTTTCCTGAATATATTCAGGAAAAAACGCATACGCCCTTTTTGGCCAAGTGCATCATTGTCGACGTTGTGCCTCTTTTCCTATGCTTTCAGGGCAATTCCACTCTACCCCCTGCAATCGTTTTCCTGAAATTCTGCCCCGCTTTCAAGTCCCCTTCGCAGGCTTACTTCAATATATTTTTGGAGGATAGCTGTCATTTATAACTCTGCAGGTTTGTGAAGTACAGTGCCCCTGAGCTCCTTTCTTCAACTCGCTTTCTTGTGAGCTGGGCACAAAACCGCAGGATTGCTTCAGGCCCTAATCTGTTTCCAGCAGGGCACACTGAGCCTTTGTTTAATTCCTCTTCCTGGTGGGCAATGAGCGTTACATTTGCCCGTGCAGACACCTACAGCTAGTCTCTCATTGGTTCTCCCTATTCCTGTTCATCCTGCACAGAAATGGCAAGCTGTGCCAAACAGGAGGTTAAAGGCACTGACTCTCCAAGCGGGGAGAGTGTTAGTAAAGCATCTGGAATGGTGAACCCGAGGACCAGGATACGAAAACTGAGATGCATTTTAAATCGTTTCCCAATCACACGGTGGACGATACTCTGGGTTTCCCATGCATGTTTTAGCTGGAGGAAGAATGCCTTGAACCTGGAGAGTTGGGACCCATGGAATGGGTACCATGCAGTATGACTTCAAAGGGTCTGCATTTGCTCACCGAAACTCACCAGTGCTATCAGCCTGAAGTGTCCAGCCTTATGTCTCAACCAGCTCTGGGTGTAGATGTGGTCAATCCCGGTTGCATCACATGACCTGAGTGAATTATTTAAGAATTGCTCTCTATTTCACTGTCTTTGTGTTTTGTTTTCGAAATTTATTTTGATAATGGGATTTATCGGATTTTCACTGCTGCATTTCCGCTGCTGTACACACGCTTGATTCTCTTACGGAGACATATATATCCATGGGTTTTAAGATTCTTCCTAGTCAGGTATATTCCTAGGCGTTGAATATGTGGTGTTTAGTCCATTTCGTTGAGCAAGGAGTAGGTCTTGTCTATTACATATTTGGCTTATGGAATGTTATCTGTGCTAATTTCAGTCTCTGGTTTTATGCAGCACGCCAACGCACCTTTCCCCATAAGCAAGCACTAGTTGGTTTTCTAAATTTGAGACCCTGTTCTGTTTTGTAATTCAGTTCATGTGTAGTCAAGTTTACATTCCGTGTATTAGTGATATCTTATGATGTTTCTTTTTCTGTGTGACGTAGTTCACGTAGAATCACCGTACCTGCATCCACTCACTATGCCGCTACGGGCCTGATGACACAGATTTCATTGCTGAGTGATATTGCATTGTACGTACGTGCCACAACTTCTTTATCCATTTTTTGCTTTCTGGGATATTTACCTGATACTGTAGACGAGCTTCTTGTGAACACAGCCGTCCCAAATATTGGGGTGGCTGTCTGTTTCTGATTTTAATTTCCGTAAGCTATAGGACCATAAGTGGAAGTGCCATAGGCTGTGTTGCTTTGTTTCTTACGTGTTTCAGGAAACACCATACACTTCTCCAACGTGGCTGCTGGCAATTTACATCCTGCCAATCAGCATAACAAGGCTCCCTGTTCTCCATATCCTGTCCTACCTTTCTGGATTTTACACTTTTTTCAGATGGCCCTTTTGCCCGGGGGGGGGGGCAGTGAGATTTCATTGTAGTGCAGATTTCCTTTACAGGCTTGCTTGGTTGGCCAAAAAGGGCGTATGCGTTTTTTCCTGAATATATTCAGGAAAAAACGCATACGCCCTTTTTGGCCAAGTGCATCATTGTCGACGTTGTGCCTCTTTTCCTATGCTTTCAGGGCAATTCCTGTCTACCCCCTGCAATCGTTTTCCTGAAATTCAGCCCCGCTTTCAAGTCCCCTTCGCAGGCTTACTTCAATATATTTTTGGAGGATAGCTGTCATTTATAACTCTGCAGGTTTGTGAAGTACAGTGCCCCTGATCTCCTTTCTTCAACTCGCTTTCTTGTGAGCTGGGCACAAAACCGCAGGATTGCTTCAGGCCCTAATCTGTTTCCAGCAGGGCACGCTGAGCCTTTGTTTAATTCCTCTTCCTGGTGGGCAATGAGCGTTACATTTGCCCGTGCAGACACCTACAGCTAGTCTCTCATTGGTTCTCCCTATTCCTGTTCATCTTGCACAGAAATGGCAAGCTGTGCCAAACAGGAGGTTAAAGGCACTGACTCTCCAAGCGGGGAGAGTGTTAGTAAAGCATCTGGAATGGTGAACCCGAGGACCAGGATAGGAAAACTGAGATGCATTTTAAATCGTTTCCCAATCACACGGTGGACGATACTCTGGGTTTCCCATGCATGTTTTAGCTGGAGGAAGAATGCCTTGAACCTGGAGAGTTGGGACCCATGGAATGGGTACCATGCAGTATGACTTCAAAGGGTCTGCATTTGCTCACCGAAACTCACCAGTGCTATCAGCCTGAAGTGTCCAGCCTTATGTGTCAACCAGCTCTGGGTGTAGATGTGGTCAATCCCGGTTGCATCACATGTCCTGAGTGAATTATTTAAGAATTGCTCTCTATTTCACTGTCTTTGTGTTTTGTTTTCGAAATTTATTTTGATAATGGGATTTATCGGATTTTCACTGCTGCATTTCCGCCGCTGTACACACGCTTGATTCTCTTACGGAGACATATATATCCATGGGTTTTAAGATTCTTCCTAGTCAGGTATATTCCTAGGCGTTGAATATGTGGTGTTGGGTCCATTTCGTTGAGCAAGTAGTAGGTCTTGTCTATTACATATTTGGCTTATGGAAAGTTATCTGTGCTAATTTCCGTCTCTGGTTTTATGCAGCACCCCAAGGCACCTTTCCCCATAAGCAAGCACTAGTTGGTTTTCTAAATTTGAGACCCTGTTCTGTTTTGTAATTCAGTTTATGTGTAGTCAAGTTTACATTCCGTGTATTAGTGATATCTTATGATGTTTCTTTTTCTGTGTGACGTAGTTCACGTAGAATCACCGTACCTGCATCCACTCACTATGCCGCTACGGGCCTGATGACACAGATTTCATTGCTGAGTGATATTGCATTGTACGTACGTGCCACAACTTCTTTATCCATATTTTCCTTACTGGGATATTTACCTGATACTGTAGACGAGCTTCTTGTGAACACAGCCGTCCCAAATATTGGGGTGGCTGTCTGTTTTTGATTTTAATTTCCGTAAGCTATAGGACCATAAGTGGAAGTGCCATAGGCTGTGTTGCTTTGTTTCTTACCTGTTTCAGGAAACACCATACACTTCTCCAGGGTGGCTGCTGGCAATTTACATCCTGCCAATCAGCATAACAAGGCTCCCTGTTCTCCATATCCTGTCCTACCTTTCTGGATTTTACACTTTTTTCAGATGGCCCTTTTGCCCGGGGGGGGGGCAGTGAGATTTCATTGTAGTGCAGATTTCCTTTACAGGCTTGCTTGGTTGGCCAAAAAGGGCGTATGCGTTTTTTCCTGAATATATTCAGGGCAATTCCAGTCTACCCCCTGCAATCGTTTTCCTGAAATTCAGCCCCGCTTTCAAGTCCCCTTCGCAGACTTACTTCAATATATTTTTGGAGGATAGCTGTCATTTATAACTCTGCAGGTTTTTGAAGTACAGTGCCCCTGAGCTCCTTTCTTCAACTCGCTTTCTTGTGAGCTGGGCACAAAACCACAGGATTGCTTCAGGCCCTAATCTGTTTCCAGCAGGGCACACTGAGCCTTTGTTTAATTAATCTTCCTGGTGGGCAATGAGCGTTACATTTGCCCGTGCAGACACCTACAGCTAGTCTCTCATTGGTTCTCCCTATTCCTGTTCATCTTGCACAGAAATTGCAAGCTGTGCGAAACAGGAGGTTAAAGGCACTGACTCTCCAAGCGGGGAGAGTGTTAGGAAAGCATCTGGAATGGTGAACCCGAGGACCAGGAAACGAAAACTGAGATGCATTTTAAATCATTTCCCAATCACACGGTGGACGATACTCTGGGTTTCCCATGCATGTTTTAGCTGGAGGAAGAATCCCTTGAACCTGGAGAGTTGGGACCCATGGAATGGGTACCATGCAGTATGACTTCAAAGGGTCTGCATTTGCTCACCGAAACTCACCAATGCTATCAGCCTGAAGTGTCCAGCCTTATGTCTCAACCAGCTCTGGGTGTAGATGTGGTCAATCCCGGTTGCATCACATGCCCTGAGTGAATTAGTTAAGAATTGCTCTCTATTTCACTGTCTTTGTGTTTTGTTTTCGAAATTTATTTTGATAATGGGATTTATCGGATTTTCACTGCTGCGTTTCGGCCACTGTACACACGCTTGATTCTCTTACGGAGACATATATATCCATGGGTTTTAAGATTCTTCCTAGTCAGGTATATTCCTAGGCGTTGAATATGTGGTGTTGGGTCCATTTCGTTGAGCAAGGAGTAGGTCTTGTCTATTACATATTTGGCTTATGGAAAGTTATCTGTGCTAATTTCAGTCTCTGGTTTTATGCAGCCCCCCAAGGCACCTTTCCCCATAAGCAAGCACTAGTTGGTTTTGTAAATTTGAGACCCTGTTCTTTTTTGTAATTCAGTTCATGTGTAGTCAAGTTTACATTCCGTGTATTAGTGATATCTTATGATGTTTCTTTTTCTGTGTGACGTAGTTCACGTAGAATCACCGTACCTGCATCCACTCACTATGCCGCTACGGGCCTGATGACACAGATTTCATTGCTGAGTGATATTGCATTGTACGTACGTGCCACAACTTCTTTATCCATTTTTTGCTTTCTGGGATATTTACCTGATACTGTAGACGAGCTTCTTGTGAACACAGCCGTTCCAAATATTGGGGTGGCTGTCTGTTTTTGATTTTAATTTCCGTAAGCTATAGGACCATAAGTGGAAGTGCCATAGGCTGTGTTGCTTTGTTTCTTACGTGTTTCAGGAAACACCATACACTTCTCCAGGGTGGCTGCTGGCAATTTACATCCTGCCAATCAGCATAACAAGGCTCCCTGTTCTCCATACCCTGTCCTACCTTTCTGGATTTTACACTTTTTTCAGATGGCCCTTTTGCCCCGGGGGGGGGGGCAGTGAGATTTCATTGTAGTGCAGATTTCCTTTACAGGCTTGCTTGGTTGGCCAAAAAGGGCGTATGCGTTTTTTCCTGAATATATTCAGGAAAAAACGCATACGCCCTTTTTGGCCAAGTGCATCATTGTCGACGTTGTGCCTCTTTTCCTATGCTTTCAGGGCAATTCCACTCTACCCCCTGCAATCGTTTTCCTGAAATTCTGCCCCGCTTTCAAGTCCCCTTCGCAGGCTTACTTCAATATATTTTTGGAGGATAGCTGTCATTTATAACTCTGCAGGTTTGTGAAGTACAGTGCCCCTGAGCTCCTTTCTTCAACTCGCTTTCTTGTGAGCTGGGCACAAAACCGCAGGATTGCTTCAGGCCCTAATCTGTTTCCAGCAGGGCACACTGAGCCTTTGTTTAATTCCTCTTCCTGGTGGGCAATGAGCGTTACATTTGCCCGTGCAGACACCTACAGCTAGTCTCTCATTGGTTCTCCCTATTCCTGTTCATCCTGCACAGAAATGGCAAGCTGTGCCAAACAGGAGGTTAAAGGCACTGACTCTCCAAGCGGGGAGAGTGTTAGTAAAGCATCTGGAATGGTGAACCCGAGGACCAGGATACGAAAACTGAGATGCATTTTAAATCGTTTCCCAATCACACGGTGGACGATACTCTGGGTTTCCCATGCATGTTTTAGCTGGAGGAAGAATGCCTTGAACCTGGAGAGTTGGGACCCATGGAATGGGTACCATGCAGTATGACTTCAAAGGGTCTGCATTTGCTCACCGAAACTCACCAGTGCTATCAGCCTGAAGTGTCCAGCCTTATGTCTCAACCAGCTCTGGGTGTAGATGTGGTCAATCCCGGTTGCATCACATGACCTGAGTGAATTATTTAAGAATTGCTCTCTATTTCACTGTCTTTGTGTTTTGTTTTCGAAATTTATTTTGATAATGGGATTTATCGGATTTTCACTGCTGCATTTCCGCTGCTGTACACACGCTTGATTCTCTTACGGAGACATATATATCCATGGGTTTTAAGATTCTTCCTAGTCAGGTATATTCCTAGGCGTTGAATATGTGGTGTTTAGTCCATTTCGTTGAGCAAGGAGTAGGTCTTGTCTATTACATATTTGGCTTATGGAATGTTATCTGTGCTAATTTCAGTCTCTGGTTTTATGCAGCACGCCAACGCACCTTTCCCCATAAGCAAGCACTAGTTGGTTTTCTAAATTTGAGACCCTGTTCTGTTTTGTAATTCAGTTCATGTGTAGTCAAGTTTACATTCCGTGTATTAGTGATATCTTATGATGTTTCTTTTTCTGTGTGACGTAGTTCACGTAGAATCACCGTACCTGCATCCACTCACTATGCCGCTACGGGCCTGATGACACAGATTTCATTGCTGAGTGATATTGCATTGTACGTACGTGCCACAACTTCTTTATCCATTTTTTGCTTTCTGGGATATTTACCTGATACTGTAGACGAGCTTCTTGTGAACACAGCCGTCCCAAATATTGGGGTGGCTGTCTGTTTCTGATTTTAATTTCCGTAAGCTATAGGACCATAAGTGGAAGTGCCATAGGCTGTGTTGCTTTGTTTCTTACGTGTTTCAGGAAACACCATACACTTCTCCAGGGTGGCTGCTGGCAATTTACATCCTGCCAATCAGCATAACAAGGCTCCCTGTTCTCCATATCCTGTCCTACCTTTCTGGATTTTACACTTTTTTCAGATGGCCCTTTTGCCCGGGGGGGGGGGGGCAGTGAGATTTCATTGTAGTGCAGATTTCCTTTACAGGCTTGCTTGGTTGGCCAAAAAGGGCGTATGCGTTTTTTCCTGAATATATTCAGGAAAAAACGCATACGCCCTTTTTGGCCAAGTGCATCATTGTCGACGTTGTGCCTCTTTTCCTATGCTTTCAGGGCAATTCCTGTCTACCCCCTGCAATCGTTTTCCTGAAATTCAGCCCCGCTTTCAAGTCCCCTTCGCAGGCTTACTTCAATATATTTTTGGAGGATAGCTGTCATTTATAACTCTGCAGGTTTGTGAAGTACAGTGCCCCTGATCTCCTTTCTTCAACTCGCTTTCTTGTGAGCTGGGCACAAAACCGCAGGATTGCTTCAGGCCCTAATCTGTTTCCAGCAGGGCACGCTGAGCCTTTGTTTAATTCCTCTTCCTGGTGGGCAATGAGCGTTACATTTGCCCGTGCAGACACCTACAGCTAGTCTCTCATTGGTTCTCCCTATTCCTGTTCATCTTGCACAGAAATGGCAAGCTGTGCCAAACAGGAGGTTAAAGGCACTGACTCTCCAAGCGGGGAGAGTGTTAGTAAAGCATCTGGAATGGTGAACCCGAGGACCAGGATAGGAAAACTGAGATGCATTTTAAATCGTTTCCCAATCACACGGTGGACGATACTCTGGGTTTCCCATGCATGTTTTAGCTGGAGGAAGAATGCCTTGAACCTGGAGAGTTGGGACCCATGGAATGGGTACCATGCAGTATGACTTCAAAGGGTCTGCATTTGCTCACCGAAACTCACCAGTGCTATCAGCCTGAAGTGTCCAGCCTTATGTGTCAACCAGCTCTGGGTGTAGATGTGGTCAATCCCGGTTGCATCACATGCCCTGAGTGAATTAGTTAAGAATTGCTCTCTATTTCACTGTCTTTGTGTTTTGTTTTCGAAATTTATTTTGATAATGGGATTTATCGGATTTTCACTGCTGCATTTCCGCCGCTGTACACACGCTTGATTCTCTTACGGAGACATATATATCCATGGGTTTTAAGATTCTTCCTAGTCAGGTATATTCCTAGGCGTTGAATATGTGGTGTTGGGTCCATTTCGTTGAGCAAGGAGTAGGTCTTGTCTATTACATATTTGGCTTATGGAAAGTTATCTGTGCTAATTTCCGTCTCTGGTTTTATGCAGCACCCCAAGGCACCTTTCCCCATAAGCAAGCACTAGTTGGTTTTCTAAATTTGAGACCCTGTTCTGTTTTGTAATTCAGTTTATGTGTAGTCAAGTTTACATTCCGTGTATTAGTGATATCTTATGATGTTTCTTTTTCTGTGTGACGTAGTTCACGTAGAATCACCGTACCTGCATCCACTCACTATGCCGCTACGGGCCTGATGACACAGATTTCATTGCTGAGTGATATTGCATTGTACGTACGTGCCACAACTTCTTTATCCATATTTTCCTTTCTGGGATATTTACCTGATACTGTAGACGAGCTTCTTGTGAACACAGCCGTCCCAAATATTGGGGTGGCTGTCTGTTTTTGATTTTAATTTCCGTAAGCTATAGGACCATAAGTGGAAGTGCCATAGGCTGTGTTGCTTTGTTTCTTACCTGTTTCAGGAAACACCATACACTTCTCCAGGGTGGCTGCTGGCAATTTACATCCTGCCAATCAGCATAACAAGGCTCCCTGTTCTCCATATCCTGTCCTACCTTTCTGGATTTTACACTTTTTTCAGATGGCCCTTTTGCCCGGGGGGGGGGCAGTGAGATTTCATTGTAGTGCAGATTTCCTTTACAGGCTTGCTTGGTTGGCCAAAAAGGGCGTATGCGTTTTTTCCTGAATATATTCAGGGCAATTCCAGTCTACCCCCTGCAATCGTTTTCCTGAAATTCAGCCCCGCTTTCAAGTCCCCTTCGCAGACTTACTTCAATATATTTTTGGAGGATAGCTGTCATTTATAACTCTGCAGGTTTTTGAAGTACAGTGCCCCTGAGCTCCTTTCTTCAACTCGCTTTCTTGTGAGCTGGGCACAAAACCGCAGGATTGCTTCAGGCCCTAATCTGTTTCCAGCAGGGCACACTGAGCCTTTGTTTAATTAATCTTCCTGGTGGGCAATGAGCGTTACATTTGCCCGTGCAGACACCTACAGCTAGTCTCTCATTGGTTCTCCCTATTCCTGTTCATCTTGCACAGAAATTGCAAGCTGTGCGAAACAGGAGGTTAAAGGCACTGACTCTCCAAGCGGGGAGAGTGTTAGTAAAGCATCTGGAATGGTGAACCCGAGGACCAGGAAACGAAAACTGAGATGCATTTTAAATCATTTCCCAATCACACGGTGGACGATACTCTGGGTTTCCCATGCATGTTTTAGCTGGAGGAAGAATCCCTTGAACCTGGAGAGTTGGGACCCATGGAATGGGTACCATGCAGTATGACTTCAAAGGGTCTGCATTTGCTCACCGAAACTCACCAATGCTATCAGCCTGAAGTGTCCAGCCTTATGTCTCAACCAGCTCTGGGTGTAGATGTGGTCAATCCCGGTTGCATCACATGCCCTGAGTGAATTAGTTAAGAATTGCTCTCTATTTCACTGTCTTTGTGTTTTGTTTTCGAAATTTATTTTGATAATGGGATTTATCGGATTTTCACTGCTGCGTTTCGGCCACTGTACACACGCTTGATTCTCTTACGGAGACATATATATCCATGGGTTTTAAGATTCTTCCTAGTCAGGTATATTCCTAGGCGTTGAATATGTGGTGTTGGGTCCATTTCGTTGAGCAAGGAGTAGGTCTTGTCTATTACATATTTGGCTTATGGAAAGTTATCTGTGCTAATTTCAGTCTCTGGTTTTATGCAGCCCCCCAAGGCACCTTTCCCCATAAGCAAGCACTAGTTGGTTTTGTAAATTTGAGACCCTGTTCTTTTTTGTAATTCAGTTCATGTGTAGTCAAGTTTACATTCCGTGTATTAGTGATATCTTATGATGTTTCTTTTTCTGTGTGACGTAGTTCACGTAGAATCACCGTACCTGCATCCACTCACTATGCCGCTACGGGCCTGATGACACAGATTTCATTGCTGAGTGATATTGCATTGTACGTACGTGCCACAACTTCTTTATCCATTTTTTGCTTTCTGGGATATTTACCTGATACTGTAGACGAGCTTCTTGTGAACACAGCCGTTCCAAATATTGGGGTGGCTGTCTGTTTTTGATTTTAATTTCCGTAAGCTATAGGACCATAAGTGGAAGTGCCATAGGCTGTGTTGCTTTGTTTCTTACCTGTTTCAGGAAACACCATACACTTCTCCAGGGTGGCTGCTGGCAATTTACATCCTGCCAATCAGCATAACAAGGCTCCCTGTTCTCCATATCCTGTCCTACCTTTCTGGATTTTACACTTTTTTCAGATGGCCCTTTTGCCCCGGGGGGGGGGAGGCAGTGAGATTTCATTGTAGTGCAGATTTCCTTTACAGGCTTGCTTGGTTGGCCAAAAAGGGCGTATGCGTTTTTTCCTGAATATATTCAGGAAAAAACGCATACGCCCTTTTTGGCCAAGTGCATCATTGTCGACGTTGTGCCTCTTTTCCTATGCTTTAAGGGCAATTCCAGTCTACCCCCTGCAATCGTATTCCTGAAATTCTGCCCCGCTTTCAAGTCCCCTTCGCAGGCTTACTTCAATATATTTTTGGAGGATAGCTGTCATTTATAACTCTGCAGGTTTGTGAAGTACAGTGCCCCTGAGCTCCTTTCTTCAACTCGCTTTCTTGTGAGCTGGGCACAAAACCGCAGGATTGCTTCAGGCCCTAATCTGTTTCCAGCAGGGCACACTGAGCCTTTGTTTAATTCCTCTTCCTGGTGGGCAATGAGCGTTACATTTGCCCGTGCAGACACCTACAGCTAGTCTCTCATTGGTTCTCCCTATTCCTGTTCATCTTGCACAGAAATGGCAAGCTGTGCCAAACAGGAGGTTAAAGGCACTGACTCTCCAAGCGGGGAGAGTGTTAGTAAAGCATCTGGAATGGTGAACCCGAGGACCAGGATACAAAAACCGAGATGCATTTTAAATCGTTTCTCAATCACACGGTGGACGATACTCTGGGTTTCCCATGCATGTTTTAGCTGGAGGAAGAATGCCTTGAACCTGGAGAGTTGGGACCCATGGAATGGATACCATGCAGTATGACTTCAAAGGGTCTGCATTTGCTCACCGAAACTCACCAATGCTATCAGCCTGAAGTGTCCAGCCTTATGTCTCAACCAGCTCTGGGTGTAGATGTGGTCAATCCCGGTTGCATCACATGCCCTGAGTGAATTAGTTAAGAATTGCTCTCTATTTCACTGTCTTTGTGTTTTGTTTTCGAAATTTATTTTGATAATGGGATTTATCGGATTTTCACTGCTGCGTTTCGGCCACTGTACACACGCTTGATTCTCTTACGGAGACATATATATCCATGGGTTTTAAGATTCTTCCTAGTCAGGTATATTCCTAGGCGTTGAATATGTGGTGTTGGGTCCATTTCGTTGAGCAAGGAGTAGGTCTTGTCTATTACATATTTGGCTTATGGAAAGTTATCTGTGCTAATTTCAGTCTCTGGTTTTATGCAGCCCCCCAAGGCACCTTTCCCCATAAGCAAGCACTAGTTGGTTTTCTAAATTTGAGACCCTGTTCTTTTTTGTAATTCAGTTCATGTGTAGTCAAGTTTACATTCCGTGTATTAGTGATATCTTATGATGTTTCTTTTTCTGTGTGACGTAGTTCACGTAGAATCACCGTACCTGCATCCACTCACTATGCCGCTACGGGCCTGATGACACAGATTTCATTGCTGAGTGATATTGCATTGTACGTACGTGCCACAACTTCTTTATCCATTTTTTGCTTTCTGGGATATTTACCTGATACTGTAGACGAGCTTCTTGTGAACACAGCCGTTCCAAATATTGGGGTGGCTGTCTGTTTTTGATTTTAATTTCCGTAAGCTATAGGACCATAAGTGGAAGTGCCATAGGCTGTGTTGCTTTGTTTCTTACCTGTTTCAGGAAACACCATACACTTCTCCAGGGTGGCTGCTGGCAATTTACATCCTGCCAATCAGCATAACAAGGCTCCCTGTTCTCCATATCCTGTCCTACCTTTCTGGATTTTACACTTTTTTCAGATGGCCCTTTTGCCCCGGGGGGGGGGGCAGTGAGATTTCATTGTAGTGCAGATTTCCTTTACAGGCTTGCTTGGTTGGCCAAAAAGGGCGTATGCGTTTTTTCCTGAATATATTCAGGAAAAAACGCATACGCCCTTTTTGGCCAAGTGCATCATTGTCGACGTTGTGCCTCTTTTCCTATGCTTTCAGGGCAATTCCAGTCTACCCCCTGCAATCGTATTCCTGAAATTCTGCCCCGCTTTCAAGTCCCCTTCGCAGGCTTACTTCAATATATTTTTGGAGGATAGCTGTCATTTATAACTCTGCAGGTTTGTGAAGTACAGTGCCCCTGAGCTCCTTTCTTCAACTCGCTTTCTTGTGAGCTGGGCACAAAACCGCAGGATTGCTTCAGGCCCTAATCTGTTTCCAGCAGGGCACACTGAGCCTTTGTTTAATTCCTCTTCCTGGTGGGCAATGAGCGTTACATTTGCCCGTGCAGACACCTACAGCTAGTCTCTCATTGGTTCTCCCTATTCCTGTTCATCTTGCACAGAAATGGCAAGCTGTGCCAAACAGGAGGTTAAAGGCACTGACTCTCCAAGCGGGGAGAGTGTTAGTAAAGCATCTGGAATGGTGAACCCGAGGACCAGGATACGAAAACCGAGATGCATTTTAAATCGTTTCTCAATCACACGGTGGACGATACTCTGGATTTCCCATGCATGTTTTAGCTGGAGGAAGAATGCCTTGAACCTGGAGAGTTGGGACCCATGGAATGGGTACCATGCAGTATGACTTCAAAGGGTCTGCATTTGCTCACCGAAACTCACCAGTGCTATCAGCCTGAAGTGTCCAGCCTTATGTCTCAACCAGCTCTGGGTGTAGATGTGGTCAATCCCGGTTGCATCACATGACCTGAGTGAATTATTTAAGAATTGCTCTCTATTTCACTGTCTTTGTGTTTTGTTTTCGAAATTTATTTTGATAATGGGATTTATCGGATTTTCACTGCTGCATTTCCGCTGCTGTACACACGCTTGATTCTCTTACGGAGACATATATATCCATGGGTTTTAAGATTCTTCCTAGTCAGGTATATTCCTAGGCGTTGAATATGTGGTGTTTAGTCCATTTCGTTGAGCAAGGAGTAGGTCTTGTCTATTACATATTTGGCTTATGGAATGTTATCTGTGCTAATTTCAGTCTCTGGTTTTATGCAGCACCCCAACGCACCTTTCCCCATAAGCAAGCACTAGTTGGTTTTCTAAATTTGAGACCCTGTTCT
Source organism: Phocoena phocoena (assembly GCF_963924675.1). Classification (NCBI taxonomy): domain Eukaryota; kingdom Metazoa; phylum Chordata; class Mammalia; order Artiodactyla; family Phocoenidae; genus Phocoena; species Phocoena phocoena. The sequence continues at coordinate 797,844 of NW_027077425.1, forward strand.
GTTTTGTAATTCAGTTCATGTGTAGTCAAGTTTACATTCCGTGTATTAGTGATATCTTATGATGTTTCTTTTTCTGTGTGACGTAGTTCACGTAGAATCACCGTACCTGCATCCACTCACTATGCCGCTACGGGCCTGATGACACAGATTTCATTGCTGAGTGATATTGCATTGTACGTACGTGCCACAACTTCTTTATCCATTTTTTGCTTTCTGGGATATTTACCTGATACTGTAGACGAGCTTCTTGTGAACACAGCCGTCCCAAATATTGGGGTGGCTGTCTGTTTTTGATTTTAATTTCCGTAAGCTATAGGACCATAAGTGGAAGTGCCATAGGCTGTGTTGCTTTGTTTCTTACGTGTTTCAGGAAACACCATACACTTCTCCAGGGTGGCTGCTGGCAATTTACATCCTGCCAATCAGCATAACAAGGCTCCCTGTTCTCCATATCCTGTCCTACCTTTCTGGATTTTACACTTTTTTCAGATGGCCCTTTTGCCCGGGGGGGGGGGGGGCAGTGAGATTTCATTGTAGTGCAGATTTCCTTTACAGGCTTGCTTGGTTGGCCAAAAAGGGCGTATGCGTTTTTTCCTGAATATATTCAGGAAAAAACGCATACGCCCTTTTTGGCCAAGTGCATCATTGTCGACGTTGTGCCTCTTTTCCTATGCTTTCAGGGCAATTCCAGTCTACCCCCTGCAATCGTTTTCCTGAAATTCAGCCCCGCTTTCAAGTCCCCTTCGCAGACTTACTTCAATATATTTTTGGAGGATAGCTGTCATTTATAACTCTGCAGGTTTGTGAAGTACAGTGCCCCTGAGCTCCTTTCTTCAACTCGCTTTCTTGTGAGCTGGGCACAAAACCGCAGGATTGCTTCAGGCCCTAATCTGTTTCCAGCAGGGCACACTGAGCCTTTGTTTAATTAATCTTCCTGATGGGCAAAGAGCGTTACATTTGCCCGTGCAGACACCTACAGCTAGTCTCTCATTGGTTCTCCCTATTCCTGTTCATCTTGCACAGAAATTGCAAGCTGTGCGAAACAGGAGGTTAAAGGCACTGACTCTCCAAGCGGGGAGAGTGTTAGTAACGCATCTGGAATGGTGAACCCGAGGACCTGGAAACGAAAACTGAGATGCATTTTAAATCATTTCCCAATCACAGGGTGGACGATACTCTGGGTTTCCCATGCATGTTTTAGCTGGAGGAAGAATCCCTTGAACCTGGAGAGTTGGGACCCATGGAATGGGTACCATGCAGTATGACTTCAAAGGGTCTGCATTTGCTCACCGAAACTCACCAATGCTATCAGCCTGAAGTGTCCAGCCTTATGTCTCAACCAGCTCTGGGTGTAGATGTGGTCAATCCCGGTTGCATCACATGCCCTGAGTGAATTAGTTAAGAATTGCTCTCTATTTCACTGTCTTTGTGTTTTGTTTTCGAAATTTATTTTGATAATGGGATTTATCGGATTTTCACTGCTGCGTTTCGGCCACTGTACACACGCTTGATTCTCTTACGGAGACATATATATCCATGGGTTTTAAGATTCTTCCTAGTCAGGTATATTCCTAGGCGTTGAATATGTGGTGTTGGGTCCATTTCGTTGAGCAAGGAGTAGGTCTTGTCTATTACATATTTGGTTTATGGTAAGTTATCTGTGCTAATTTCAGTCTCTGGTTTTATGCAGCCCCCCAAGGCACCTTTCCCCATAAGCAAGCACTAGTTGGTTTTGTAAATTTGAGACCCTGTTCTTTTTTGTAATTCAGTTCATGTGTAGTCAAGTTTACATTCCGTGTATTAGTGATATCTTATGATGTTTCTTTTTCTGTGTGACGTAGTTCACGTAGAATCACCGTACCTGCATCCACTCACTATGCCGCTACGGGCCTGATGACACAGATTTCATTGCTGAGTGATATTGCATTGTACGTACGTGCCACAACTTCTTTATCCATTTTTTGCTTTCTGGGATATTTACCTGATACTGTAGACGAGCTTCTTGTGAACACAGCCGTTCCAAATATTGGGGTGGCTGTCTGTTTTTGATTTTAATTTCCGTAAGCTATAGGACCATAAGTGGAAGTGCCATAGGCTGTGTTGCTTTGTTTCTTACGTGTTTCAGGAAACACCATACACTTCTCCAGGGTGGCTGCTGGCAATTTACATCCTGCCAATCAGCATAACAAGGCTCCCTGTTCTCCATATCCTGTCCTACCTTTCTGGATTTTACACTTTTTTCAGATGGCCCTTTTGCCCCGGGGGGGGGGAGGCAGTGAGATTTCATTGTAGTGCAGATTTCCTTTACAGGCTTGCTTGGTTGGCCAAAAAGGGCGTATGCGTTTTTTCCTGAATATATTCAGGAAAAAACGCATACGCCCTTTTTGGCCAAGTGCATCATTGTCGACGTTGTGCCTCTTTTCCTATGCTTTCAGGGCAATTCCAGTCTACCCCCTGCAATCGTATTCCTGAAATTCTGCCCCGCTTTCAAGTCCCCTTCGCAGGCTTACTTCAATATATTTTTGGAGGATAGCTGTCATTTATAACTCTGCAGGTTTGTGAAGTACAGTGCCCCTGAGCTCCTTTCTTCAACTCGCTTTCTTGTGAGCTGGGCACAAAACCGCAGGATTGCTTCAGGCCCTAATCTGTTTCCAGCAGGGCACACTGAGCCTTTGTTTAATTCCTCTTCCTGGTGGGCAATGAGCGTTACATTTGCCCGTGCAGACACCTACAGCTAGTCTCTCATTGGTTCTCCCTATTCCTGTTCATCTTGCACAGAAATGGCAAGCTGTGCCAAACAGGAGGTTAAAGGCACTGACTCTCCAAGCGGGGAGAGTGTTAGTAAAGCATCTGGAATGGTGAACCCGAGGACCAGGATACGAAAACTGAGATGCATTTTAAATCGTTTCTCAATCACACGGTGGACGATACTCTGGGTTTCCCATGCATGTTTTAGCTGGAGGAAGAATGCCTTGAACCTGGAGAGTTGGGACCCATGGAATGGGTACCATGCAGTATGACTTCAAAGGGTCTGCATTTGCTCACCGAAACTCACCAATGCTATCAGCCTGAAGTGTCCAGCCTTATGTCTCAACCAGCTCTGGGTGTAGATGTGGTCAATCCCGGTTGCATCACATGCCCTGAGTGAATTAGTTAAGAATTGCTCTCTATTTCACTGTCTTTGTGTTTTGTTTTCGAAATTTATTTTGATAATGGGATTTATCGGATTTTCACTGCTGCGTTTCGGCCACTGTACACACGCTTGATTCTCTTACGGAGACATATATATCCATGGGTTTTAAGATTCTTCCTAGTCAGGTATATTCCTAGGCGTTGAATATGTGGTGTTGGGTCCATTTCGTTGAGCAAGGAGTAGGTCTTGTCTATTACATATTTGGCTTATGGAAAGTTATCTGTGCTAATTTCAGTCTCTGGTTTTATGCAGCCCCCCAAGGCACCTTTCCCCATAAGCAAGCACTAGTTGGTTTTGTAAATTTGAGTCCCTGTTCTTTTTTGTAATTCAGTTCATGTGTAGTCAAGTTTACATTCCGTGTATTAGTGATATCTTATGATGTTTCTTTTTCTGTGTGACGTAGTTCACGTAGAATCACCGTACCTGCATCCACTCACTATGCCGCTACGGGCCTGATGACACAGATTTCATTGCTGAGTGATATTGCATTGTACGTACGTGCCACAACTTCTTTATCCATTTTTTGCTTTCTGGGATATTTACCTGATACTGTAGACGAGCTTCTTGTGAACACAGCCGTTCCAAATATTGGGGTGGCTGTCTGTTTTTGATTTTAATTTCCGTAAGCTATAGGACCATAAGTGGAAGTGCCATAGGCTGTGTTGCTTTGTTTCTTACCTGTTTCAGGAAACACCATACACTTCTCCAGGGTGGCTGCTGGCAATTTACATCCTGCCAATCAGCATAACAAGGCTCCCTGTTCTCCATATCCTGTCCTACCTTTCTGGATTTTACACTTTTTTCAGATGGCCCTTTTGCCCCGGGGGGGGGGGGGCAGTGAGATTTCATTGTAGTGCAGATTTCCTTTACAGGCTTGCTTGGTTGGCCAAAAAGGGCGTATGCGTTTTTTCCTGAATATATTCAGGAAAAAACGCATACGCCCTTTTTGGCCAAGTGCATCATTGTCGACGTTGTGCCTCTTTTCCTATGCTTTCAGGGCAATTCCAGTCTACCCCCTGCAATCGTATTCCTGAAATTCTGCCCCGCTTTCAAGTCCCCTTCGCAGGCTTACTTCAATATATTTTTGGAGGATAGCTGTCATTTATAACTCTGCAGGTTTGTGAAGTACAGTGCCCCTGAGCTCCTTTCTTCAACTCGCTTTCTTGTGAGCTGGGCACAAAACCGCAGGATTGCTTCAGGCCCTAATCTGTTTCCAGCAGGGCACACTGAGCCTTTGTTTAATTCCTCTTCCTGGTGGGCAATGAGCGTTACATTTGCCCGTGCAGACACCTACAGCTAGTCTCTCATTGGTTCTCCCTATTCCTGTTCATCTTGCACAGAAATGGCAAGCTGTGCCAAACAGGAGGTTAAAGGCACTGACTCTCCAAGCGGGGAGAGTGTTAGTAAAGCATCTGGAATGGTGAACCCGAGGACCAGGATACGAAAACCGAGATGCATTTTAAATCGTTTCTCAATCACACGGTGGACGATACTCTGGGTTTCCCATGCATGTTTTAGCTGGAGGAAGAATGCCTTGAACCTGGAGAGTTGGGACCCATGGAATGGGTACCATGCAGTATGACTTCAAAGGGTCTGCATTTGCTCACCGAAACTCACCAGTGCTATCAGCCTGAAGTGTCCAGCCTTATGTCTCAACCAGCTCTGGGTGTAGATGTGGTCAATCCCGGTTGCATCACATGACCTGAGTGAATTATTTAAGAATTGCTCTCTATTTCACTGTCTTTGTGTTTTGTTTTCGAAATTTATTTTGATAATGGGATTTATCGGATTTTCACTGCTGCATTTCCGCTGCTGTACACACGCTTGATTCTCTTACGGAGACATATATATCCATGGGTTTTAAGATTCTTCCTAGTCAGGTATATTCCTAGGCGTTGAATATGTGGTGTTTAGTCCATTTCGTTGAGCAAGGAGTAGGTCTTGTCTATTACATATTTGGCTTATGGAATGTTATCTGTGCTAATTTCAGTCTCTGGTTTTATGCAGCACCCCAACGCACCTTTCCCCATAAGCAAGCACTAGTTGGTTTTCTAAATTTGAGACCCTGTTCTGTTTTGTAATTCAGTTCATGTGTAGTCAAGTTTACATTCCGTGTATTAGTGATATCTTATGATGTTTCTTTTTCTGTGTGACGTAGTTCACGTAGAATCACCGTACCTGCATCCACTCACTATGCCGCTACGGGCCTGATGACACAGATTTCATTGCTGAGTGATATTGCATTGTACGTACGTGCCACAACTTCTTTATCCATTTTTTGCTTTCTGGGATATTTACCTGATACTGTAGACGAGCTTCTTGTGAACACAGCCGTCCCAAATATTGGGGTGGCTGTCTGTTTTTGATTTTAATTTCCGTAAGCTATAGGACCATAAGTGGAAGTGCCATAGGCTGTGTTGCTTTGTTTCTTACGTGTTTCAGGAAACACCATACACTTCTCCAGGGTGGCTGCTGGCAATTTACATCCTGCCAATCAGCATAACAAGGCTCCCTGTTCTCCATATCCTGTCCTACCTTTCTGGATTTTACACTTTTTTCAGATGGCCCTTTTGCCCGGGGGGGGGGGCAGTGAGATTTCATTGTAGTGCAGATTTCCTTTACAGGCTTGCTTGGTTGGCCAAAAAGGGCGTATGCGTTTTTTCCTGAATATATTCAGGAAAAAACGCATACGCCCTTTTTGGCCAAGTGCATCATTGTCGACGTTGTGCCTCTTTTCCTATGCTTTCAGGGCAATTCCAGTCTACCCCCTGCAATCGTTTTCCTGAAATTCAGCCCCGCTTTCAAGTCCCCTTCGCAGACTTACTTCAATATATTTTTGGAGGATAGCTGTCATTTATAACTCTGCAGGTTTGTGAAGTACAGTGCCCCTGAGCTCCTTTCTTCAACTCGCTTTCTTGTGAGCTGGGCACAAAACCGCAGGATTGCTTCAGGCCCTAATCTGTTTCCAGCAGGGCACACTGAGCCTTTGTTTAATTAATCTTCCTGATGGGCAAAGAGCGTTACATTTGCCCGTGCAGACACCTACAGCTAGTCTCTCATTGGTTCTCCCTATTCCTGTTCATCTTGCACAGAAATTGCAAGCTGTGCGAAACAGGAGGTTAAAGGCACTGACTCTCCAAGCGGGGAGAGTGTTAGTAAAGCATCTGGAATGGTGAACCCGAGGACCTGGAAACGAAAACTGAGATGCATTTTAAATCATTTCCCAATCACAGGGTGGACGATACTCTGGGTTTCCCATGCATGTTTTAGCTGGAGGAAGAATCCCTTGAACCTGGAGAGTTGGGACCCATGGAATGGGTACCATGCAGTATGACTTCAAAGGGTCTGCATTTTCTCACCGAAACTCACCAATGCTATCAGCCTGAAGTGTCCAGCCTTATGTCTCAACCAGCTCTGGGTGTAGATGTGGTCAATCCCGGTTGCATCACATGCCCTGAGTGAATTAGTTAAGAATTGCTCTCTATTTCACTGTCTTTGTGTTTTGTTTTCGAAATTTATTTTGATAATGGGATTTATCGGATTTTCACTGCTGCGTTTCGGCCACTGTACACACGCTTGATTCTCTTACGGAGACATATATATCCATGGGTTTTAAGATTCTTCCTAGTCAGGTATATTCCTAGGCGTTGAATATGTGGTGTTGGGTCCATTTCGTTGAGCAAGGAGTAGGTCTTGTCTATTACATATTTGGTTTATGGTAAGTTATGTGTGCTAATTTCAGTCTCTGGTTTTATGCAGCCCCCCAAGGCACCTTTCCCCATAAGCAAGCACTAGTTGGTTTTGTAAATTTGAGACCCTGTTCTTTTTTGTAATTCAGTTCATGTGTAGTCAAGTTTACATTCCGTGTATTAGTGATATCTTATGATGTTTCTTTTTCTGTGTGACGTAGTTCACGTAGAATCACCGTACCTGCATCCACTCACTATGCCGCTACGGGCCTGATGACACAGATTTCATTGCTGAGTGATATTGCATTGTACGTACGTGCCACAACTTCTTTATCCATTTTTTGCTTTCTGGGATATTTACCTGATACTGTAGACGAGCTTCTTGTGAACACAGCCGTTCCAAATATTGGGGTGGCTGTCTGTTTTTGATTTTAATTTCCGTAAGCTATAGGACCATAAGTGGAAGTGCCATAGGCTGTGTTGCTTTGTTTCTTACGTGTTTCAGGAAACACCATACACTTCTCCAGGGTGGCTGCTGGCAATTTACATCCTGCCAATCAGCATAACAAGGCTCCCTGTTCTCCATATCCTGTCCTACCTTTCTGGATTTTACACTTTTTTCAGATGGCCCTTTTGCCCCGGGGGGGGGGAGGCAGTGAGATTTCATTGTAGTGCAGATTTCCTTTACAGGCTTGCTTGGTTGGCCAAAAAGGGCGTATGCGTTTTTTCCTGAATATATTCAGGAAAAAACGCATACGCCCTTTTTGGCCAAGTGCATCATTGTCGACGTTGTGCCTCTTTTCCTATGCTTTCAGGGCAATTCCAGTCTACCCCCTGCAATCGTTTTCCTGAAATTCTGCCCCGCTTTCAAGTCCCCTTCGCAGGCTTACTTCAATATATTTTTGGAGGATAGCTGTCATTTATAACTCTGCAGGTTTGTGAAGTTCAGTGCCCCTGAGCTCCTTTCTTCAACTCGCTTTCTTGTGAGCTGGGCACAAAACCGCAGGATTGCTTCAGGCCCTAATCTGTTTCCAGCAGGGCACACTGAGCCTTTGTTTAATTCCTCTTCCTGGTGGGCAATGAGCGTTACATTTGCCCGTGCAGACACCTACAGCTAGTCTCTCATTGGTTCTCCCTATTCCTGTTCATCTTGCACAGAAATGGCAAGCTGTGCCAAACAGGAGGTTAAAGGCACTGACTCTCCAAGCGGGGAGAGTGTTAGTAAAGCATCTGGAATGGTGAACCCGAGGACCAGGATACGAAAACTGAGATGCATTTTAAATCGTTTCCCAATCACACGGTGGACGATACTCTGGGTTTCCCATGCATGTTTTAGCTGGAGGAAGAATGCCTTGAACCTGGAGAGTTGGGACCCATGGAATGGGTACCATGCAGTATGACTTCAAAGGGTCTGCATTTGCTCACCGAAACTCACCAGTGCTATCAGCCTGAAGTGTCCAGCCTTATGTCTCAACCAGCTCTGGGTGTAGATGTGGTCAATCCCGGTTGCATCACATGACCTGAGTGAATTATTTAAGAATTGCTCTGTATTTCACTGTCTTTGTGTTTTGTTTTCGAAATTTATTTTGATAATGGGATTTATCGGATTTTCACTGCTGCATTTCCGCTGCTGTACACACGCTTGATTCTCTTACGGAGACATATATATCCATGGGTTTTAAGATTCTTCCTAGTCAGGTATATTCCTAGGCTTTGAATATGTGGTGTTTAGTCCATTTCGTTGAGCAAGGAGTAGGTCTTGTCTATTACATATTTGGCTTATGGAATGTTATCTGTGCTAATTTCAGTCTCTGGTTTTATGCAGCACCCCAACGCACCTTTCCCCATAAGCAAGCACTAGTTGGTTTTCTAAATTTGAGACCCTGTTCTGTTTTGTAATTCAGTTCATGTGTAGTCAAGTTTACATTCCGTGTATTAGTGATATCTTATGATGTTTCTTTTTCTGTGTGACGTAGTTCACGTAGAATCACCGTACCTGCATCCACTCACTATGCCGCTACGGGCCTGATGACACAGATTTCATTGCTGAGTGATATTGCATTGTACGTACGTGCCACAACTTCTTTATCCATTTTTTGCTTTCTGGGATATTTACCTGATACTGTAGACGAGCTTCTTGTGAACACAGCCGTCCCAAATATTGGGGTGGCTGTCTGTTTTTGATTTTAATTTCCGTAAGCTATAGGACCATAAGTGGAAGTGCCATAGGCTGTGTTGCTTTGTTTCTTACGTGTTTCAGGAAACACCATACACTTCTCCAGGGTGGCTGCTGGCAATTTACATCCTGCCAATCAGCATAACAAGGCTCCCTGTTCTCCATATCCTGTCCTACCTTTCTGGATTTTACACTTTTTTCAGATGGCCCTTTTGCCCGGGGGAGGGGGGCAGTGAGATTTCATTGTAGTGCAGATTTCCTTTACAGGCTTGCTTGGTTGGCCAAAAAGGGCGTATGCGTTTTTTCCTGAATATATTCAGGAAAAAACGCATACGCCCTTTTTGGCCAAGTGCATCATTGTCGACGTTGTGCCTCTTTTCCTATGCTTTCAGGGCAATTCCAGTCTACCCCCTGCAATCGTTTTCCTGAAATTCAGCCCCGCTTTCAAGTCCCCTTCGCAGACTTACTTCAATATATTTTTGGAGGATAGCTGTCATTTATAACTCTGCAGGTTTGTGAAGTACAGTGCCCCTGAGCTCCTTTCTTCAACTCGCTTTCTTGTGAGCTGGGCACAAAACCGCAGGATTGCTTCAGGCCCTAATCTGTTTCCAGCAGGGCACACTGAGCCTTTGTTTAATTAATCTTCCTGATGGGCAATGAGCGTTACATTTGCCCGTGCAGACACCTACAGCTAGTCTCTCATTGGTTCTCCCTATTCCTGTTCATCTTGCACAGAAATTGCAAGCTGTGCGAAACAGGAGGTTAAAGGCACTGACTCTCCAAGCGGGGAGAGTGTTAGTAAAGCATCTGGAATGGTGAACCCGAGGACCTGGAAACGAAAACTGAGATGCATTTTAAATCATTTCCCAATCACACGGTGGACGATACTCTGGGTTTCCCATGCATGTTTTAGCTGGAGGAAGAATCCCTTGAACCTGGAGAGTTGGGACCCATGGAATGGGTACCATGCAGTATGACTTCAAAGGGTCTGCATTTGCTCACCGAAACTCACCAATGCTATCAGCCTGAAGTGTTCAGCCTTATGTCTCCACCAGCTCTGGGTGTAGATGTGGTCAATCCCGGTTGCATCACATGCCCTGAGTGAATTAGTTAAGAATTGCTCTCTATTTCACTGTCTTTGTGTTTTGTTTTCGAAATTTATTTTGATAATGGGATTTATCGGATTTTCACTGCTGCGTTTCGGCCACTGTACACACGCTTGATTCTCTTACGGAGACATATATATCCATGGGTTTTAAGATTCTTCCTAGTCAGGTATATTCCTAGGCGTTGAATATGTGGTGTTGGGTCCATTTCGTTGAGCAAGGAGTAGGTCTTGTCTATTACATATTTGGCTTATGGTAAGTTATCTGTGCTAATTTCAGTCTCTGGTTTTATGCAGCTCCCCAAGGCACCTTTCCCCATAAGCAAGCACTAGTTGGTTTTCTAAATTTGAGACCCTGTTCTTTTTTGTAATTCAGTTCATGTGTAGTCAAGTTTACATTCCGTGTATTAGTGATATCTAATGATGTTTCTTTTTCTGTGTGACGTAGTTCACGTAGAATCACCGTACCTGCATCCACTCACTATGCCGCTACGGGCCTGATGACACAGATTTCATTGCTGAGTGATATTGCATTGTACGTACGTGCCACAACTTCTTTATCCATTTTTTGCTTTCTGGGATATTTACCTGATACTGTAGACGAGCTTCTTGTGAACACAGCCGTTCCAAATATTGGGGTGGCTGTCTGTTTTTGATTTTAATTTCCGTAAGCTATAGGACCATAAGTGGAAGTGCCATAGGCTGTGTTGCTTTGTTTCTTACGTGTTTCAGGAAACACCATACACTTCTCCAGGGTGGCTGCTGGCAATTTACATCCTGCCAATCAGCATAACAAGGCTCCCTGTTCTCCATATCCTGTCCTACCTTTCTGGATTTTACACTTTTTTCAGATGGCCCTTTTGCCCGGGGGGGGGGGGGCAGTGAGATTTCATTGTAGTGCAGATTTCCTTTACAGGCTTGCTTGGTTGGCCAAAAAGGGCGTATGCGTTTTTTCCTGAATATATTCAGGAAAAAACGCATACGCCCTTTTTGGCCAAGTGCATCATTGTCGACGTTGTGCCTCTTTTCCTATGCTTTCAGGGCAATTCCAGTCTACCCCCTGCAATCGTTTTCCTGAAATTCTGCCCCGCTTTCACGTCCCCTTCGCAGGCTTACTTCAATATATTTTTGGAGGATAGCTGTCATTTATAACTCTGCAGGTTTGTGAAGTACAGTGCCCCTGAGCTCCTTTCTTCAACTCGCTTTCTTGTGAGCTGGGCACAAAACCGCAGGATTGCTTCAGGCCCTAATCTGTTTCCAGCAGGGCACACTGAGCCTTTGTTTAATTCCTCTTCCTGGTGGGCAATGAGCGTTACATTTGCCCGTGCAGACACCTACAGCTAGTCTCTCATTGGTTCTCCCTATTCCTGTTCATCTTGCACAGAAATGGCAAGCTGTGCCAAACAGGAGGTTAAAGGCACTGACTCTCCAAGCGGGGAGAGTGTTAGTAAAGCATCTGGAATGGTGAACCCGAGGACCAGGATACGAAAACTGAGATGCATTTTAAATCGTTTCCCAATCACACGGTGGACGATACTCTGGGTTTCCCATGCATGTTTTAGCTGGAGGAAGAATGCCTTGAACCTGGACAGTTGGGACCCATGGAATGGGTACCATGCAGTATGACTTCAAAGGGTCTGCATTTGCTCACCGAAACTCACCAGTGCTATCAGCCTGAAGTGTCCAGCCTTATGTCTCATCCAGCTCTGGGTGTAGATGTGGACAATCCCGGTTGCATCACATGACCTGAGTGAATTATTTAAGAATTGCTCTCTATTTCACTGTCTTTGTGTTTTGTTTTCGAAATTTATTTTGATAATGGGATTTATCGGATTTTCACTGCTGCATTTCCGCCGCTGTACACACGCTTGATTCTCTTACGGAGACATATATATCCATGGGTTTTAAGATTCTTCCTAGTCAGGTATATTCCTAGGCGTTGAATATGTGGTGTTGCGTCCATTTCGTTGAGCAAGGAGTAGGTCTTGTCTATTACATATTTGGCTTATGGAATGTTATCTGTGCTAATTTCAGTCTCTGGTTTTATGCAGCACCCCAACGCACCTTTCCCCATAAGCAAGCACTAGTTGGTTTTCTAAATTTGAGACCCTGTTCTGTTTTGTAATTCAGTTCATGTGTAGTCAAGTTTACATTCCGTGTATTAGTGATATCTTATGATGTTTCTTTTTCTGTGTGACGTAGTTCACGTAGAATCACCGTACCTGCATCCACTTACTATGCCGCTACGGGCCTGATGACACAGATTTCATTGCTGAGTGATATTGCATTGCACGTACGTGCCACAACTTCTTTATCCATTTTTTGCTTTCTGGGATATTTACCTGATACTGTAGACGAGCTTCTTGTGAACACAGCCGTCCCAAATATTGGGGTGGCTGTCTGTTTTTGATTTTAATTTCCGTAAGCTATAGGACCATAAGTGGAAGTGCCATAGGCTGTGTTGCTTTGTTTCTTACGTGTTTCAGGAAACACCATACACTTCTCCAGGGTGGCTGCTGGCAATTTACATCCTGCCAATCAGCATAACAAGGCTCCCTGTTCTCCATATCCTGTCCTACCTTTCTGGATTTTACACTTTTTTCAGATGGCCCTTTTGCCCGGGGGGGCAGTGAGATTTCATTGTAGTGCAGATTTCCTTTACAGGCTTGCTTGGTTGGCCAAAAAGGGCGTATGCGTTTTTTCCTGAATATATTCAGGAAAAAACGCATACGCCCTTTTTGGCCAAGTGCATCATTGTCGACGTTGTGCCTCTTTTCCTATGCTTTCAGGGCAATTCCAGTCTACTCCCTGCAATCGTTTTCCTGAAATTCAGCCCCGCTTTCAAGTCCCCTTCGCAGGCTTACTTCAATATATTTTTGGAGGATAGCTGTCATTTATAACTCTGCAGGTTTGTGAAGTACAGTGCCCCTGAACTCCTTTCTTCAACTCGCTTTCTTGTGAGCTGGGCACAAAACCGCAAGATTGCTTCAGGCCCTAATCTGTTTCCAGCAGGGCACACTGAGCCTTTGTTTAATTCCTCTTCCTGGTGGGCAATGAGCGTTACATTTGCCCGTGCAGACACCTACAGCTAGTCTCTCATTGGTTCTCCCTATTCCTGTTCATCTTGCACAGAAATTGCAAGCTGTGCGAAACAGGAGGTTAAAGGCACTGACTCTCCAAGCGGGGAGAGTGATAGTAAATCATCTGGAATGGTGAACCCGAGTACCAGGACACGAAAACTGAGATGCATTTTAAATCATTTCCCAATCACACGGTGGACGATACTCTGGGTTTCCCATGCATGTTTTAGCTGGAGGAAGAATCCCTTGAACCTGGAGAGTTGGGACCCATGGAATGGGTACCATGCAGTATGACTTCAAAGGGTCTGCATTTGCTCACCGAAACTCACCAATGCTATCAGCCTGAAGTGTCCAGCCTTATGTCTCAACCAGCTCTGGGTGTAGATGTGGTCAATCCCGGTTGCATCACATGCCCTGAGTGAATTATTTAAGAATTGCTCTCTATTTCACTGTCTTTGTGTTTTGTTTTCGAAATTTATTTTGATAATGGGATTTATCGGATTTTCACTGCTGCGTTTCGGCCGCTGTACACACGCTTGATTCTCTTACGGAGACATATATATCCATGGGTTTTAAGATTCTTCCTAGTCAGGTATATTCCTAGGCATTGAATATGTGGTGTTGGGTCCATTTCGTTGAGCAAGGAGTAGGTCTTGTCTATTACATATTTGGCTTATGGAAAGTTATCTGTGCTAATTTCAGTCTCTGGTTTTATGCAGCACCCCAACGCACCTTTCCCCATAAGCAAGCACTAGTTGGTTTTGTAAATTTGAGACCCTGTTCTTTTTTGTAATTCAGTTCATGTGTAGTCAAGTTTACATTCCGTGTATTAGTGATATCTTATGATGTTTCTTTTTCTGTGTGACGTAGTTCACGTAGAATCACCGTACCTGCATCCACTCACTATGCCGCTACGGGCCTGATGACACAGATTTCATTGCTGAGTGATATTGCATTGTACGTACGTGCCACAACTTCTTTATCCATTTTTTGCTTTCTGGGATATTTACCTGATACTGTAGACGAGCTTCTTGTGAACACAGCCGTCCGAAATATTGGGGTGGCTGTCTGTTTTTGATTTTAATTTCCGTAAGCTATAGGACCATAAGTGGAAGTGCCATAGGCTGTTTTGCTTTGTTTCTTACGTGTTTCAGGAAACACCATACACTTCTCCAGGGTGGCTGCTGGCAATTTACATCCTGCCAATTAGCATAACAAGGCTCCCTGTTCTCCATATCCTGTCCTACCTTTCTGGATTTTACACTTTTTTCTGATGGCCCTTTTGCCCGGGGGGGCAGTGAGATTTCATTGTAGTGCAGATTTCCTTTACAGGCTTGCTTGGTTGGCCAAAAAGGGCGTATGCGTTTTTTCCTGAATATATTCAGGAAAAAACGCATACGCCCTTTTTGGCCAAGTGCATCATTGTCGACGTTGTGCCTCTTTTCCTATGCTTTCAGGGCAATTCCAGTCTACCCCCTGCAATCGTTTTCCTGAAATTCTGCCCCGCTTTCAAGTCCCCTTCGCAGGCTTACTTCAATATATTTTTGGAGGATAGCTGTCATTTATAACTCTGCAGGTTTGTGAAGTACAGTGCCCCTGAGCTCCTTTCTTCAACTCGCTTTCTTGTGAGCTGGGCACAAAACCGCAGGATTGCTTCAGGCCCTAATCTGTTTCCAGCAGGGCACACTGAGCCTTTGTTTAATTCCTCTTCCTGGTGGGCAATGAGCGTTACATTTGCCCGTGCAGACACCTACAGCTAGTCTCTCATTGGTTCTCCCTATTCCTGTTCATCTTGCACAGAAATGGCAAGCTGTGCCAAACAGGAGGTTAAAGGCACTGACTCTCCAAGCGGGGAGAGTGTTAGTAAAGCATCTGGAATGGTGAACCCGAGGACCAGGATACGAAAACTGAGATGCATTTTAAATCGTTTCCCAATCACACGGTGGACGATACTCTGGGTTTCCCATGCATGTTTTAGCTGGAGGAAGAATGCCTTGAACCTGGAGAGTTGGGACCCATGGAATGGGTACCATGCAGTATGACTTCAAAGGGTCTGCATTTGCTCACTGAAACTCACCAGTGCTATCAGCCTGAAGTGTCCAGCCTTATGTCTCAACCAGCTCTGGGTATAGATGTGGTCAATCCCGGTTGCATCACATGACCTGAGTGAATTATTTAAGAATTGCTCTCTATTTCACTGTCTTTGTGTTTTGTTTTCGAAATTTATTTTGATAATGGGATTTATCGGATTTTCACTGCTGCATTTCCGCTGCTGTACACACGCTTGATTCTCTTACGGAGACATATATATCCATGGGTTTTAAGATTCTTCCTAGTCAGGTATATACCTAGGCGTTGAATATGTGGTGTTTAGTCCATTTCGTTGAGCAAGGAGTAGGTCTTGTCTATTACATATTTGGCTTATGGAATGTTATCTGTGCTAATTTCAGTCTCTGGTTTTATGCAGCACCCCAACGCACCTTTCCCCATAAGCAAGCACTAGTTGGTTTTCTAAATTTGAGACCCTGTTCTGTTTTGTAATTCAGTTCATGTGTAGTCAAGTTTACATTCCGTGTATTAGTGATATCTTATGATGTTTCTTTTTCTGTGTGACGTAGTTCACGTAGAATCACCGTACCTGCATCCACTCACTATGCCGCTACGGGCCTGATGACACAGATTTCATTGCTGAGTGATATTGCATTGTACGTACGTGCCACAACTTCTTTATCCATTTTTTGCTTTCTGGGATATTTACCTGATACTGTAGACGAGCTTCTTGTGAACACAGCCGTCCCAAATATTGGGGTGGCTGTCTGTTTTTGATTTTAATTTCCGTAAGCTATACGACCATAAGTGGAAGTGCCATAGGCTGTGTTGCTTTGTTTCTTACGTGTTTCAGGAAACACCATACACTTCTCCAGGGTGGCTGCTGGCAATTTACATCCTGCCAATCAGCATAACAAGGCTCCCTGTTCTCCATATCCTGTCCTACCTTTCTGGATTTTACACTTTTTTCAGATGGCCCTTTTGCCCGGGGGGGGGGGGGCAGTGAGATTTCATTGTAGTGCAGATTTCCTTTACAGGCTTGCTTGGTTGGCCAAAAAGGGCGTATGCGTTTTTTCCTGAATATATTCAGGAAAAAACGCATACGCCCTTTTTGGCCAAGTGCATCATTGTCGACGTTGTGCCTCTTTTCCTATGCTTTCAGGGCAATTCCAGTCTACCCCCTGCAATCGTTTTCCTGAAATTCAGCCCCGCTTTCAAGTCCCCTTCGCAGACTTACTTCAATATATTTTTGGAGGATAGCTGTCATTTATAACTCTGCAGGTTTGTGAAGTACAGTGCCCCTGAGCTCCTTTCTTCAACTCGCTTTCTTGTGAGCTGGGCACAAAACCGCAGGATTGCTTCAGGCCCTAATCTGTTTCCAGCAGGGCACACTGAGCCTTTGTTTAATTAATCTTCCTGGTGGGCAATGAGCGTTACATTTGCCCGTGCAGACACCTACAGCTAGTCTCTCATTGGTTCTCCCTATTCCTGTTCATCTTGCACAGAAATTGCAAGCTGTGCGAAACAGGAGGTTAAAGGCACTGACTCTCCAAGCGGGGAGAGTGTTAGTAAAGCATCTGGAATGGTGAACCCGAGGACCTGGAAACGAAAACTGAGATGCATTTTAAATCATTTCCCAATCACACGGTGGACGATACTCTGGGTTTCCCATGCATGTTTTAGCTGGAGGAAGAATGCCTTGAACCTGGAGAGTTGGGACCCATGGAATGGGTACCATGCAGTATGACTTCAAAGGGTCTGCATTTGCTCACCGAAACTCACCAGTGCTATCAGCCTGAAGTGTCCAGCCTTATGTCTCAACCAGCTCTGGGTGTAGATGTGGTCAATCCCGGTTGCATCACATGACCTGAGTGAATTATTTAAGAATTGCTCTCTATTTCACTGTCTTTGTGTTTTGTTTTCGAAATTTATTTTGATAATGGGATTTATCGGATTTTCACTGCTGCATTTCCTCTGCTGTACACACGCTTGATTCTCTTACGGAGACATATATATCCATGGGTTTTAAGATTCTTCCTAGTCAGGTATATTCCTAGGCGTTGAATATGTGGTGTTTAGTCCATTTCGTTGAGCAAGGAGTAGGTCTTGTCTATTACATATTTGGCTTATGGAATGTTATCTGTGCTAATTTCAGTCTCTGGTTTTATGCAGCACCCCAACGCACCTTTCCCCATAAGCAAGCACTAGTTGGTTTTCTAAATTTGAGACCCTGTTCTGTTTTGTAATTCAGTTCATGTGTAGTCAAGTTTACATTCCGTGTATTAGTGATATCTTATGATGTTTCTTTTTCTGTGTGACGTAGTTCACGTAGAATCACCGTACCTGCATCCACTCACTATGCCGCTACGGGCCTGATGACACAGATTTCATTGCTGAGTGATATTGCATTGTACGTACGTGCCACAACTTCTTTATCCATTTTTTGCTTTCTGGGGTATTTACCTGATACTGTAGACGAGCTTCTTGTGAACACAGCCGTCCCAAATATTGCGGTGGCTGTCTGTTTTTGATTTTAATTTCCGTAAGCTATAGGACCATAAGTGGAAGTGCCATAGGCTGTGTTGCTTTGTTTCTTACGTGTTTCAGGAAACACCATACACTTCTCCAGGGTGGCTGCTGGCAATTTACATCCTGCCAATCAGCATAACAAGGCTCCCTGTTCTCCATATCCTGTCCTACCTTTCTGGATTTTACACTTTTTTCAGATGGCCCTTTTGCCCGGGGGGGGCAGTGAGATTTCATTGTAGTGCAGATTTCCTTTACAGGCTTGCTTGGTTGGCCAAAAAGGGCGTATGCGTTTTTTCCTGAATATATTCAGGAAAAAACGCATACGCCCTTTTTGGCCAAGTGCATCATTGTCGACGTTGTGCCTCTTTTCCTATGCTTTCAGGGCAATTCCAGTCTACCCCCTGCAATCGTTTTCCTGAAATTCAGCCCCGCTTTCAAGTCCCCTTCGCAGACTTACTTCAATATATTTTTGGAGGATAGCTGTCATTTATAACTCTGCAGGTTTGTGAAGTACAGTGCCCCTGAGCTCCTTTCTTCAACTCGCTTTCTTGTGAGCTGGGCACAAAACCGCAGGATTGCTTCAGGCCCTAATCTGTTTCCAGCAGGGCACACTGAGCCTTTGTTTAATTAATCTTCCTGGTGGGCAATGAGCGTTACATTTGCCCGTGCAGACACCTACAGCTAGTCTCTCATTGGTTCTCCCTATTCCTGTTCATCTTGCACAGAAATTGCAAGCTGTGCGAAACAGGAGGTTAAAGGCACTGACTCTCCAAGCGGGGAGAGTGTTAGTAAAGCATCTGGAATGGTGAACCCGAGGACCTGGAAACGAAAACTGAGATGCATTTTAAATCATTTCCCAATCACACGGTGGACGATACTCTGGGTTTCCCATGCATGTTTTAGCTGGAGGAAGAATGCCTTGAACCTGGAGAGTTGGGACCCATGGAATGGGTACCATGCAGTATGACTTCAAAGGGTCTGCATTTGCTCACCGAAACTCACCAGTGCTATCAGCCTGAAGTGTCCAGCCTTATGTCTCAACCAGCTCTGGGTGTAGATGTGGTCAATCCCGGTTGCATCACATGACCTGAGTGAATTATTTAAGAATTGCTCTCTATTTCACTGTCTTTGTGTTTTGTTTTCGAAATTTATTTTGATAATGGGATTTATCGGATTTTCACTGCTGCATTTCCTCTGCTGTACACACGCTTGATTCTCTTACGGAGACATATATATCCATGGGTTTTAAGATTCTTCCTAGTCAGGTATATTCCTAGGCGTTGAATATGTGGTGTTTAGTCCATTTCGTTGAGCAAGGAGTAGGTCTTGTCTATTACATATTTGGCTTATGGAATGTTATCTGTGCTAATTTCAGTCTCTGGTTTTATGCAGCACCCCAACGCACCTTTCCCCATAAGCAAGCACTAGTTGGTTTTCTAAATTTGAGACCCTGTTCTGTTTTGTAATTCAGTTCATGTGTAGTCAAGTTTACATTCCGTGTATTAGTGATATCTTATGATGTTTCTTTTTCTGTGTGACGTAGTTCACGTAGAATCACCGTACCTGCATCCACTCACTATGCCGCTACGGGCCTGATGACACAGATTTCATTGCTGAGTGATATTGCATTGTACGTACGTGCCACAACTTCTTTATCCATTTTTTGCTTTCTGGGGTATTTACCTGATACTGTAGACGAGCTTCTTGTGAACACAGCCGTCCCAAATATTGCGGTGGCTGTCTGTTTTTGATTTTAATTTCCGTAAGCTATAGGACCATAAGTGGAAGTGCCATAGGCTGTGTTGCTTTGTTTCTTACGTGTTTCAGGAAACACCATACACTTCTCCAGGGTGGCTGCTGGCAATTTACATCCTGCCAATCAGCATAACAAGGCTCCCTGTTCTCCATATCCTGTCCTACCTTTCTGGATTTTACACTTTTTTCAGATGGCCCTTTTGCCCGGGGGGGGCAGTGAGATTTCATTGTAGTGCAGATTTCCTTTACAGGCTTGCTTGGTTGGCCAAAAAGGGCGTATGCGTTTTTTCCTGAATATATTCAGGAAAAAACGCATACGCCCTTTTTGGCCAAGTGCATCATTGTCGACGTTGTGCCTCTTTTCCTATGCTTTCAGGGCAATTCCAGTCTACCCCCTGCAATCGTTTTCCTGAAATTCAGCCCCGCTTTCAAGTCCCCTTCGCAGACTTACTTCAATATATTTTTGGAGGATAGCTGTCATTTATAACTCTGCAGGTTTGTGAAGTACAGTGCCCCTGAGCTCCTTTCTTCAACTCGCTTTCTTGTGAGCTGGGCACAAAACCGCAGGATTGCTTCAGGCCCTAATCTGTTTCCAGCAGGGCACACTGAGCCTTTGTTTAATTAATCTTCCTGATGGGCAATGAGCGTTACATTTGCCCGTGCAGACACCTACAGCTAGTCTCTCATTGGTTCTCCCTATTCCTGTTCATCTTGCACAGAAATTGCAAGCTGTGCGAAACAGGAGGTTAAAGGCACTGACTCTCCAAGCGGGGAGAGTGTTAGTAAAGCATCTGGAATGGTGAACCCGAGGACCTGGAAACGAAAACTGAGATGCATTTTAAATCATTTCCCAATCACACGGTGGACGATACTCTGGGTTTCCCATGCATGTTTTAGCTGGAGGAAGAATCCCTTGAACCTGGAGAGTTGGGACCCATGGAATGGGTACCATGCAGTATGACTTCAAAGGGTCTGCATTTGCTCACCGAAACTCACCAATGCTATCAGCCTGAAGTGTCCAGCCTTATGTCTCAACCAGCTCTGGGTGTAGATGTGGTCAATCCCGGTTGCATCACATGCCCTGAGTGAATTAGTTAAGAATTGCTCTCTATTTCACTGTCTTTGTGTTTTGTTTTCGAAATTTATTTTGATAATGGGATTTATCGGATTTTCACTGCTGCGTTCCGGCCACTGTACACACGCTTGATTCTCTTACGGAGACATATATATCCATGGGTTTTAAGATTCTTCCTAGTCAGGTATATTCCTAGGCGTTCAATATGTGGTGTTGGGTCCATTTCGTTGAGCAAGGAGTAGGTCTTGTCTATTACATATTTGGCTTATGGTAAGTTATCTGTGCTAATTTCAGTCTCTGGTTTTATGCAGCCCCCCAAGGCACCTTTCCCCATAAGCAAGCACTAGTTGGTTTTCTAAATTTGAGACCCTGTTCTTTTTTGTAATTCAGTTCATGTGTAGTCAAGTTTACATTCCGTGTATTAGTGATATCTTATGATGTTTCTTTTTCTGTGTGACGTAGTTCACGTAGAATCACCGTACCTGCATCCACTCACTATGCCGCTACGGGCCTGATGACACAGATTTCATTGCTGAGTGATATTGCATTGTACGTACGTGCCACAACTTCTTTATCCATTTTTTGCTTTCTGGGATATTTACCTGATACTGTAGACGAGCTTCTTGTGAACACAGCCGTTCCAAATATTGGGGTGGCTGTCTGTTTTTGATTTTAATTTCCGTAAGCTATAGGACCATAAGTGGAAGTGCCATAGGCTGTGTTGCTTTGTTTCTTACGTGTTTCAGGAAACACCATACACTTCTCCAGGGTGGCTGCTGGCAATTTACATCCTGCCAATCAGCATAACAAGGCTCCCTGTTCTCCATATCCTGTCCTACCTTTCTGGATTTTACACTTTTTTCAGATGGCCCTTTTGCCCGGGGGGGGGGGGCAGTGAGATTTCATTGTAGTGCAGATTTCCTTTACAGGCTTGCTTGGTTGGCCAAAAAGGGCGTATGCGTTTTTTCCTGAATATATTCAGGAAAAAACGCATACGCCCTTTTTGGCCAAGTGCATCATTGTCGACGTTGTGCCTCTTTTCCTATGCTTTCAGGGCAATTCCAGTCTACCCCCTGCAATCGTTTTCCTGAAATTCTGCCCCGCTTTCAAGTCCCCTTCGCAGGCTTACTTCAATATATTTTTGGAGGATAGCTGTCATTTATAACTCTGCAGGTTTGTGAAGTACAGTGCCCCTGAGCTCCTTTCTTCAACTCGCTTTCTTGTGAGCTGGGCACAAAACTGCAGGATTGCTTCAGGCCCTAATCTGTTTCCAGCAGGGCACACTGAGCCTTTGTTTAATTCCTCTTCCTGGTGGGCAATGAGCGTTACATTTGCCCGTGCAGACACCTACAGCTAGTCTCTCATTGGTTCTCCCTATTCCTGTTCATCTTGCACAGAAATGGCAAGCTGTGCCAAACAGGAGGTTAAAGGCACTGACTCTCCAAGCGGGGAGAGTGTTAGTAAAGCATCTGGAATGGTGAACCCGAGGACCAGGATACGAAAACTGAGATGCATTTTAAATCGTTTCCCAATCACACGGTGGACGATACTCTGGGTTTCCCATGCATGTTTTAGCTGGAGGAAGAATGCCTTGAACCTGGAGAGTTGGGACCCATGGAATGGGTACCATGCAGTTTGACTTCAAAGGGTCTGCATTTGCTCACCGAAACTCACCAGTGCTATCAGCCTGAAGTGTCCAGCCTTATGTCTCAACCAGCTCTGGGTGTAGATGTGGTCAATCCCGGTTGCATCACATGACCTGAGTGAATTATTTAAGAATTGCTCTCTATTTCACTGTCTTTGTGTTTTGTTTTCGAAATTTATTTTGATAATGGGATTTATCGGATTTTCACTGCTGCATTTCCGCTGCTGTACACACGCTTGATTCTCTTACGGAGACATATATATCCATGGGTTTTAAGATTCTTCCTAGTCAGGTATATTCCTAGGCGTTGAATATGTGGTGTTGAGTCCATTTCGTTGAGCAAGGAGTAGGTCTTGTCTATTACATATTTGGCTTATGGAATGTTATCTGTGCTAATTTCCGTCTCTGGTTTTATGCAGCACCCCAAGGCACCTTTCCCCATAAGCAAGCACTAGTTGGTTTTCTAAATTTGAGACCCTGTTCTGTTTTGTAATTCAGTTCATGTGTAGTCAAGTTTACATTCCGTGTATTAGTGATATCTTATGATGTTTCTTTTTCTGTGTGACGTAGTTCACGTAGAATCACCGTACCTGCATCCACTTACTATGCCGCTACGGGCCTGATGACACAGATTTCATTGCTGAGTGATATTGCATTGCACGTACGTGCCACAACTTCTTTATCCATTTTTTGCTTTCTGGGATATTTACCTGATACTGTAGACGAGCTTCTTGTGAACACAGCCGTCCCAAATATTGGGGTGGCTGTCTGTTTTTGATTTTAATTTCCGTAAGCTATAGGACCATAAGTGGAAGTGCCATAGGCTGTGTTGCTTTGTTTCTTACGTGTTTCAGGAAACACCATACACTTCTCCAGGGTGGCTGCTGGCAATTTACATCCTGCCAATCAGCATAACAAGGCTCCCTGTTCTCCATATCCTGTCCTACCTTTCTGGATTTTACACTTTTTTCAGATGGCCCTTTTGCCCGGGGGGGGGGGGGGCAGTGAGATTTCATTGTAGTGCAGATTTCCTTTACAGGCTTGCTTGGTTGGCCAAAAAGGGCGTATGCGTTTTTTCCTGAATATATTCAGGAAAAAACGCATACGCCCTTTTTGGCCAAGTGCATCATTGTCGACGTTGTGCCTCTTTTCCTATGCTTTCAGGGCAATTCCAGTCTACCCCCTGCAATCGTTTTCCTGAAATTCTGCCCCGCTTTCAAGTCCCCTTCGCAGGCTTACTTCAATATATTTTTGGAGGATAGCTGTCATTTATAACTCTGCAGGTTTGTGAAGTACAGTGCCCCTGAGCTCCTTTCTTCAACTCGCTTTCTTGTGAGCTGGGCACAAAACCGCAGGATTGCTTCAGGCCCTAATCTGTTTCCAGCAGGGCACACTGAGCCTTTGTTTAATTCCTCTTCCTGGTGGGCAATGAGCGTTACATTTGCCCGTGCAGACACCTACAGCTAGTCTCTCATTGGTTCTCCCTATTCCTGTTCATCTTGCACAGAAATGGCAAGCTGTGCCAAACAGGAGGTTAAAGGCACTGACTCTCCAAGCGGGGAGAGTGTTAGTAAAGCATCTGGAATGGTGAACCCGAGGACCAGGATACGAAAACTGAGATGCATTTTAAATCGTTTCCCAATCACACGGTGGACGATACTCTGGGTTTCCCATGCATGTTTTAGCTGGAGGAAGAATGCCTTGAACCTGGAGAGTTGGGACCCATGGAATGGGTACCATGCAGTATGACTTCAAAGGGTCTGCATTTGCTCACCGAAACTCACCAGTGCTATCAGCCAGAAGTGTCCAGCCTTATGTCTCAACCAGCTCTGGGTGTAGATGTGGTCAATCCCGGTTGCATCACATGCCCTGAGTGAATTATTTAAGAATTGCTCTCTATTTCACTGTCTTTGTGTTTTGTTTTCGAAATTTATTTTGATAATGGGATTTATCGGATTTTCACTGCCGCATTTCCGCCGCTGTACACACGCTTGATTCTCTTACGGAGACATATATATCCATGGGTTTTAAGATTCTTCCTAGTCAGGTATATTCCTAGGCGTTGAATATGTGGTGTTGAGTCCATTTCGTTGAGCAAGGAGTAGGTCTTGTCTATTACATATTTGGCTTATGGAATGTTATCTGTGCTAATTTCAGTCTCTGGTTTTATGCAGCACCCCAACGCACCTTTCCCCATAAGCAAGCACTAGTTGGTTTTCTAAATTTGAGACCCTGTTCTGTTTTGTAATTCAGTTCATGTGTAGTGAAGTTTACATTCCGTGTATTAGTGATATCTTATGATGTTTCTTTTTCTGTGTGACGTAGTTCACGTAGAATCACCGTACCTGCATCCACTCACTATGCCGCTACGGGCCTGATGACACAGATTTCATTGCTGAGTGATATTGCATTGCACGTACGTGCCACAACTTCTTTATCCATTTTTTGCTTTCTGGGATATTTACCTGATACTGTAGACGAGCTTCTTGTGAACACAGCCGTCCCAAATATTGGGGTGGCTGTCTGTTTTTGATTTTAATTTCCGTAAGCTATAGGACCATAAGTGGAAGTGCCATAGGCTGTGTTGCTTTGTTTCTTACGTGTTTCAGGAAACACCATAAACTTCTCCAGGGTGGCTGCTGGCAATTTACATCCTGCCAATCAGCATAACAAGGCTCCCTGTTCTCCATATCCTGTCCTACCTTTCTGGATTTTACACTTTTTTCAGATGGCCCTTTTGCCCGGGGGGGCAGTGAGATTTCATTGTAGTGCAGATTTCCTTTACAGGCTTGCTTTGTTGGCCAAAAAGGGCGTATGCGTTTTTTCCTGAATATATTCAGGAAAAAACGCATACGCCCTTTTTGGCCAAGTGCATCATTGTCGACGTTGTGCCTCTTTTCCTATGCTTTCAGGGCAATTCCAGTCTACCCCCTGCAATCGTTTTCCTGAAATTCAGCCCCGCTTTCAAGTCCCCTTCGCAGGCTTACTTCAATATATTTTTGGAGTATAGCTGTCATTTATAACTCTGCAGGTTTGTGAAGTACAGTGCCCCTGAGCTCCTTTCTTCAACTCGCTTTCTTGTGAGCTGGGCACAAAACCGCAGGATTGCTTCAGGCCCTAATCTGTTTCCAGCAGGGCACACTGAGCCTTTGTTTAATTCCTCTTCCTGGTGGGCAACGAGCGTTACATTTGCCCGTGCAGACACCTACAGCTAGTCTCTCATTGGTTCTCCCTATTCCTGTTCATCTTGCACAGAAATGGCAAGCTGTGCCAAACAGGAGGTTAAAGGCACTGACTCTCCAAGCGGGGAGAGTGTTAGTAAAGCATCTGGAATGGTGAACCCGAGGACCAGGAAACGAAAACTGAGATGCATTTTAAATCATTTCCCAATCACACGGTGGACGATACTCTGGGTTTCCCATGCATGTTTTAGCTGGAGGAAGAATCCCTTGAACCTGGAGAGTTGGGACCCATGGAATGGGTACCATGCAGTATGACTTCAAAGGGTCTGCATTTGCTCACCGAAACTCACCAATGCTATCAGCCTGAAGTGTCCAGCCTTATGTCTCAACCAGCTCTGGGTGTAGATGTGGTCAATCCCGGTTGCATCACATGCCCTGAGTGAATTAGTTAAGAATTGCTCTCTATTTCACTGTCTTTGTGTTTGGTTTTCGAAATTTATTTTGATAATGGGATTTATCGGATTTTCACTGCTGCGTTTCGGCCGCTGTACACACGCTTGATTCTCTTACGGAGACATATATATCCATGGGTTTTAAGATTCTTCCTAGTCAGGTATATTCCTAGGCGTTGAATATGTGGTGTTGGGTCCATTTCGTTGAGCAAGGAGTAGGTCTTGTCTATTACATATTTGGCTTATGGAAAGTTATCTGTGCTAATTTCAGTCTCTGGTTTTATGCAGCACCCCAAGGCACCTTTCCCCATAAGCAAGCACTAGTTGGTTTTCTAAATTTGAGACCCTGTTCTTTTTTGTAATTCAGTTCATGTGTAGTCAAGTTTACATTCCGTGTATTAGTGATATCTTATGATGTTTCTTTTTCTGTGTGACGTAGTTCACGTAGAATCACCGTACCTGCATCCACTCACTATGCCGCTACGGGCCTGATGACACAGATTTCATTGCTGAGTGATATTGCATTGTACGTACGTGCCACAACTTCTTTATCCATTTTTTGCTTTCTGGGATATTTACCTGATAGTGTAGACGAGCTTCTTGTGAACACAGCCGTCCCAAATATTGGGGTGGCTGTCTGTTTTTGATTTTAATTTCCGTAAGCTATAGGACCATAAGTGGAAGTGCCATAGGCTGTGTTGCTTTGTTTCTTACGTGTTTCAAGAAACACCATACACTTCTCCAGGGTGGCTGCTGGCAATTTACATCCTGCCAATCAGCATAACAAGGCTCCCTGTTCTCCATATCCTGTCCTACCTTTCTGGATTTTACACATTTTTCAGATGGCCCTTTTGCCCGGGGGGGGCAGTGAGATTTCATTGTAGTGCAGATTTCCTTTACAGGCTTGCTTGGTTGGCCAAAAAGGGCGTATGCGTTTTTTCCTGAATATATTCAGGAAAAAACGCATACGCCCTTTTTGGCCAAGTGCATCATTGTCGACGTTGTGCCTCTTTTCCTATGCTTTCAGGGCAATTCCAGTCTACCCCCTGCAATCGTTTTCCTGAAATTCTGCCCCGCTTTCAAGTCCCCTTCGCAGGCTTACTTCAATATATTTTTGGAGGATAGCTGTCATTTATAACTCTGCAGGTTTGTGAAGTACAGTGCCCCTGAGCTCCTTTCTTCAACTCGCTTTCTTGTGAGCTGGGCACAAAACCGCAGGATTGCTTCAGGCCCTAATCTGTTTCCAGCAGGGCACACTGAGCCTTTGTTTAATTCCTCTTCCTGGTGGGCAATGAGCGTTACATTTGCCCGTGCAGACACCTACAGCTAGTCTCTCATTGGTTCTCCCTATTCCTGTTCATCTTGCACAGAAATGGCAAGCTGTGCCAAACAGGAGGTTAAAGGCACTGACTCTCCAAGGGGGGAGAGTGTTAGTAAAGCATCTGGAATGGTGAACCCGAGGACCAGGATACGAAAACTGAGATGCATTTTAAATCGTTTCCCAATCACACGGTGGACAATACTCTGGGTTTCCCATGCATGTTTTAGCTGGAGGAAGAATGCCTTGAACCTGGAGAGTTGGGACCCATGGAATGGGTACCATGCAGTATGACTTCAAAGGGTCTGCATTTGCTCACCGAAACTCACCAGTGCTATCAGCCTGAAGTGTCCAGCTTTATGTCTCAACCAGCTCTGGGTGTAGATGTGGTCAATCCCGGTTGCATCACATGACCTGAGTGAATTATTTAAGAATTGCTCTCTATTTCACTGTCTTTGTGTTTTGTTTTCGAAATTTATTTTGATAATGGGATTTATCGGATTTTCACTGCTGCATTTCCGCCGCTGTACACACGCTTGATTCTCTTACGGAGACATATATATCCATGGGTTTTAAGATTCTTCCTAGTCAGGTATATTCCTAGGCGTTGAATATGTGGTGTTGAGTCCATTTCGTTGAGCAAGGAGTAGGTCTTGTCTATTACATATTTGGCTTATGGAATGTTATCTGTGCTAATTTCAGTCTCTGGTTTTATGCAGCACCCCAACGCACCTTTCCCCATAAGCAAGCACTAGTTGGTTTTCTAAATTTGAGACCCTGTTCTGTTTTGTAATTCAGTTCATGTGTAGTCAAGTTTACATTCCGTGTATTAGTGATATCTTATGATGTTTCTTTTTCTGTGTGACGTAGTTCACGTAGAATCACCGTACCTGCATCCACTTACTATGCCGCTACGGGCCTGATGACACAGATTTCATTGCTGAGTGATATTGCATTGCACGTACGTGCCACAACTTCTTTATCCATTTTTTGCTTTCTGGGATATTTACCTGATACTGTAGACGAGCTTCTTGTGAACACAGCCGTCCCAAATATTGGGGTGGCTGTCTGTTTTTGATTTTAATTTCCGTAAGCTATAGGACCATAAGTGGAAGTGCCATAGGCTGTGTTGCTTTGTTTCTTACGTGTTTCAGGAAACACCATACACTTCTCCAGGGTGGCTGCTGGCAATTTACATCCTGCCAATCAGCATAACAAGGCTCCCTGTTCTCCATATCCTGTCCTACCTTTCTGGATTTTACACTTTTTTCAGATGGCCCTTTTGCCCGGGGGGGCAGTGAGATTTCATTGTAGTGCAGATTTCCTTTACAGGCTTGCTTGGTTGGCCAAAAAGGGCATATGCGTTTTTTCCTGAATATATTCAGGAAAAAACGCATACGCCCTTTTTGGCCAAGTGCATCATTGTCGACGTTGTGCCTCTTTTCCTATGCTTTCAGGGCAATTCCAGTCTACCCCCTGCAATCGTTTTCCTGAAATTCAGCCCCGCTTTCAAGTCCCCTTCGCAGGCTTACTTCAATATATTTTTGGAGGATAGCTGTCATTTATAACTCTGCAGGTTTGTGAAGTACAGTGCCCCTGAACTCCTTTCTTCAACTCGCTTTCTTGTGAGCTGGGCACAAAACCGCAGGATTGCTTCAGGCCCTAATCTGTTTCCAGCAGGGCACACTGAGACTTTGTTTAATTCCTCTTCCTGGTGGGCAACGAGCGTTACATTTGCCCGTGCAGACACCTACAGCTAGTCTCTCATTGGTTCTCCCTATTCCTGTTCATCTTGCACAGAAATTGCAAGTTGTGCGAAACAGGAGGTTAAAGGCACTGACTCTCCAAGCGGGGAGAGTGATAGTAAATCATCTGGAATGGTAAACCCGAGGACCAGGATACGAAAACTGAGATGCATTTTAAATCATTTCCCAATCACACGGTGGACGATACTCTGGGTTTCCCATGCATGTTTTAGCTGGAGGAAGAATGCCTTGAACCTGGAGAGTTGGGACCCATGGAATGGGTACCATGCAGTATGACTTCAAAGGGTCTGCATTTGCTCACCGAAACTCACCAGTGCTATCAGCCAGAAGTGTCCAGCCTTATGTCTCAACCAGCTCTGGGTGTAGATGTGGTCAATCCCGGTTGCATCACATGCCCTGAGTGAATTATTTAAGAATTGCTCTCTATTTCACTGTCTTTGTGTTTTGTTTTCGAAATTTATTTTGATAATGGGATTTATCGGATTTTCACTGCCGCATTTCCGCCGCTGTACACACGCTTGATTCTCTTACGGAGACATATATATCCATGGGTTTTAAGATTCTTCCTAGTCAGGTATATTCCTAGGCGTTGAAAATGTGGTGTTGAGTCCATTTCGTTGAGCAAGGAGTAGGTCTTGTCTATTACATATTTGGCTTATGGAATGTTATCTGTGCTAATTTCAGTCTCTGGTTTTATGCAGCACCCCAACGCACCTTTCCCCATAAGCAAGCACTAGTTGGTTTTCTAAATTTGAGACCCTGTTCTGTTTTGTAATTCAGTTCATGTGTAGTGAAGTTTACATTCCGTGGATTAGTGATATCTTATGATGTTTCTTTTTCTGTGTGACGTAGTTCACGTAGAATCACCGTACCTGCATCCACTTACTATGCCGCTACGGGCCTGATGACACAGATTTCATTGCTGAGTGATATTGCATTGCACGTACGTGCCACAA
Organism: Phocoena phocoena; assembly: GCF_963924675.1. Taxonomy (NCBI): domain Eukaryota; kingdom Metazoa; phylum Chordata; class Mammalia; order Artiodactyla; family Phocoenidae; genus Phocoena; species Phocoena phocoena. The sequence continues at coordinate 827,814 of NW_027077425.1, forward strand.
CTTCTTTATCCATTTTTTGCTTTCTGGGATATTTACCTGATACTGTAGACGAGCTTCTTGTGAACACAGCCGTCCCAAATATTGGGGTGGCTGTCTGTTTTTGATTTTAATTTCCGTAAGCTATAGGACCATAAGTGGAAGTGCCATAGGCTGTGTTGCTTTGTTTCTTACGTGTTTCAGGAAACACCATACACTTCTCCAGGGTGGCTGCTGGCAATTTACATCCTGCCAATCAGCATAACAAGGCTCCCTGTTCTCCATATCCTGTCCTACCTTTCTGGATTTTACACTTTTTTCAGATGGCCCTTTTGCCCGGGGGGGCAGTGAGATTTCATTGTAGTGCAGATTTCCTTTACAGGCTTGCTTGGTTGGCCAAAAAGGGCGTAAGCGTTTTTTCCTGAATATATTCAGGAAAAAACGCAAACGCCCTTTTTGGCCAAGTGCATCATTGTCGACGTTGTGCCTCTTTTCCTATGCTTTCAGGGCAATTCCAGTCTACCCCCTGCAATCGTTTTCCTGAAATTCAGCCCCGCTTTCAAGTCCCCTTCGCAGGCTTACTTCAATATATTTTTGGAGGATAGCTGTCATTTATAACTCTGCAGGTTTGTGAAGTACAGTGCCCCTGAGCTCCTTTCTTCAACTCGCTTTCTTGTGAGCTGGGCACAAAACCGCAGGATTGCTTCAGGCCCTAATCTGTTTCCAGCAGGGCACACTGAGCCTTTGTTTAATTCCTCTTCCTGGTGGGCAATGAGCGTTACATTTGCCCGTGCAGACACCTACAGCTAGTCTCTCATTGGTTCTCCCTATTCCTGTTCATCTTGCACAGAAATTGCAAGCTGTGCCAAACAGGAGGTTAAAGGCACTGACTCTCCAAGCGGGGAGAGTGTTAGTAAAGCATCTGGAATGGTGAACCCGAGGACCAGGAAACGAAAACTGAGATGCATTTTAAATCATTTCCCAATCACACGGTGGACGATACTCTGGGTTTCCTATGCATGTTTTAGCTGGAGGAAGAATCCCTTGAACCTGGAGAGTTGGGACCCATGGAATGGGTACCATGCAGTATGACTTCAAAGGGTCTGCATTTGCTCACCGAAACTCACCAATGCTATCAGCCTGAAGTGTCCAGCCTTATGTCTCAACCAGCTCTGGGTGTAGATGTGGTCAATCCCGGTTGCATCACATGCCCTGAGTGAATTAGTTAAGAATTGCTCTCTATTTCACTGTCTTTGTGTTTTGTTTTCGAAATTTATTTTGATAATGGGATTTATCGGATTTTCACTGCTGCGTTTCGGCCGCTGTACACACGCTTGATTCTCTTACGGAGACATATATATCCATGGGTTTTAAGATTCTTCCTAGTCAGGTATATTCCTAGGCGTTGAATATGTGGTGTTGGGTCCATTTCGTTGAGCAAGGAGTAGGTCTTGTCTATTACATATTTGGCTTATGGAAAGTTATCTGTGCTAATTTCAGTCTCTGGTTTTATGCAGCACCCCAAGGCACCTTTCCCCATAAGCAAGCACTAGTTGGTTTTCTAAATTTGAGACCCTGTTCTTTTTTGTAATTCAGTTCATGTGTAGTCAAGTTTACATTCCGTGTATTAGTGATATCTTATGATGTTTCTTTTTCTGTGTGACGTAGTTCATGTAGAATCACCATACCTGCATCCACTCACTATGCCGCTACGGGCCTGATGACACAGATTTCATTGCTGAGTGATATTGCATTGTACGTACGTGCCACAACTTCTTTATCCATTTTTTGCTTTCTGGGATATTTACCTGATACTGTAGACGAGCTTCTTGTGAACACAGCCGTCCCAAATATTGGGGTGGCTGTCTGTTTTTGATTTTAATTTCCGTAAGCTATAGGACCATAAGTGGAAGTGCCATAGGCTGTGTTGCTTTGTTTCTTACGTGTTTCAAGAAACACCATACACTTCTCCAGGGTGGCTGCTGGCAATTTACATCCTGCCAATCAGCATAACAAGGCTCCCTGTTCTCCATATCCTGTCCTACCTTTCTGGATTTTACACTTTTTTCAGATGGCCCTTTTGCCCGGGGGGGCAGTGAGATTTCATTGTAGTGCAGATTTCCTTTACAGGCTTGCTTGGTTGGCCAAAAAGGGCGTATGCGTTTTTTCCTGAATATATTCAGGAAAGAACGCATACGCCCTTTTTGGCCAAGTGCATCATTGTCGACGTTGTGCCTCTTTTCCTATGCTTTCAGGGCAATTCCAGTCTACACCCTGCAATCGTTTTCCTGAAATTCAGCCCCGCTTTCAAGTCCCCTTCGCAGGCTTACTTCAATATATTTTTGGAGGATAGCTGTCATTTATAACTCTGCAGGTTTGTGAAGTACAGTGCCCCTGAGCTCCTTTCTTCAACTCGCTTTCTTGTGAGCTGGGCACAAAACCGCAGGATTGCTTCAGGCCCTAATCTGTTTCCAGCAGGGCACACTGAGCCTTTGTTTAATTCCTCTTCCTGGTGGGCAATGAGCGTTACATTTGCCCGTGCAGACACCTACAGCTAGTCTCTCATTGGTTCTCCCTATTCCTGTTCATCTTGCACAGAAATGGCAAGCTGTGCCAAACAGGAGGTTAAAGGCACTGACTCTCCAAGGGGGGAGAGTGTTAGTAAAGCATCTGGAATGGTGAACCCGAGGACCAGGATACGAAAACTGAGATGCATTTTAAATCGTTTCCCAATCACACGGTGGACGATACTCTGGGTTTCCCATGCATGTTTTAGCTGGAGGAAGAATGCCTTGAACCTGGAGAGTTGGGACCCATGGAATGGGTACCATGCAGTATGACTTCAAAGGGTCTGCATTTGCTCACCGAAACTCACCAGTGCTATCAGCCAGAAGTGTCCAGCCTTATGTCTCAACCAGCTCTGGGTGTAGATGTGGTCAATCCCGGTTGCATCACATGCCCTGAGTGAATTATTTAAGAATTGCTCTCTATTTCACTGTCTTTGTGTTTTGTTTTCGAAATTTATTTTGATAATGGGATTTATCGGATTTTCACTGCTGCATTTCCGCCGCTGTACACACGCTTGATTCTCTTACGGAGACATATATATCCATGGGTTTTAAGATTCTTCCTAGTCAGGTATATTCCTAGGCGTTGAATATGTGGTGTTGAGTCCATTTCGTTGAGCAAGGAGTAGGTCTTGTCTATTACATATTTGGCTTATGGAATGTTATCTGTGCTAATTTCAGTCTCTGGTTTTATGCAGCACCCCAACGCACCTTTCCCCATAAGCAAGCACTAGTTGGTTTTCTAAATTTGAGACCCTGTTCTGTTTTGTAATTCAGTTCATGTGTAGTCAAGTTTACATTCCGTGTATTAGTGATATCTTATGATGTTTCTTTTTCTGTGTGACGTAGTTCACGTAGAATCACCGTACCTGCATCCACTTACTATGCCGCTACGGGCCTGATGACACAGATTTCATTGCTGAGTGATATTGCATTGCACGTACGTGCCACAACTTCTTTATCCATTTTTTGCTTTCTGGGATATTTACCTGATACTGTAGACGAGCTTCTTGTGAACACAGCCGTCCCAAATATTGGGGTGGCTGTCTGTTTTTGATTTTAATTTCCGTAAGCTATAGGACCATAAGTGGAAGTGCCATAGGCTGTGTTGCTTTGTTTCTTACGTGTTTCAGGAAACACCATACACTTCTCCAGGGTGGCTGCTGGCAATTTACATCCTGCCAATCAGCATAACAAGGCTCCCTGTTCTCCATATCCTGTCCTACCTTTCTGGATTTTACACTTTTTTCAGATGGCCCTTTTGCCCGGGGGGGCAGTGAGATTTCATTGTAGTGCAGATTTCCTTTACAGGCTTGCTTGGTTGGCCAAAAAGGGCGTATGCGTTTTTTCCTGAATATATTCAGGAAAAAACGCATACGCCCTTTTTGGCCAAGTGCATCATTGTCGACGTTGTGCCTCTTTTCCTATGCTTTCAGGGCAATTCCAGTCTACCCCCTGCAATCGTTTTCCTGAAATTCAGCCCCGCTTTCAAGTCCCCTTCGCAGGCTTACTTCAATATATTTTTGGAGGATAGCTGTCATTTATAACTCTGCAGGTTTGTGAAGTACAGTGCCCCTGAGCTCCTTTCTTCAACTCGCTTTCTTGTGAGCTGGGCACAAAACCGCAGGATTGCTTCAGGCCCTAATCTGTTTCCAGCAGGGCACACTGAGCCTTTGTTTAATTCCTCTTCCTGGTGGGCAATGAGCGTTACATTTGCCCGTGCAGACACCTACAGCTAGTCTCTCATTGGTTCTCCCTATTCCTGTTCATCTTGCACAGAAATTGCAAGCTGTGCCAAACAGGAGGTTAAAGGCACTGACTCTCCAAGCGGGGAGAGTGTTAGTAAAGCATCTGGAATGGTGAACCCGAGGACCAGGAAACGAAAACTGAGATGCATTTTAAATCATTTCCCAATCACACGGTGGACGATACTCTGGGTTTCCTATGCATGTTTTAGCTGGAGGAAGAATCCCTTGAACCTGGAGAGTTGGGACCCATGGAATGGGTACCATGCAGTATGACTTCAAAGGGTCTGCATTTGCTCACCGAAACTCACCAATGCTATCAGCCTGAAGTGTCCAGCCTTATGTCTCAACCAGCTCTGGGTGTAGATGTGGTCAATCCCGGTTGCATCACATGCCCTGAGTGAATTAGTTAAGAATTGCTCTCTATTTCACTGTCTTTGTGTTTTGTTTTCGAAATTTATTTTGATAATGGGATTTATCGGATTTTCACTGCTGCGTTTCGGCCGCTGTACACACGCTTGATTCTCTTACGGAGACATATATATCCATGGGTTTTAAGATTCTTCCTAGTCAGGTATATTCCTAGGCGTTGAATATGTGGTGTTGGGTCCATTTCGTTGAGCAAGGAGTAGGTCTTGTCTATTACATATTTGGCTTATGGAAAGTTATCTGTGCTAATTTCAGTCTCTGGTTTTATGCAGCACCCCAAGGCACCTTTCCCCATAAGCAAGCACTAGTTGGTTTTCTAAATTTGAGACCCTGTTCTTTTTTGTAATTCAGTTCATGTGTAGTCAAGTTTACATTCCGTGTATTAGTGATATCTTATGATGTTTCTTTTTCTGTGTGACGTAGTTCATGTAGAATCACCATACCTGCATCCACTCACTATGCCGCTACGGGCCTGATGACACAGATTTCATTGCTGAGTGATATTGCATTGTACGTACGTGCCACAACTTCTTTATCCATTTTTTGCTTTCTGGGATATTTACCTGATACTGTAGACGAGCTTCTTGTGAACACAGCCGTCCCAAATATTGGGGTGGCTGTCTGTTTTTGATTTTAATTTCCGTAAGCTATAGGACCATAAGTGGAAGTGCCATAGGCTGTGTTGCTTTGTTTCTTACGTGTTTCAAGAAACACCATACACTTCTCCAGGGTGGCTGCTGGCAATTTACATCCTGCCAATCAGCATAACAAGGCTCCCTGTTCTCCATATCCTGTCCTACCTTTCTGGATTTTACACTTTTTTCAGATGGCCCTTTTGCCCGGGGGGGCAGTGAGATTTCATTGTAGTGCAGATTTCCTTTACAGGCTTGCTTGGTTGGCCAAAAAGGGCGTATGCGTTTTTTCCTGAATATATTCAGGAAAGAACGCATACGCCCTTTTTGGCCAAGTGCATCATTGTCGACGTTGTGCCTCTTTTCCTATGCTTTCAGGGCAATTCCAGTCTACACCCTGCAATCGTTTTCCTGAAATTCAGCCCCGCTTTCAAGTCCCCTTCGCAGGCTTACTTCAATATATTTTTGGAGGATAGCTGTCATTTATAACTCTGCAGGTTTGTGAAGTACAGTGCCCCTGAGCTCCTTTCTTCAACTCGCTTTCTTGTGAGCTGGGCACAAAACCGCAGGATTGCTTCAGGCCCTAATCTGTTTCCAGCAGGGCACACTGAGCCTTTGTTTAATTCCTCTTCCTGGTGGGCAATGAGCGTTACATTTGCCCGTGCAGACACCTACAGCTAGTCTCTCATTGGTTCTCCCTATTCCTGTTCATCTTGCACAGAAATGGCAAGCTGTGCCAAACAGGAGGTTAAAGGCACTGACTCTCCAAGGGGGGAGAGTGTTAGTAAAGCATCTGGAATGGTGAACCCGAGGACCAGGATACGAAAACTGAGATGCATTTTAAATCGTTTCCCAATCACACGGTGGACGATACTCTGGGTTTCCCATGCATGTTTTAGCTGGAGGAAGAATGCCTTGAACCTGGAGAGTTGGGACCCATGGAATGGGTACCATGCAGTATGACTTCAAAGGGTCTGCATTTGCTCACCGAAACTCACCAGTGCTATCAGCCAGAAGTGTCCAGCCTTATGTCTCAACCAGCTCTGGGTGTAGATGTGGTCAATCCCGGTTGCATCACATGCCCTGAGTGAATTATTTAAGAATTGCTCTCTATTTCACTGTCTTTGTGTTTTGTTTTCGAAATTTATTTTGATAATGGGATTTATCGGATTTTCACTGCTGCATTTCCGCCGCTGTACACACGCTTGATTCTCTTACGGAGACATATATATCCATGGGTTTTAAGATTCTTCCTAGTCAGGTATATTCCTAGGCGTTGAATATGTGGTGTTGAGTCCATTTCGTTGAGCAAGGAGTAGGTCTTGTCTATTACATATTTGGCTTATGGAATGTTATCTGTGCTAATTTCAGTCTCTGGTTTTATGCAGCACCCCAACGCACCTTTCCCCATAAGCAAGCACTAGTTGGTTTTCTAAATTTGAGACCCTGTTCTGTTTTGTAATTCAGTTCATGTGTAGTCAAGTTTACATTCCGTGTATTAGTGATATCTTATGATGTTTCTTTTTCTGTGTGACGTAGTTCACGTAGAATCACCGTACCTGCATCCACTTACTATGCCGCTACGGGCCTGATGACACAGATTTCATTGCTGAGTGATATTGCATTGCACGTACGTGCCACAACTTCTTTATCCATTTTTTGCTTTCTGGGATATTTACCTGATACTGTAGACGAGCTTCTTGTGAACACAGCCGTCCCAAATATTGGGGTGGCTGTCTGTTTTTGATTTTAATTTCCGTAAGCTATAGGACCATAAGTGGAAGTGCCATAGGCTGTGTTGCTTTGTTTCTTACGTGTTTCAGGAAACACCATACACTTCTCCAGGGTGGCTGCTGGCAATTTACATCCTGCCAATCAGCATAACAAGGCTCCCTGTTCTCCATATCCTGTCCTACCTTTCTGGATTTTACACTTTTTTCAGATGGCCCTTTTGCCCGGGGGGGCAGTGAGATTTCATTGTAGTGCAGATTTCCTTTACAGGCTTGCTTGGTTGGCCAAAAAGGGCGTATGCGTTTTTTCCTGAATATATTCAGGAAAAAACGCATACGCCCTTTTTGGCCAAGTGCATCATTGTCGACGTTGTGCCTCTTTTCCTATGCTTTCAGGGCAATTCCAGTCTACCCCCTGCAATCGTTTTCCTGAAATTCAGCCCCGCTTTCAAGTCCCCTTCGCAGGCTTACTTCAATATATTTTTGGAGGATAGCTGTCATTTATAACTCTGCAGGTTTGTGAAGTACAGTGCCCCTGAGCTCCTTTCTTCAACTCGCTTTCTTGTGAGCTGGGCACAAAACCGCAGGATTGCTTCAGGCCCTAATCTGTTTCCAGCAGGGCACACTGAGCCTTTGTTTAATTCCTCTTCCTGGTGGGCAATGAGCATTACATTTGCCCGTGCAGACACCTACAGCTAGTCTCTCATTGGTTCTCCCTATTCCTGTTCATCTTGCACAGAAATTGCAAGCTGTGCCAAACAGGAGGTTAAAGGCACTGACTCTCCAAGCGGGGAGAGTGTTAGTACAGCATCTGGAATGGTGAACCCGAGGACCAGGAAACGAAAACTGAGATGCATTTTAAATCATTTCCCAATCACACGGTGGACGATACTCTGGGTTTCCCATGCATGTTTTAGCTGGAGGAAGAATCCCTTGAACCTGGAGAGTTGGGACCCATGGAATGGGTACCATGCAGTATGACTTCAAAGGGTCTGCATTTGCTCACCGAAACTCACCAATGCTATCAGCCTGAAGTGTCCAGCCTTATGTCTCAACCAGCTCTGGGTGTAGATGTGGTCAATCCCGGTTGCATCACATGCCCTGAGTGAATTAGTTAAGAATTGCTCTCTATTTCACTGTCTTTGTGTTTTGTTTTCGAAATTTATTTTGATAATGGGATTTATCGGATTTTCACTGCTGCGTTTCGGCCGCTGTACACACGCTTGATTCTCTTACGGAGACATATATATCCATGGGTTTTAAGATTCTTCCTAGTCAGGTATATTCCTAGGCGTTGAATATGTGGTGTTGGGTCCATTTCGTTGAGCAAGGAGTAGGTCTTGTCTATTACATATTTGGCTTATGGAAAGTTATCTGTGCTAATTTCAGTCTCTGGTTTTATGCAGCACCCCAAGGCACCTTTCCCCATAAGCAAGCACTAGTTGGTTTTCTAAATTTGAGACCCTGTTCTTTTTTGTAATTCAGTTCATGTGTAGTCAAGTTTACATTCCGTGTATTAGTGATATCTTATGATGTTTCTTTTTCTGTGTGACGTAGTTCACGTAGAATCACCGTACCTGCATCCACTCACTATGCCGCTACGGGCCTGATGACACAGATTTCATTGCTGAGTGATATTGCATTGTACGTACGTGCCACAACTTCTTTATCCATTTTTTGCTTTCTGGGATATTTACCTGATACTGTAGACGAGCTTCTTGTGAACACAGCCGTCCCAAATATTGGGGTGGCTGTCTGTTTTTGATTTTAATTTCCGTAAGCTATAGGACCATAAGTGGAAGTGCCATAGGCTGTGTTGCTTTGTTTCTTACGTGTTTCAAGAAACACCATACACTTCTCCAGGGTGGCTGCTGGCAATTTACATCCTGCCAATCAGCATAACAAGGCTCCCTGTTCTCCATATCCTGTCCTACCTTTCTGGATTTTACACTTTTTTCAGATGGCCCTTTTGCCCGGGGGGGCAGTGAGATTTCATTGTAGTGCAGATTTCCTTTACAGGCTTGCTTGGTTGGCCAAAAAGGGCGTATGCGTTTTTTCCTGAATATATTCAGGAAAAATCGCATACGCCCTTTTTGGCCAAGTGCATCATTGTCGACGTTGTGCCTCTTTTCCTATGCTTTCAGGGCAATTCCAGTCTACCCCCTGCAATCGTTTTCCTGAAATTCAGCCCCGCTTTCAAGTCCCCTTCGCAGGCTTACTGCAATATATTTTTGGAGGATAGCTGTCATTTATAACTCTGCAGGTTTGTGAAGTACAGTGCCCCTGAACTCCTTTCTTCAACTCGCTTTCTTGTGAGCTGGGCACAAAACCGCAGGATTGCTTCAGGCCCTAATCTGTTTCCAGCAGGGCACACTGAGCCTTTGTTTAATTCCTCTTCCTGGTGGGCAACGAGCGTTACATTTGCCCGTGCAGACACCTACAGCTAGTCTCTCATTGGTTCTCCCTATTCCTGTTCATCTTGCACAGAAATTGCAAGTTGTGCGAAACAGGAGGTTAAAGGCACTGACTCTCCAAGCGGGGAGAGTGATAGTAAATCATCTGGAATGGTGAACCCGAGGACCAGGATACGAAAACTGAGATGCATTTTAAATCGTTTCCCAATCACACGGTGGACGATACTCTGGGTTTCCCATGCATGTTTTAGCTGGAGGAAGAATGCCTTGAACCTGGAGAGTTGGGACCCATGGAATGGGTACCATGCAGTATGACTTCAAAGGGTCTGCATTTGCTCACCGAAACTCACCAGTGCTATCAGCCAGAAGTGTCCAGCCTTATGTCTCAACCAGCTCTGGGTGTAGATGTGGTCAATCCCGGTTGCATCACATGCCCTGCTTGAATTATTTAAGAATTGCTCTCTATTTCACTGTCTTTGTGTTTTGTTTTCGAAATTTATTTTGATAATGGGATTTATCGGATTTTCACTGCCGCATTTCCGCCGCTGTACACACGCTTGATTCTCTTACGGAGACATATATATCCATGGGTTTTAAGATTCTTCCTAGTCAGGTATATTCCTAGGCGTTGAATATGTGGTGTTGAGTCCATTTCGTTGAGCAAGGAGTAGGTCTTGTCTATTACATATTTGGCTTATGGAATGTTATCTGTGCTAATTTCAGTCTCTGGTTTTATGCAGCACCCCAACGCACCTTTCCCCATAAGCAAGCACTAGTTGGTTTTCTAAATTTGAGACCCTGTTCTGTTTTGTAATTCAGTTCATGTGTAGTCAAGTTTACATTCCGTGTATTAGTGATATCTTATGATGTTTCTTTTTCTGTGTGACGTAGTTCACGTAGAATCACCGTACCTGCATCCACTCACTATGCCGCTACGGGCCTGATGACACAGATTTCATTGCTGAGTGATATTGCATTGTACGTACGTGCCACAACTTCTTTATCCATTTTTTGCTTTCTGGGATATTTACCTGATACTGTAGACGAGCTTCTTGTGAACACAGCCGTCCCAAATATTGGGGTGGCTGTCTGTTTTTGATTTTAATTTCCGTAAGCTATACGACCATAAGTGGAAGTGCCATAGGCTGTGTTGCTTTGTTTCTTACGTGTTTCAGGAAACACCATACACTTCTCCAGGGTGGCTGCTGGCAATTTACATCCTGCCAATCAGCATAACAAGGCTCCCTGTTCTCCATATCCTGTCCTACCTTTCTGGATTTTACACTTTTTTCAGATGGCCCTTTTGCCCGGGGGGGCAGTGAGATTTCATTGTAGTGCAGATTTCCTTTACAGGCTTGCTTGGTTGGCCAAAAAGGGCGTATGCGTTTTTTCCTGAATATATTCAGGAAAAAACGCATACGCCCTTTTTGGCCAAGTGCATCATTGTCAACGTTGTGCCTCTTTTCCTATGCTTTCAGGGCAATTCCAGTCTACCCCCTGCAATCGTTTTCCTGAAATTCAGCCCCGCTTTCAAGTCCCCTTCGCAGACTTACTTCAATATATTTTTGGAGGTTAGCTGTCATTTATAACTCTGCAGGTTTGTGAAGTACAGTGCCCCTGAGCTCCTTTCTTCAACTCGCTTTCTTGTGAGCTGGGCACAAAACCGCAGGATTGCTTCAGGCCCTAATCTGTTTCCAGCAGGGCACACTGAGCCTTTGTTTAATTAATCTTCCTGGTGGGCAATGAGCGTTACATTTGCCCGTGCAGACACCTACAGCTAGTCTCTCATTGGTTCTCCCTATTCCTGTTCATCTTGCACAGAAATTGCAAGCTGTGCGAAACAGGAGGTTAAAGGCACTGACTCTCCAAGCGGGGAGAGTGTTAGTAAAGCATCTGGAATGGTGAACCCGAGGACCTGGAAACGAAAACTGAGATGCATTTTAAATCATTTCCCAATCACACGGTGGACGATACTCTGGGTTTCCCATGCATGTTTTAGCTGGAGGAAGAATGCCTTGAACCTGGAGAGTTGGGACCCATGGAATGGGTACCATGCAGTATGACTTCAAAGGGTCTGCATTTGCTCACCGAAACTCACCAGTGCTATCAGCCTGAAGTGTCCAGCCTTATGTCTCAACCAGCTCTGGGTGTAGATGTGGTCAATCCCGGTTGCATCACATGACCTGAGTGAATTATTTAAGAATTGCTCTCTATTTCACTGTCTTTGTGTTTTGTTTTCGAAATTTATTTTGATAATGGGATTTATCGGATTTTCACTGCTGCATTTCCGCTGCTGTACACACGCTTGATTCTCTTACGGAGACATATATATCCATGGGTTTTAAGATTCTTCCTAGTCAGGTATATTCCTAGGCGTTGAATATGTGGTGTTTAGTCCATTTCGTTGAGCAAGGAGTAGGTCTTGTCTATTACATATTTGGCTTATGGAATGTTATCTGTGCTAATTTCAGTCTCTGGTTTTATGCAGCACCCCAACGCACCTTTCCCCATAAGCAAGCACTAGTTGGTTTTCTAAATTTGAGACCCTGTTCTGTTTTGTAATTCAGTTCATGTGTAGTCAAGTTTACATTCCGTGTATTAGTGATATCTTATGATGTTTCTTTTTCTGTGTGACGTAGTTCACGTAGAATCACCGTACCTGCATCCACTCACTATGCCGCTACGGGCCTGATGACACAGATTTCATTGCTGAGTGATATTGCATTGTACGTACGTGCCACAACTTCTTTATCCATTTTTTGCTTTCTGGGATATTTACCTGATACTGTAGACGAGCTTCTTGTGAACACAGCCGTCCCAAATATTGCGGTGGCTGTCTGTTTTGATTTTAATTTCCGTAAGCTATAGGACCATAAGTGGAAGTGCCATAGGCTGTGTTGCTTTGTTTCTTACGTGTTTCAGGAAACACCATACACTTCTCCAGGGTGGCTGCTGGCAATTTACATCCTGCCAATCAGCATAACAAGGCTCCCTGTTCTCCATATCCTGTCCTACCTTTCTGGATTTTACACTTTTTTCAGATGGCCCTTTTGCCCGGGGGGGGGGCAGTGAGATTTCATTGTAGTGCAGATTTCCTTTACAGGCTTGCTTGGTTGGCCAAAAAGGGCGTATGCGTTTTTTCCTGAATATATTCAGGAAAAAACGCATACGCCCTTTTTGGCCAAGTGCATCATTGTCGACGTTGTGCCTCTTTTCCTATGCTTTCAGGGCAATTCCAGTCTACCCCCTGCAATCGTTTTCCTGAAATTCAGCCCCGCTTTCAAGTCCCCTTCGCAGACTTACTTCAATATATTTTTGGAGGATAGCTGTCATTTATAACTCTGCAGGTTTGTGAAGTACAGTGCCCCTGAGCTCCTTTCTTCAACTCGCTTTCTTGTGAGCTGGGCACAAAACCGCAGGATTGCTTCAGGCCCTAATCTGTTTCCAGCAGGGCGCACTGAGCCTTTGTTTAATTAATCTTCCTGGTGGGCAATGAGCGTTACATTTGCCCGTGCAGACACCTACAGCTAGTCTCTCATTGGTTCTCCCTATTCCTGTTCATCTTGCACAGAAATTGCAAGCTGTGCGAAACAGGAGGTTAAAGGCACTGACTCTCCAAGCGGGGAGAGTGTTAGTAAAGCATCTGGAATGGTGAACCCGAGGACCTGGAAACGAAAACTGAGATGCATTTTAAATCATTTCCCAATCACACGGTGGACGATACTCTGGGTTTCCCATGCATGTTTTAGCTGGAGGAAGAATCCCTTGAACCTGGAGAGTTGGGACCCATGGAATGGGTACCATGAAGTATGACTTCAAAGGGTCTGCATTTGCTCACCGAAACTCACCAATGCTATCAGCCTGAAGTGTCCAGCCTTATGTCTCAACCAGCTCTGGGTGTAGATGTGGTCAATCCCGGTTGCATCACATGCCCTGAGTGAATTAGTTAAGAATTGCTCTCTATTTCACTGTCTTTGTGTTTTGTTTTCGAAATTTATTTTGATAATGGGATTTATCGGATTTTCACTGCTGCGTTCCGGCCACTGTACACACGCTTGATTCTCTTACGGAGACATATATATCCATGGGTTTTAAGATTCTTCCTAGTCAGGTATATTCCTAGGCGTTGAATATGTGGTGTTGGGTCCATTTCGTTGAGCAAGGAGTAGGTCTTGTCTATTACATATTTGGCTTATGGTAAGTTATCTGTGCTAATTTCAGTCTCTGGTTTTATGCAGCCCCCCAAGGCACCTTTCCCCATAAGCAAGCACTAGTTGGTTTTCTAAATTTGAGACCCTGTTCTGTTTTGTAATTCAGTTCATGTGTAGTCAAGTTTACATTCCGTGTATTAGTGATATCTTATGATGTTTCTTTTTCTGTGTGACGTAGTTCACGTAGAATCACCGTACCTGCATCCACTCACTATGCCGCTACGGGCCTGATGACACAGATTTCATTGCTGAGTGATATTGCATTGTACGTACGTGCCACAACTTCTTTATCCATTTTTTGCTTTCTGGGATATTTACCTGATACTGTAGACGAGCTTCTTGTGAACACAGCCGTTCCAAATATTGGGGTGGCTGTCTGTTTTTGATTTTAATTTCCGTAAGCTATAGGACCATAAGTGGAAGTGCCATAGGCTGTGTTGCTTTGTTTCTTACGTGTTTCAGGAAACACCATACACTTCTCCAGGGTGGCTGCTGGCAATTTACATCCTGCCAATCAGCATAACAAGGCTCCCTGTTCTCCATATCCTGTCCTACCTTTCTGGATTTTACACTTTTTTCAGATGTCCCTTTTGCCCGGGGGGGGGGGGGGGGGGCAGTGAGATTTCATTGTAGTGCAGATTTCCTTTACAGGCTTGCTTGGTTGGCCAAAAAGGGCGTATGCGTTTTTTCCTGAATATATTCAGGAAAAAACGCATACGCCCTTTTTGGCCAAGTGCATCATTGTCGACGTTGTGCCTCTTTTCCTATGCTTTCAGGGCAATTCCAGTCTACCCGCTGCAATCGTTTTCCTGAAATTCTGTCCCGCTTTCAAGTCCCCTTCGCAGGCTTACTTCAATATATTTTTGGAGGATAGCTGTCATTTATAACTCTGCAGGTTTGTGAAGTACAGTGCCCCTGAGCTCCTTTCTTCAACTCGCTTTCTTGTGAGCTGGGCACAAAACCGCAGGATTGCTTCAGGCCCTAATCTGTTTCCAGCAGGGCACACTGAGCCTTTGTTTAATTCCTCTTCCTGGTGGGCAATGAGCGTTACATTTGCCCGTGCAGACACCTACAGCTAGTCTCTCATTGGTTCTCCCTATTCCTGTTCATCTTGCACAGAAATGGCAAGCTGTGCCAAACAGGAGGTTAAAGGCACTGACTCTCCAAGCGGGGAGAGTGTTAGTAAAGCATCTGGAATGGTGAACCCGAGGACCAGGATACGAAAACTGAGATGCATTTTAAATCGTTTCCCAATCACACGGTGGACGATACTCTGGGTTTCCCATGCATGTTTTAGCTGGAGGAAGAATGCCTTGAACCTGGAGAGTTGGGACCCATGGAATGGGTACCATGCAGTTTGACTTCAAAGGGTCTGCATTTGCTCACCGAAACTCACCAGTGCTATCAGCCTGAAGTGTCCAGCCTTATGTCTCAACCAGCTCTGGGTGTAGATGTGGTCAATCCCGGTTGCATCACATGACCTGAGTGAATTATTTAAGAATTGCTCTCTATTTCACTGTCTTTGTGTTTTGTTTTCGAAATTTATTTTGATAATGGGATTTATCGGATTTTCACTGCCGCATTTCCGCCGCTGTACACACGCTTGATTCTCTTACGGAGACATATATATCCATGGGTTTTAAGATTCTTCCTAGTCAGGTATATTCCTAGGCGTTGAATATGTGGTGTTGAGTCCATTTCGTTGAGCAAGGAGTAGGTCTTGTCTATTACATATTTGGCTTATGGAATGTTATCTGTGCTAATTTCAGTCTCTGGTTTTATGCAGCACCCCAACGCACCTTTCCCCATAAGCAAGCACTAGTTGGTTTTCTAAATTTGAGACCCTGTTCTGTTTTGTAATTCAGTTCATGTGTAGTGAAGTTTACATTCCGTGTATTAGTGATATCTTATGATGTTTCTTTTTCTGTGTGACGTAGTTCACGTAGAATCACCGTACCTGCATCCACTCACTATGCCGCAACGGGCCTGATGACACAGATTTCATTGCTGAGTGATATTGCATTGCACGTACGTGCCACAACTTCTTTATCCATTTTTTGCTTTCTGGGATATTTACCTGATACTGTAGACGAGCTTCTTGTGAACACAGCCGTCCCAAATATTGGGGTGGCTGTCTGTTTTTGATTTTAATTTCCGTAAGCTATAGGACCATAAGTGGAAGTGCCATAGGCTGTGTTGCTTTGTTTCTTACGTGTTTCAGGAAACACCATACACTTCTCCAGGGTGGCTGCTGGCAATTTACATCCTGCCAATCAGCATAACAAGGCTCCCTGTTCTCCATATCCGGTCCTACCTTTCTGGATTTTACACTTTTTTCAGATGGCCCTTTTGCCCGGGGGACAGTGAGATTTCATTGTAGTGCAGATTTCCTTTACAGGCTTGCTTGGTTGGCCAAAAAGGGCGTATGCGTTTTTTCCTGAATATATTCAGGAAAAAACGCATACGCCCTTTTTGGCCAAGTGCATCATTGTCGACGTTGTGCCTCTTTTCCTATGCTTTCAGGGCAATTCCAGTCTACCCCCTGCAATCGTTTTCCTGAAATTCAGCCCCGCTTTCAAGTCCCCTTCGCAGGCTTACTTCAATATATTTTTGGAGGATAGCTGTCATTTATAACTCTGCAGGTTTGTGAAGTACAGTGCCCCTGAGCTCCTTTCTTCAACTCGCTTTCTTGTGAGCTGGGCACAAAACCGCAGGATTGCTTCAGGCCCTAATCTGTTTCCAGCAGGGCACACTGAGCCTTTGTTTAATTCCTCTTCCTGGTGGGCAATGAGCGTTACATTTGCCCGTGCAGACACCTACAGCTAGTCTCTCATTAGTTCTCCCTATTCCTGTTCATCTTGCACAGAAATGGCAAGCTGTGCCAAACAGGAGGTTAAAGGCACTGACTCTCCAAGGGGGGAGAGTGTTAGTAAAGCATCTGGAATGGTGAACCCGAGGACCAGGATACGAAAACTGAGATGCATTTTAAATCGTTTCCCAATCACACGGTGGACAATACTCTGGGTTTCCCATGCATGTTTTAGCTGGAGGAAGAATGCCTTGAACCTGGAGAGTTGGGACCCATGGAATGGGTACCATGCAGTATGACTTCAAAGGGTCTGCATTTGCTCACCGAAACTCACCAGTGCTATCAGCCAGAAGTGTCCAGCCTTATGTCTCAACCAGCTCTGGGTGTAGATGTGGTCAATCCCGGTTGCATCACATGACCTGAGTGAATTATTTAAGAATTGCTCTCTATTTCACTGTCTTTGTGTTTTGTTTTCGAAATTTATTTTGATAATGGGATTTATCGGATTTTCACTGCTGCATTTCCGCCGCTGTACACACGCTTGATTCTCTTACGGAGACATATATATCCATGGGTTTTAAGATTCTTCCTAGTCAGGTATATT
Organism: Phocoena phocoena; assembly: GCF_963924675.1. Taxonomy (NCBI): domain Eukaryota; kingdom Metazoa; phylum Chordata; class Mammalia; order Artiodactyla; family Phocoenidae; genus Phocoena; species Phocoena phocoena. The sequence continues at coordinate 844,931 of NW_027077425.1, forward strand.
CCTAGGCGTTGAATATGTGGTGTTGGGTCCATTTCGTTGAGCAAGGAGTAGGTCTTGTCTATTACATATTTGGCTTATGGAAAGTTATCTGTGCTAATTTCAGTCTCTGGTTTTATGCAGCACCCCAAGGCACCTTTCCCCATAAGCAAGCACTAGTTGGTTTTCTAAATTTGAGACCCTGTTCTTTTTTGTAATTCAGTTCATGTGTAGTCAAGTTTACATTCCGTGTATTAGTGATATCTTATGATGTTTCTTTTTCTGTGTGACGTAGTTCACGTAGAATCACCGTACCTGCATCCACTCACTATGCCGCTACGGGCCTGATGACACAGATTTCATTGCTGAGTGATATTGCATTGTACGTACGTGCCACAACTTCTTTATCCATTTTTTGCTTTCTGGGATATTTACCTGATACTGTAGACGAGCTTCTTGTGAACACAGCCGTCCCAAATATTGGGGTGGCTGTCTGTTTTTGATTTTAATTTCCGTAAGCTATAGGACCATAAGTGGAAGTGCCATAGGCTGTGTTGCTTTGTTTCTTACGTGTTTCAAGAAACACCATACACTTCTCCAGGGTGGCTGCTGGCAATTTACATCCTGCCAATCAGCATAACAAGGCTCCCTGTTCTCCATATCCTGTCCTACCTTTCTGGATTTTACACTTTTTTCAGATGGCCCTTTTGCCCGGGGGGGCAGTGAGATTTCATTGTAGTGCAGATTTCCTTTACAGGCTTGCTTGGTTGGCCAAAAAGGGCGTATGCGTTTTTTCCTGAATATATTCAGGAAAAAACGCATACGCCCTTTTTGGCCAAGTGCATCATTGTCGACGTTGTGCCTCTTTTCCTATGCTTTCAGGGCAATTCCAGTCTACACCCTGCAATCGTTTTCCTGAAATTCAGCCCCGCTTTCAAGTCCCCTTCGCAGGCTTACTTCAATATATTTTTGGAGGATAGCTGTCATTTATAACTCTGCAGGTTTGTGAAGTACAGTGCCCCTGAGCTCCTTTCTTCAACTCACTTTCTTGTGAGCTGGGCACAAAACCGCAGGATTGCTTCAGGCCCTAATCTGTTTCCAGCAGGGCACACTGAGCCTTTGTTTAATTCCTCTTCCTGGTGGGCAATGAGCGTTACATTTGCCCGTGCAGACACCTACAGCTAGTCTCTCATTGGTTCTCCCTATTCCTGTTCATCTTGCACAGAAATGGCAAGCTGTGCCAAACAGGAGGTTAAAGGCACTGACTCTCCAAGGGGGGAGAGTGTTAGTAAAGCATCTGGAATGGTGAACCCGAGGACCAGGATACGAAAACTGAGATGCATTTTAAATCGTTTCCCAATAACACGGTGGACGATACTCTGGGTTTCCCATGCATGTTTTAGCTGGAGGAAGAATGCCTTGAACCTGGAGAGTTGGGACCCATGGAATGGGTACCATGCAGTATGACTTCAAAGGGTCTGCATTTGCTCACCGAAACTCACCAGTGCTATCAGCCAGAAGTGTCCAGCCTTATGTCTCAACCAGCTCTGGGTGTAGATGTGGTCAATCCCGGTTGCATCACATGCCCTGAGTGAATTATTTAAGAATTGCTCTCTATTTCACTGTCTTTGTGTTTTGTTTTCGAAATTTATTTTGATAATGGGATTTATCGGATTTTCACTGCTGCATTTCCGCCGCTGTACACAGGCTTGATTCTCTTACGGAGACATATATATCCATGAGTTTTAAGATTCTTCCTAGTCAGGTATATTCCTAGGCGTTGAATATGTGGTGTTGAGTCCATTTCGTTGAGCAAGGAGTAGGTCTTGTCTATTACATATTTGGCTTATGGAATGTTATCTGTGCTAATTTCAGTCTCTGGTTTTATGCAGCACCCCAACGCACCTTTCCCCATAAGCAAGCACTAGTTGGTTTTCTAAATTTGAGACCCTGTTCTGTTTTGTAATTCAGTTCATGTGTAGTGAAGTTTACATTCCGTGTATTAGTGATATCTTATGATGTTTCTTTTTCTGTGTGACGTAGTTCACGTAGAATCACCGTACCTGCATCCACTTACTATGCCGCTACGGGCCTGATGACACAGATTTCATTGCTGAGTGATATTGCATTGCACGTACGTGCCACAACTTCTTTATCCATTTTTTGCTTTCTGGGATATTTACCTGAAACTGTAGACGAGCTTCTTGTGAACACAGCCGTCCCAAATATTGGGGTGGCTGTCTGTTTTTGATTTTAATTTCCGTAAGCTATAGGACCATAAGTGGAAGTGCCATAGGCTGTGTTGCTTTGTTTCTTACGTGTTTCAGGAAACACCATACACTTCTCCAGGGTGGCTGCTGGCATTTTACATCCTGCCAATCAGCATAACAAGGCTCCCTGTTCTCCATATCCTGTCCTACCTTTCTGGATTTTACACTTTTTTCTGATGGCCCTTTTGCCCGGGGGGGCAGTGAGATTTCATTGTAGTGCAGATTTCCTTTACAGGCTTGCTTGGTTGGCCAAAAAGGGCGTATGCGTTTTTTCCTGAATATATTCAGGAAAAAACGCATACGCCCTTTTTGGCCAAGTGCATCATTGTCGACGTTGTGCCTCTTTTCCTATGCTTTCAGGGCAATTCCAGTCTACCCCCTGCAATCGTTTTCCTGAAATTCTGCCCCGCTTTCAAGTCCCCTTCGCAGGCTTACTTCAATATATTTTTGGAGGATAGCTGTCATTTATAACTCTGCAGGTTTGTGAAGTACAGTGCCCCTGAGCTCCTTTCTTCAACTCGCTTTCTTGTGAGCTGGGCACAAAACCGCAGGATTGCTTCAGGCCCTAATCTGTTTCCAGCAGGGCACACTGAGCCTTTGTTTAATTCCTCTTCCTGGTGGGCAATGAGCGTTACATTTGCCCGTGCAGACACCTACAGCTAGTCTCTCATTGGTTCTCCCTATTCCTGTTCATCTTGCACAGAAATTGCAAGCTGTGCCAAACAGGAGGTTAAAGGCACTGACTCTCCAAGCGGGGAGAGTGTTAGTAAAGCATCTGGAATGGTGAACCCGAGGACCAGGATACGACAACTGAGATGCATTTTAAATCGTTTCCCAGTCACACGGTGGACGATACTCTGGGTTTCCCATGCATGTTTTAGCTGGAGGAAGAATGCCTTGAACCTGGAGAGTTGGGACCCATGGAATGGGTACCATGCAGTATGACTTCAAAGGGTCTGCATTTGCTCACCGAAACTCACCAGTGCTATCAGCCAGAAGTGTCCAGCCTTATGTCTCAACCAGCTCTGGGTGTAGATGTGGTCAATCCCGGTTGCATCACATGACCTGAGTGAATTATTTAAGAATTGCTCTCTATTTCACTGTCTTTGTGTTTTGTTTTCGAAATTTATTTTGATAATGGGATTTATCGGATTTTCACTGCCGCATTTCCGCCGCTGTACACACGCTTGATTCTCTTACGGAGACATATATATCCATGGGTTTTAAGATTCTTCCTAGTCAGGTATATTCCTAGGCGTTGAATATGTGGTGTTGAGTCCATTTCGTTGAGCAAGGAGTAGGTCTTGTCTATTACATATTTGGCTTATGGAATGTTATCTGTGCTAATTTCAGTCTCTGGTTTTATGCAGCACCCCAACGCACCTTTCCCCATAAGCAAGCACTAGTTGGTTTTCTAAATTTGAGACCCTGTTCTGTTTTGTAATTCAGTTCATGTGTAGTGAAGTTTACATTCCGTGTATTAGTGATATCTTATGATGTTTCTTTTTCTGTGTGACGTAGTTCACGTAGAATCACCGTACCTGCATCCACTCACTATGCCGCAACGGGCCTGATGACACAGATTTCATTGCTGAGTGATATTGCATTGCACGTACGTGCCACAACTTCTTTATCCATTTTTTGCTTTCTGGGATATTTACCTGATACTGTAGACGAGCTTCTTGTGAACACAGCCGTCCCAAATATTGGGGTGGCTGTCTGTTTTTGATTTTAATTTCCGTAAGCTATAGGACCATAAGTGGAAGTGCCATAGGCTGTGTTGCTTTGTTTCTTACGTGTTTCAGGAAACACCATACACTTCTCCAGGGTGGCTGCTGGCAATTTACATCCTGCCAATCAGCATAACAAGGCTCCCTGTTCTCCATATCCGGTCCTACCTTTCTGGATTTTACACTTTTTTCAGATGGCCCTTTTGCCCGGGGGACAGTGAGATTTCATTGTAGTGCAGATTTCCTTTACAGGCTTGCTTGGTTGGCCAAAAAGGGCGTATGCGTTTTTTCCTGAATATATTCAGGAAAAAACGCATACGCCCTTTTTGGCCAAGTGCATCATTGTCGACGTTGTGCCTCTTTTCCTATGCTTTCAGGGCAATTCCAGTCTACCCCCTGCAATCGTTTTCCTGAAATTCAGCCCCGCTTTCAAGTCCCCTTCGCAGGCTTACTTCAATATATTTTTGGAGGATAGCTGTCATTTATAACTCTGCAGGTTTGTGAAGTACAGTGCCCCTGAGCTCCTTTCTTCAACTCGCTTTCTTGTGAGCTGGGCACAAAACCGCAGGATTGCTTCAGGCCCTAATCTGTTTCCAGCAGGGCACACTGAGCCTTTGTTTAATTCCTCTTCCTGGTGGGCAATGAGCGTTACATTTGCCCGTGCAGACACCTACAGCTAGTCTCTCATTAGTTCTCCCTATTCCTGTTCATCTTGCACAGAAATGGCAAGCTGTGCCAAACAGGAGGTTAAAGGCACTGACTCTCCAAGGGGGGAGAGTGTTAGTAAAGCATCTGGAATGGTGAACCCGAGGACCAGGATACGAAAACTGAGATGCATTTTAAATCGTTTCCCAATCACACGGTGGACAATACTCTGGGTTTCCCATGCATGTTTTAGCTGGAGGAAGAATGCCTTGAACCTGGAGAGTTGGGACCCATGGAATGGGTACCATGCAGTATGACTTCAAAGGGTCTGCATTTGCTCACCGAAACTCACCAGTGCTATCAGCCAGAAGTGTCCAGCCTTATGTCTCAACCAGCTCTGGGTGTAGATGTGGTCAATCCCGGTTGCATCACATGACCTGAGTGAATTATTTAAGAATTGCTCTCTATTTCACTGTCTTTGTGTTTTGTTTTCGAAATTTATTTTGATAATGGGATTTATCGGATTTTCACTGCTGCATTTCCGCCGCTGTACACACGCTTGATTCTCTTACGGAGACATATATATCCATGGGTTTTAAGATTCTTCCTAGTCAGGTATATTCCTAGGCGTTGAATATGTGGTGTTGGGTCCATTTCGTTGAGCAAGGAGTAGGTCTTGTCTATTACATATTTGGCTTATGGAAAGTTATCTGTGCTAATTTCAGTCTCTGGTTTTATGCAGCACCCCAAGGCACCTTTCCCCATAAGCAAGCACTAGTTGGTTTTCTAAATTTGAGACCCTGTTCTTTTTTGTAATTCAGTTCATGTGTAGTCAAGTTTACATTCCGTGTATTAGTGATATCTTATGATGTTTCTTTTTCTGTGTGACGTAGTTCACGTAGAATCACCGTACCTGCATCCACTCACTATGCCGCTACGGGCCTGATGACACAGATTTCATTGCTGAGTGATATTGCATTGTACGTACGTGCCACAACTTCTTTATCCATTTTTTGCTTTCTGGGATATTTACCTGATACTGTAGACGAGCTTCTTGTGAACACAGCCGTCCCAAATATTGGGGTGGCTGTCTGTTTTTGATTTTAATTTCCGTAAGCTATAGGACCATAAGTGGAAGTGCCATAGGCTGTGTTGCTTTGTTTCTTACGTGTTTCAAGAAACACCATACACTTCTCCAGGGTGGCTGCTGGCAATTTACATCCTGCCAATCAGCATAACAAGGCTCCCTGTTCTCCATATCCTGTCCTACCTTTCTGGATTTTACACTTTTTTCAGATGGCCCTTTTGCCCGGGGGGGCAGTGAGATTTCATTGTAGTGCAGATTTCCTTTACAGGCTTGCTTGGTTGGCCAAAAAGGGCGTATGCGTTTTTTCCTGAATATATTCAGGAAAAAACGCATACGCCCTTTTTGGCCAAGTGCATCATTGTCGACGTTGTGCCTCTTTTCCTATGCTTTCAGGGCAATTCCAGTCTACACCCTGCAATCGTTTTCCTGAAATTCAGCCCCGCTTTCAAGTCCCCTTCGCAGGCTTACTTCAATATATTTTTGGAGGATAGCTGTCATTTATAACTCTGCAGGTTTGTGAAGTACAGTGCCCCTGAGCTCCTTTCTTCAACTCACTTTCTTGTGAGCTGGGCACAAAACCGCAGGATTGCTTCAGGCCCTAATCTGTTTCCAGCAGGGCACACTGAGCCTTTGTTTAATTCCTCTTCCTGGTGGGCAATGAGCGTTACATTTGCCCGTGCAGACACCTACAGCTAGTCTCTCATTGGTTCTCCCTATTCCTGTTCATCTTGCACAGAAATGGCAAGCTGTGCCAAACAGGAGGTTAAAGGCACTGACTCTCCAAGGGGGGAGAGTGTTAGTAAAGCATCTGGAATGGTGAACCCGAGGACCAGGATACGAAAACTGAGATGCATTTTAAATCGTTTCCCAATAACACGGTGGACGATACTCTGGGTTTCCCATGCATGTTTTAGCTGGAGGAAGAATGCCTTGAACCTGGAGAGTTGGGACCCATGGAATGGGTACCATGCAGTATGACTTCAAAGGGTCTGCATTTGCTCACCGAAACTCACCAGTGCTATCAGCCAGAAGTGTCCAGCCTTATGTCTCAACCAGCTCTGGGTGTAGATGTGGTCAATCCCGGTTGCATCACATGCCCTGAGTGAATTATTTAAGAATTGCTCTCTATTTCACTGTCTTTGTGTTTTGTTTTCGAAATTTATTTTGATAATGGGATTTATCGGATTTTCACTGCTGCATTTCCGCCGCTGTACACAGGCTTGATTCTCTTACGGAGACATATATATCCATGAGTTTTAAGATTCTTCCTAGTCAGGTATATTCCTAGGCGTTGAATATGTGGTGTTGAGTCCATTTCGTTGAGCAAGGAGTAGGTCTTGTCTATTACATATTTGGCTTATGGAATGTTATCTGTGCTAATTTCAGTCTCTGGTTTTATGCAGCACCCCAACGCACCTTTCCCCATAAGCAAGCACTAGTTGGTTTTCTAAATTTGAGACCCTGTTCTGTTTTGTAATTCAGTTCATGTGTAGTGAAGTTTACATTCCGTGTATTAGTGATATCTTATGATGTTTCTTTTTCTGTGTGACGTAGTTCACGTAGAATCACCGTACCTGCATCCACTTACTATGCCGCTACGGGCCTGATGACACAGATTTCATTGCTGAGTGATATTGCATTGCACGTACGTGCCACAACTTCTTTATCCATTTTTTGCTTTCTGGGATATTTACCTGAAACTGTAGACGAGCTTCTTGTGAACACAGCCGTCCCAAATATTGGGGTGGCTGTCTGTTTTTGATTTTAATTTCCGTAAGCTATAGGACCATAAGTGGAAGTGCCATAGGCTGTGTTGCTTTGTTTCTTACGTGTTTCAGGAAACACCATACACTTCTCCAGGGTGGCTGCTGGCATTTTACATCCTGCCAATCAGCATAACAAGGCTCCCTGTTCTCCATATCCTGTCCTACCTTTCTGGATTTTACACTTTTTTCTGATGGCCCTTTTGCCCGGGGGGGCAGTGAGATTTCATTGTAGTGCAGATTTCCTTTACAGGCTTGCTTGGTTGGCCAAAAAGGGCGTATGCGTTTTTTCCTGAATATATTCAGGAAAAAACGCATACGCCCTTTTTGGCCAAGTGCATCATTGTCGACGTTGTGCCTCTTTTCCTATGCTTTCAGGGCAATTCCAGTCTACCCCCTGCAATCGTTTTCCTGAAATTCAGCCCCGCTTTCAAGTCCCCTTCGCAGGCTTACTTCAATATATTTTTGGAGGATAGCTGTCATTTATAACTCTGCAGGTTTGTGAAGTACAGTGCCCCTGAGCTCCTTTCTTCAACTCGCTTTCTTGTGAGCTGGGCACAAAACCGCAGGATTGCTTCAGGCCCTAATCTGTTTCCAGCAGGGCACACTGAGCCTTTGTTTAATTCCTCTTCCTGGTGGGCAATGAGCGTTACATTTGCCCGTGCAGACACCTACAGCTAGTCTCTCATTGGTTCTCCCTATTCCTGTTCATCTTGCACAGAAATTGCAAGCTGTGCCAAACAGGAGGTTAAAGGCACTGACTCTCCAAGCGGGGAGAGTGTTAGTAAAGCATCTGGAATGGTGAACCCGAGGACCAGGAAACGAAAACTGAGATGCATTTTAAATCATTTCCCAATCACACGGTGGACGATACTCTGGGTTTCCCATGCATGTTTTAGCTGGAGGAAGAATCCCTTGAACCTGGAGAGTTGGGACCCATGGAATGGGTACCATGCAGTATGACTTCAAAGGGTCTGCATTTGCTCACCGAAACTCACCAGTGCTATCAGCCTGAAGTGTCCAGCCTTATGTCTCAACCAGCTCTGGGTGTAGATGTGGTCAATCCCGGTTGCATCACATGCCCTGAGTGAATTAGTTAAGAATTGCTCTCTATTTCACTGTCTTTGTGTTTTGTTTTCGAAATTTATTTTGATAATGGGATTTATCGGATTTTCACTGCTGCGTTTCGGCCGCTGTACACACGCTTGATTCTCTTACGGAGACATATATATCCATGGGTTTTAAGATTCTTCCTAGTCAGGTATATTCCTAGGCGTTGAATATGTGGTGTTGGGTCCATTTCGTTGAGCAAGGAGTAGGTCTTGTCTATTACGTATTTGGCTTATGGAAAGTTATCTGTGCTAATTTCAGTCTCTGGTTTTATGCAGCACCCCAAGGCACCTTTCCCCATAAGCAAGCACTAGTTGGTTTTCTAAATTTGAGACCCTGTTCTTTTTTGTAATTCAGTTCATGTGTAGTCAAGTTTACATTCCGTGTATTAGTGATATCTTATGATGTTTCTTTTTCTGTGTGACGTAGTTCACGTAGAATCACCGTACCTGCATCCACTCACTATGCCGCTACGGGCCTGATGACACAGATTTCATTGCTGAGTGATATTGCATTGTACGTACGTGCCACAACTTCTTTATCCATTTTTTGCTTTCTGGGATATTTACCTGATACTGTAGACGAGCTTCTTGTGAACACAGCCGTCCCAAATATTGGGGTGGCTGTCTGTTTTTGATTTTAATTTCCGTAAGCTATAGGACCATAAGTGGAAGTGCCATAGGCTGTGTTGCTTTGTTTCTTACGTGTTTCAAGAAACACCATACACTTCTCCAGGGTGGCTGCTGGCAATTTACATCCTGCCAATCAGCATAACAAGGCTCCCTGTTCTCCATATCCTGTCCTACCTTTCTGGATTTTACACTTTTTTCAGATGGCCCTTTTGCCCGGGGGGGCAGTGAGATTTCATTGTAGTGCAGATTTCCTTTACAGGCTTGCTTGGTTGGCCAAAAAGGGCGTATGCGTTTTTTCCTGAATATATTCAGGAAAAAACGCATACGCCCTTTTTGGCCAAGTGCATCATTGTCGACGTTGTGCCTCTTTTCCTATGCTTTCAGGGCAATTCCAGTCTACCCCCTGCAATCGTTTTCCTGAAATTCAGCCCCGCTTTCAAGTCCCCTTCGCAGGCTTACTTCAATATATTTTTGGAGGATAGCTGTCATTTATAACTCTGCAGGTTTGTGAAGTACAGTGCCCCTGAGCTCCTTTCTTCAACTCGCTTTCTTGTGAGCTGGGCACAAAACCGCAGGATTGCTTCAGGCCCTAATCTGTTTCCAGCAGGGCACACTGAGCCTTTGTTTAATTCCTCTTCCTGGTGGGCAATGAGCGTTACATTTGCCCGTGCAGACACCTACAGCTAGTCTCTCATTGGTTCTCCCTATTCCTGTTCATCTTGCACAGAAATTGCAAGCTGTGCCAAACAGGAGGTTAAAGGCACTGACTCTCCAAGCGGGGAGAGTGTTAGTAAAGCATCTGGAATGGTGAACCCGAGGACCAGGAAACGAAAACTGAGATGCATTTTAAATCATTTCCCAATCACACGGTGGACGATACTCTGGGTTTCCCATGCATGTTTTAGCTGGAGGAAGAATCCCTTGAACCTGGAGAGTTGGGACCCATGGAATGGGTACCATGCAGTATGACTTCAAAGGGTCTGCATTTGCTCACCGAAACTCACCAGTGCTATCAGCCTGAAGTGTCCAGCCTTATGTCTCAACCAGCTCTGGGTGTAGATGTGGTCAATCCCGGTTGCATCACATGCCCTGAGTGAATTAGTTAAGAATTGCTCTCTATTTCACTGTCTTTGTGTTTTGTTTTCGAAATTTATTTTGATAATGGGATTTATCGGATTTTCACTGCTGCGTTTCGGCCGCTGTACACACGCTTGATTCTCTTACGGAGACATATATATCCATGGGTTTTAAGATTCTTCCTAGTCAGGTATATTCCTAGGCGTTGAATATGTGGTGTTGGGTCCATTTCGTTGAGCAAGGAGTAGGTCTTGTCTATTACGTATTTGGCTTATGGAAAGTTATCTGTGCTAATTTCAGTCTCTGGTTTTATGCAGCACCCCAAGGCACCTTTCCCCATAAGCAAGCACTAGTTGGTTTTCTAAATTTGAGACCCTGTTCTTTTTTGTAATTCAGTTCATGTGTAGTCAAGTTTACATTCCGTGTATTAGTGATATCTTATGATGTTTCTTTTTCTGTGTGACGTAGTTCACGTAGAATCACCGTACCTGCATCCACTCACTATGCCGCTACGGGCCTGATGACACAGATTTCATTGCTGAGTGATATTGCATTGTACGTACGTGCCACAACTTCTTTATCCATTTTTTGCTTTCTGGGATATTTACCTGATACTGTAGACGAGCTTCTTGTGAACACAGCCGTCCCAAATATTGGGGTGGCTGTCTGTTTTTGATTTTAATTTCCGTAAGCTATAGGACCATAAGTGGAAGTGCCATAGGCTGTGTTGCTTTGTTTCTTACGTGTTTCAAGAAACACCATACACTTCTCCAGGGTGGCTGCTGGCAATTTACATCCTGCCAATCAGCATAACAAGGCTCCCTGTTCTCCATATCCTGTCCTACCTTTCTGGATTTTACACTTTTTTCAGATGGCCCTTTTGCCCGGGGGGGCAGTGAGATTTCATTGTAGTGCAGATTTCCTTTACAGGCTTGCTTGGTTGGCCAAAAAGGGCGTATGCGTTTTTTCCTGAATATATTCAGGAAAAAACGCATACGCCCTTTTTGGCCAAGTGCATCATTGTCGACGTTGTGCCTCTTTTCCTATGCTTTCAGGGCAATTCCAGTCTACCCCCTGCAATCGTTTTCCTGAAATTCAGCCCCGCTTTCAAGTCCCCTTCGCAGGCTTACTTCAATATATTTTTGGAGGATAGCTGTCATTTATAACTCTGCAGGTTTGTGAAGTACAGTGCCCCTGAACTCCTTTCTTCAACTCGCTTTCTTGTGAGCTGGGCACAAAACCGCAGGATTGCTTCAGGCCCTAATCTGTTTCCAGCAGGGCACACTGAGCCTTTGTTTAATTCCTCTTCCTGGTGGGCAACGAGCGTTACATTTGCCCGTGCAGACACCTACAGCTAGTCTCTCATTGGTTCTCCCTATTCCTGTTCATCTTGCACAGAAATTGCAAGTTGTGCGAAACAGGAGGTAAAGGCACTGACTCTCCAAGCGGGGAGAGTGATAGTAAATCATCTGGAATGGTGAACCCGAGGACCAGGATACGAAAACTGAGATGCATTTTAAATCGTTTCCCAATCACACGGTGGACGATACTCTGGGTTTCCCATGCATGTTTTAGCTGGAGGAAGAATGCCTTGAACCTGGAGAGTTGGGACCCATGGAATGGGTACCATGCAGTATGACTTCAAAGGGTCTGCATTTGCTCACCGAAACTCACCAGTGCTATCAGCCAGAAGTGTCCAGCCTTATGTCTCAACCAGCTCTGGGTGTAGATGTGGTCAATCCCGGTTGCATCACATGCCCTGAGTGAATTATTTAAAAATTGCTCTCTATTTCACTGTCTTTGTGTTTTGTTTTCGAAATTTATTTTGATAATGGGATTTATCGGATTTTCACTGCCGCATTTCCGCCGCTGTACACACGCTTGATTCTCTTACGGAGACATATATATCCATGGGTTTTAAGATTCTTCCTAGTCAGGTATATTCCTAGGCGTTGAATATGTGGTGTTGAGTCCATTTCGTTGAGCAAGGAGTAGGTCTTGTCTATTACATATTTGGCTTATGGAATGTTATCTGTGCTAATTTCAGTCTCTGGTTTTATGCAGCACCCCAACGCACCTTTCCCCATAAGCAAGCACTAGTTGGTTTTCTAAATTTGAGACCCTGTTCTGTTTTGTAATTCAGTTCATGTGTAGTGAAGTTTACATTCCGTGTATTAGTGATATCTTATGATGTTTCTTTTTCTGTGTGACGTAGTTCACGTAGAATCACCGTACCTGCATCCACTTACTATGCCGCTACGGGCCTGATGACACAGATTTCATTGCTGAGTGATATTGCATTGCACGTACGTGCCACAACTTCTTTATCCATTTTTTGCTTTCTGGGATATTTACCTGATACTGTAGACGAGCTTCTTGTGAACACAGCCGTCCCAAATATTGGGGTGGCTGTCTGTTTTTGATTTTCATTTCCATAAGCTATAGGACCATAAGTGGAAGTGCCATAGGCTGTGTTGCTTTGTTTCTTACGTGTTTCAGGAAACACCATACACTTCTCCAGGGTGGCTGCTGGCAATTTACATCCTGCCAATCAGCATAACAAGGCTCCCTGTTCTCCATATCCTGTCCTACCTTTCTGGATTTTACACTTTTTTCAGATGGCCCTTTTGCCCGGGGGGGCAGTGAGATTTCATTGTAGTGCAGATTTCCTTTACAGGCTTGCTTGGTTGGCCAAAAAGGGCGTATGCGTTTTTTCCTGAATATATTCAGGAAAAAACGCATACGCCCTTTTTGGCCAAGTGCATCATTGTCGACGTTGTGCCTCTTTTCCTATGCTTTCAGGGCAATTCCAGTCTACCCCCTGCAATCGTTTTCCTGAAATTCAGCCCCGCTTTCAAGTCCCCTTCGCAGGCTTACTTCAATATATTTTTGGAGGATAGCTGTCATTTATAACTCTGCAGGTTTGTGAAGTACAGTGCCCCTGAGCTCCTTTCTTCAAATCGCTTTCTTGTGAGCTGGGCACAAAACCGCAGGATTGCTTCAGGCCCTAATCTGTTTCCAGCAGGGCACACTGAGCCTTTGTTTAATTCCTCTTCCTGGTGGGCAATGAGCGTTACATTTGCCCGTGCAGACACCTACAGCTAGTCTCTCATTGGTTCTCCCTATTCCTGTTCATCTTGCACAGAAATTGCAAGCTGTGCCAAACAGGAGGTTAAAGGCACTGACTCTCCAAGCGGGGAGAGTGTTAGTAAAGCATCTGGAATGGTGAACCCGAGGACCAGGAAACGAAAACTGAGATGCATTTTAAATCATTTCCCAATCACACGGTGGACGATACTCTGGGTTTCCCATGCATGTTTTAGCTGGAGGAAGAATCCCTTGAACCTGGAGAGTTGGGACCCATGGAATGGGTACCATGCAGTATGACTTCAAAGGGTCTGCATTTGCTCACCGAAACTCACCAATGCTATCAGCCTGAAGTGTCCAGCCTTATGTCTCAACCAGCTCTGGGTGTAGATGTGGTCAATCCCGGTTGCATCACATGCCCTGAGTGAATTAGTTAAGAATTGCTCTCTATTTCACTGTCTTTGTGTTTTGTTTTCGAAATTTATTTTGATAATGGGATTTATCGGATTTTCACTGCTGCGTTTCGGCCGCTGTACACACGCTTGATTCTCTTACGGAGACATATATATCCATGGGTTTTAAGATTCTTCCTAGTCAGGTATATTCCTAGGCGTTGAATATGTGGTGTTGGGTCCATTTCGTTGAGCAAGGAGTAGGTCTTGTCTATTACATATTTGGCTTATGGAAAGTTATCTGTGCTAATTTCAGTCTCTGGTTTTATGCAGCACCCCAAGGCACCTTTCCCCATAAGCAAGCACTAGTTGGTTTTCTAAATTTGAGACCCTGTTCTTTTTTGTAATTCAGTTCATGTGTAGTCAAGTTTACATTCCGTGTATTAGTGATATCTTATGATGTTTCTTTTTCTGTGTGACGTAGTTCACGTAGAATCACCGTACCTGCATCCACTCACTATGCCGCTACGGGCCTGATGACACAGATTTCATTGCTGAGTGATATTGCATTGTACGTACGTGCCACAACTTCTTTATCCATTTTTTGCTTTCTGGGATATTTACCTGATACTGTAGACGAGCTTCTTGTGAACACAGCCGTCCCAAATATTGGGGTGGCTGTCTGTTTTTGATTTTAATTTCCGTAAGCTATAGGACCATAAGTGGAAGTGCCATAGGCTGTGTTGCTTTGTTTCTTACGTGTTTCAAGAAACACCATACACTTCTCCAGGGTGGCTGCTGGCAATTTACATCCTGCCAATCAGCATAACAAGGCTCCCTGTTCTCCATATCCTGTCCTACCTTTCTGGATTTTACACTTTTTTCAGATGGCCCTTTTGCCCGGGGGGGCAGTGAGATTTCATTGTAGTGCAGATTTCCTTTACAGGCTTGCTTGGTTGGCCAAAAAGGGCGTATGCGTTTTTTCCTGAATATATTCAGGAAAAAACGCATACGCCCTTTTTGGCCAAGTGCATCATTGTCGACGTTGTGCCTCTTTTCCTATGCTTTCAGGGCAATTCCAGTCTACACCCTGCAATCGTTTTCCTGAAATTCAGCCCCGCTTTCAAGTCCCCTTCGCAGGCTTACTTCAATATATTTTTGGAGGATAGCTGTCATTTATAACTCTGCAGGTTTGTGAAGTACAGTGCCCCTGAGCTCCTTTCTTCAACTCACTTTCTTGTGAGCTGGGCACAAAACCGCAGGATTGCTTCAGGCCCTAATCTGTTTCCAGCAGGGCACACTGAGCCTTTGTTTAATTCCTCTTCCTGGTGGGCAATGAGCGTTACATTTGCCCGTGCAGACACCTACAGCTAGTCTCTCATTGGTTCTCCCTATTCCTGTTCATCTTGCACAGAAATGGCAAGCTGTGCCAAACAGGAGGTTAAAGGCACTGACTCTCCAAGGGGGGAGAGTGTTAGTAAAGCATCTGGAATGGTGAACCCGAGGACCAGGATACGAAAACTGAGATGCATTTTAAATCGTTTCCCAATAACACGGTGGACGATACTCTGGGTTTCCCATGCATGTTTTAGCTGGAGGAAGAATGCCTTGAACCTGGAGAGTTGGGACCCATGGAATGGGTACCATGCAGTATGACTTCAAAGGGTCTGCATTTGCTCACCGAAACTCACCAGTGCTATCAGCCAGAAGTGTCCAGCCTTATGTCTCAACCAGCTCTGGGTGTAGATGTGGTCAA
Organism: Phocoena phocoena; assembly: GCF_963924675.1. Lineage (NCBI taxonomy): Eukaryota > Metazoa > Chordata > Mammalia > Artiodactyla > Phocoenidae > Phocoena > Phocoena phocoena. The sequence goes on from NW_027077425.1 coordinate 860,456, forward strand.
TCCCGGTTGCATCACATGCCCTGAGTGAATTATTTAAGAATTGCTCTCTATTTCACTGTCTTTGTGTTTTGTTTTCGAAATTTATTTTGATAATGGGATTTATCGGATTTTCACTGCTGCATTTCCGCCGCTGTACACAGGCTTGATTCTCTTACGGAGACATATATATCCATGAGTTTTAAGATTCTTCCTAGTCAGGTATATTCCTAGGCGTTGAATATGTGGTGTTGAGTCCATTTCGTTGAGCAAGGAGTAGGTCTTGTCTATTACATATTTGGCTTATGGAATGTTATCTGTGCTAATTTCAGTCTCTGGTTTTATGCAGCACCCCAACGCACCTTTCCCCATAAGCAAGCACTAGTTGGTTTTCTAAATTTGAGACCCTGTTCTGTTTTGTAATTCAGTTCATGTGTAGTGAAGTTTACATTCCGTGTATTAGTGATATCTTATGATGTTTCTTTTTCTGTGTGACGTAGTTCACGTAGAATCACCGTACCTGCATCCACTTACTATGCCGCTACGGGCCTGATGACACAGATTTCATTGCTGAGTGATATTGCATTGCACGTACGTGCCACAACTTCTTTATCCATTTTTTGCTTTCTGGGATATTTACCTGAAACTGTAGACGAGCTTCTTGTGAACACAGCCGTCCCAAATATTGGGGTGGCTGTCTGTTTTTGATTTTAATTTCCGTAAGCTATAGGACCATAAGTGGAAGTGCCATAGGCTGTGTTGCTTTGTTTCTTACGTGTTTCAGGAAACACCATACACTTCTCCAGGGTGGCTGCTGGCATTTTACATCCTGCCAATCAGCATAACAAGGCTCCCTGTTCTCCATATCCTGTCCTACCTTTCTGGATTTTACACTTTTTTCTGATGGCCCTTTTGCCCGGGGGGGCAGTGAGATTTCATTGTAGTGCAGATTTCCTTTACAGGCTTGCTTGGTTGGCCAAAAAGGGCGTATGCGTTTTTTCCTGAATATATTCAGGAAAAAACGCATACGCCCTTTTTGGCCAAGTGCATCATTGTCGACGTTGTGCCTCTTTTCCTATGCTTTCAGGGCAATTCCAGTCTACCCCCTGCAATCGTTTTCCTGAAATTCAGCCCCGCTTTCAAGTCCCCTTCGCAGGCTTACTTCAATATATTTTTGGAGGATAGCTGTCATTTATAACTCTGCAGGTTTGTGAAGTACAGTGCCCCTGAGCTCCTTTCTTCAACTCGCTTTCTTGTGAGCTGGGCACAAAACCGCAGGATTGCTTCAGGCCCTAATCTGTTTCCAGCAGGGCACACTGAGCCTTTGTTTAATTCCTCTTCCTGGTGGGCAATGAGCGTTACATTTGCCCGTGCAGACACCTACAGCTAGTCTCTCATTGGTTCTCCCTATTCCTGTTCATCTTGCACAGAAATTGCAAGCTGTGCCAAACAGGAGGTTAAAGGCACTGACTCTCCAAGCGGGGAGAGTGTTAGTAAAGCATCTGGAATGGTGAACCCGAGGACCAGGAAACGAAAACTGAGATGCATTTTAAATCATTTCCCAATCACACGGTGGACGATACTCTGGGTTTCCCATGCATGTTTTAGCTGGAGGAAGAATCCCTTGAACCTGGAGAGTTGGGACCCATGGAATGGGTACCATGCAGTATGACTTCAAAGGGTCTGCATTTGCTCACCGAAACTCACCAGTGCTATCAGCCTGAAGTGTCCAGCCTTATGTCTCAACCAGCTCTGGGTGTAGATGTGGTCAATCCCGGTTGCATCACATGCCCTGAGTGAATTAGTTAAGAATTGCTCTCTATTTCACTGTCTTTGTGTTTTGTTTTCGAAATTTATTTTGATAATGGGATTTATCGGATTTTCACTGCTGCGTTTCGGCCGCTGTACACACGCTTGATTCTCTTACGGAGACATATATATCCATGGGTTTTAAGATTCTTCCTAGTCAGGTATATTCCTAGGCGTTGAATATGTGGTGTTGGGTCCATTTCGTTGAGCAAGGAGTAGGTCTTGTCTATTACGTATTTGGCTTATGGAAAGTTATCTGTGCTAATTTCAGTCTCTGGTTTTATGCAGCACCCCAAGGCACCTTTCCCCATAAGCAAGCACTAGTTGGTTTTCTAAATTTGAGACCCTGTTCTTTTTTGTAATTCAGTTCATGTGTAGTCAAGTTTACATTCCGTGTATTAGTGATATCTTATGATGTTTCTTTTTCTGTGTGACGTAGTTCACGTAGAATCACCGTACCTGCATCCACTCACTATGCCGCTACGGGCCTGATGACACAGATTTCATTGCTGAGTGATATTGCATTGTACGTACGTGCCACAACTTCTTTATCCATTTTTTGCTTTCTGGGATATTTACCTGATACTGTAGACGAGCTTCTTGTGAACACAGCCGTCCCAAATATTGGGGTGGCTGTCTGTTTTTGATTTTAATTTCCGTAAGCTATAGGACCATAAGTGGAAGTGCCATAGGCTGTGTTGCTTTGTTTCTTACGTGTTTCAAGAAACACCATACACTTCTCCAGGGTGGCTGCTGGCAATTTACATCCTGCCAATCAGCATAACAAGGCTCCCTGTTCTCCATATCCTGTCCTACCTTTCTGGATTTTACACTTTTTTCAGATGGCCCTTTTGCCCGGGGGGGCAGTGAGATTTCATTGTAGTGCAGATTTCCTTTACAGGCTTGCTTGGTTGGCCAAAAAGGGCGTATGCGTTTTTTCCTGAATATATTCAGGAAAAAACGCATACGCCCTTTTTGGCCAAGTGCATCATTGTCGACGTTGTGCCTCTTTTCCTATGCTTTCAGGGCAATTCCAGTCTACCCCCTGCAATCGTTTTCCTGAAATTCAGCCCCGCTTTCAAGTCCCCTTCGCAGGCTTACTTCAATATATTTTTGGAGGATAGCTGTCATTTATAACTCTGCAGGTTTGTGAAGTACAGTGCCCCTGAGCTCCTTTCTTCAACTCGCTTTCTTGTGAGCTGGGCACAAAACCGCAGGATTGCTTCAGGCCCTAATCTGTTTCCAGCAGGGCACACTGAGCCTTTGTTTAATTCCTCTTCCTGGTGGGCAATGAGCGTTACATTTGCCCGTGCAGACACCTACAGCTAGTCTCTCATTGGTTCTCCCTATTCCTGTTCATCTTGCACAGAAATTGCAAGCTGTGCCAAACAGGAGGTTAAAGGCACTGACTCTCCAAGCGGGGAGAGTGTTAGTAAAGCATCTGGAATGGTGAACCCGAGGACCAGGAAACGAAAACTGAGATGCATTTTAAATCATTTCCCAATCACACGGTGGACGATACTCTGGGTTTCCCATGCATGTTTTAGCTGGAGGAAGAATCCCTTGAACCTGGAGAGTTGGGACCCATGGAATGGGTACCATGCAGTATGACTTCAAAGGGTCTGCATTTGCTCACCGAAACTCACCAGTGCTATCAGCCTGAAGTGTCCAGCCTTATGTCTCAACCAGCTCTGGGTGTAGATGTGGTCAATCCCGGTTGCATCACATGCCCTGAGTGAATTAGTTAAGAATTGCTCTCTATTTCACTGTCTTTGTGTTTTGTTTTCGAAATTTATTTTGATAATGGGATTTATCGGATTTTCACTGCTGCGTTTCGGCCGCTGTACACACGCTTGATTCTCTTACGGAGACATATATATCCATGGGTTTTAAGATTCTTCCTAGTCAGGTATATTCCTAGGCGTTGAATATGTGGTGTTGGGTCCATTTCGTTGAGCAAGGAGTAGGTCTTGTCTATTACGTATTTGGCTTATGGAAAGTTATCTGTGCTAATTTCAGTCTCTGGTTTTATGCAGCACCCCAAGGCACCTTTCCCCATAAGCAAGCACTAGTTGGTTTTCTAAATTTGAGACCCTGTTCTTTTTTGTAATTCAGTTCATGTGTAGTCAAGTTTACATTCCGTGTATTAGTGATATCTTATGATGTTTCTTTTTCTGTGTGACGTAGTTCACGTAGAATCACCGTACCTGCATCCACTCACTATGCCGCTACGGGCCTGATGACACAGATTTCATTGCTGAGTGATATTGCATTGTACGTACGTGCCACAACTTCTTTATCCATTTTTTGCTTTCTGGGATATTTACCTGATACTGTAGACGAGCTTCTTGTGAACACAGCCGTCCCAAATATTGGGGTGGCTGTCTGTTTTTGATTTTAATTTCCGTAAGCTATAGGACCATAAGTGGAAGTGCCATAGGCTGTGTTGCTTTGTTTCTTACGTGTTTCAAGAAACACCATACACTTCTCCAGGGTGGCTGCTGGCAATTTACATCCTGCCAATCAGCATAACAAGGCTCCCTGTTCTCCATATCCTGTCCTACCTTTCTGGATTTTACACTTTTTTCAGATGGCCCTTTTGCCCGGGGGGGCAGTGAGATTTCATTGTAGTGCAGATTTCCTTTACAGGCTTGCTTGGTTGGCCAAAAAGGGCGTATGCGTTTTTTCCTGAATATATTCAGGAAAAAACGCATACGCCCTTTTTGGCCAAGTGCATCATTGTCGACGTTGTGCCTCTTTTCCTATGCTTTCAGGGCAATTCCAGTCTACCCCCTGCAATCGTTTTCCTGAAATTCAGCCCCGCTTTCAAGTCCCCTTCGCAGGCTTACTTCAATATATTTTTGGAGGATAGCTGTCATTTATAACTCTGCAGGTTTGTGAAGTACAGTGCCCCTGAACTCCTTTCTTCAACTCGCTTTCTTGTGAGCTGGGCACAAAACCGCAGGATTGCTTCAGGCCCTAATCTGTTTCCAGCAGGGCACACTGAGCCTTTGTTTAATTCCTCTTCCTGGTGGGCAACGAGCGTTACATTTGCCCGTGCAGACACCTACAGCTAGTCTCTCATTGGTTCTCCCTATTCCTGTTCATCTTGCACAGAAATTGCAAGTTGTGCGAAACAGGAGGTAAAGGCACTGACTCTCCAAGCGGGGAGAGTGATAGTAAATCATCTGGAATGGTGAACCCGAGGACCAGGATACGAAAACTGAGATGCATTTTAAATCGTTTCCCAATCACACGGTGGACGATACTCTGGGTTTCCCATGCATGTTTTAGCTGGAGGAAGAATGCCTTGAACCTGGAGAGTTGGGACCCATGGAATGGGTACCATGCAGTATGACTTCAAAGGGTCTGCATTTGCTCACCGAAACTCACCAGTGCTATCAGCCAGAAGTGTCCAGCCTTATGTCTCAACCAGCTCTGGGTGTAGATGTGGTCAATCCCGGTTGCATCACATGCCCTGAGTGAATTATTTAAAAATTGCTCTCTATTTCACTGTCTTTGTGTTTTGTTTTCGAAATTTATTTTGATAATGGGATTTATCGGATTTTCACTGCCGCATTTCCGCCGCTGTACACACGCTTGATTCTCTTACGGAGACATATATATCCATGGGTTTTAAGATTCTTCCTAGTCAGGTATATTCCTAGGCGTTGAATATGTGGTGTTGAGTCCATTTCGTTGAGCAAGGAGTAGGTCTTGTCTATTACATATTTGGCTTATGGAATGTTATCTGTGCTAATTTCAGTCTCTGGTTTTATGCAGCACCCCAACGCACCTTTCCCCATAAGCAAGCACTAGTTGGTTTTCTAAATTTGAGACCCTGTTCTGTTTTGTAATTCAGTTCATGTGTAGTGAAGTTTACATTCCGTGTATTAGTGATATCTTATGATGTTTCTTTTTCTGTGTGACGTAGTTCACGTAGAATCACCGTACCTGCATCCACTTACTATGCCGCTACGGGCCTGATGACACAGATTTCATTGCTGAGTGATATTGCATTGCACGTACGTGCCACAACTTCTTTATCCATTTTTTGCTTTCTGGGATATTTACCTGATACTGTAGACGAGCTTCTTGTGAACACAGCCGTCCCAAATATTGGGGTGGCTGTCTGTTTTTGATTTTCATTTCCATAAGCTATAGGACCATAAGTGGAAGTGCCATAGGCTGTGTTGCTTTGTTTCTTACGTGTTTCAGGAAACACCATACACTTCTCCAGGGTGGCTGCTGGCAATTTACATCCTGCCAATCAGCATAACAAGGCTCCCTGTTCTCCATATCCTGTCCTACCTTTCTGGATTTTACACTTTTTTCAGATGGCCCTTTTGCCCGGGGGGGCAGTGAGATTTCATTGTAGTGCAGATTTCCTTTACAGGCTTGCTTGGTTGGCCAAAAAGGGCGTATGCGTTTTTTCCTGAATATATTCAGGAAAAAACGCATACGCCCTTTTTGGCCAAGTGCATCATTGTCGACGTTGTGCCTCTTTTCCTATGCTTTCAGGGCAATTCCAGTCTACCCCCTGCAATCGTTTTCCTGAAATTCAGCCCCGCTTTCAAGTCCCCTTCGCAGGCTTACTTCAATATATTTTTGGAGGATAGCTGTCATTTATAACTCTGCAGGTTTGTGAAGTACAGTGCCCCTGAGCTCCTTTCTTCAAATCGCTTTCTTGTGAGCTGGGCACAAAACCGCAGGATTGCTTCAGGCCCTAATCTGTTTCCAGCAGGGCACACTGAGCCTTTGTTTAATTCCTCTTCCTGGTGGGCAATGAGCGTTACATTTGCCCGTGCAGACACCTACAGCTAGTCTCTCATTGGTTCTCCCTATTCCTGTTCATCTTGCACAGAAATTGCAAGCTGTGCCAAACAGGAGGTTAAAGGCACTGACTCTCCAAGCGGGGAGAGTGTTAGTAAAGCATCTGGAATGGTGAACCCGAGGACCAGGAAACGAAAACTGAGATGCATTTTAAATCATTTCCCAATCACACGGTGGACGATACTCTGGGTTTCCCATGCATGTTTTAGCTGGAGGAAGAATCCCTTGAACCTGGAGAGTTGGGACCCATGGAATGGGTACCATGCAGTATGACTTCAAAGGGTCTGCATTTGCTCACCGAAACTCACCAATGCTATCAGCCTGAAGTGTCCAGCCTTATGTCTCAACCAGCTCTGGGTGTAGATGTGGTCAATCCCGGTTGCATCACATGCCCTGAGTGAATTAGTTAAGAATTGCTCTCTATTTCACTGTCTTTGTGTTTTGTTTTCGAAATTTATTTTGATAATGGGATTTATCGGATTTTCACTGCTGCGTTTCGGCCGCTGTACACACGCTTGATTCTCTTACGGAGACATATATATCCATGGGTTTTAAGATTCTTCCTAGTCAGGTATATTCCTAGGCGTTGAATATGTGGTGTTGGGTCCATTTCGTTGAGCAAGGAGTAGGTCTTGTCTATTACATATTTGGCTTATGGAAAGTTATCTGTGCTAATTTCAGTCTCTGGTTTTATGCAGCACCCCAAGGCACCTTTCCCCATAAGCAAGCACTAGTTGGTTTTCTAAATTTGGGACCCTGTTCTTTTTTGTAATTCAGTTCATGTGTAGTCAAGTTTACATTCCGTGTATTAGTGATATCTTATGATGTTTCTTTTTCTGTGTGACGTAGTTCACGTAGAATCACCGTACCTGCATCCACTCACTATGCCGCTACGGGCCTGATGACACAGATTTCATTGCTGAGTGATATTGCATTGTACGTACGTGCCACAACTTCTTTATCCATTTTTTGCTTTCTGGGATATTTACCTGATAGTGTAGACGAGCTTCTTGTGAACACAGCCGTCCCAAATATTGGGGTGGTTGTCTGTTTTTGATTTTAATTTCCGTAAGCTATAGGACCATAAGTGGAAGTGCCATAGGCTGTGTTGCTTTGTTTCTTACGTGTTTCAAGAAACACCATACACTTCTCCAGGGTGGCTGCTGGCAATTTACATCCTGCCAATCAGCATAACAAGGCTCCCTGTTCTCCATATCCTGTCCTACCTTTCTGGATTTTACACTTTTTTCAGATGGCCCTTTTGCCCGGGGGGGCAGTGAGATTTCATTGTAGTGCAGATTTCCTTTACAGGCTTGCTTGGTTGGCCAAAAAGGGCGTATGCGTTTTTTCCTGAATATATTCAGGAAAAAACGCATACGCCCTTTTTGGCCAAGTGCATCATTGTCGACGTTGTGCCTCTTTTCCTATGCTTTCAGGGCAATTCCAGTCTACACCCTGCAATCGTTTTCCTGAAATTCAGCCCCGCTTTCAAGTCCCCTTCGCAGGCTTACTTCAATATATTTTTGGAGGATAGCTGTCATTTATAACTCTGCAGGTTTGTGAAGTACAGTGCCCCTGAGCTCCTTTCTTCAACTCGCTTTCTTGTGAGCTGGGCACAAAACCGCAGGATTGCTTCAGGCCCTAATCTGTTTCCAGCAGGGCACACTGAGCCTTTGTTTAATTCCTCTTCCTGGTGGGCAATGAGCGTTACATTTGCCCGTGCAGACACCTACAGCTAGTCTCTCATTGGTTCTCCCTATTCCTGTTCATCTTGCACAGAAATGGCAAGCTGTGCCAAACAGGAGGTTAAAGGCACTGACTCTCCAAGGGGGGAGAGTGTTAGTAAAGCATCTGGAATGGTGAACCCGAGGACCAGGATACGAAAACTGAGATGCATTTTAAATCGTTTCCCAATAACACGGTGGACGATACTCTGGGTTTCCCATGCATGTTTTAGCTGGAGGAAGAATGCCTTGAACCTGGAGAGTTGGGACCCATGGAATGGGTACCATGCAGTATGACTTCAAAGGGTCTGCATTTGCTCACCGAAACTCACCAGTGCTATCAGCCAGAAGTGTCCAGCCTTATGTCTCAACCAGCTCTGGGTGTAGATGTGGTCAATCCCGGTTGCATCACATGCCCTGAGTGAATTATTTAAGAATTGCTCTCTATTTCACTGTCTTTGTGTTTTGTTTTCGAAATTTATTTTGATAATGGGATTTATCGGATTTTCACTGCTGCATTTCCGCTGCTGTACACACGCTTGATTCTCTTACGGAGACATATATATCCATGGGTTTTAAGATTCTTCCTAGTCAGGTATATTCCTAGGCGTTGAATATGTGGTGTTGAGTCCATTTCGTTGAGCAAGGAGTAGGTCTTGTCTATTACATATTTGGCTTATGGAATGTTATCTGTGCTAATTTCAGTCTCTGGTTTTATGCAGCACCCCAACGCACCTTTCCCCATAAGCAAGCACTAGTTGGTTTTCTAAATTTGAGACCCTGTTCTGTTTTGTAATTCAGTTCATGTGTAGTGAAGTTTACATTCCGTGTATTAGTGATATCTTATGATGTTTCTTTTTCTGTGTGACGTAGTTCACGTAGAATCACCGTACCTGCATCCACTTACTATGCCGCTACGGGCCTGATGACACAGATTTCATTGCTGAGTGATATTGCATTGCACGTACGTGCCACAACTTCTTTATCCATTTTTTGCTTTCTGGGATATTTACCTGATACTGTAGACGAGCTTCTTGTGAACACAGCCGTCCCAAATATTGGGGTGGCTGTCTGTTTTTGATTTTAATTTCCGTAAGCTATAGGACCATAAGTGGAAGTGCCATAGGCTGTGTTGCTTTGTTTCTTACGTGTTTCAGGAAACACCATACACTTCTCCAGGGTGGCTGCTGGCAATTTACATCCTGCCAATCAGCATAACAAGGCTCCCTGTTCTCCATATCCTGTCCTACCTTTCTGGATTTTACACTTTTTTCAGATGGCCCTTTTGCCCGGGGGGGCAGTGAGATTTCATTGTAGTGCAGATTTCCTTTACAGGCTTGCTTGGTTGGCCAAAAAGGGCGTATGCGTTTTTTCCTGAATATATTCAGGAAAAAACGCATACGCCCTTTTTGGCCAAGTGCATCATTGTCGACGTTGTGCCTCTTTTCCTATGCTTTCAGGGCAATTCCAGTCTACCCCCTGCAATCGTTTTCCTGAAATTCAGCCCCGCTTTCAAGTCCCCTTCGCAGGCTTACTTCAATATATTTTTGGAGGATAGCTGTCATTTATAACTCTGCAGGTTTGTGAAGTACAGTGCCCCTGAACTCCTTTCTTCAACTCGCTTTCTTGTGAGCTGGGCACAAAACCGCAGGATTGCTTCAGGCCCTAATCTGTTTCCAGCAGGGCACACTGAGCCTTTGTTTAATTCCTCTTCCTGGTGGGCAACGAGCGTTACATTTGCCCGTGCAGACACCTACAGCTAGTCTCTCATTGGTTCTCCCTATTCCTGTTCATCTTGCACAGAAATTGCAAGTTGTGCGAAACAGGAGGTTAAAGGCACTGACTCTCCAAGCGGGGAGAGTGATAGTAAATCATCTGGAATGGTGAACCTGAGGACCAGGATACGAAAACTGAGATGCATTTTAAATCATTTCCCAATCACACGGTGGACGATACTCTGGGTTTCCCATGCATGTTTTAGCTGGAGGAAGAATGCCTTGAACCTGGAGAGTTGGGACCCATGGAATGGGTACCATGCAGTATGACTTCAAAGGGTCTGCATTTGCTCACCGAAACTCACCAGTGCTATCAGCCAGAAGTGTCCAGCCTTATGTCTCAACCAGCTCTGGGTGTAGATGTGGTCAATCCCGGTTGCATCACATGCCCTGAGTGAATTATTTAAGAATTGCTCTCTATTTCACTGTCTTTGTGTTTTGTTTTCGAAATTTATTTTGATAATGGGATTTATCGGATTTTCACTGCCGCATTTCCGCCGCTGTACACACGCTTGATTTTCTTACGGAGACATATATATCCATGGGTTTTAAGATTCTTCCTAGTCAGGTATATTCCTAGGCGTTGAATATGTGGTGTTGAGTCCATTTCGTTGAGCAAGGAGTAGGTCTTGTCTATTACATATTTGGCTTATGGAATGTTATCTGTGCTAATTTCAGTCTCTGGTTTTATGCAGCACCCCAACGCACCTTTCCCCATAAGCAAGCACTAGTTGGTTTTCTAAATTTGAGACCCTGTTCTTTTTTGTAATTCAGTTCATGTGTAGTCAAGTTTACATTCCGTGTATTAGTGATATCTTATGATGTTTCTTTTTCTGTGTGACGTAGTTCACGTAGAATCACCGTACCTGCATCCACTTACTATGCCGCTACGGGCCTGATGACACAGATTTCATTGCTGAGTGATATTGCATTGCACGTACGTGCCACAACTTCTTTATCCATTTTTTGCTTTCTGGGATATTTACCTGATACTGTAGACGAGCTTCTTGTGAACACAGCCGTCCCAAATATTGGGGTGGCTGTCTGTTTTTGATTTTCATTTCCATAAGCTATAGGACCATAAGTGGAAGTGCCATAGGCTGTGTTGCTTTGTTTCTTACGTGTTTCAGGAAACACCATACACTTCTCCAGGGTGGCTGCTGGCAATTTACATCCTGCCAATCAGCATAACAAGGCTCCCTGTTCTCCATATCCTGTCCTACCTTTCTGGATTTTACACTTTTTTCAGATGGCCCTTTTGCCCGGGGGGGCAGTGAGATTTCATTGTAGTGCAGATTTCCTTTACAGGCTTGCTTGGTTGGCCAAAAAGGGCGTATGCGTTTTTTCCTGAATATATTCAGGAAAAAACCCATACGCCCTTTTTGGCCAAGTGCATCATTGTCGACGTTGTGCCTCTTTTCCTATGCTTTCAGGGCAATTCCAGTCTACCCCCTGCAATCGTTTTCCTGAAATTCAGCCCCGCTTTCAAGTCCCCTTCGCAGGCTTACTTCAATATATTTTTGGAGGATAGCTGTCATTTATAACTCTGCAGGTTTGTGAAGTACAGTGCCCCTGAGCTCCTTTCTTCAAATCGCTTTCTTGTGAGCTGGGCACAAAACCGCAGGATTGCTTCAGGCCCTAATCTGTTTCCAGCAGGGCACACTGAGCCTTTGTTTAATTCCTCTTCCTGGTGGGCAATGAGCGTTACATTTGCCCGTGCAGACACCTACAGCTAGTCTCTCATTGGTTCTCCCTATTCCTGTTCATCTTGCACAGAAATTGCAAGCTGTGCCAAACAGGAGGTTAAAGGCACTGACTCTCCAAGCGGGGAGAGTGTTAGTAAAGCATCTGGAATGGTGAACCCGAGGACCAGGAAACGAAAACTGAGATGCATTTTAAATCATTTCCCAATCACACGGTGGACGATACTCTGGGTTTCCCATGCATGTTTTAGCTGGAGGAAGAATCCCTTGAACCTGGAGAGTTGGGACCCATGGAATGGGTACCATGCAGTATGACTTCAAAGGGTCTGCATTTGCTCACCGAAACTCACCAGTGCTATCAGCCAGAAGTGTCCAGCCTTATGTCTCAACCAGCTCTGGGTGTAGATGTGGTCAATCCCAGTTGCATCACATGCCCTGAGTGAATTAGTTAAGAATTGCTCTCTATTTCACTGTCTTTGTGTTTTGTTTTCGAAATTTATTTTGATAATGGGATTTATCGGATTTTCACTGCTGCGTTTCGGCCGCTGTACACACGCTTGATTCTCTTACGGAGACATATATATCCATGGGTTTTAAGATTCTTCCTAGTCAGGTATATTCCTAGGCGTTGAATATGTGGTGTTGGGTCCATTTCGTTGAGCAAGGAGTAGGTCTTGTCTATTACATATTTGGCTTATGGAATGTTATCTGTGCTAATTTCAGTCTCTGGTTTTATGCAGCACCCCAAGGCACCTTTCCCCATAAGCAAGCACTAGTTGGTTTTCTAAATTTGGGACCCTGTTCTTTTTTGTAATTCAGTTCATGTGTAGTCAAGTTTACATTCCGTGTATTAGTGATATCTTATGATGTTTCTTTTTCTGTGTGACGTAGTTCACGTAGAATCACCGTACCTGCATCCACTCACTATGCCGCTACGGGCCTGATGACACAGATTTCATTGCTGAGTGATATTGCATTGTACGTACGTGCCACAACTTCTTTATCCATTTTTTGCTTTCTGGGATATTTACCTGATAGTGTAGACGAGCTTCTTGTGAACACAGCCGTCCCAAATATTGGGGTGGCTGTCTGTTTTTGATTTTAATTTCCGTAAGCTATAGGACCATAAGTGGAAGTGCCATAGGCTGTGTTGCTTTGTTTCTTACGTGTTTCAAGAAACACCATACACTTCTCCAGGGTGGCTGCTGGCAATTTACATCCTGCCAATCAGCATAACAAGGCTCCCTGTTCTCCATATCCTGTCCTACCTTTCTGGATTTTACACTTTTTTCAGATGGCCCTTTTGCCCGGGGGGGCAGTGAGATTTCATTGTAGTGCAGATTTCCTTTACAGGCTTGCTTGGTTGGCCAAAAAGGGCGTATGCGTTTTTTCCTGAATATATTCAGGAAAAAACGCATACGCCCTTTTTGGCCAAGTGCATCATTGTCGACGTTGTGCCTCTTTTCCTATGCTTTCAGGGCAATTCCAGTCTACACCCTGCAATCGTTTTCCTGAAATTCAGCCCCGCTTTCAAGTCCCCTTCGCAGGCTTACTTCAATATATTTTTGGAGGATAGCTGTCATTTATAACTCTGCAGGTTTGTGAAGTACAGTGCCCCTGAGCTCCTTTCTTCAACTCGCTTTCTTGTGAGCTGGGCACAAAACCGCAGGATTGCTTCAGGCCCTAATCTGTTTCCAGCAGGGCACACTGAGCCTTTGTTTAATTCCTCTTCCTGGTGGGCAATGAGCGTTACATTTGCCCCTGCAGACACCTACAGCTAGTCTCTCATTGGTTCTCCCTATTCCTGTTCATCTTGCACAGAAATGGCAAGCTGTGCCAAACAGGAGGTTAAAGGCACTGACTCTCCAAGGGGGGAGAGTGTTAGTAAAGCATCTGGAATGGTGAACCCGAGGACCAGGATACGAAAACTGAGATGCATTTTAAATCGTTTCCCAATAACACGGTGGACGATACTCTGGGTTTCCCATGCATGTTTTAGCTGGAGGAAGAATGCCTTGAACCTGGAGAGTTGGGACCCATGGAATGGGTACCATGCAGTATGACTTCAAAGGGTCTGCATTTGCTCACCGAAACTCACCAGTGCTATCAGCCAGAAGTGTCCAGCCTTATGTCTCAACCAGCTCTGGGTGTAGATGTGGTCAATCCCGGTTGCATCACATGCCCTGAGTGAATTAGTTAAGAATTGCTCTCTATTTCACTGTCTTTGTGTTTTGTTTTCGAAATTTATTTTGATAATGGGATTTATCGGATTTTCACTGCCGCATTTCCGCCGCTGTACACACGCTTGATTCTCTTACGGAGACATATATATCCATGGGTTTTAAGATTCTTCCTAGTCAGGTATATTCCTAGGCGTTGAATATGTGGTGTTGAGTCCATTTCGTTGAGCAAGGAGTAGGTCTTGTCTATTACATATTTGGCTTATGGAATGTTATCTGTGCTAATTTCAGTCTCTGGTTTTATGCAGCACCCCAACGCACCTTTCCCCATAAGCAAGCACTAGTTGGTTTTCTAAATTTGAGACCCTGTTCTGTTTTGTAATTCAGTTCATGTGTATTGAAGTTTACATTCCGTGTATTAGTGATATCTTATGATGTTTCTTTTTCTGTGTGACGTAGTTCACGTAGAATCACCGTACCTGCATCCACTTACTATGCCGCTACGGGCCTGATGACACAGATTTCATTGCTGAGTGATATTGCATTGCACGTACGTGCCACAACTTCTTTATCCATTTTTTGCTTTCTGGGATATTTACCTGATACTGTAGACGAGCTTCTTGTGAACACAGCCGTCCCAAATATTGGGGTGGCTGTCTGTTTTTGATTTTAATTTCCGTAAGCTATAGGACCATAAGTGGAAGTGCCATAGGCTGTGTTGCTTTGTTTCTTACGTGTTTCAGGAAACACCATACACTTCTCCAGGGTGGCTGCTGGCAATTTACCTCCTGCCAATCAGCATAACAAGGCTCCCTGTTCTCCATATCCTGTCCTACCTTTCTGGATTTTACACTTTTTTCAGATGGCCCTTTTGCCCGGGGGGGCAGTGAGATTTCATTGTAGTGCAGATTTCCTTTACAGGCTTGCTTGGTTGGCCAAAAAGGGCGTATGCGTTTTTTCCTGAATATATTCAGGAAAAAACGCATACGCCCTTTTTGGCCAAGTGCATCATTGTCGACGTTGTGCCTCTTTTCCTATGCTTTCAGGGCAATTCCAGTCTACCCCCTGCAATCGTTTTCCTGAAATTCAGCCCCGCTTTCAAGTCCCCTTCGCAGGCTTACTTCAATATATTTTTGGAGGATAGCTGTCATTTATAACTCTGCAGGTTTGTGAAGTACAGTGCCCCTGAGCTCCTTTCTTCAACTCGCTTTCTTGTGAGCTGGGCACAAAACCGCAGGATTGCTTCAGGCCCTAATCTGTTTCCAGCAGGGCACACTGAGCCTTTGTTTAATTCCTCTTCCTGGTGGGCAATGAGCGTTACATTTGCCCGTGCAGACACCTACAGCTAGTCTCTCATTGGTTCTCCCTATTCCTGTTCATCTTGCACAGAAATGGCAAGCTGTGCCAAACAGGAGGTTAAAGGCACTGACTCTCCAAGCGGGGAGAGTGTTAGTAAAGCATCTGGAATGGTGAACCCGAGGACCAGGAAACGAAAACTGAGATGCATTTTAAATCATTTCCCAATCACACGGTGGACGATACTCTGGGTTTCCCATGCATGTTTTAGCTGGAGGAAGAATCCCTTGAACCTGGAGAGTTGGGACCCATGGAATGGGTACCATGCAGTATGACTTCAAAGGGTCTGCATTTGCTCACCGAAACTCACCAATGCTATCAGCCTGAAGTGTCCAGCCTTATGTCTCAACCAGCTCTGGGTGTAGATGTGGTCAATCCCGGTTGCATCACATGCCCTGAGTGAATTAGTTAAGAATTGCTCTCTATTTCACTGTCTTTGTGTTTTGTTTTCGAAATTTATTTTGATAATGGGATTTATCGGATTTTCACTGCTGCGTTTCGGCCGCTGTACACACGCTTGATTCTCTTACGGAGACATATATATCCATGGGTTTTAAGATTCTTCCTAGTCAGGTATATTCCTAGGCGTTGAATATGTGGTGTTGGGTCCATTTCGTTGAGCAAGGAGTAGGTCTTGTCTATTACATATTTGGCTTATGGAAAGTTATCTGTGCTAATTTCAGTCTCTGGTTTTATGCAGCACCCCAAGGCACCTTTCCCCATAAGCAAGCAGTAGTTGGTTTTCTAAATTTGGGACCCTGTTCTTTTTTGTAATTCAGTTCATGTGTAGTCAAGTTTACATTCCGTGTATTAGTGATATCTTATGATGTTTCTTTTTCTGTGTGACGTAGTTCACGTAGAATCACCGTACCTGCATCCACTCACTATGCCGCTACGGGCCTGATGACACAGATTTCATTGCTGAGTGATATTGCATTGTACGTACGTGCCACAACTTCTTTATCCATTTTTTGCTTTCTGGGATATTTACCTGATAGTGTAGACGAGCTTCTTGTGAACACAGCCGTCCCAAATATTGGGGTGGCTGTCTGTTTTTGATTTTAATTTCCGTAAGCTATAGGACCATAAGTGGAAGTGCCATAGGCTGTGTTGCTTTGTTTCTTACGTGTTTCAAGAAACACCATACACTTCTCCAGGGTGGCTGCTGGCAATTTACATCCTGCCAATCAGCATAACAAGGCTCCCTGTTCTCCATATCCTGTCCTACCTTTCTGGATTTTACACTTTTTTCAGATGGCCCTTTTGCCCGGGGGGGCAGTGAGATTTCATTGTAGTGCAGATTTCCTTTACAGGCTTGCTTGGTTGGCCAAAAAGGGCGTATGCGTTTTTTCCTGAATATATTCAGGAAAAAACGCATACGCCCTTTTTGGCCAAGTGCATCATTGTCGACGTTGTGCCTCTTTTCCTATGCTTTCAGGGCAATTCCAGTCTACACCCTGCAATCGTTTTCCTGAAATTCAGCCCCGCTTTCAAGTCCCCTTCGCAGGCTTACTTCAATATATTTTTGGAGGATAGCTGTCATTTATAACTCTGCAGGTTTGTGAAGTACAGTGCCCCTGAGCTCCTTTCTTCAACTCGCTTTCTTGTGAGCTGGGCACAAAACCGCAGGATTGCTTCAGGCCCTAATCTGTTTCCAGCAGGGCACAGTGAGCCTTTGTTTAATTCCTCTTCCTGGTGGGCAATGAGCGTTACATTTGCCCCTGCAGACACCTACAGCTAGTCTCTCATTGGTTCTCCCTATTCCTGTTCATCTTGCACAGAAATGGCAAGCTGTGCCAAACAGGAGGTTAAAGGCACTGACTCTCCAAGGGGGGAGAGTGTTAGTAAAGCATCTGGAATGGTGAACCCGAGGACCAGGATACGAAAACTGAGATGCATTTTAAATCGTTTCCCAATAACACGGTGGACGATACTCTGGGTTTCCCATGCATGTTTTAGCTGGAGGAAGAATGCCTTGAACCTGGAGAGTTGGGACCCATGGAATGGGTACCATGCAGTATGACTTCAAAGGGTCTGCATTTGCTCACCGAAACTCACCAGTGCTATCAGCCAGAAGTGTCCAGCCTTATGTCTCAACCAGCTCTGGGTGTAGATGTGGTCAATCCCGGTTGCATCACATGCCCTGAGTGAATTATTTAAGAATTGCTCTCTATTTCACTGTCTTTGTGTTTTGTTTTCGAAATTTATTTTGATAATGGGATTTATCGGATTTTCACTGCTGCATTTCCGCCGCTGTACACACGCTTGATTCTCTTACGGAGACATATATATCCATGGGTTTTAAGATTCTTCCTAGTCAGGTATATTCCTAGGCGTTGAATATGTGGTGTTGAGTCCATTTCGTTGAGCAAGGAGTAGGTCTTGTCTATTACATATTTGGCTTATGGAAAGTTATCTGTGCTAATTTCAGTCTCTGGTTTTATGCAGCACCCCAACGCACCTTTCCCCATAAGCAAGCACTAGTTGGTTTTCTAAATTTGAGACCCTGTTCTGTTTTGTAATTCAGTTCATGTGTAGTGAAGTTTACATTCCGTGTATTAGTGATATCTTATGATGTTTCTTTTTCTGTGTGACGTAGTTCACGTAGAATCACCGTACCTGCATCCACTTACTATGCCGCTACGGGCCTGATGACACAGATTTCATTGCTGAGTGATATTGCATTGCACGTACGTGCCACAACTTCTTTATCCATTTTTTGCTTTCTGGGATATTTACCTGATACTGTAGACGAGCTTCTTGTGAACACAGCCGTCCCAAATATTGGGGTGGCTGTCTGTTTTTGATTTTAATTTCCGTAAGCTATAGGACCATAAGTGGAAGTGCCATAGGCTGTGTTGCTTTGTTTCTTACGTGTTTCAGGAAACACCATACACTTCTCCAGGGTGGCTGCTGGCAATTTACATCCTGCCAATCAGCATAACAAGGCTCCCTGTTCTCCATATCCTGTCCTACCTTTCTGGATTTTACACTTTTTTCAGATGGCCCTTTTGCCCGGGGGGGCAGTGAGATTTCATTGTAGTGCAGATTTCCTTTACAGGCTTGCTTGGTTGGCCAAAAAGGGCGTATGCGTTTTTTCCTGAATATATTCAGGAAAAAACGCATACGCCCTTTTTGGCCAAGTGCATCATTGTCGACGTTGTGCCTCTTTTCCTATGCTTTCAGGGCAATTCCAGTCTACCCCCTGCAATCGTTTTCCTGAAATTCAGCCCCGCTTTCAAGTCCCCTTCGCAGGCTTACTTCAATATATTTTTGGAGGATAGCTGTCATTTATAACTCTGCAGGTTTGTGAAGTACAGTGCCCCTGAGCTCCTTTTTTCAACTCGCTTTCTTGTGAGCTGGCCACATAACCGCAGGATTGCTTCAGGCCCTAATCTGTTTCCAGCAGGGCACACTGAGCCTTTGTTTAATTCCTCTTCCTGGTGGGCAATGAGCGTTACATTTGCCCGTGCAGACACCTACAGCTAGTCTCTCATTGGTTCTCCCTATTCCTGTTCATCTTGCACAGAAATTGCAAGCTGTGCCAAACAGGAGGTTAAAGGCACTGACTCTCCAAGCGGGGAGAGTGTTAGTAAAGCATCTGGAATGGTGAACCCGAGGACCAGGAAACGAAAACTGAGATGCATTTTAAATCATTTCCCAATCACACGGTGGACGATACTCTGGGTTTCCCATGCATGTTTTAGCTGGAGGAAGAATCCCTTGAACCTGGAGAGTTGGGACCCATGGAATGGGTACCATGCAGTATGACTTCAAAGGGTCTGCATTTGCTCACCGAAACTCACCAATGCTATCAGCCTGAAGTGTCCAGCCTTATGTCTCAACCAGCTCTGGGTGTAGATGTGGTCAATCCCGGTTGCATCACATGCCCTGAGTGAATTAGTTAAGAATTGCTCTCTATTTCACTGTCTTTGTGTTTTGTTTTCGAAATTTATTTTGATAATGGGATTTATCGGATTTTCACTGCTGCGTTTCGGCCGCTGTACACACGCTTGATTCTCTTACGGAGACATATATATACATGGGTTTTAAGATTCTTCCTAGTCAGGTATATTCCTAGGCGTTGAATATGTGGTGTTGGGTCCATTTCGTTGAGCAAGGAGTAGGTCTTGTCTATTACATATTTGGCTTATGGAAAGTTATCTGTGCTAATTTCAGTCTCTGGTTTTATGCAGCACCCCAAGGCACCTTTCCCCATAAGCAAGCACTAGTTGGTTTTCTAAATTTGAGACCCTGTTCTTTTTTGTAATTCAGTTCATGTGTAGTCAAGTTTACATTCCGTGTATTAGTGATATCTTATGATGTTTCTTTTTCTGTGTGACGTAGTTCACGTAGAATCACCGTACCTGCATCCACTCACTATGCCGCTACGGGCCTGATGACACAGATTTCATTGCTGAGTGATATTGCATTGTACGTACGTGCCACAACTTCTTTATCCATTTTTTGCTTTCTGGGATATTTACCTGATACTGTAGACGAGCTTCTTGTGAACACAGCCGTCCCAAATATTGGGGTGGCTGTCTGTTTTTGATTTTAATTTCCGTAAGCTATAGGACCATAAGTGGAAGTGCCATAGGCTGTGTTGCTTTGTTTCTTACGTGTTTCAAGAAACACCATACACTTCTCCAGGGTGGCTGCTGGCAATTTACATCCTGCCAATCAGCATAACAAGGCTCCCTGTTCTCCATATCCTGTCCTACCTTTCTGGATTTTACACTTTTTTCAGATGGCCCTTTTGCCCGGGGGGGTAGTGAGATTTCATTGTAGTGCAGATTTCCTTTACAGGCTTGCTTGGTTGGCCAAAAAGGGCGTATGCGTTTTTTCCTGAATATATTCAGGAAAAAACGCATACGCCCTTTTTGGCCAAGTGCATCATTGTCCACGTTGTGCCTCTTTTCCTATGCTTTCAGGGCAATTCCAGTCTACACTCTGCAATCGTTTTCATGAAATTCAGCCCCGCTTTCAAGTCCCCTTCGCAGGCTTACTTCAATATATTTTTGGAGGATAGCTGTCATTTATAACTCTGCAGGTTTGTGAAGTACAGTGCCCCTGAGCTCCTTTCTTCAACTCGCTTTCTTGTGAGCTGGGCACAAAACCGCAGGATTGCTTCAGGCCCTAATCTGTTTCCAGCAGGGCACACTGAGCCTTTGTTTAATTCCTCTTCCTGGTGGGCAATGAGCGTTACATTTGCCCCTGCAGACACCTACAGCTAGTCTCTCATTGGTTCTCCCTATTCCTGTTCATCTTGCACAGAAATGGCAAGCTGTGCCAAACAGGAGGTTAAAGGCACTGACTCTCCAAGGGGGGAGAGTGTTAGTAAAGCATCTGGAATGGTGAACCCGAGGACCAGGATACGAAAACTGAGATGCATTTTAAATCGTTTCCCAATAACACGGTGGACGATACTCTGGGTTTCCCATGCATGTTTTAGCTGGAGGAAGAATGCCTTGAACCTGGAGAGTTGGGACCCATGGAATGGGTACCATGCAGTATGACTTCAAAGGGTCTGCATTTGCTCACCGAAACTCACCAATGCTATCAGCCTGAAGTGTCCAGCCTTATGTCTCAACCAGCTCTGGGTGTAGATGTGGTCAATCCCGGTTGCATCACATGCCCTGAGTGAATTAGTTAAGAATTGCTCTCTATTTCACTGTCTTTGTGTTTTGTTTTCGAAATTTATTTTGATAATGGGATTTATCGGATTTTCACTGCTGCGTTTCGGCCGCTGTACACACGCTTGATTCTCTTACGGAGACATATATACCCATGGGTTTTAAGATTCTTCCTAGTCAGTTATATTCCCAGGCGTTGAATATGTGGTGTTGGGTCCATTTCGTTGAGCAAGGAGTAGGTCTTGTCTATTACATATTTGGCTTATGGAATGTTATCTGTGCTAATTTCAGTCTCTGGTTTTATGCAGCACCCCAAGGCACCTTTCCCCATAAGCAAGCACTAGTTGGTTTTCTAAATTTGAGACCCTGTTCTGTTTTGTAATTCAGTTCATGTGTAGTCAAGTTTACATTCCGTGTATTAGTGATATCTTATGATGTTTCTTTTTCTGTGTGACGTAGTTCACGTAGAATCACTGTACCTGCATCCACTCATTATGCCGCTACGGGCCTGATGACACAGATTTCATTGCTGAGTGATATTGCATTGTACGTACGTGCCACAACTTCTTTATCCATTTTTTGCTTTCTGGGATATTTACCTGATACTGTAGACGAGCTTCTTGTGAACACAGCCGTCCCAAATATTGGGGTGGCTGTCTGTTTTTGATTTTAATTTCCGTAAGCTATAGGACCATAAGTGGAAGTGCCATAGGCTGTGTTGCTTTGTTTCTTACGTGTTTCAGGAAACACCATACACTTCTCCAGGGTGGCTGCTGGCAATTTACATCCTGCCAATCAGCATAACAAGGCTCCCTGTTCTCCATATCCTGTCCTACCTTTCTGGATTTTACACTTTTTTCAGATGGCCCTTTTGCCCGGGGGGGGGGGGCAGTGAGATTTCATTGTAGTGCAGATTTCCTTTACAGGCTTGCTTGGTTGGCCAAAAAGGGCGTATGCGTTTTTTCCTGAATATATTCAGGAAAAAACGCATACGCCCTTTTTGGCCAAGTGCATCATTGTCGACGTTGTGCCTCTTTTCCTATGCTTTCAGGGCAATTCCAGTCTACCCCCTGCAATCGTTTTCCTGAAATTCAGCCCCGCTTTCAAGTCCCCTTCGCAGACTTACTTCAATATATTTTTGGAGGATAGCTGTCATTTATAACTCTGCAGGTTTGTGAAGTACAGTGCCCCTGAGCTCCTTTCTTCAACTCGCTTTCTTGTGAGCTGGGCACAAAACCGCAGGATTGCTTCAGGCCCTAATCTGTTTCCAGCAGGGCACACTGAGCCTTTGTTTAATTAATCTTCCTGGTGGGCAATGAGCGTTACATTTGCCCGTGCAGACACCTACAGCTAGTCTCTCATTGGTTCTCCCTATTCCTGTTCATCTTGCACAGAAATTGCAAGCTGTGCGAAACAGGAGGTTAAAGGCACTGACTCTCCAAGCGGGGAGAGTGTTAGTAAAGCATCTGGAATGGTGAACCCGAGGACCTGGAAACGAAAACTGAGATGCATTTTAAATCATTTCCCAATCACACGGTGGACGATACTCTGGGTTTCCCATGCATGTTTTAGCTGGAGGAAGAATCCCTTGAACCTGGAGAGTTGGGACCC
The DNA here is from genome assembly GCF_963924675.1 of Phocoena phocoena. Lineage (NCBI taxonomy): Eukaryota > Metazoa > Chordata > Mammalia > Artiodactyla > Phocoenidae > Phocoena > Phocoena phocoena. The sequence continues at coordinate 883,059 of NW_027077425.1, forward strand.
ATGGAATGGGTACCATGCAGTATGACTTCAAAGGGTCTGCAGTTGCTCACCGAAACTCACCAATGCTATCAGCCTGAAGTGTCCAGCCTTATGTCTCAACCAGCTCTGGGTGTAGATGTGGTCAATCCCGGTTGCATCACATGCCCTGAGTGAATTATTTAAGAATTGCTCTCTATTTCACTGTCTTTGTGTTTTGTTTTCGAAATTTATTTTGATAATGGGATTTATCGGATTTTCACTGCTGCGTTTCGGCCACTGTACACACGCTTGATTCTCTTACGGAGACATATATATCCATGGGTTTTAAGATTCTTCCTAGTCAGGTATATTCCTAGGCGTTGAATATGTGGTGTTGGGTCCATTTCGTTGAGCAAGGAGTAGGTCTTGTCTATTACATATTTGGCTTATGGTAAGTTATCTGTGCTAATTTCAGTCTCTGGTTTTATGCAGCCCCCCAAGGCACCTTTCCCCATAAGCAAGCACTAGTTGGTTTTCTAAATTTGAGACCCTGTTCTTTTTTGTAATTCAGTTCATGTGTAGTCAAGTTTACATTCCGTGTATTAGTGATATCTTATGATGTTTCTTTTTCTGTGTGACGTAGTTCACGTAGAATCACCGTACCTGCATCCACTCACTATGCCGCTACGGGCCTGATGACACAGATTTCATTGCTGAGTGATATTGCATTGTACGTACGTGCCACAACTTCTTTATCCATTTTTTGCTTTCTGGGATATTTACCTGATACTGTAGACGAGCTTCTTGTGAACACAGCCGTTCCAAATATTGGGGTGGCTGTCTGTTTTTGATTTTAATTTCCGTAAGCTATAGGACCATAAGTGGAAGTGCCATAGGCTGTGTTGCTTTGTTTCTTACGTGTTTCAGGAAACACCATACACTTCTCCAGGGTGGCTGCTGGCAATTTACATCCTGCCAATAAGCATAACAAGGCTCCCTGTTCTCCATATCCTGTCCTACCTTTCTGGATTTTACACTTTTTTCAGATGGCCCTTTTGCCCGGGGGGGGGGGAGGCAGTGAGATTTCATTGTAGTGCAGATTTCCTTTACAGGCTTGCTTGGTTGGCCAAAAAGGGCGTATGCGTTTTTTCCTGAATATATTCAGGAAAAAACGCATACGCCCTTTTTGGCCAAGTGCATCATTGTCGACGTTGTGCCTCTTTTCCTATGCTTTCAGGGCAATTCCAGTCTACCCCCTGCAATCGTTTTCCTGAAATTCTGCCCCGCTTTCAAGTCCCCTTCGCAGGCTTACTTCAATATATTTTTGGAGGATAGCTGTCATTTATAACTCTGCAGGTTTGTGAAGTACAGTGCCCCTGAGCTCCTTTCTTCAACTCGCTTTCTTGTGAGCTGGGCACAAAACCGCAGGATTGCTTCAGGCCCTAATCTGTTTCCAGCAGGGCACACTGAGCCTTTGTTTAATTCCTCTTCCTGGTGGGCAATGAGCGTTACATTTGCCCGTGCAGACACCTACAGCTAGTCTCTCATTGGTTCTCCCTATTCCTGTTCATCTTGCACAGAAATGGCAAGTTGTGCCAAACAGGAGGTTAAAGGCACTGACTCTCCAAGCGGGGAGAGTGTTAGTAAAGCATCTGGAATGGTGAACCCGAGGACCAGGATACGAAAACTGAGATGCATTTTAAATCGTTTCCCAATCACACGGTGGACGATACTCTGGGTTTCCCATGCATGTTTTAGCTGGAGGAAGAATGCCTTGAACCTGGAGAGTTGGGACCCATGGAATGGGTACCATGCAGTATGACTTCAAAGGGTCTGCATTTGCTCACCGAAACTCACCAGTGCTATTAGCCTGAAGTGTCCAGCCTTATGTCTCAACCAGCTCTGGGTGTAGATGTGGTCAATCCCGGTTGCATCACATGACCTGAGTGAATTATTTAAGAATTGCTCTCTATTTCACTGTCTTTGTGTTTTGTTTTCGAAATTTATTTTGATAATGGGATTTATCGGATTTTCACTGCTGCATTTCCGCTGCTGTACACACGCTTGATTCTCTTACGGAGACATATATATCCATGGGTTTTAAGATTCTTCCTAGTCAGGTATATTCCTAGGCGTTGAATATGTGGTGTTGAGTCCATTTCGTTGAGCAAGGAGTACGTCTTGTCTATTACATATTTGGCTTATGGAATGTTATCTGTGCTAATTTCCGTCTCTGGTTTTATGCAGCACCCCAAGGCACCTTTCCCCATAAGCAAGCACTAGTTGGTTTTCTAAATTTGAGACCCTGTTCTGTTTTGTAATTCAGTTCATGTGTAGTCAAGTTTACATTCCGTGTATTAGTGATATCTTATGATGTTTCTTTTTCTGTGTGACGTAGTTCACGTAGAATCACCGTACCTGCATCCACTTACTATGCCGCTAAGGGCCTGATGACACAGATTCCATTGCTGAGTGATATTGCATTGCACGTACGTGCCACAACTTCTTTATCCATTTTTTCTTTCTGGGATATTTACCTGATACTGTAGACGAGCTTCTTGTGAACACAGCCGTCCCAAATATTGGGGTGGCTGTCTGTTTTTGATTTTAATTTCCGTAAGCTATAGGACCATAAGTGGAAGTGCCATAGGCTGTGTTGCTTTGTTTCTTACGTGTTTCAGGAAACACCATACACTTCTCCAGGGTGGCTGCTGGCAATTTACATCCTGCCAATCAGCATAACAAGGCTCCCTGTTCTCCATATCCTGTCCTACCTTTCTGGATTTTACACTTTTTTCAGATGGCCCTTTTGCCCGGGAGGGCAGTGAGATTTCATTGTAGTGCAGATTTCCTTTACAGGCTTGCTTGGTTGGCCAAAAAGGGCGTATGCGTTTTTTCCTGAATATATTCAGGAAAAAACGCATACGCCCTTTTTGGCCAAGTGCATCATTGTCGACGTTGTGCCTCTTTTCCTATGCTTTCAGGGCAATTCCAGTCTACCCCCTGCAATCGTTTTCCTGAAATTCAGCCCCGCTTTCAAGTCCCATTCGCAGGCTTACTTCAATATATTTTTGGAGGATAGCTGTCATTTATAACTCTGCAGGATTGTGAAGTACAGTGCCCCTGAGCTCCTTTCTTCAACTCGCTTTCTTGTGAGCTGGGCACAAAACCGCAGGATTGCTTCAGGCCCTAATCTGTTTCCAGCAGGGCACACTGAGCCTTTGTTTAATTCCTCTTCCTGGTGGGCAATGAGCGTTACATTTGCCCGTGCAGACACCTACAGCTAGTCTCTCATTGGTTCTCCCTATTCCTGTTCATCTTGCACAGAAATGGCAAGCTGTGCCAAACAGGAGGTTAAAGGCACTGACTCTCCAAGCGGGGAGAGTGTTAGTAAAGCATCTGGAATGGTGAACCCGAGGACCAGGATACGAAAACTGAGATGCATTTTAAATCGTTTCCCAATCACACGGTGGACAATACTCTGGGTTTCCCATGCATGTTTTAGCTGGAGGAAGAATGCCTTGAACCTTGAGAGTTGGGACCCATGGAATGGGTACCATGCAGTATGACTTCAAAGGGTCTGCATTTGCTCACCGAAACTCACCAGTGCTATCAGCCTGAAGTGTCCAGCCTTATGTCTCAACCAGCTCTGGGTGTAGATGTGGTCAATCCCGGTTGCATCACATGCTCTGAGTGAATTATTCAAGAATTGCTATTTCTCTGTCTTTGTTTTCGAAATTTATTTTGATAATGGGATTTATCGGATTTTCACTGCTGCGTTTCGGCCGCTGTACACACGCTTGATTCTCTTACGGAGACATATATATCCATGGGTTTTAAGATTCTTCCTAGTCAGGTATATTCCTAGGCGTTGAATATGTGGTGTTTAGTCCATTTCATTGAGCAAGGAGTAGGTCTTGTCTATTACATATTTGGCTTATGGAATGTTATCTGTGCTAATTTCAGTCTCTGGTTTTATGCAGCACCCCAACGCACCTTTCCCCATAAGCAAGCACTAGTTGGTTTTCTAAATTTGAGACCCTGTTCTTTTTTGTAATTCAGTTCATGTGTAGTCAAGTTTACATTCCGTGTATTAGTGATATCTTATGATGTTTCCTTTTCTGTGTGACGTAGTTCACGTAGAATCACCGTACCTGCATCCACTCACTATGCCGCTACGGGCCTGATGACACAGATTTCATTGCTGAGTGATATTGCATTGTACGTACGTGCCACAACTTCTTTATCAATTTTTTGCTTTCTGGGATATTTACCTGATACTGTAGACGAGCTTCTTGTGAACACAGCCGTTCCAAATATTGGGGTGGCTGTCTGTTTTTGATTTTAATTTCCGTAAGCTATAGGACCATAAGTGGAAGTGCCATAGGCTGTGTTGCTTTGTTTCTTACGTGTTTCAGGAAACACCATACACTTCTCCAGGGTGGCTGCTGGCAATTTACATCCTGCCAATCAGCATAACAAGGCTCCCTGTTCTCCATATCCTGTCCTACCTTTCTGGATTTTACACTTTTTTCAGATGGCCCTTTTGCCCGGGGGGGGGGGAGGCAGTGAGATTTCATTGTAGTGCAGATTTCCTTTACAGGCTTGCTTGGTTGGCCAAAAAGGGCGTATGCGTTTTTTCCTGAATATATTCAGGAAAAAACGCATACGCCCTTTTTGGCCAAGTGCATCATTGTCGACGTTGTGCCTCTTTTCCTATGCTTTCAGGGCAATTCCAGTCTACCCCCTGCAATCGTTTTCCTGAAATTCTGCCCCGCTTTCAAGTCCCCTTCGCAGGCTTACTTCAATATATTTTTGGAGGATAGCTGTCATTTATAACTCTGCAGGTTTGTGAAGTACAGTGCCCCTGAGCTCCTTTCTTCAACTCGCTTTCTTGTGAGCTGGGCACAAAACCGCAGGATTGCTTCAGGCCCTAATCTGTTTCCAGCAGGGCACACTGAGCCTTTGTTTAATTCCTCTTCCTGGTGGGCAATGAGCGTTACATTTGCCCGTGCAGACACCTACAGCTAGTCTCTCATTGGTTCTCCCTATTCCTGTTCATCTTGCACAGAAATGGCAAGTTGTGCCAAACAGGAGGTTAAAGGCACTGACTCTCCAAGCGGGGAGAGTGTTAGTAAAGCATCTGGAATGGTGAACCCGAGGACCAGGATACGAAAACTGAGATGCATTTTAAATCGTTTCCCAATCACACGGTGGACGATACTCTGGGTTTCCCATGCATGTTTTAGCTGGAGGAAGAATGCCTTGAACCTGGAGAGTTGGGACCCATGGAATGGGTACCATGCAGTATGACTTCAAAGGGTCTGCATTTGCTCACCGAAACTCACCAGTGCTATCAGCCTGAAGTGTCCAGCCTTATGTCTCAACCAGCTCTGGGTGTAGATGTGGTCAATCCCGGTTGCATCACATGACCTGAGTGAATTATTTAAGAATTGCTCTCTATTTCACTGTCTTTGTGTTTTGTTTTCGAAATTTATTTTGATAATGGGATTTATCGGATTTTCACTGCTGCATTTCCGCCGCTGTACACACGCTTGATTCTCTTACGGAGACATATATATCCATGGGTTTTAAGATTCTTCCTAGTCAGGTATATTCCTAGGCGTTGAATATGTGGTGTTGAGTCCATTTCGTTGAGCAAGGAGTAGGTCTTGTCTATTACATATTTGGCTTATGGAATGTTATCTGTGCTAATTTCAGTCTCTGGTTTTATGCAGCACCCCAACGCACCTTTCCCCATAAGCAAGCACTAGTTGGTTTTCTAAATTTGAGACCCTGTTCTGTTTTGTAATTCAGTTCATGTGTAGTGAAGTTTACATTCCGTGTATTAGTGATATCTTATGATGTTTCTTTTTCTGTGTGACGTAGTTCACGTAGAATCACCGTACCTGCATCCACTTACTATGCCGCTACGGGCCTGATGACACAGATTTCATTGCTGAGTGATATTGCATTGCACGTACGTGCCACAACTTCTTTATCCATTTTTTGCTTTCTGGGATATTTACCTGATACTGCAGACGAGCTTCTTGTGAACACAGCCGTCCCAAATATTGGGGTGGCTGTCTGTTTTTGATTTTAATTTCCGTAAGCTATAGGACCATAAGTGGAAATGCCATAGGCTGTGTTGCTTTGTTTCTTATGTGTTTCAGGAAACACCATACACTTCTCCAGGGTGGCTGCTGGCAATTTACATCCTGCCAATCAGCATAACAAGGCTCCCTGTTCTCCATATCCTGTCCTACCTTTCTGGATTTTACACTTTTTTCAGATGGCCCTTTTGCCCGGGAGGGCAGTGAGATTTCATTGTAGTGCAGATTTCCTTTACAGGCTTGCTTGGTTGGCCAAAAAGGGCGTATGCGTTTTTTCCTGAATATATTCAGGAAAAAACGCATACGCCCTTTTTGGCCAAGTGCATCATTGTCGACGTTGTGCCTCTTTTCCTATGCTTTCAGGGCAATTCCAGTCTACCCCCTGCAATCGTTTTCCTGAAATTCTGCCCCGCTTTCAAGTCCCCTTCGCAGGCTTACTTCAATATATTTTTGGAGGATAGCTGTCATTTATAACTCTGCAGGTTTGTGAAGTACAGTGCCCCTGAGCTCCTTTCTTCAACTCGCTTTCTTGTGAGCTGGGCACAAAACCGCAGGATTGCTTCAGGCCCTAATCTGTTTCCAGCAGGGCACACTGAGCCTTTGTTTAATTCCTCTTCCTGGTGGGCAATGAGCGTTACATTTGCCCGTGCAGACACCTACAGCTAGTCTCTCATTGGTTCTCCCTATTCCTGTTCATCTTGCACAGAAATTGCAAGCTGTGCCAAACAGGAGGTTAAAGGCACTGACTCTCCAAGCGGGGAGAGTGTTAGTAAAGCATCTGGAATGGTGAACCCGAGGACCAGGATACGACAACTGAGATGCATTTTAAATCGTTTCCCAGTCACACGGTGGACGATACTCTGGGTTTCCCATGCATGTTTTAGCTGGAGGAAGAATGCCTTGAACCTGGAGAGTTGGGACCCATGGAATGGGTACCATGCAGTATGACTTCAAAGGGTCTGCATTTGCTCACCGAAACTCACCAGTGCTATCAGCCAGAAGTGTCCAGCCTTATGTCTCAACCAGCTCTGGGTGTAGATGTGGTCAATCCCGGTTGCATCACATGCCCTGAGTGAATTATTTAAGAATTGCTCTCTATTTCACTGTCTTTGTGTTTTGTTTTCGAAATTTATTTTGATAATGGGGTTTATCGGATTTTCACTGCTGCATTTCCGCCGCTATACACACGCTTGATTCTCTTACGGAGACATATATATCCATGGGTTTTAAGATTCTTCCTAGTCAGGTATATTCCTAGGCGTTGAATATGTGGTGTTGAGTCCATTTCGTTGAGCAAGGAGTAGGTCTTGTCTATTACATATTTGGCTTATGGAATGTTATCTGTGCTAATTTCAGTCTCTGGTTTTATGCAGCACCCCAACGCACCTTTCCCCATAAGCAAGCACTAGTTGGTTTTCTAAATTTGAGACCCTGTTCTGTTTTGTAATTCAGTTCATGTGTAGTCAAGTTTACATTCCGTGTATTAGTGATATCTTATGATGTTTCTTTTTCTGTGTGACGTAGTTCACGTAGAATCACTGTACCTGCATCCACTCATTATGCCGCTACGGGCCTGATGACACAGATTTCATTGCTGAGTGATATTGCATTGTACGTACGTGCCACAACTTCTTTATCCATTTTTTGCTTTCTGGGATATTTACCTGATACTGTAGACGAGCTTCTTGGGAACACAGCCGTCCCAAATATTGGGGTGGCTGTCTGTTTTTGATTTTAATTTCCGTAAGCTATAGGACCATAAGTGGAAGTGCCATAGGCTGTGTTGCTTTGTTTCTTACGTGTTTCAGGAAACACCATACACTTCTCCAGGGTGGCTGCTGGCAATTTACATCCTGCCAATCAGCATAACAAGGCTCCCTGTTCTCCATATCCTGTCCTACCTTTCTGGATTTTACACTTTTTTCAGATGGCCCTTTTGCCCGGGGGGGCAGTGAGATTTCATTGTAGTGCAGATTTCCTTTACAGGCTTGCTTGGTTGGCCAAAAAGGGCGTATGTGTTTTTTCCTGAATATATTCAGGAAAAAACGCATACGCCCTTTTTGGCCAAGTGCATCATTGTCGACGTTGTGCCTCTTTTCCTATGCTTTCAGGGCAATTCCAGTCTATCCCCTGCAATCGTTTTCCTGAAATTCAGCCCCGCTTTCAAGTCCCCTTCGCAGGCTTACTTCAATATATTTTTGGAGGATAGCTGTCATTTATGACTCTGCAGGTTTGTGAAGTACAGTGCCCCTGAGCTCCTTTCTTCAACTCGCTTTCTTGTGAGCTGGGCACAAAACCGCATGATTGCTTCAGGCCCTAATCTGTTTCCAGCAGGGCACACTGAGCCTTTGTTTAATTCCTCTTCCTGGTGGGCAATGAGCCTTACATTTGCCCGTGCAGACACCTGCAGCTAGTCTCTCATTAGTTCTCCCTATTCCTGTTCATCTTGCACAGAAATTGCAAGCTGTGCGAAACAGGAGGTTAAAGGCACTGACTCTCCAAGCGGGGAGAGTGTTAGTAAAGCATCTGGAATGGTGAACCCGAGGACCAGGATACGACAACTGAGATGCATTTTAAATCGTTTCCCAATCACACGGTGGACGATACTCTTGGTTTCCCATGCATGTTTTAGCTGGAGGAAGAATCCCTTGAACCTGGAAGAGTTGGGACCCATGGAATGGGTCCATGCAGTATGACTTCAAAGGGTCTGCATTTGCTCACCGAAACAAACCAGTGCTATCAGCCTGAAGTGTCCAGCCTTATGTCTCAACCAGCTCTGGGTGTAGATGTGGTAATCCCGGTTGCATCACATGCCCTGAGTGAATTATTTAAGAATTGCTCTCTATTTCACTGTCTTTGTGTTTTATTTTCGAAATTTATTTTGATAATTGGGTTTATCGGATTTTCACTGCTGCATTTCCGCCGCTGTACACACGCTTGATTCTCTTACGGAGACATATATATCCATGGGTTTTAAGATTCTTCCTAGTCAGGTATATTCCTAGGCGTTGAATATGTGGTGTTGAGTCCATTTCGTTGAGCAAGGAGTAGGTCTTGTCTATTACATATTTGGCTTATGGAATGTTATCTGTGCTAATTTCAGTCTCTGGTTTTATGCAGCACCCCAAGGCACCTTTCCCCATAAGCAAGCACTAGTTGGTTTTCTAAATTTGAGACCCTGTTCTGTTTTGTAATTCAGTTCATGTGTAGTCAAGTTTACATTCCGTGTATTAGTGATATCTTATGATGTTTCTTTTTCTGTGTGACGTAGTTCACGTAGAATCACTGTACCTGCATCCACTTACTATGCCGCTACGGGCCTGATGACACAGATTTCATTGCTGAGTGATATTGCATTGCACGTACATGCCACAACTTCTTTATCCATTTTTTGCTTTCTGGGATATTTACCTGATACTGTAGACGAGCTTCTTGTGAACACAGCCGTCCCAAATATTGGGGTGGCTGTCTGTTTTTGATTTTAATTTCCGTGAGCTATAGGACCATAAGTGGAAGTGCCATAGGCTGTGTTGCTTTGTTTCTTACATGTTTCAGGAAACACCATACACTTCTCCAGGGTGGCTGCTGGCAATTTACATCCTGCCAATCAGCATAACAAGGCTCCCTGTTCTCCATATCCTGTCCTACCTTTCTGGATTTTACACTTTTTTCAGATGGCCCTTTTGCCCGGGGGGGCAGTGAGATTTCATTGTAGTGCAGATTTCCTTTACAGGCTTGCTTGGTTGGCCAAAAAGGGCGTATGCGTTTTTTCCTGAATATATTCAGGAAAAAACGCATACGCCCTTTTTGGCCAAGTGCATCATTGTCGACGTTGTGCCTCTTTTCCTATGCTTTCAGGGCAATTCCAGTCTACCCCCTGCAATCGTTTTCCTGAAATTCAGCCCCGCTTTCAAGTCCCCTTCGCAGGCTTACTTCAATATATTTTTGGAGGATAGCTGTCATTTATAACTCTGCAGGTTTGTGAAGTACAGTGCCCCTGAGCTCCTTTCTTCAACTCGCTTTCTTGTGAGCTGGGCACAAAACCGCAGGATTGCTTCAGGCCCTAATCTGTTTCCAGCAGGGCACACTGAGCCTTTGTTTAATTCCTCTTCCTGGTGGGCAATGAGCGTTACATTTGCCCGTGCAGACACCTACAGCTAGTCTCTCATTGGTTCTCCCTATTCCTGTTCATCTTGCACAGAAATGGCAAGCTGTGCGAAACAGGAGGTTAAAGGCACTGACTCTCCAAGCGGGGAGAGTGTTAGTAAAGCATCTGGAATGGTGAACCCGAGGACCAGGAAACGAAAACTGAGATGCATTTTAAATCGTTTCCCAATCACACAGTGGACGATACTCTGGGTTTCCCATGCATGTTTTAGCTGGAGGAAGAATCCCTTGAACCTGGAGAGTTGGGACCCATGGAATGGGTACCATGCAGTATGACTTCAAAGGGTCTGCATTTGCTCACCGAAACTCACCAATGCTATCAGCCTGAAGTGTCCAGCCTTATGTCTCAACCAGCTCTGGGTGTAGATGTGGTCAATCCCGGTTGCATCACATGCCCTGAGTGAATTATTTAAGAATTGCTCTCTATTTCACTGTCTTTGTGTTTTGTTTTCGAAATTTATTTTGATAATGGGATTTATCGGATTTTCACTGCTGCGTTTCGGCCGCTGTACACACGCTTGATTCTCTTACGGAGACATATATATCCATGGGTTTTAAGATTCTTTCTAGTCAGGTATATTCCTAGGCGTTGAATATGTGGTGTTGGGTCCATTTCGTTGAGCAAGGAGTAGGTCTTGTCTATTACATATTTGGCTTATGGAAAGTTATCTGTGCTAATTTCAGTCTCTGGTTTTATGCAGCACCCCAAGGCACCTTTCCCCATAAGCAAGCAGTAGTTGGTTTTCTAAATTTGAGACCCTGTTCTTTTTTGTAATTCAGTTCATGTGTAGTCAAGTTTACATTCCGTGTATTAGTGATATCTTATGATGTTTCTTTTTCTGTGTGACGTAGTTCACGTAGAATCACCGTACCTGCATCCACTCACTATGCCGCTACGGGCCTGATGACACAGATTTCATTGCTGAGTGATATTGCATTGTACGTACGTGCCACAACTTCTTTATCCATTTTTTGCTTTCTGGGATATTTACCTGATACTGTAGACGAGCTTCTTGTGAACACAGCCGTCCCAAATATTGGGGTGGCTGTCTGTTTTTGATTTTAATTTCCGTAAGCTATAGGACCATAAGTGGAAGTGCCATAGGCTGTGTTGCTTTGTTTCTTACGTGTTTCAGGAAACACCATACACTTCTCCAGGGTGGCTGCTGGCAATTTACATCCTGCCAATCAGCATAACAAGGCGCCCTGTTCTCCATATCCTGTCCTACCTTTCTGGATTTTACACTTTTTTCAGATGGCCCTTTTGCCCCGGGGGGCAGTGAGATTTCATTGTAGTGCAGATTTCCTTTACAGGCTTGCTTGGTTGGCCAAAAAGGGCGTATGCGTTTTTTCCTGAATATATTCAGGAAAAAACGCATACGCCCTTTTTGGCCAAGTGCATCATTGTCGACGTTGTGCCTCTTTTCCTATGCTTTCAGGGCAATTCCAGTCTACCCCCTCCAATCGTTTTCCTGAAATTCAGCCCTGCTTTCAAGTCCCCTTCGCAGGCTTACTTCAATATATTTTTGGAGGATAGCTGTCATTTATAACTCTGCAGGTTTGTGAAGTACAGTGCCCCTGAGCTCCTTTCTTCAACTCGCTTTCTTGTGAGCTGGGCGCAAAACCGCAGGAATGCTTCAGGCCCTAATCTGTTTCCAGCAGGGAACACTGAGCCATTGTTTAATTCCTCTTCCTGGTGGGCAATGAGCGTTACATTTGCCCGTGCAGACACCTACAGCTAGTCTCTCATTGGTTCTCCCTATTCCTGTTCGTCTTGCACAGAAATTGCAAGCTGTGCCAAACAGGAGGTTAAAGGCACTGACTCTCCAAGCGGGGAGAGTGTTAGTAAAGCATCTGGAATGGTGAACCCGAGGACCAGGATACGAAAACTGAGATGCATTTTAAATCGTTTCCCAATCACACGGTGGACGATACTCTGGGTTTCCCATGCATGTTTTAGCTGGAGGAAGAATCCCTTGAACCTGGAGAGTTGGGACCCATGGAATGGGTACCATGCAGTATGACTTCAAAGGGTCTGCATTTGCTCACCGAAACTCACCAATGCTATCAGGCTGAAGTGTCCAGCCTTATGTCTCAACCAGCTCTGGGTGTAGATGTGGTCAATCCCGGTTGCATCACATGCCCTGAGTGAATTATTTAAGAATTGCTCTCTATTTCACTGTCTTTGTGTTTTGTTTTCGAAATTTATTTTGATAATGGGATTTATCGGATTTTCACTGCTGCGTTTCGGCCGCTGTACACACGCTTGATTCTCTTACGGAGACATATATATGCATGGGTTTTAAGATTCTTCCTAGTCAGGTATATTCCTAGGCGTTGAATATGTGGTGTTGAGTCCATTTCGTTGAGCAAGGAGTAGGTCTTGTCTATTACATATTTGGCTTATGGAAAGTTATCTGTGCTAATTTCAGTCTCTGGTTTTATGCAGCACCCCAACGCACCTTTCCCCATAAGCAAGCACTAGTTGGTTTTCTAAATTTGAGACCCTGTTCTGTTTTGTAATTCAGTTCATGTGTAGTCAAGTTTACATTCCGTGTATTAGTGATATCTTATGATGTTTCTTTTTCTGTGTGACGTAGTTCACGTAGAATCACCGTACCTGCATCCACTCACTATGCCGCTACGGGCCTGATGACACAGATTTCATTGCTGAGTGATATTGCATTGTACGTACGTGCCACAACTTCTTTATCCATTTTTTGCTTTCTGGGATATTTACCTGATACTGTAGACGAGCTTCTTGTGAACACAGCCGTTCCAAATATTGGGGTGGCTGTCTGTTTTTGATTTTAATTTCCGTAAGCTATAGGACCATAAGTGGAAGTGCCATAGGCTGTGTTGCTTTGTTTCTTACGTGTTTCAGGAAACACCATACACTTCTCCAGGGTGGCTGCTGGCAATTTACATCCTGCCAATAAGCATAACAAGGCTCCCTGTTCTCCATATCCTGTCCTACCTTTCTGGATTTTACACTTTTTTCAGATGTCCCTTTTGCCCGGGGGGGGGGGGGGGCAGTGAGATTTCATTGTAGTGCAGATTTCCTTTACAGGCTTGCTTGGTTGGCCAAAAAGGGCGTATGCGTTTTTTCCTGAATATATTCAGGAAAAAACGCATACGCCCTTTTTGGCCAAGTGCATCATTGTCGACGTTGTGCCTCTTTTCCTATGCTTTCAGGGCAATTCCAGTCTACCCCCTGCAATCGTTTTCCTGAAATTCAGCCCCGCTTTCAAGTCCCCTTCGCAGGCTTACTTCAATATATTTTTGGAGGATAGCTGTCATTTATAACTCTGCAGGTTTGTGAAGTACAGTGCCCCTGAGCTCCTTTCTTCAACTCGCTTTCTTGTGAGCTGGGCACAAAACCGCAGGATTGCTTCAGGCCCTAATCTGTTTCCAGCAGGGCACACTGAGCCTTTGTTTAATTCCTCTTCCTGGTGGGCAATGAGCGTTACATTTGCCCGTGCAGACACCTAGAGCTAGTCTCTCATTGGTTCTCCCTATTCCTGTTCATCTTGCACAGAAATGGCAAGTTGTGCCAAACAGGAGTTTAAAGGCACTGACTCTCCAAGCGGGGAGAGTGTTAGTAAAGCATCTGGAATGGTGAACCCGAGGACCAGGATACGAAAACTGAGATGCATTTTAAATCGTTTCCCAATCACACGGTGGACGATACTCTGGGTTTCCCATGCATGTTTTAGCTGGAGGAAGAATGCCTTGAACCTGGAGAGTTGGGACCCATGGAATGGGTACCATGCAGTATGACTTCAAAGGGTCTGCATTTGCTCACCGAAACTCACCAGTGCTATCAGCCTGAAGTGTCCAGCCTTATGTCTCAACCAGCTCTGGGTGTAGATGTGGTCAATCCCGGTTGCATCACATGACCTGAGTGAATTATTTAAGAATTGCTCTCTATTTCACTGTCTTTGTGTTTTGTTTTCGAAATTTATTTTGATAATGGGATTTATCGGATTTTCACTGCTGCATTTCCGCTGCTGTACACACGCTTGATTCTCTTACGGAGACATATATATCCATGGGTTTTAAGATTCTTCCTAGTCAGGTATATTCCTAGGCGTTGAATATGTGGTGTTGAGTCCATTTCGTTGAGCAAGGAGTAGGTCTTGTCTATTACATATTTGGCTTATGGAATGTTATCTGTGCTAATTTCCGTCTCTGGTTTTATGCAGCACCCCAAGGCACCTTTCCCCATAAGCAAGCACTAGTTGGTTTTCTAAATTTGAGACCCTGTTCTGTTTTGTAATTCAGTTCATGTGTAGTCAAGTTTACATTCCGTGTATTAGTGATATCTTATGATGTTTCTTTTTCTGTGTGACGTAGTTCACGTAGAATCACCGTACCTGCATCCACTTACTATGCCGCTACGGGCCTGATGACACAGATTTCATTGCTGAGTGATATTGCATTGCACGTACGTGCCACAACTTCTTTATCCATTTTTTGCTTTCTGGGATATTTACCTGATACTGTAGACGAGCTTCTTGTGAACACAGCCGTCCCAAATATTGGGGTGGCTGTCTGTTTTTGATTTTAATTTCCATAAGCTATAGGACCATAAGTGGAAGTGCCATAGGCTGTGTTGCTTTGTTTCTTACGTGTTTCAGGAAACACCATACACTTCTCCAGGGTGGCTGCTGGCAATTTACATCCTGCCAATCAGCATAACAAGGCTCCCTGTTCTCCATATCCTGTCCTACCTTTCTGGATTTTACACTTTTTTCAGATGGCCCTTTTGCCCGGGAGGGCAGTGAGATTTCATTGTAGTGCAGATTTCCTTTACAGGCTTGCTTGGTTGGCCAAAAAGGGCGTATGCGTTTTTTCCTGAATATATTCAGGAAAAAACGCATACGCCCTTTTTGGCCAAGTGCATCATTGTCGACGTTGTGCCTCTTTTCCTATGCTTTCAGGGCAATTCCAGTCTACCCCTGCAATCGTTTTCCTGAAATTCAGCCCCGCTTTCAAGTCCCATTCGCAGGCTTACTTCAATATATTTTTGGAGGATAGCTGTCATTTATAACTCTGCAGGTTTGTGAAGTACAGTGCCCCTGAGCTCCTTTCTTCAACTCGCTTTCTTGTGAGCTGGGCACAAAACCGCAGGATTGCTTCAGGCCCTAATCTGTTTCCAGCAGGGCACACTGAGCCTTTGTTTAATTCCTCTTCCTGGTGGGCAATGAGCGTTACATTTGCCCGTGCAGACACCTACAGCTAGTCTCTCATTGGTTCTCCCTATTCCTGTTCATCTTGCACAGAAATGGCAAGCTGTGCCAAACAGGAGGTTAAAGGCACTGACTCTCCAAGCGGGGAGAGTGTTAGTAAAGCATCTGGAATGGTGAACCCGAGGACCAGGATACGACAACTGAGATGCATTTTAAATCGTTTCCCAATCACACGGTGGACGATACTCTGGGTTTCCCATGCATGTTTTAGCTGGAGGAAGAATGCCTTGAACCTGGAGAGTTGGGACCCATGGAATGGGTACCATGCAGTATGACTTCAAAGGGTCTGCATTTGCTCACCGAAACTCACCAGTGCTATCAGCCAGAAGTGTCCAGCCTTATGTCTCAACCAGCTCTGGGTGTAGATGTGGTCAATCCCGGTTGCATCACATGCCCTGAGTGAATTATTTAAGAATTGCTCTCTATTTCACTGTCTTTGTGTTTTGTTTTCGAAATTTATTTTGATAATGGGGTTTATCGGATTTTCACTGCTGCATTTCCGCCGCTGTACACACGCTTGATTCTCTTACGGAGACATATATATCCATGGGTTCTAAGATTCTTCCTAGTCAGGTATATTCCTAGGCGTTGAATATGTGGTGTTGAGTCCATTTCGTTGAGCAAGGAGTAGGTCTTGTCTATTACATATTTGGCTTATGGAATGTTATCTGTGCTAATTTCAGTCTCTGGTTTTATGCAGCACCCCAACGCACCTTTCCCCATAAGCAAGCACTAGTTGGTTTTCTAAATTTGAGACCCTGTTCTGTTTTGTAATTCAGTTCATGTGTAGTGAAGTTTACATTCCGTGTATTAGTGATATCTTATGATGTTTCTTTTTCTGTGTGACGTAGTTCACGTAGAATCACCGTACCTGCATCCACTTACTATGCCGCTACGGGCCTGATGACACAGATTTCATTGCTGAGTGATATTGCATTGCACGTACGTGCCACAACTTCTTTATCCATTTTTTGCTTTCTGGGATATTTACCTGATACTGTAGACGAGCTTCTTGTGAACACAGCCGTCCCAAATATTGGGGTGGCTGTCTGATTTTGATTTTAATTTCCGTAAGCTATAGGACCATAAGTGGAAGTGCCATAGGCTGTGTTGCTTTGTTTCTTACGTGTTTCAGGAAACACCATACACTTCTCCAAGGTGGCTGCTGGCAATTTACATCCTGCCAATCAGCATAACAAGGCTCCCTGTTCTCCATATCCTGTCCTACCTTTCTGGATTTTACACTTTTTTCAGATGGCCCTTTTGCCCGGGGGGGCAGTGAGATTTCATTGTAGTGCAGATTTCCTTTACAGGCTTGCTTGGTTGGCCAAAAAGGGCGTATGCGTTTTTTCCTGAATATATTCAGGAAAAAACGCATACGCCCTTTTTGGCCAAGTGCATCATTGTCGACGTTGTGCCTCTTTTCCTATGCTTTCAGGGCAATTCCAGTCTACCCCCTGCAATCGTTTTCCTGAAATTCAGCCCCGCTTTCAAGTCCCCTTCGCAGGCTTACTTCAATATATTTTTGGAGGATAGCTGTCATTTATAACTCTGCAGGTTTGTGAAGTACAGTGCCCCTGAGCTCCTTTCTTCACCTCGCTTTCTTGTGAGCTGGGCACAAAACCGCAGGATTGCTTCAGGCCCTAATCTGTTTCCAGCAGGGCACACTGAGCCTTTGTTTAATTCCTCTTCCTGGTGGGCAATGAGCGTTACATTTGCCCGTGCAGACACCTACAGCTAGTCTCTCATTGGTTCTCCCTATTCCTGTTCATCTTGCACAGAAATTGCAAGCTGTGCCAAACAGGAGGTTAAAGGCACTGACTCTCCAAGCGGGGAGAGTGTTAGTAAAGCATCTGGAATGGTGAACCCGAGGACCAGGATACGACAACTGAGATGCATTTTAAATCGTTTCCCAATCACACGGTGGACGATACTCTGGGTTTCCCATGCATGTTTTAGCTGGAGGAAGAATGCCTTGAACCTGGAGAGTTGGGACCCATGGAATGGGTACCATGCAGTATGACTTCAAAGGGTATGCATTTGCTCACCGAAACTCACCAGTGCTATCAGCCAGAAGTGTCCAGCCTTATGTCTCAACCAGCTCTGGGTGTAGATGTGGTCAATCCCGGTTGCATCACATGCCCTGAGTGAATTATTTAAGAATTGCTCTCTATTTCACTGTCTTTGTGTTTTGTTTTCAAAATTTATTTTGATAATGGGATTTATCGGATTTTCACTGCTGCGTTTCGGCCGATGTACACACGCGTGATTCTCTTACGGAGACATATATATCCATGGGTTTTAAGATTCTTCCTAGTCAGGTATATTCCCAGGCGTTGAATATGTGGTGTTGGGTCCATTTCGTTGAGCAAGGAGTAGGTCTTGTCTATTACATATTTGGCTTATGGAATGTTATCTGTGCTAATTTCAGTCTCTGGTTTTATGCAGCACCCCAAGGCACCTTTCCCCATAAGCAAGCACTAGTTGGTTTTCTAAATTTGAGACCCTGTTCTGTTTTGTAATTCAGTTCATGTGTAGTCAAGTTTACATTCCGTGTATTAGTGATATCTTATGATGTTTCTTTTTCTGTGTGACGTAGTTCACGTAGAATCACTGTACCTGCATCCACTCATTATGCCGCTACGGGCCTGATGACACAGATTTCATTGCTGAGTGATATTGCATTGTACGTACGTGCCACAACTTCTTTATCCATTTTTTGCTTTCTGGGATATTTACCTGATACTGTAGACGAGCTTCTTGGGAACACAGCCGTCCCAAATATTGGGGTGGCTGTCTGTTTTTGATTTTAATTTCCGTAAGCTATAGGACCATAAGTGGAAGTGCCATAGGCTGTGTTGCTTTGTTTCTTACGTGTTTCAGGAAACACCATACACTTCTCCAGGGTGGCTGCTGGCAATTTACATCCTGCCAATCAGCATAACAAGGCTCCCTGTTCTCCATATCCTGTCCTACCTTTCTGGATTTTACACTTTTTTCAGATGGCCCTTTTGCCCGGGGGGGCAGTGAGATTTCATTGTAGTGCAGATTTCCTTTACAGGCTTGCTTGGTTGGCCAAAAAGGGCGTATGTGTTTTTTCCTGAATATATTCAGGAAAAAACGCATACGCCCTTTTTGGCCAAGTGCATCATTGTCGACGTTGTGCCTCTTTTCCTATGCTTTCAGGGCAATTCCAGTCTATCCCCTGCAATCGTTTTCCTGAAATTCAGCCCCGCTTTCAAGTCCCCTTCGCAGGCTTACTTCAATATATTTTTGGAGGATAGCTGTCATTTATGACTCTGCAGGTTTGTGAAGTACAGTGCCCCTGAGCTCCTTTCTTCAACTCGCTTTCTTGTGAGCTGGGCACAAAACCGCATGATTGCTTCAGGCCCTAATCTGTTTCCAGCAGGGCACACTGAGCCTTTGTTTAATTCCTCTTCCTGGTGGGCAATGAGCCTTACATTTGCCCGTGCAGACACCTGCAGCTAGTCTCTCATTAGTTCTCCCTATTCCTGTTCATCTTGCACAGAAATTGCAAGCTGTGCGAAACAGGAGGTTAAAGGCACTGACTCTCCAAGCGGGGAGAGTGTTAGTAAAGCATCTGGAATGGTGAACCCGAGGACCAGGATACGACAACTGAGATGCATTTTAAATCGTTTCCCAATCACACGGTGGACGATACTCTTGGTTTCCCATGCATGTTTTAGCTGGAGGAAGAATCCCTTGAACCTGGAAGAGTTGGGACCCATGGAATGGGTCCATGCAGTATGACTTCAAAGGGTCTGCATTTGCTCACCGAAACAAACCAGTGCTATCAGCCTGAAGTGTCCAGCCTTATGTCTCAACCAGCTCTGGGTGTAGATGTGGTAATCCCGGTTGCATCACATGCCCTGAGTGAATTATTTAAGAATTGCTCTCTATTTCACTGTCTTTGTGTTTTATTTTCGAAATTTATTTTGATAATTGGGTTTATCGGATTTTCACGGCTGCATTTCCGCCGCTGTACACACGCTTGATTCTCTTACGGAGACATATATATCCATGGGTTTTAAGATTCTTCCTAGTCAGGTATATTCCTAGGCGTTGAATATGTGGTGTTGAGTCCATTTCGTTGAGCAAGGAGTAGGTCTTGTCTATTACATATTTGGCTTATGGAATGTTATCTGTGCTAATTTCCGTCTCTGGTTTTATGCAGCACCCCAAGGCACCTTTCCCCATAAGCAAGCACTAGTTGGTTTTCTAAATTTGAGACCCTGTTCTGTTTTGTAATTCAGTTCATGTGTAGTCAAGTTTACATTCCGTGTATTAGTGATATCTTATGATGTTTCTTTTTCTGTGTGACGTAGTTCACGGAGAATCACTGTACCTGCATCCACTTACTATGCCGCTACGGGCCTGATGACACAGATTTCATTGCTGAGTGATATTGCATTGCACGTACATGCCACAACTTCTTTATCCATTTTTTGCTTTCTGGGATATTTACCTGATACTGTAGACGAGCTTCTTGTGAACACAGCCGTCCCAAATATTGGGGTGGCTGTCTGTTTTTGATTTTAATTTCCGTAAGCTATAGGACCATAAGTGGAAGTGCCATAGGCTGTGTTGCTTTGTTTCTTACATGTTTCAGGAAACACCATACACTTCTCCAGGGTGGCTGCTGGCAATTTACATCCTGCCAATCAGCATAACAAGGCTCCCTGTTCTCCATATCCTGTCCTACCTTTCTGGATTTTACACTTTTTTCAGATGGCCCTTTTGCCCGGGGGGGCAGTGAGATTTCATTGTAGTGCAGATTTCCTTTACAGGCTTGCTTGGTTGGCCAAAAAGAGCGTATGCGTTTTTTCCTGAATATATTCAGGAAAAAACGCATACGCCCTTTTTGGCCAAGTGCATCATTGTCGACGTTGTGCCTCTTTTCCTATGCTTTCAGGGCAAATCCAGTCTACCCCCTGCAATCGTTTTCCTGAAATTCAGCCCCGCTTTCAAGTCCCCTTCGCAGGCTTACTTCAATATATTTTTGGAGGATAGCTGTCATTTATAACTCTGCAGGTTTGTGAAGTACAGTGCCCCTGAGCTCCTTTCTTCACCTCGCTTTCTTGTGAGCTGGGCACAAAACCGCTGGATTGCTTCAGGCCCTAATCTGTTTCCAGCAGGGCACACTGAGCCTTTGTTTAATTCCCCTTCCTGGTGGGCAAGGAGCGTTACATTTGCCCATGCAGACACCTACAGCTAGTCTCTCATTGGTTCTCCCTATTCCTGTTCATCTTGCACAGAAATGGCAAGCTGTGCCAAACAGGAGGTTAAAGGCACTGACTCTCCAAGCGGGGAGAGTGTTAGTAAAGCATCTGGAATGGTGAACCCGAGGACCAGGATACGAAAACTGAGATGCATTTTAAATCGTTTCCCAATCACACGGTGGACGATATTCTGGGTTTCCCATGCATGTTTTAGCTGGAGGAAGAATGCCTTGAACCTGGAGAGTTGGGACCCATGGAATGGGTACCATGCAGTATGACTTCAAAGGGTCTGCATTTGCTCACCGAAACTCACCAATGCTATCAGCCTGAAGTGTCCAGCATTATGTCTCAACCAGCTCTGGGTGTAGATGTGGTCAATCCCGGTTGCATCACATGCCCTGAGTGAATTAGTTAAGAATTGCTCTCTATTTCACTGTCTTTGTGTTTTGTTTTCGAAATTTATTTTGATAATGGGATTTATCGGATTTTCACTGCTGCGTTTCGGCCGCTGTACACACGCTTGATTCTCTTACGGAGACATATATATCCATGGGTTTTAAGATTCTTCCTAGTCAGGTATATTCCTAGGCGTTGAATATGTGGTGTTGAGTCCATTTCGTTGAGCAAGGAGTAGGTCTTGTCTATTACATATTTGGCTTATGGAATGTTATCTGTGCTAATTTCAGTCTCTGGTTTTATGCAGCACCCCAACGCACCTTTCCCCATAAGCAAGCACTAGTTGGTTTTCTAAATTTGAGACCCTGTTCTGTTTTGTAATTCAGTTCATGTGTAGTGAAGTTTACATTCCGTGTATTAGTGATATCTTATGATGTTTCTTTTTCTGTGTGACGTAGTTCACGTAGAATCACCGTACCTGCATCCACTGACTATGCCGCTACGGGCCTGATGACACAGATTTCATTGCTGAGTGATATTGCATTGCACGTACGTGCCACAACTTCTTTATCCATTTTTTGCTTTCTGGGATATTTACCTGATACTGTAGACGAGCTTCTTGTGAACACAGCCGTCCCAAATATTGGGGTGGCTGTCTGTTTTTGATTTTAATTTCCGTAAGCTATAGGACCATAAGTGGAAGTGCCATAGGCTGTGTTGCTTTGTTTCTTACGTGTTTCAGGAAACACCATACACTTCTCCAGGGTGGCTGCTGGCAATTTACATCCTGCCAATCAGCATAACAAGGCTCCCTGTTCTCCATATCCTGTCCTACCTTTCTGGATTTTACACTTTTTTCAGATGGCCTTTTTGCCCGGGGGGGCAGTGAGATTTCACTGTAGTGCAGATTTCCTTTACAGGCTTGCTTGGTTGACCAAAAAGGGCGTATGCGTTTTTTCCTGAATATATTCAGGAAAAAACGCATACGCCCTTTTTGACCAAGTGCATCATTGTCGACGTTGTGCCTCTTTTCCTATGCTTTCAGGGCAATTCCAGTCTACCCCCTGCAATCGTTTTCCTGAAATTCAGCCCCGCTTTCAAGTCCCCTTCGCAGGCTTACTTCAATATATTTTTGGAGGATAGCTGTCATTTATAACTCCGCAGGTTTGTGAAGTACAGTGCCCCTGAGCTCCTTTCTTCAACTCGCTTTCTTGTGAGCTGGGCACAAAACCGCAGGATTGCTTCAGGCCCTAATCTGTTTCCAGCAGGGCACACTGAGCCATTGTTTAATTACTCTTCCTGGTGGGCAATGAGCGTTACATTTGCCCGTGCAGACACCTACAGCTAGTTTCTCATTGGTTCTCCCTATTCCTGTTCGTCTTGCACAGAAATTGCAAGCTGTGCCAAACAGGAGGTTAAAGGCACTGACTCTCCAAGCGGGGAGAGTGTTAGTAAAGCATCTGGAATGGTGAACCCGAGGACCAGGATACGACAACTGAGATGCATTTTAAATCGTTTCCCAATCACACGGTGGACGATACTCTGGGTTTCCCATGCATGTTTTAGCTGGAGGAAGAATCCCTTGAACCTGGAGAGTTGGGACCCATGGAATGGGTACCATGCAGTATGACTTCAAAGGGTCTGCATTTGCTCACCGAAACTCACCAATGCTATCAGCCTGAAGTGTCCAGACTTATGTGTCAACCAGCTCTGGGTGTAGATGTGGTCAATCCCGGTTGCATCACATGCCCTGAGTGAATTATTTAAGAATTGCTCTCTATTTCACTGTCTTTGTGTTTTGTTTTCGAAATTTATTTTGATAATGGGATTTATCGGATTTTCACTGCTGCGTTTCGGCCGCTGTACACACGCTTGATTCTCTTACGGAGACATATATATCCATGGGTTTTAAGATTCTTCCTAGTCAGGTATATTCCTAGGCGTTGAATATGTGGTGTTGAGTCCATTTCGTTGAGCAAGGAGTAGGTCTTGTCTATTACATATTTGTCTTATGGAATGTTATCTGTGCTAATTTCAGTCTCTGGTTTTATGCAGCACCCCAAGGCACCTTTCCCCATAAGCAAGCACTAGTTGGTTTTCTAAATTTGAGACCCTGTTCTGTTTTGTAATACAGTTCATGTGTAGTCAAGTTTACATTCCGTGTATTAGTGATATCTTATGATGTTTCTTTTTCTGTTTGACGTAGTTCACGTAGAATCACCGTACCTGCATCCACTCACTATGCCGCTACGGGCCTGATGACACAGATTTCATTGCTGAGTGATATTGCATTGTACGTACGTGCCACAACTTCTTTATCCATTTTTTGCTTTCTGGGATATTTACCTGATACTGTAGACGAGCTTCTTGTGAACACAGCCGTCCCAAATATTGGGGTGGCTGTCTGTTTTTGATTTTAATTTCCGTAAGCTATAGGACCATAAGTGGAAGTGCCATAGGCTGTGTTGCTTTGTTTCTTACGTGTTTCAGGAAACACCATACACTTCTCCAGGGTGGCTGCTGGCAATTTACATCCTGCCAATCAGCATAACAAGGCTCCCTGTTCTCCATATCCTGTCCTACCTTTCTGGATTTTACACTTTTTTCAGATGGCCCTTTTGCCCGGGGGGCAGTGAGACTTCATTGTAGTGCAGATTTCCTTTACAGGCTTGCTTGGTTGGCCAAAAAGGGCGTATGCGTTTTTTCCTGAATATATTCAGGAAAAAACGCATACGCCCTTTTTGGCCAAGTGCATCATTGTCAATGTTCTGCCTCTTTTCCTATGCTTTCAGGGCAATTCCAGTCTACCCCCTGCAATCGTTTTCCTGAAATTCTGCCCCGCTTTCAAGTCCCCTTCGCAGGCTTACTTCAATATATTTTTGGAGGATAGCTGTCATTTATGACTCTGCAGGTTTGTGAATTACAGTGCCCCTGAGCTCCTTTCTTCAACTCGCTTTCTTGTGAGCTGGGCACAAAACCGCAGGATTGCTTCAGGCCCTAATCTGTTTCCGGCAGGGCACACTGAGCCTTTGGTTAATTCCTCTTCCTGGTCGGCAATGAGCGTTACATTTGCCCGTGCAGACACCTACAGCTAGTCTCTCATTGGTTCTCCCTATTCCTGTTCATCTTGCGCAGAAATTGCAAGCTGTGCCAAACAGGAGGTTAAAGGCACTGACTCTCCAAGCAGGGAGAGTGTTAGTAAAGCATCTGGAATGGTGAACCCGAGGACCAGGATACGCAAACTGAGATGCATTTTAAATCGTTTCCCAATCACACAGTGGACCATACTGTGGGTTTCCCATGCATGTTTTAGCTGGAGGAAGAATCCCTTGAACCAGAAGAGTTGGGACCCATGGAATAGGTACCATGCAGTATGACTTCAAAGGGTCTGCATTTGCTCACCGAAACTCACCAATGCTATCAGCCTGAAGTGTCCAGCCTTATGTCTCAACCAGCTCTGGGTGTAGATGTGGTCAATCCCGGTTGCATCACATGCCCTGAGTGAATTATTTAAGAATTGCTCTCTATTTCACTGTCTTTGTGTTTTGTTTTCGAAATTTATTTTGATAATGGGATTTATCGGATTTTCACTGCTGCGTTTCGGCCGCTGTACACACGCTTGGTTCTCTTACGGAGACATATATATCCATGGGTTTTAAGATTCTTCCTAGTCAGGTATATTCCTAGGCGTTGAATATGTGGTGTTGAGTCCATTTCGTTGAGCAAGGAGTAGGTCTTGTCTATTACATATTTGGTTTATGGAATGTTATCTGTGCTAATTTCAGTCTCTGGTTTTATGCAGCACCCCATGGCACCTTTCCCCATAAGCAAGCACTAGTTGGTTTTCTAAATTTGAGACCCTGTTCTGTTTTGTAATTCAGTTCATGTGTAGTCAAGTTTACATTCCGTGTATTAGTGATATCTTATGATGTTTCTTTTTCTGTGTGACGTAGTTCACGTAGAATCACCATACCTGCATCCATTCACTATGCCGCTACGGGCCTGATGACACAGATTTCATTGCTGAGTGATACTGCATTGCACGTACGTGCCACAACTTCTTTATCCATTTTTTGCTTTCTGGGATATTTACCTGGTACTGTAGACGAGCTTCTTGGGAACACAGCCGTCCCAAACTTTGGGGTGGCTCTCTGTTTTTGATTTTAATTTCCCTAAGGAATAGGACCATAAGTGCAATTGCCATAGGCTGTGTTGCTTTGTTTCTTACGTGTTTCAGGAAACACCATACACTTCTCCAGGGTGGCTGCTGGCAATTTACATCCTGCCAATCAGCATAACAAGGCTCCCTGTTCTCCATATCCTGTCCTACCTTTCTGGATTTTACACTTTTTTCAGATGGCCCTTTTGCCAAGGGGGCAGTGAGACTTCATTGTAGTGCAGATTTCCTTTACAGGCTTGCTTGGTTGGCCAAAAAGGGCGTATGCGTTTTTTCCAGAATATAGTCAGGAAAAAATGCATACGCCGTTTTTGGCCAAGTGCATCATTGTCGACGTTCTGCCTCTTTTCCTATGCTTTCAGGGCAATTCCAGTCTACCCCCTGCAATCGTTTTCCTGAAATTCTGCCCTGCTTTCAAGTCCCCTTCGCAGGCTTACTTCAATATATTTTTGGAGGAAAGCTGTCATTTATAACTCTGCAGGTTTGTGAAATACAGTGCCCCTGAGCTCCTTTCTTCAACTCGCTTTCTTGTGAGCTGGGCACAAAACCCCAGGATTGCTTCAGGCCCTAATCTGTTTCCGGCAGGGCATGCTGAGCCTTTGGTTAATTCCTCTTCCTGGTGGGCAATGAGCGTTACATTTGCCCGTGCAGACACCTACAGCTAGTCTCTCATTGGTTCTCCCTATTCCTGTTCATCTTGCACAGAAATTGCAAGCTGTGCCAAACAGGAGGTTAAAGGCACTGACTCTCCAAGCAGGGAGAGTGTTAGTAAAGCATCTGGAATGGTGAACCCGAGGACCAGGATACGAAAACTGAGATGCATTTTAAATCGTTTCCCAATCACACAGTGGACCATACTGTGGGTTTCCCATGCATGTTTTAGCTGGAGGAAGAATCCCTTGAACCTGAAGAGTTGGGACCCATGGAATAGGTACCATGCAGTATGACTTCAAAGGGTCTGCATTTGCTCACCGAAACTCACCAATGCTATCAGCCTGAAGTGTCCAGCCTTATGTCTCAACCAGCTCTGGGTGTAGATGTGGTCAATCCCGGTTGCATCACATGCCCTGAGTGAATTATTTAAGAATTGCTCTCTATTTCACTGTCTTTGTGTTTTGTTTTCGAAATTTATTTTGATAATGGGATTTATCGGATTTTCACTGCTGCGTATCGGCCGCTGTACACACGCTTGATTCTCTTACGGAGACATATATATCCATGGGTTTTAAGATTCTTCCTAGTCAGGTATATTCCTAGGCGTTGAATATGTGGTGTTGAGTCCATTTCGTTGAGCAAGGAGTAGGTCTTGTCTATTACTTATTTGTCTTATGGAATGTTATCTGTGCTAATTTCAGTCTCTGGTTTTATGCAGCACCCCAAGGCACCTTTCCCCATAAGCAAGCACTAGTTGGTTTTCTAAATTTGAGACCCTGTTCTGTTTGTAATACAGTTCATGTGTAGTCAAGTTTACATTCCGTGTATTAGTGATATCTTATGATGTTTCTTTTTCTGTTTGACGTAGTTCACGTAGAATCACCGTACCTGCATCCACTCACTATGCCGCTACGGGCCTGATGACACAGATTTCATTGCTGAGTGATACTGCATTGCACGTACGTGCCACAACTTTTTTATCCATTTTTTGCTTTCTGGGATATTTACCTGGTAATGTAGACGAGCTTCTTGGGAACACAGCCGTCCCAAACTTTGGGGTGGCTCTCTGTTTTTGATTTTAATTTCCCTAAGGTATAGGACCATAAGTGCAATTGCCATAGGCTGTGTTGCTTTGTTTCTTACGTGTTTCAGGAAACACCATACACTTCTCCAGGGTGGGTGCTGGCAATTTACATCCTGCCAATCAGCATAACAAGGCTCCCTGTTCTCCATATCCTGTCCTACCTTTCTGGATTTTACACATTTTTTCAGATGGCCCTTTTGCCCGGGGGACAGTGAGACTTCATTGTAGTGCAGATTTCCTTTACAGGCTTGCTTGGTTGGCCAAAAAGGGCGTATGCGTTTTTTCCTGAATATATTCAGGAAAAAACGCATACGCCCTTTTTGGCCAAGTGCATCATTGTCGACGTTGTGCCTCTTTTCCTATGCTTTCAGGGCAATTCCAGTCTACCCCCTGCAATCGTTTTCCTGAAATTCTGCCCTGCTTTGAAGTCCCCTTCGCAGGCTTACTTCAATATATTTTTGGAGGATAGCTGTCATTTATAACTCTGCAGGTTTGTGAAGCACAGTGCCCCTGAGCTCCTTTCTTCAACTCGCTTTCTTGTGAGCTGGGCAGAAAACGGCAGGATTGCTTCAGGCCCTAATCTGTTTCCGGCAGGGCATGCTGAGGCTTCGGTTAATTTCTCTTCCTGGTGGGAAATGAGCGTTACATTTGCCCGTGCAGACACCTACAGCTAGTCTCTCATTGGTTCTCCCTATTCCTGTTGATCTTGCACAGAAATTGCAAGCTGTGCCAAACAGGAGGTTAAAGGCACTGACTCTCCAAGCAGGGAGAGTGTTAGTAAAGCATCTGGAATGGTGAACCCGAGGACCAGGATACGAAAACTGAGATGCATTTTAAATCGTTTCCCAATCACACGGTGGATGATACTCTGGGTTTCCCATGCATGTTTTAGCTGGAGGAAGAATCCCTTGAACCTGGAGAGTTGGGACCCATGGAATGGGTACCATGCAGTATGACTTCAAAGGGTCTGCATTTGCTCACCGAAACTCACCAATGCTATCAGCCTGAAGTGTCCAACCTTATGTCTCAACCAGCTCTGGGTGTAGATGTGGTCAATCCCAGTTGCATCACATGCCCTGAGTGAATTATTTAAGAATTGCTCTCTATTTCACTGTCTTTGTGTTTTGTTTTCGAAATTTATTTTGATAATGGGATTTATCGGATTTTCACTGCTGCGTTTCGGCCGCTGTATACACGCTTGATTCTCTTATGGAGACATATATATCCATGGGTTTTAAGATTCTTCCTAGTCAGGTATATTCCTAGGCGTTGAATATGTGGTGTTGGGTCCATTTCGTTGAGCAAGGAGTAGGTCTTGTCTATTACATATTTGGCTTATGGAAAGTTATCTGTGCTAATTTCAGTCTCTGGTTTTATGCAGCAGCCCAAGGCACCTTTCACCATAAGCAAGCACTAGTCGGTTTTCTAAATTTGAGACCCTGTTCTGTTTTGTAATTCAGTTCATGTGTAGTCAAGTTTACATTCCGTGTATTAGTGATATCTTATGATATTTCTTTTTCTGTGTGACGTAGTTCACGTAGAATCACAGTACCTGCATCCACTCACTATGCCGCTACGGGCCTGATGACACAGATTTCATTGCTGAGTGATATTGCATTGTACGTACGTGCCACAACTTCTTTATCCATTTTTTGCTTTCTGGGATATTTACCTGATACTGTAGACGAGCTTCTTGTGAACACAGCCGTCCCAAATATTGGGGTGGCTGTCTGTTTTTGATTTTAATTTCCGTAAGCTATAGGACCATAAGTGGAAGTGCCATAGGCTGTGTTGCTTTGTTTCTTACGTGTTTCAGGAAACACCATACACTTCTCCAGGGTGGCTGCTGGCAATTTACATCCTGCCAATCAGCATAACAAGGCTCCCTGTTCTCCATATCCTGTCCTACCTTTCTGGATTTTACACTTTTTTCTGATGGCCCTTTTGCCCGGGGGGCAGTGAGACTTCATTGTAGTGCAGATTTCCTTTACAGGCTTGCTTGGTTGGCCAAAAAGGGCGTATGCGTTTTTTCCTGAATATATTCAGGAAAAAACGCATATGCACTTTTTGGCCAAGTGCATCATTGTCGACGTTCTGCCTCTTTTCCTATGCTTTCAGGGCAATTCCAGTCTACCCCCTGCAATTGTTTTCCTGAAATTCTGCCCTGCTTTCAAGTCCCCTTCGCAGGCTTACTTCAATATATTTTTGGAGGATAGCTGTCAATTATAACTCTGCAGGTTTGTGAATTACAGTGCCCCTGAGCTCCTTTCTTCAACTCGCTTTCTTGTGAGCTGGGCACAAAACCGCAGGATTGCTTCAGGCCCTAAT
Source organism: Phocoena phocoena (assembly GCF_963924675.1). Classification (NCBI taxonomy): domain Eukaryota; kingdom Metazoa; phylum Chordata; class Mammalia; order Artiodactyla; family Phocoenidae; genus Phocoena; species Phocoena phocoena. The sequence continues at coordinate 912,428 of NW_027077425.1, forward strand.
CTGTTTCCAGCAGGGCACACTGAGCCTTTGTTTAATTCCTCTTCCTGGTGGGCAATGAGCGTTACATTTGCCCGTGCAGACACCTACAGCTAGTCTCTCATTGGTTCTCCCTATTCCTGTTCATCTTGCACAGAAATTGCAAGCTGTGCCAAAGAGGAGGTTAAAGGCCCTGACTCTCCAAGCGGGGAGAGTGTTAGTAAAGCATCTGGAAGGGTGAACCCGAGGACCAGGATACGAAAACTGAGATGCATTTTAAATCGTTTCCCAATCACACGGTAGACGATACTCTGTGTTTCCCATGCATGTTTTAGCTGGAGGAAGAATGCCTTGAACCTGGAGAGTTGGGACCCATGGAATGGGTACCATGCCGTATGACCTCAAAGGGTCTGCATTTGCTCACCGAAACTCACCAATGCTATCAGCCTGAAGTGTCCAGCCTTATGTCTCAACCAGCTCTGGGTGTAGATGTGGTCAATCCCGGTTGCATCACATGCCCTGAGTGAATTATTTAAGAATTGCTCTCTATTTCACTGTCTTTGTGTTTTGTTTTCGAAATTTATTTTGATAATGGGATTTATCGGATTTTCACTGCTGCGTTTCGGCCGCTGTACACACGCTTGATTCTCTTACGGAGACATATATATCCATGGGTTTTAAGATTCTTCCTAGTCAGGTATATTCCTAGGCGTTGAATATGTGGTGTTGGGTCCATTTCGTTGAGCAAGGAGTAGGTCTTGTCTATTACATATTTGGCTTATGGAAAGTTATCTGTGCTAATTTCAGTCTCCGGTTTTATGCAGCACCCCAAGGCACCTTTCCCCATAAGCAAGCACTAGTTGGTTTTCTAAATTTGAGATCCTGTTCTTTTTTGTAATTCAGTTCATGTGTAGTCAAGTTTACATTCCGTGTATTAGTGATATCTTATGATGTTTCTTTTTCTGTGTGACGTAGTTCACGTAGAATCACCGTACCTGCATCCACTCACTATGCCGCTACGGGCCTGATGACACAGATTTCATTGCTGAGTGATATTGCATTGTACGTACGTGCCACAACTTCTTTATCCATTTTTTGCTTTCTGGGATATTTACCTGATACTGTAGACGAGCTTCTTGTGAACACAGCCGTCCCAAATATTGGGGTGGCTGTCTGTTTTTGATTTTAATTTCCGTAAGCTATAGGACCATAAGCGGAAGTGCCATAGGCTGTGTTGCTTTGTTTCTTACGTGTTTCAGGAAACACCATACACTTCTCCAGGGTGGCTGCTGGCAATTTACATCCTGCCAATCAGCATAACAAGGCTCCCTGTTCTCCATATCCTGTCCTACCTTTCTGGATTTTACACTTTTTTCAGATGGCCCTTTTGCCCCGTGGGGCAGTGAGATTTCATTGTAGTGCAGATTTCCTTTACAGGCTTGCTTGGTTGGCCAAAAAGGGCGTATGCGTTTTTTCCTGAATATATTCAGGAAAAAACGCATACGCCCTTTTTGGCCAAGTGCATCATTGTCGATGTTGTGCCTCTTTTCCTATGCTTTCAGGGCAATTCCAGTCTACCCCCTGCAATCGTTTTCCTGAAATTCAGCCCCGCTTTCAAGTCCCCTTCGCAGGCTTACTTCAATATATTTTTGGAGGATAGCTGTCATTTATAACTCTGCAGGTTTGTGAAGTACAGTGCCCCTGAGCTCCTTTCTTCAACTCGCTTTCTTGTGAGCTGGGCACAAAACCGCAGGATTGCTTCAGGCCCTAATCTGTTTCCAGAAGGGCACACTGAGCCTTTGTTTAATTCCTCTTCCTGGTGGGCAATGAGCGTTACATTTGCCCGTGCAGACACCTACAGCTAGTCTCTCATTGGTTCTCCCTATTCCTGTTCATCTTGCACAGAAATGGCAAGCTGTGCCAAACAGGAGGTTAAAGGCACTGACTCTCCAAGCGGGGAGAGTGTTAGTAAAGCATCTGGAATGGTGAACCCGAGGACCAGGATACGAAAACTGAGATATATTTTAAATCGTTTCCCAATCACATGGTGGACGATACTCTGGGTTTCCCATGCATGTTTTAGCTGGAGGAAGAATGCTTTGAACCTGGAGAGTTGGGACCCATGGAATGGGTACCATGCAGTATGACTTCAAAGGGTCTGCATTTGCTCACCGAAACTCACCAGTGCTATCAGCCTGAAGTGTCCAGCCTTATGTCTCAACCAGCTCTGGGTGTAGATGTGGTCAATCCCGGTTGCATCACATGCCCTGAGTGAATTATTTAAGAATTGCTCTCTATTTCACTGTCTTTGTGTTTTGTTTTAGAAATTTATTTTGATAATGGGATTTATCGGATTTTCACTGCTGCATTTCCGCCGCTGTACACACGCTTGATTCTCTTACGGAAACATATATATCCATGGGTTTTAAGATTCTTCCTAGTCAGGTATATTCCTAGGCGTTGAATATGTGGTGTTGAGTCCATTTCGTTGAGCAAGGAGTAGGTCTTGTCTATTACATATTTGGCTTATGGAAAGTTATCTGTGCTAATTTCAGTCTCTGGTTTTATGCAGCACCCCAACGCACCTTTCCCCATAAGCAAGCACTAGTTGGTTTTCTAAATTTGAGACCGTGTTCTGTTTTGTAATTCAGTTCATGTGTAGTGAAGTTTACATTCCGTGTATTAGTGATATCTTATGATGTTTCTTTTTCTGTGTGACGTAGTTCACGTAGAATCACCGTACCTGCATCCACTCACTATGCCGCTACGGGCCTGATGACACAGATTTCATTGCTGAGTGATATTGCATTGTACGTACGTGCCACAACTTCTTTATCCATTTTTTGCTTTCTGGGATATTTACCTGATACTGTAGACGAGCTCCTTGTGAACACAGCCATCCCAAATATTGGGGTGGCTGTGTCTTTTTGATTTTAATTTCCGTAAGCTATAGGACCATAAGGGGAAGTGCCATAGGCTGTGTTGCTTTGTTTCTTACGTGTTTCAGGAAACACCATACACTTCTCCAGGGTGGCTGCTGGCAATTTACATCCTGCCAATCAGCATAACAAGGCTCCCTGTTCTCCATATCCTGTCCTACCTTTCTGGATTTTACACTTTTTTCAGATGGCCCTTTTGCCCGGGGGGGGGGGAGGCAGTGAGATTTCATTGTAGTGCAGATTTCCTTTACAGGCTTGCTTGGTTGGCCAAAAAGGGCGTATGCGTTTTTTCCTGAATATATTCAGGAAAAAACGCATACGCCCTTTTTGGCCAAGTGCATCATTGTCGACGTTGTGCCTCTTTTCCTATGCTTTCAGGGCAATTCCAGTCTACCCCCTGCAATCGTTTTCCTGAAATTCTGCCCCGCTTTCAAGTCCCCTTCGCAGGCTTACTTCAATATATTTTTGGAGGATAGCTGTCATTTATAACTCTGCAGGTTTGTGAAGTACAGTGCCCCTGAGCTCCTTTCTTCAACTCGCTTTCTTGTGAGCTGGGCACAAAACCGCAGGATTGCTTCAGGCCCTAATCTGTTTCCAGCAGGGCACACTGAGCCTTTGTTTAATTCCTCTTCCTGGTGGGCAATGAGCGTTACATTTGCCCGTGCAGACACCTAGAGCTAGTCTCTCATTGGTTCTCCCTATTCCTGTTCATCTTGCACAGAAATGGCAAGTTGTGCCAAACAGGAGGTTAAAGGCACTGACTCTCCAAGCGGGGAGAGTGTTAGTAAAGCATCTGGAATGGTGAACCCGAGGACCAGGATACGAAAACTGAGATGCATTTTAAATCGTTTCCCAATCACACGGTGGACGATACTCTGGGTTTCCCATGCATGTTTTAGCTGGAGGAAGAATGCCTTGAACCTGGAGAGTTGGGACCCATGGAATGGGTACCATGCAGTATGACTTCAAAGGGTCTGCATTTGCTCACCGAAACTCACCAGTGCTATCAGCCTGAAGTGTCCAGCCTTATGTCTCAACCAGCTCTGGGTGTAGATGTGGTCAATCCCGGTTGCATCACATGACCTGAGTGAATTATTTAAGAATTGCTCTCTATTTCACTGTCTTTGTGTTTTGTTTTCGAAATTTATTTTGATAATGGGATTTATCGGATTTTCACTGCTGCATTTCCGCCGCTGTACACACGCTTGATTCTCTTACGGAGACATATATATCCATGGGTTTTAAGATTCTTCCTAGTCAGGTATATTCCTAGGCGTTGAATATGTGGTGTTGGGTCCATTTCGTTGAGCAAGGAGTAGGTCTTGTCTATTACATATTTGGCTTATGGAATGTTATCTGTGCTAATTTCAGTCTCTGGTTTTATGCAGCACCCCAACGCACCTTTCCCCATAAGCAAGCACTAGTTGGTTTTCTAAATTTGAGACCCTGTTCTGTTTTGTAATTCAGTTCATGTGTAGTGAAGTTTACATTCCGTGTATTAGTGATAACTTATGATGTTTCTTTTTCTGTGTGACGTAGTTCACGTAGAATCACCGTACCTGCATCCACTTACTATGCCGCTACGGGCCTGATGACACAGATTTCATTGCTGAGTGATATTGCATTGCACGTACGTGCCACAAGTTCTTTATCCATTTTTTGCTTTCTGGGATATTTACCTGATACTGCAGACGAGCTTCTTGTGAACACAGCCGTCCCAAATATTGGGGTGGCTGTCTGTTTTTGATTTTAATTTCCGTAAGCTATAGGACCATAAGTGGAAATGCCATAGGCTGTGTTGCTTTGTTTCTTATGTGTTTCAGGAAACACCATACACTTCTCCAGGGTGGCTGCTGGCAATTTACATCCTGCCAATCAGCATAACAAGGCTCCCTGTTCTCCATATCCTGTCCTACCTTTCTGGATTTTACACTTTTTTCAGATGGCCCTTTTGCCCGGGAGGGCAGTGAGATTTCATTGTAGTGCAGATTTCCTTTACAGGCTTGCTTGGTTGGCCAAAAAGGGCGTATGCGTTTTTTCCTGAATATATTCAGGAAAAAACGCATACGCCCTTTTTGGCCAAGTGCATCATTGTCGAGGTTGTGCCTCTTTTCCTATGCTTTCAGGGCAATTCCAGTCTACCCCCTGCAATCGTTTTCCTGAAATTCTGCCCCGCTTTCAAGTCCCCTTCGCAGGCTTACTTCAATATATTTTTGGAGGATAGCTGTCATTTATAACTCTGCAGGTTTGTGAAGTACAGTGCCCCTGAGCTCCTTTCTTCACCTCGCTTTCTTGTGAGCTGGGCACAAAACCGCAGGATTGCTTCAGGCCCTAATCTGTTTCCAGCAGGGCACACTGAGCCTTTGTTTAATTCCTCTTCCTGGTGGGCAATGAGCGTTACATTTGCCCGTGCAGACACCTACAGCTAGTCTCTCATTGGTTCTCCCTATTCCTGTTCATCTTGCACAGAAATTGCAAGCTGTGCCAAACAGGAGGTTAAAGGCACTGACTCTCCAAGCGGGGAGAGTGTTAGTAAAGCATCTGGAATGGTGAACCCGAGGACCAGGATACGACAACTGAGATGCATTTTAAATCGTTTCCCAATCACACGGTGGACGATACTCTGGGTTTCCCATGCATGTTTTAGCTGGAGGAAGAATGCCTTGAACCTGGAGAGTTGGGACCCATGGAATGGGTACCATGCAGTATGACTTCAAAGGGTCTGCATTTGCTCACCGAAACTCACCAGTGCTATCAGCCAGAAGTGTCCAGCCTTATGTCTCAACCAGCTCTGGGTGTAGATGTGGTCAATCCCGGTTGCATCACATGCCCTGAGTGAATTATTTAAGAATTGCTCTCTATTTCACTGTCTTTGTGTTTTGTTTTCGAAATTTATTTTGATAATGGGGTTTATCGGATTTTCACTGCTGCATTTCCGCCGCTATACACACGCTTGATTCTCTTACGGAGACATATATATCCATGGGTTTTAAGATTCTTCCTAGTCAGGTATATTCCTAGGCGTTGAATATGTGGTGTTGAGTCCATTTCGTTGAGCAAGGAGTAGGTCTTGTCTATTACATATTTGGCTTATGGAATGTTATCTGTGCTAATTTCAGTCTCTGGTTTTATGCAGCACCCCAAGGCACCTTTCCCCTTAAGCAAGCACTAGTTGGTTTTCTAAATTTGAGACCCTGTTCTGTTTTGTAATTCAGTTCATGTGTAGTGAAGTTTACATTCCGTGTATTAGTGATATCTTATGATGTTTCTTTTTCTGTGTGACGTAGTTCACGTAGAATCACCGTACCTGCATCCACTTACTATGCCGCTACGGGCCTGATGACACAGATTTCATTGCTGAGTGATATTGCATTGCACGTACGTGCCACAACTTCTTTATCCATTTTTTGCTTTCTGGGATATTTACCTGATACTGTAGACGAGCTTCTTGTGAACACAGCCGTCCCAAATATTGGGGTGGCTGTCTGATTTTGATTTTAATTTCCGTAAGCTATAGGACCATAAGTGGAAGTGCCATAGGCTGTGTTGCTTTGTTTCTTACGTGTTTCAGGAAACACCATACACTTCTCCAGGGTGGCTGCTGGCAATTTACATCCTGCCAATCAGCATAACAAGGCTCCCTGTTCTCCATATCCTGTCCTACCTTTCTGGATTTTACACTTTTTTCAGATGGCCCTTTTGCCCGGGGGGGCAGTGAGATTTCATTGTAGTGCAGATTTCCTTTACAGGCTTGCTTGGTTGGCCAAAAAGGGCGTATGCGTTTTTTCCTGAATATATTCAGGAAAAAACGCATACGCCCTTTTTGGCCAAGTGCATCATTGTCGACGTTGTGCCTCTTTTCCTATGCTTTCAGGGCAATTCCAGTCTACCCCCTGCAATCGTTTTCCTGAAATTCAGCCCCGCTTTCAAGTCCCCTTCGCAGGCTTACTTCAATATATTTTTGGAGGATAGCTGTCATTTATAACTCTGCAGGTTTGTGAAGTACAGTGCCCCTGAGCTCCTTTCTTCACCTCGCTTTCTTGTGAGCTGGGCACAAAACCGCAGGATTGCTTCAGGCCCTAATCTGTTTCCAGCAGGGCACACTGAGCCTTTGTTTAATTCCTCTTCCTGGTGGGCAATGAGCGTTACATTTGCCCGTGCAGACACCTACAGCTAGTCTCTCATTGGTTCTCCCTATTCCTGTTCATCTTGCACAGAAATTGCAAGCTGTGCCAAACAGGAGGTTAAAGGCACTGACTCTCCAAGCGGGGAGAGTGTTAGTAAAGCGTCTGGAATGGTGAACCCGAGGACCAGGAAACGAAAACTGAGATGCATTTTAAACATTTCCCAATCACACGGTGGACGATACTCTGGGTTTCCCATGCATGTTTTAGCTGGAGGAAGAATCCCTTGAACCTGGAGAGTTGGGACCCATGGAATGGGTACCATGCAGTATGACTTCAAAGGGTCTGCATTTGCTCACCGAAACTCACCAATGCTATCAGCCTGAAGTGTCCAGCCTTATGTCTCAACCAGCTCTGGGTGTAGATGTGGTCAATCCCGGTTGCATCACATGCCCTGAGTGAATTATTTAAGAATTGCTCTCTATTTCACTGTCTTTGTGTTTTGTTTTCGAAATTTATTTTGATAATGGGATTTATCGGATTTTCACTGCTGCGTTTCGGCCGATGTACACACGCTTGATTCTCTTACGGAGACATATATATCCATGGGTTTTAAGATTCTTCCTAGTCAGGTATATTCCCAGGCGTTGAATATGTGGTGTTGGGTCCATTTCGTTGAGCAAGGAGTAGGTCTTGTCTATTACATATTTGGCTTATGGAATGTTATCTGTGCTAATTTCAGTCTCTGGTTTTATGCAGCACCCCAAGGCACCTTTCCCCATAAGCAAGCACTAGTTGGTTTTCTAAATTTGAGACCCTGTTCTGTTTTGTAATTCAGTTCATGTGTAGTCAAGTTTACATTCCGTGTATTAGTGATATCTTATGATGTTTCTTTTTCTGTGTGACGTAGTTCACGTAGAATCACTGTACCTGCATCCACTCATTATGCCGCTACGGGCCTGATGACACAGATTTCATTGCTGAGTGATATTGCATTGTACGTACGTGCCACAACTTCTTTATCCATTTTTTGCTTTCTGGGATATTTACCTGATACTGTAGACGAGCTTCTTGGGAACACAGCCGTCCCAAATATTGGGGTGGCTGTCTGTTTTTGATTTTAATTTCCGTAAGCTATAGGACCATAAGTGGAAGTGCCATAGGCTGTGTTGCTTTGTTTCTTACGTGTTTCAGGAAACACCATACACTTCTCCAGGGTGGCTGCTGGCAATTTACATCCTGCCAATCAGCATAACAAGGCTCCCTGTTCTCCATATCCTGTCCTACCTTTCTGGATTTTACACTTTTTTCAGATGGCCCTTTTGCCCGGGGGGGCAGTGAGATTTCATTGTAGTGCAGATTTCCTTTACAGGCTTGCTTGGTTGGCCAAAAAGGGCGTATGTGTTTTTTCCTGAATATATTCAGGAAAAAACGCATACGCCCTTTTTGGCCAAGTGCATCATTGTCGACGTTGTGCCTCTTTTCCTATGCTTTCAGGGCAATTCCAGTCTATCCCCTGCAATCGTTTTCCTGAAATTCAGCCCCGCTTTCAAGTCCCCTTCGCAGGCTTACCTCAATATATTTTTGGAGGATAGCTGTCATTTATGACTCTGCAGGTTTGTGAAGTACAGTGCCCCTGAGCTCCTTTCTTCAACTCGCTTTCTTGTGAGCTGGGCACAAAACCGCATGATTGCTTCAGGCCCTAATCTGTTTCCAGCAGGGCACACTGAGCCTTTGTTTAATTCCTCTTCCTGGTGGGCAATGAGCCTTACATTTGCCCGTGCAGACACCTGCAGCTAGTCTCTCATTAGTTCTCCCTATTCCTGTTCATCTTGCACAGAAATTGCAAGCTGTGCGAAACAGGAGGTTAAAGGCACTGACTCTCCAAGCGGGGAGAGTGTTAGTAAAGCATCTGGAATGGTGAACCCGAGGACCAGGATACGACAACTGAGATGCATTTTAAATCGTTTCCCAATCACACGGTGGACGATACTCTTGGTTTCCCATGCATGTTTTAGCTGGAGGAAGAATCCCTTGAACCTGGAAGAGTTGGGACCCATGGAATGGGTCCATGCAGTATGACTTCAAAGGGTCTGCATTTGCTCACCGAAACAAACCAGTGCTATCAGCCTGAAGTGTCCAGCCTTATGTCTCAACCAGCTCTGGGTGTAGATGTGGTAATCCCGGTTGCATCACATGCCCTGAGTGAATTATTTAAGAATTGCTCTCTATTTCACTGTCTTTGTGTTTTATTTTCGAAATTTATTTTGATAATTGGGTTTATCGGATTTTCACTGCTGCATTTCCGCCGCTGTACACACGCTTGATTCTCTTACGGAGACATATATATCCATGGGTTTTAAGATTCTTCCTAGTCAGGTATATTCCTAGGCGTTGAATATGTGGTGTTGAGTCCATTTCGTTGAGCAAGGAGTAGGTCTTGTCTATTACATATTTGGCTTATGGAATGTTATCTGTGCTAATTTCAGTCTCTGGTTTTATGCAGCACCCCAAGGCACCTTTCCCCATAAGCAAGCGCTAGTTGGTTTTCTAAATTTGAGACCCTGTTCTGTTTTGTAATTCAGTTCATGTGTAGTCAAGTTTACATTCCGTGTGTTAGTGATATCTTATGATGTTTCTTTTTCTGTGTGACGTAGTTCACGTAGAATCACTGTACCTGCATCCACTTACTATGCCGCTACGGGCCTGATGACACAGATTTCATTGCTGAGTGATATTGCATTGCACGTACATGCCACAACTTCTTTATCCATTTTTTGCTTTCTGGGATATTTACCTGATACTGTAGACGAGCTTCTTGTGAACACAGCCGTCCCAAATATTGGGGTGGCTGTCTGTTTTTGATTTTAATTTCCGTGAGCTATAGGACCATAAGTGGAAGTGCCATAGGCTGTGTTGCTTTGTTTCTTACATGTTTCAGGAAACACCATACACTTCTCCAGGGTGGCTGCTGGCAATTTACATCCTGCCAATCAGCATAACAAGGCTCCCTGTTCTCCATATCCTGTCCTACCTTTCTGGATTTTACACTTTTTTCAGATGGCCCTTTTGCCCGGGGGGGCAGTGAGATTTCATTGTAGTGCAGATTTCCTTTACAGGCTTGCTTGGTTGGCCAAAAAGGGCGTATGCGTTTTTTCCTGAATATATTCAGGAAAAAACGCATACGCCCTTTTTGGCCAAGTGCATCATTGTCGACGTTGTGCCTCTTTTCCTATGCTTTCAGGGCAATTCCAGTCTACCCCCTGCAATCGTTTTCCTGAAATTCAGCCCCGCTTTCAAGTCCCCTTCGCAGGCTTACTTCAATATATTTTTGGAGGATAGCTGTCATTTATAACTCTGCAGGTTTGTGAAGTACAGTGCCCCTGAGCTCCTTTCTTCAACTCGCTTTCTTGTGAGCTGGGCACAAAACCGCAGGATTGCTTCAGGCCCTAATCTGTTTCCAGCAGGGCACACTGAGCCTTTGTTTAATTCCTCTTCCTGGTGGGCAATGAGCGTTACATTTGCCCGTGCAGACACCTACAGCTAGTCTCTCATTGGTTCTCCCTATTCCTGTTCATCTTGCACAGAAATGGCAAGCTGTGCCAAACAGGAGGTTAAAGGCACTGACTCTCCAAGCGGGGAGAGTGTTAGTAAAGCATCTGGAATGGTGAACCCGAGGACCAGGAAACGAAAACTGAGATGCATTTTAAATCGTTTCCCAATCACACAGTGGACGATACTCTGGGTTTCCCATGCATGTTTTAGCTGGAGGAAGAATCCCTTGAACCTGGAGAGTTGGGACCCATGGAATGGGTACCATGCAGTATGACTTCAAAGGGTCTGCATTTGCTCACCGAAACTCACCAATGCTATCAGGCTGAAGTGTCCAGCCTTATGTCTCAACCAGCTCTGGGTGTAGATGTGGTCAATCCCGGTTGCATCACATGCCCTGAGTGAATTATTTAAGAATTGCTCTCTATTTCACTGTCTTTGTGTTTTGTTTTCGAAATTTATTTTGATAATGGGATTTATCGGATTTTCACTGCTGCGTTTCGGCCGCTGTACACACGCTTGATTCTCTTACGGAGACATATATATCCATGGGTTTTAAGATTCTTCCTAGTCAGGTATATTCCTAGGCGTTGAATATGTGGTGTTGAGTCCATTTCGTTGAGCAAGGAGTAGGTCTTGTCTATTACATATTTGGCTTATGGAATGTTATCTGTGCTAATTTCAGTCTCTGGTTTTATGCAGCACCCCAACGCACCTTTCCCCATAAGCAAGCACTAGTTGGTTTTCTAAATTTGAGACCCTGTTCTGTTTTGTAATTCAGTTCATGTGTAGTCAAGTTTACATTCCGTGTATTAGTGATATCTTATGATGTTTCTTTTTCTGTGTGACGTAGTTCACGTAGAATCACCGTACCTGCATCCACTCACTATGCCGCTACGGGCCTGATGACACAGATTTCATTGCTGAGTGATATTGCATTGTACGTACGTGCCACAACTTCTTTATCCATTTTTTGCTTTCTGGGATATTTACCTGATACTGTAGACGAGCTTCTTGTGAACACAGCCGTTCCAAATATTGGGGTGGCTGTCTGTTTTTGATTTTAATTTCCGTAAGCTATAGGACCATAAGTGGAAGTGCCATAGGCTGTGTTGCTTTGTTTCTTATGTGTTTCAGGAAACACCATACACTTCTCCAGGGTGGCTGCTGGCAATTTACATCCTGCCAATAAGCATAACAAGGCTCCCTGTTCTCCATATCCTGTCCTACCTTTCTGGATTTTACACTTTTTTCAGATGGCCCTTTTGCCCGGGGGGGCAGTGAGATTTCATTGTAGTGCAGATTTCCTTTACAGGCTTGCTTGGTTGGCCAAAAAGGGCGTATGCGTTTTTTCCTGAATATATTCAGGAAAAAACGCATACGCCCTTTTTGGCCAAGTGCATCATTGTCGACGTTGTGCCTCTTTTCCTATGCTTTCAGGGCAATTCTAGTCTACCCCCTGCAATCGTTTTCCTGAAATTCAGCCCCGCTTTCAAGTCCCCTTCGCAGGCTTACTTCAATATATTTTTGGAGGATAGCTGTCATTTATAACTCTGCAGGTTTGTGAAGTACAGTGCCCCTGAGCTCCTTTCTTCAACTCGCTTTCTTGTGAGCTGGGCACAAAACCGCAGGATTGCTTCAGGCCCTAATCTGTTTCCAGCAGGGCACACTGAGCCTTTGTTTAATTCCTCTTCCTGGTGGGCAATGAGCGTTACATTTGCCCGTGCAGACACCTACAGCTAGTCTCTCATTGGTTCTCCCTATTCCTGTTCATCTTGCACAGAAATGGCAAGTTGTGCCAAACAGGAGGTTAAAGGCACTGACTCTCCAAGCGGGGAGAGTGTTAGTAAAGCATCTGGAATGGTGAACCCGAGGACCAGGATACGAAAACTGAGATGCATTTTAAATCGTTTCCCAATCACACGGTGGACGATACTCTGGGTTTCCCATGCATGTTTTAGCTGGAGGAAGAATGCCTTGAACCTGGAGAGTTGGGACCCATGGAATGGGTACCATGCAGTATGACTTCAAAGGGTCTGCATTTGCTCACCGAAACTCACCAGTGCTATCAGCCTGAAGTGTCCAGCCTTATGTCTCAACCAGCTCTGGGTGTAGATGTGGTCAATCCCGGTTGCATCACATGACCTGAGTGAATTATTTAAGAATTGCTCTCTATTTCACTGTCTTTGTGTTTTGTTTTCGAAATTTATTTTGATAATGGGATTTATCGGATTTTCACTGCTGCATTTCCGCTGCTGTACACACGCTTGATTCTCTTACGGAGACATATATATCCATGGGTTTTAAGATTCTTCCTAGTCAGGTATATTCCTAGGCGTTGAATATGTGGTGTTTAGTCCATTTCGTTGAGCAAGGAGTAGGTCTTGTCTATTACATATTTGGCTTATGGAATGTTATCTGTGCTAATTTCCGTCTCTGGTTTTATGCAGCACCCCAAGGCACCTTTCCCCATAAGCAAGCACTAGTTGGTTTTCTAAATTTGAGACCCTGTTCTGTTTTGTAATTCAGTTCATGTGTAGTCAAGTTTACATTCCGTGTATTAGTGATATCTTATGATGTTTCTTTTTCTGTGTGACGTAGTTCACGTAGAATCACCGTACCTGCATCCACTTACTATGCCGCTACGGGCCTGATGACACAGATTTCATTGCTGAGTGATATTGCATTGCACGTACGTGCCACAACTTCTTTATCCATTTTTTGCTTTCTGGGATATTTACCTGATACTGTAGACGAGCTTCTTGTGAACACAGCCGTCCCAAATATTGGGGTGGCTGTCTGTTTTTGATTTTAATTTCCGTAAGCTATAGGACCATAAGTGGAAGTGCCATAGGCTGTGTTGCTTTGTTTCTTACGTGTTTCAGGAAACACCATACACTTCTCCAGGGTGGCTGCTGGCAATTTACATCCTGCCAATCAGCATAACAAGGCTCCCTGTTCTCCATATCCTGTCCTACCTTTCTGGATTTTACACTTTTTTCAGATGGCCCTTTTGCCCGGGAGGGCAGTGAGATTTCATTGTAGTGCAGATTTCCTTTACAGGCTTGCTTGGTTGGCCAAAAAGGGCGTATGCGTTTTTTCCTGAATATATTCAGGAAAAAACGCATACGCCCTTTTTGGCCAAGTGCATCATTGTCGACGTTGTGCCTCTTTTCCTATGCTTTCAGGGCAATTCCAGTCTACCCCCTGCAATCGTTTTCCTGAAATTCAGCCCCGCTTTCAAGTCCCATTCGCAGGCTTACTTCAATATATTTTTGGAGGATAGCTGTCATTTATAACTCTGCAGGTTTGTGAAGTACAGTGCCCCTGAGATCCTTTCTTCAACTCGCTTTCTTGTGAGCTGGGCACAAAACCGCAGGATTGCTTCAGGCCCTAATCTGTTTCCAGCAGGGCACACTGAGCCTTTGTTTAATTCCTCTTCCTGGTGGGCAATGAGCGTTACATTTGCCCGTGCAGACACCTACAGCTAGTCTCTCATTGGTTCTCCCTATTCCTGTTCATCTTGCACAGAAATGGCAAGCTGTGCCAAACAGGAGGTTAAAGGCACTGACTCTCCAAGCGGGGAGAGTGTTAGTAAAGCATCTGGAATGGTGAACCCGAGGACCAGGATACGAAAACTGAGATGCATTTTAAATCGTTTCCCAATCACACGGTGGACAATACTCTGGGTTTCCCATGCATGTTTTAGCTGGAGGAAGAATGCCTTGAACCTTGAGAGTTGGGACCCATGGAATGGGTACCATGCAGTATGACTTCAAAGGGTCTGCATTTGCTCACCGAAACTCACCAGTGCTATCAGCCTGAAGTGTCCAGCCTTATGTCTCAACCAGCTCTGGGTGTAGATGTGGTCAATCCCGGTTGCATCACATGCTCTGAGTGAATTATTCAAGAATTGCTATTTCTCTGTCTTTGTTTTCGAAATTTATTTTGATAATGGGATTTATCGGATTTTCACTGCTGCGTTTCGGCCGCTGTACACACGCTTGATTCTCTTACGGAGACATATATATCCATGGGTTTTAAGATTCTTCCTAGTCAGGTATATTCCTAGGCGTTGAATATGTGGTGTTTAGTCCATTTCGTTGAGCAAGGAGTAGGTCTTGTCTATTACATATTTGGCTTATGGAATGTTATCTGTGCTAATTTCAGTCTCTGGTTTTATGCAGCACCCCAACGCACCTTTCCCCATAAGCAAGCACTAGTTGGTTTTCTAAATATGAGACCCTGTTGTTTTTTGTAATTCAGTTCATGTGTAGTCAAGTTTACATTCCGTGTATTAGTGATATCTTATGATGTTTCTTTTTCTGTGTGACGTAGTTCACGTAGAATCACCGTACCTGCATCCACTCACTATGCCGCTACGGGCCTGATGACACAGATTTCATTGCTGAGTGATATTGCATTGTACGTACGTGCCACAACTTCTTTATCCATTTTTTGCTTTCTGGGATATTTACCTGATACTGTAGACGAGCTTCTTGTGAACACAGCCGTTCCAAATATTGGGGTGGCTGTCTGTTTTTGATTTTAATTTCCGTAAGCTATAGGACCATAAGTGGAAGTGCCATAGGCTGTGTTGCTTTGTTTCTTACGTGTTTCAGGAAACACCATACACTTCTCCAGGGTGGCTGCTGGCAATTTACATCCTGCCAATCAGCATAACAAGGCTCCCTGTTCTCCATATCCTGTCCTACCTTTCTGGATTTTACACTTTTTTCAGATGGCCCTTTTGCCCGGGGGGGGGGGGGCAGTGAGATTTCATTGTAGTGCAGATTTCCTTTACAGGCTTGCTTGGTTGGCCAAAAAGGGCGTATGCGTTTTTTCCTGAATATATTCAGGAAAAAACGCATACGCCCTTTTTGGCCAAGTGCATCATTGTCGACGTTGTGCCTCTTTTCCTATGCTTTCAGGGCAATTCCAGTCTACCCCCTGCAATCGTTTTCCTGAAATTCAGCCCCGCTTTCAAGTCCCCTTCGCAGGCTTACTTCAATATATTTTTGGAGGATAGCTGTCATTTATAACTCTGCAGGTTTGTGAAGTACAGTGCCCCTGAGCTCCTTTCTTCAACTCGCTTTCTTGTGAGCTGGGCACAAAACCGCAGGATTGCTTCAGGCCCTAATCTGTTTCCAGCAGGGCACACTGAGCCTTTGTTTAATTCCTCTTCCTGGTGGGCAATGAGCGTTACATTTGCCCGTGCAGACACCTACAGCTAGTCTCTCATTGGTTCTCCCTATTCCTGTTCATCTTGCACAGAAATGGCAAGCTGTGCCAAACAGGAGGTTAAAGGCACTGACTCTCCAAGCGGGGAGAGTGTTAGTAAAGCATCTGGAATGGTGAACCCGAGGACCAGGATACGAAAACTGAGATGCATTTTAAATCGTTTCCCAATCACACGGTGGACGATACTCTGGGTTAACCATGCATGTTTTAGCTGGAGGAAGAATGCCTTGAACCTGGAGAGTTGGGACCCATGGAATGGGTACCATGCAGTATGACTTCAAAGGGTCTGCATTTGCTCACCGAAACTCACCAGTGCTATCAGCCAGAAGTGTCCAGCCTTATGTCTCAACCAGCTCTGGGTGTAGATGTGGTCAATCCCGGTTGCATCACATGCCCTGAGTGAATTATTTAAGAATTGCTCTCTATTTCACTGTCTTTGTGTTTTGTTTTCGAAATTTATTTTGATAATGGGGTTTATCGGATTTTCACTGCTGCATTTCCGCCGCTGTACACACGCTTGATTCTCTTACGGAGACATATATATCCATGGGTTCTAAGATTCTTCCTAGTCAGGTATATTGCTAGGCGTTGAATATGTGGTGTTGAGTCCATTTCGTTGAGCAAGGAGTAGGTCTTGTCTATTACATATTTGGCTTATGGAATGTTATCTGTGCTAATTTCAGTCTCTGGTTTTATGCAGCACCCCAACGCACCTTTCCCCATAAGCAAGCACTAGTTGGTTTTCTAAATTTGAGACCCTGTTCTGTTTTGTAATTCAGTTCATGTGTAGTGAAGTTTACATTCCGTGTATTAGTGATATCTTATGATGTTTCTTTTTCTGTGTGACGTAGTTCACGTAGAATCACCGTACCTGCATCCACTTACTATGCCGCTACGGGCCTGATGACACAGATTTCATTGCTGAGTGATATTGCATTGCACGTACGTGCCACAACTTCTTTATCCATTTTTTGCTTTCTGGGATATTTACCTGATACTGTAGACGAGCTTCTTGTGAACACAGCCGACCCAAATATTGGGGTGGCTGTCTGATTTTGATTTTAATTTCCGTAAGCTATAGGACCATAAGTGGAAGTGCCATAGGCTGTGTTGCTTTGTTTCTTACGTGTTTCAGGAAACACCATACACTTCTCCAGGGTGGCTGCTGGCAATTTACATCCTGCCAATCAGCATAACAAGGCTCCCTGTTCTCCATATCCTGTCCTACCTTTCTGGATTTTACACTTTTTTCAGATGGCCCTTTTGCCCGGGGGGGCAGTGAGATTTCATTGTAGTGCAGATTTCCTTTACAGGCTTGCTTGGTTGGCCAAAAAGGGCGTATGCGTTTTTTCCTGAATATATTCAGGAAAAAACGCATACGCCCTTTTTGGCCAAGTGCATCATTGTCGACGTTGTGCCTCTTTTCCTATGCTTTCAGGGCAATTCCAGTCTACCCCCTGCAATCGTTTTCCTGAAATTCAGCCCCGCTTTCAAGTCCCCTTCGCAGGCTTACTTCAATATATTTTTGGAGGATAGCTGTCATTTATAACTCTGCAGGTTTGTGAAGTACAGTGCCCCTGAGCTCCTTTCTTCACCTCGCTTTCTTGTGAGCTGGGCACAAAACCGCAGGATTGCTTCAGGCCCTAATCTGTTTCCAGCAGGGCACACTGAGCCTTTGTTTAATTCCTCTTCCTGGTGGGCAATGAGCGTTACATTTGCCCGTGCAGACACCTACAGCTAGTCTCTCATTGGTTCTCCCTATTCCTGTTCATCTTGCACAGAAATTGCAAGCTGTGCCAAACAGGAGGTTAAAGGCACTGACTCTCCAAGCGGGGAGAGTGTTAGTAAAGCATCTGGAATGGTGAACCCGAGGACCAGGATACGACAACTGAGATGCATTTTAAATCGTTTCCCAATCACACGGTGGACGATACTCTGGGTTTCCCATGCATGTTTTAGCTGGAGGAAGAATGCCTTGAACCTGGAGAGTTGGGACCCATGGAATGGGTACCATGCAGTATGACTTCAAAGGGTCTGCATTTGCTCACCGAAACTCACCAGTGCTATCATCCAGAAGTGTCCAGCCTTATGTCTCAACCAGCTCTGGGTGTAGATGTGGTCAATCCCGGTTGCATCACATGCCCTGAGTGAATTATTTAAGAATTGCTCTCTATTTCACTGTCTTTGTGTTTTGTTTTCGAAATTTATTTTGATAATGGGGTTTATCGGATTTTCACTGCTGCATTTCCGCCGCTATACACACGCTTGATTCTCTTACGGAGATATATATATCCATGGGTTTTAAGATTCTTCCTAGTCAGGTATATTCCTAGGCGTTGAATATGTGGTGTTGAGTCCATTTCGTTGAGCAAGGAGTAGGTCTTGTCTATTACATATTTGGCTTATGGAATGTTATCTGTGCTAATTTCAGTCTCTGGTTTTATGCAGCACCCCAAGGCACCTTTCCCCATAAGCAAGCACTAGTTGGTTTTCTAAATTTGAGACCCTGTTCTGTTTTGTAATTCAGTTCATGTGTAGTGAAGTTTACATTCCGTGTATTAGTGATATCTTATGATGTTTCTTTTTCTGTGTGACGTAGTTCACGTAGAATCACCGTACCTGCATCCACTTACTATGCCGCTAGGGGCCTGATGACACAGATTTCATTGCTGAGTGATATTGCATTGCACGTACGTGCCACAACTTCTTTATCCATTTTTTGCTTTCTGGGATATTTACCTGATACTGTAGACGAGCTTCTTGTGAACACAGCCGTCCCAAATATTGGGATGGCTGTCTGTTTTTGATTTTAATTTCCGTAAGCTATAGGACCATAAGTGGAAGTGCCATAGGCTGTGTTGCTTTGTTTCTTACATGTTTCAGGAAACACCATACACTTCTCCAGGGTGGCTGCTGGCAATTTACATCCTGCCAATCAGCATAACAAGGCTCCCTGTTCTCCATATCCTGTCCTACCTTTCTGGATTTTACACTTTTTTCAGATGGCCCTTTTGCCCGGGGGGGCAGTGAGATTTCATTGTAGTGCAGATTTCCTTTACAGGCTTGCTTGGTTGGCCAAAAAGAGCGTATGCGTTTTTTCCTGAATATATTCAGGAAAAAACGCATACGCCCTTTTTGGCCAAGTGCATCATTGTCGACGTTGTGCCACTTTTCCTATGCTTTCAGGGCAAATCCAGTCTACCCCCTGCAATCGTTTTCCTGAAATTCAGCCCCGCTTTCAAGTCCCCTTCGCAGGCTTACTTCAATATATTTTTGGAGGATAGCTGTCATTTATAACTCTGCAGGTTTGTGAAGTACAGTGCCCCTGAGCTCCTTTCTTCACCTCGCTTTCTTGTGAGCTGGGCACAAAACCGCTGGATTGCTTCAGGCCCTAATCTGTTTCCAGCAGGGCACACTGAGCCTTTGTTTAATTCCCCTTCCTGGTGGGCAAGGAGCGTTACATTTGCCCGTGCAGACACCTACAGCTAGTCTCTCATTGGTTCTCCCTATTCCTGTTCATCTTGCACAGAAATGGCAAGCTGTGCCAAACAGGAGGTTAAAGGCACTGACTCTCCAAGCGGGGAGAGTGTTAGTAAAGCATCTGGAATGGTGAACCCGAGGACCAGGATACGAAAACTGAGATGCATTTTAAATCGTTTCCCAATCACACGGTGGACGATATTCTGGGTTTCCCATGCATGTTTTAGCTGGAGGAAGAATGCCTTGAACCTGGAGAGTTGGGACCCATGGAATGGGTACCATGCAGTATGACTTCAAAGGGTCTGCATTTGCTCACCGAAACTCACCAATGCTATCAGCCTGAAGTGTCCAGCATTATGTCTCAACCAGCTCTGGGTGTAGATGTGGTCAATCCCGGTTGCATCACATGCCCTGAGTGAATTAGTTAAGAATTGCTCTCTATTTCACTGTCTTTGTGTTTTGTTTTCGAAATTTATTTTGATAATGGGATTTATCGGATTTTCACTGCTGCGTTTCGGCCGCTGTACACACGCTTGATTCTCTTACGGAGACATATATATCCATGGGTTTTAAGATTCTTCCTAGTCAGGTATATTCCTAGGCGTTGAATATGTGGTGTTGAGTCCATTTCGTTGAGCAAGGAGTAGGTCTTGTCTATTACATATTTGGCTTATGGAATGTTATCTGTGCTAATTTCAGTCTCTGGTTTTATGCAGCACCCCAACGCACCTTTCCCCATAAGCAAGCACTAGTTGGTTTTCTAAATTTGAGACCCTGTT
Organism: Phocoena phocoena; assembly: GCF_963924675.1. Classification (NCBI taxonomy): domain Eukaryota; kingdom Metazoa; phylum Chordata; class Mammalia; order Artiodactyla; family Phocoenidae; genus Phocoena; species Phocoena phocoena. The sequence goes on from NW_027077425.1 coordinate 932,519, forward strand.
CTGTTTTGTAATTCAGTTCATGTGTAGTGAAGTTTACATTCCGTGTATTAGTGATATCTTATGATGTTTCTTTTTCTGTGTGACGTAGTTCACGTAGAATCACCGTACCTGCATCCACTGACTATGCCGCTACGGGCCTGATGACACAGATTTCATTGCTGAGTGATATTGCATTGCACGTACGTGCCACAACTTCTTTATCCATTTTTTGCTTTCTGGGATATTTACCTGATACTGTAGACGAGCTTCTTGTGAACACAGCCGTCCCAAATATTGGGGTGGCTGTCTGTTTTTGATTTTAATTTCCGTAAGCTATAGGACCATAAGTGGAAGTGCCATAGGCTGTGTTGCTTTGTTTCTTACGTGTTTCAGGAAACACCATACACTTCTCCAGGGTGGCTGCTGGCAATTTACATCCTGCCAATCAGCATAACAAGGCTCCCTGTTCTCCATATCCTGTCCTACCTTTCTGGATTTTACACTTTTTTCAGATGGCCCTTTTGCCCGGGGGGGCAGTGAGATTTCACTGTAGTGCAGATTTCCTTTACAGGCTTGCTTGGTTGACCAAAAAGGGCGTATGCGTTTTTTCCTGAATATATTCAGGAAAAAACGCATACGCCCTTTTTGACCAAGTGCATCATTGTCGACGTTGTGCCTCTTTTCCTATGCTTTCAGGGCAATTCCAGTCTATCCCCTGCAATCGTTTTCCTGAAATTCAGCCCCGCTTTCAAGTCCCCTTCGCAGGCTTACTTCAATATATTTTTGGAGGATAGCTGTCATTTATAACTCCGCAGGTTTGTGAAGTACAGTGCCCCTGAGCTCCTTTCTTCAACTCGCTTTCTTGTGAGCTGGGCACAAAACCGCAGGATTGCTTCAGGCCCTAATCTGTTTCCAGCAGGGCACACTGAGCCATTGTTTAATTACTCTTCCTGGTGGGCAATGAGCGTTACATTTGCCCGTGCAGACACCTACAGCTAGTTTCTCATTGGTTCTCCCTATTCCTGTTCATCTTGCGCAGAAATTGCAAGCTGTGCCAAACAGGAGGTTAAAGGCACTGACTCTCCAAGCAGGGAGAGTGTTAGTAAAGCATCTGGAATGGTGAACCCGAGGACCAGGATACGCAAACTGAGATGCATTTTAAATCGTTTCCCAATCACACAGTGGACCATACTGTGGGTTTCCCATGCATGTTTTAGCTGGAGGAAGAATCCCTTGAACCAGAAGAGTTGGGACCCATGGAATAGGTACCATGCAGTATGACTTCAAAGGGTCTGCATTTGCTCACCGAAACTCACCAATGCTATCAGCCTGAAGTGTCCAGCCTTATGTCTCAACCAGCTCTGGGTGTAGATGTGGTCAATCCCGGTTGCATCACATGCCCTGAGTGAATTATTTAAGAATTGCTCTCTATTTCACTGTCTTTGTGTTTTGTTTTCGAAATTTATTTTGATAATGGGATTTATCGGATTTTCACTGCTGCGTTTCGGCCGCTGTACACACGCTTGGTTCTCTTACGGAGACATATATATCCATGGGTTTTAAGATTCTTCCTAGTCAGGTATATTCCTAGGCGTTGAATATGTGGTGTTGAGTCCATTTCGTTGAGCAAGGAGTAGGTCTTGTCTATTACATATTTGGTTTATGGAATGTTATCTGTGCTAATTTCAGTCTCTGGTTTTATGCAGCACCCCATGGCACCTTTCCCCATAAGCAAGCACTAGTTGGTTTTCTAAATTTGAGACCCTGTTCTGTTTTGTAATTCAGTTCATGTGTAGTCAAGTTTACATTCCGTGTATTAGTGATATCTTATGATGTTTCTTTTTCTGTGTGACGTAGTTCACGTAGAATCACCATACCTGCATCCATTCACTATGCCGCTACGGGCCTGATGACACAGATTTCATTGCTGAGTGATACTGCATTGCACGTACGTGCCACAACTTCTTTATCCATTTTTTGCTTTCTGGGATATTTACCTGGTACTGTAGACGAGCTTCTTGGGAACACAGCCGTCCCAAACTTTGGGGTGGCTCTCTGTTTTTGATTTTAATTTCCCTAAGGAATAGGACCATAAGTGCAATTGCCATAGGCTGTGTTGCTTTGTTTCTTACGTGTTTCAGGAAACACCATACACTTCTCCAGGGTGGCTGCTGGCAATTTACATCCTGCCAATCAGCATAACAAGGCTCCCTGTTCTCCATATCCTGTCCTACCTTTCTGGATTTTACACTTTTTTCAGATGGCCCTTTTGCCAAGGGGGCAGTGAGACTTCATTGTAGTGCAGATTTCCTTTACAGGCTTGCTTGGTTGGCCAAAAAGGGCGTATGCGTTTTTTCCAGAATATAGTCAGGAAAAAATGCATACGCCCTTTTTGGCCAAGTGCATCATTGTCGACGTTCTGCCTCTTTTCCTATGCTTTCAGGGCAATTCCAGTCTACCCCCTGCAATCGTTTTCCTGAAATTCTGCCCTGCTTTCAAGTCCCCTTCGCAGGCTTACTTCAATATATTTTTGGAGGAAAGCTGTCATTTATAACTCTGCAGGTTTGTGAAATACAGTGCCCCTGAGCTCCTTTCTTCAACTCGCTTTCTTGTGAGCTGGGCACAAAACCCCAGGATTGCTTCAGGCCCTAATCTGTTTCCGGCAGGGCATGCTGAGCCTTTGGTTAATTCCTCTTCCTGGTGGGCAATGAGCGTTACATTTGCCCGTGCAGACACCTACAGCTAGTCTCTCATTGGTTCTCCCTATTCCTGTTCATCTTGCACAGAAATTGCAAGCTGTGCCAAACAGGAGGTTAAAGGCACTGACTCTCCAAGCAGGGAGAGTGTTAGTAAAGCATCTGGAATGGTGAACCCGAGGACCAGGATACGAAAACTGAGATGCATTTTAAATCGTTTCCCAATCACACAGTGGACCATACTGTGGGTTTCCCATGCATGTTTTAGCTGGAGGAAGAATCCCTTGAACCTGAAGAGTTGGGACCCATGGAATAGGTACCATGCAGTATGACTTCAAAGGGTCTGCATTTGCTCACCGAAACTCACCAATGCTATCAGCCTGAAGTGTCCAGCCTTATGTCTCAACCAGCTCTGGGTGTAGATGTGGTCAATCCCGGTTGCATCACATGCCCTGAGTGAATTATTTAAGAATTGCTCTCTATTTCACTGTCTTTGTGTTTTGTTTTCGAAATTTATTTTGATAATGGGATTTATCGGATTTTCACTGCTGCGTATCGGCCGCTGTACACACGCTTGATTCTCTTACGGAGACATATATATCCATGGGTTTTAAGATTCTTCCTAGTCAGGTATATTCCTAGGCGTTGAATATGTGGTGTTGAGTCCATTTCGTTGAGCAAGGAGTAGGTCTTGTCTATTACTTATTTGTCTTATGGAATGTTATCTGTGCTAATTTCAGTCTCTGGTTTTATGCAGCACCCCAAGGCACCTTTCCCCATAAGCAAGCACTAGTTGGTTTTCTAAATTTGAGACCCTGTTCTGTTTGTAATACAGTTCATGTGTAGTCAAGTTTACATTCCGTGTATTAGTGATATCTTATGATGTTTCTTTTTCTGTTTGACGTAGTTCACGTAGAATCACGGTACCTGCATCCACTCACTATGCCGCTACGGGCCTGATGACACAGATTTCATTGCTGAGTGATACTGCATTGCACGTACGTGCCACAACTTTTTTATCCATTTTTTGCTTTCTGGGATATTTACCTGGTAATGTAGACGAGCTTCTTGGGAACACAGCCGTCCCAAACTTTGGGGTGGCTCTCTGTTTTTGATTTTAATTTCCCTAAGGTATAGGACCATAAGTGCAATTGCCATAGGCTGTGTTGCTTTGTTTCTTACGTGTTTCAGGAAACACCATACACTTCTCCAGGGTGGGTGCTGGCAATTTACATCCTGCCAATCAGCATAACAAGGCTCCCTGTTCTCCATATCCTGTCCTACCTTTCTGGATTTTACACATTTTTTCAGATGGCCCTTTTGCCCGGGGGACAGTGAGACTTCATTGTAGTGCAGATTTCCTTTACAGGCTTGCTTGGTTGGCCAAAAAGGGCGTATGCGTTTTTTCCTGAATATATTCAGGAAAAAACGCATACGCCCTTTTTGGCCAAGTGCATCATTGTCGACGTTCTGCCTCTTTTCCTATGCTTTCAGGGCAATTCCAGTCTACCCCCTGCAATCGTTTTCCTGAAATTCTGCCCTGCTTTGAAGTCCCCTTCGCAGGCTTACTTCAATATATTTTTGGAGGATAGCTGTCATTTATAACTCTGCAGGTTTGTGAAGCACAGTGCCCCTGAGCTCCTTTCTTCAACTCGCTTTCTTGTGAGCTGGGCAGAAAACGGCAGGATTGCTTCAGGCCCTAATCTGTTTCCGGCAGGGCATGCTGAGGCTTCGGTTAATTTCTCTTCCTGGTGGGAAATGAGCGTTACATTTGCCCGTGCAGACACCTACAGCTAGTCTCTCATTGGTTCTCCCTATTCCTGTTGATCTTGCACAGAAATTGCAAGCTGTGCCAAACAGGAGGTTAAAGGCACTGACTCTCCAAGCAGGGAGAGTGTTAGTAAAGCATCTGGAATGGTGAACCCGAGGACCAGGATACGAAAACTGAGATGCATTTTAAATCGTTTCCCAATCACACGGTGGATGATACTCTGGGTTTCCCATGCATGTTTTAGCTGGAGGAAGAATCCCTTGAACCTGGAGAGTTGGGACCCATGGAATGGGTACCATGCAGTATGACTTCAAAGGGTCTGCATTTGCTCACCGAAACTCACCAATGCTATCAGCCTGAAGTGTCCAACCTTATGTCTCAACCAGCTCTGGGTGTAGATGTGGTCAATCCCAGTTGCATCACATGCCCTGAGTGAATTATTTAAGAATTGCTCTCTATTTCACTGTCTTTGTGTTTTGTTTTCGAAATTTATTTTGATAATGGGATTTATCGGATTTTCACTGCTGCGTTTCGGCCGCTGTATACACGCTTGATTCTCTTATGGAGACATATATATCCATGGGTTTTAAGATTCTTCCTAGTCAGGTATATTCCTAGGCGTTGAATATGTGGTGTTGGGTCCATTTCGTTGAGCAAGGAGTAGGTCTTGTCTATTACATATTTGGCTTATGGAAAGTTATCTGTGCTAATTTCAGTCTCTGGTTTTATGCAGCAGCCCAAGGCACCTTTCACCATAAGCAAGCACTAGTCGGTTTTCTAAATTTGAGACCCTGTTCTGTTTTGTAATTCAGTTCATGTGTAGTCAAGTTTACATTCCGTGTATTAGTGATATCTTATGATATTTCTTTTTCTGTGTGACGTAGTTCACGTAGAATCACAGTACCTGCATCCACTCACTATGCCGCTACGGGCCTGATGACACAGATTTCATTGCTGAGTGATATTGCATTGTACGTACGTGCCACAACTTCTTTATCCATTTTTTGCTTTCTGGGATATTTACCTGATACTGTAGACGAGCTTCTTGTGAACACAGCCGTCCCAAATATTGGGGTGGCTGTCTGTTTTTGATTTTAATTTCCGTAAGCTATAGGACCATAAGTGGAAGTGCCATAGGCTGTGTTGCTTTGTTTCTTACGTGTTTCAGGAAACACCATACACTTCTCCAGGGTGGCTGCTGGCAATTTACATCCTGCCAATCAGCATAACAAGGCTCCCTGTTCTCCATATCCTGTCCTACCTTTCTGGATTTTACACTTTTTTCTGATGGCCCTTTTGCCCGGGGGGCAGTGAGACTTCATTGTAGTGCAGATTTCCTTTACAGGCTTGCTTGGTTGGCCAAAAAGGGCGTATGCGTTTTTTCCTGAATATATTCAGGAAAAAACGCATATGCACTTTTTGGCCAAGTGCATCATTGTCGACGTTCTGCCTCTTTTCCTATGCTTTCAGGGCAATTCCAGTCTACCCCCTGCAATTGTTTTCCTGAAATTCTGCCCTGCTTTCAAGTCCCCTTCGCAGGCTTACTTCAATATATTTTTGGAGGATAGCTGTCAATTATAACTCTGCAGGTTTGTGAATTACAGTGCCCCTGAGCTCCTTTCTTCAACTCGCTTTCTTGTGAGCTGGGCACAAAACCGCAGGATTGCTTCAGGCCCTAATCTGTTTCCAGCAGGGCACACTGAGCCTTTGTTTAATTCCTCTTCCTGGTGGGCAATGAGCGTTACATTTGCCCGTGCAGACACCTACAGCTAGTCTCTCATTGGTTCTCCCTATTCCTGTTCATCTTGCACAGAAATTGCAAGCTGTGCCAAAGAGGAGGTTAAAGGCCCTGACTCTCCAAGCGGGGAGAGTGTTAGTAAAGCATCTGGAAGGGTGAACACGAGGACCAGGATACGAAAACTGAGATGCATTTTAAATCGTTTCCCAATCACACGGTAGACGATACTCTGTGTTTCCCATGCATGTTTTAGCTAGAGGAAGAATGCCTTGAACCTGGAGAGTTGGGACCCATGGAATGGGTACCATGCAGTATGACCTCAAAGGGTCTGCATTTGCTCACCGAAACTCACCAATGCTATCAGCCTGAAGTGTCCAGCCTTATGTCTCAACCAGCTCTGGGTGTAGATGTGGTCAATCCCGGTTGCATCACATGCCCTGAGTGAATTATTTAAGAATTGCTCTCTATTTCACTGTCTTTGTGTTTTGTTTTCGAAATTTATTTTGATAATGGGATTTATCGGATTTTCACTGCTGCGTTTCGGCCGCTGTACACACGCTTGATTCTCTTACGGAGACATATATATCCATGGGTTTTAAGATTCTTCCTAGTCAGGTATATTCCTAGGCGTTGAATATGTGGTGTTGGGTCCATTTCGTTGAGCAAGGAGTAGGTCTTGTCTATTACATATTTGGCTTATGGAAAGTTATCTGTGCTAATTTCAGTCTCCGGTTTTATGCAGCACCCCAAGGCACCTTTCCCCATAAGCAAGCACTAGTTGGTTTTCTAAATTTGAGATCCTGTTCTTTTTTGTAATTCAGTTCATGTGTAGTCAAGTTTACATTCCGTGTATTAGTGATATCTTATGATGTTTCTTTTTCTGTGTGACGTAGTTCACGTAGAATCACCGTACCTGCATCCACTCACTATGCCGCTACGGGCCTGATGACACAGATTTCATTGCTGAGTGATATTGCATTGTACGTACGTGCCACAACTTCTTTATCCATTTTTTGCTTTCTGGGATATTTACCTGATACTGTAGACGAGCTTCTTGTGAACACAGCCGTCCCAAATATTGGGGTGGCTGTCTGTTTTTGATTTTAATTTCCGTAAGCTATAGGACCATAAGCGGAAGTGCCATAGGCTGTGTTGCTTTGTTTCTTACGTGTTTCAGGAAACACCATACACTTCTCCAGGGTGGCTGCTGGCAATTTACATCCTGCCAATCAGCATAACAAGGCTCCCTGTTCTCCATATCCTGTCCTACCTTTCTGGATTTTACACTTTTTTCAGATGGCCCTTTTGCCCCGTGGGGCAGTGAGATTTCATTGTAGTGCAGATTTCCTTTACAGGCTTGCTTGGTTGGCCAAAAAGGGCGTATGCGTTTTTTCCTGAATATATTCAGGAAAAAACGCATACGCCCTTTTTGGCCAAGTGCATCATTGTCGATGTTGTGCCTCTTTTCCTATGCTTTCAGGGCAATTCCAGTCTACCCCCTGCAATCGTTTTCCTGAAATTCAGCCCCGCTTTCAAGTCCCCTTCGCAGGCTTACTTCAATATATTTTTGGAGGATAGCTGTCATTTATAACTCTGCAGGTTTGTGAAGTACAGTGCCCCTGAGCTCCTTTCTTCAACTCGCTTTCTTGTGAGCTGGGCACAAAACCGCAGGATTGCTTCAGGCCCTAATCTGTTTCCAGAAGGGCACACTGAGCCTTTGTTTAATTCCTCTTCCTGGTGGGCAATGAGCGTTACATTTGCCCGTGCAGACACCTACAGCTAGTCTCTCATTGGTTCTCCCTATTCCTGTTCATCTTGCACAGAAATGGCAAGCTGTGCCAAACAGGAGGTTAAAGGCACTGACTCTCCAAGCGGGGAGAGTGTTAGTAAAGCATCTGGAATGGTGAACCCGAGGACCAAGATACGAAAACTGAGATATATTTTAAATCGTTTCCCAATCACATGGTGGACGATACTCTGGGTTTCCCATGCATGTTTTAGCTGGAGGAAGAATGCTTTGAACCTGGAGAGTTGGGACCCATGGAATGGGTACCATGCAGTATGACTTCAAAGGGTCTGCATTTGCTCACCGAAACTCACCAGTGCTATCAGCCTGAAGTGTCCAGCCTTATGTCTCAACCAGCTCTGGGTGTAGATGTGGTCAATCCCGGTTGCATCACATGCCCTGAGTGAATTATTTAAGAATTGCTCTCTATTTCACTGTCTTTGTGTTTTGTTTTAGAAATTTATTTTGATAATGGGATTTATCGGATTTTCACTGCTGCATTTCCGCCGCTGTACACACGCTTGATTCTCTTACGGAAACATATATATCCATGGGTTTTAAGATTCTTCCTAGTCAGGTATATTCCTAGGCGTTGAATATGTGGTGTTGAGTCCATTTCGTTGAGCAAGGAGTAGGTCTTGTCTATTACATATTTGGCTTATGGAAAGTTATCTGTGCTAATTTCAGTCTCTGGTTTTATGCAGCACCCCAACGCACCTTTCCCCATAAGCAAGCACTAGTTGGTTTTCTAAATTTGAGACCGTGTTCTGTTTTGTAATTCAGTTCATGTGTAGTGAAGTTTACATTCCGTGTATTAGTGATATCTTATGATGTTTCTTTTTCTGTGTGACGTAGTTCACGTAGAATCACCGTACCTGCATCCACTCACTATGCCGCTACGGGCCTGATGACACAGATTTCATTGCTGAGTGATATTGCATTGTACGTACGTGCCACAACTTCTTTATCCATTTTTTGCTTTCTGGGATATTTACCTGATACTGTAGACGAGCTCCTTGTGAACACAGCCATCCCAAATATTGGGGTGGCTGTCTGTTTTTGATTTTAATTTCCGTAAGCTATAGGACCATAAGGGGAAGTGCCATAGGCTGTGTTGCTTTGTTTCTTACGTGTTTCAGGAAACACCATACACTTCTCCAGGGTGGCTGCTGGCAATTTACATCCTGCCAATCAGCATAACAAGGCTCCCTGTTCTCCATATCCTGTCCTACCTTTCTGGATTTTACACTTTTTTCAGATGGCCCTTTTGCCCGGGGGGGGGGAGGCAGTGAGATTTCATTGTAGTGCAGATTTCCTTTACAGGCTTGCTTGGTTGGCCAAAAAGGGCGTATGCGTTTTTTCCTGAATATATTCAGGAAAAAACGCATACGCCCTTTTTGGCCAAGTGCATCATTGTCGACGTTGTGCCTCTTTTCCTATGCTTTCAGGGCAATTCCAGTCTACCCCCTGCAATCGTTTTCCTGAAATTGTGCCCCGCTTTCAAGTCCCCTTCGCAGGCTTACTTCAATATATTTTTGGAGGATAGCTGTCATTTATAACTCTGCAGGTTTGTGAAGTACAGTGCCCCTGAGCTCCTTTCTTCAACTCGCTTTCTTGTGAGCTGGGCACAAAACCGCAGGATTGCTTCAGGCCCTAATCTGTTTCCAGCAGGGCACACTGAGCCTTTGTTTAATTCCTCTTCCTGGTGGGCAATGAGCGTTACATTTGCCCGTGCAGACACCTAGAGCTAGTCTCTCATTGGTTCTCCCTATTCCTGTTCATCTTGCACAGAAATGGCAAGTTGTGCCAAACAGGAGGTTAAAGGCACTGACTCTCCAAGCGGGGAGAGTGTTAGTAAAGCATCTGGAATGGTGAACCCGAGGACCAGGATACGAAAACTGAGATGCATTTTAAATCGTTTCCCAATCACACGGTGGACGATACTCTGGGTTTCCCATGCATGTTTTAGCTGGAGGAAGAATGCCTTGAACCTGGAGAGTTGGGACCCATGGAATGGGTACCATGCAGTATGACTTCAAAGGGTCTGCATTTGCTCACCGAAACTCACCAGTGCTATCAGCCTGAAGTGTCCAGCCTTATGTCTCAACCAGCTCTGGGTGTAGATGTGGTCAATCCCGGTTGCATCACATGACCTGAGTGAATTATTTAAGAATTGCTCTCTATTTCACTGTCTTTGTGTTTTGTTTTCGAAATTTATTTTGATAATGGGATTTATCGGATTTTCACTGCTGCATTTCCGCCGCTGTACACACGCTTGATTCTCTTACGGAGACATATATATCCATGGGTTTTAAGATTCTTCCTAGTCAGGTATATTCCTAGGCGTTGAATATGTGGTGTTGAGTCCATTTCGTTGAGCAAGGAGTAGGTCTTGTCTATTACATATTTGGCTTATGGAATGTTATCTGTGCTAATTTCAGTCTCTGGTTTTATGCAGCACCCCAACGCACCTTTCCCCATAAGCAAGCACTAGTTGGTTTTCTAAATTTGAGACCCTGTTCTGTTTTGTAATTCAGTTCATGTGTAGTGAAGTTTACATTCCGTGTATTAGTGATAACTTATGATGTTTCTTTTTCTGTGTGACGTAGTTCACGTAGAATCACCGTACCTGCATCCACTTACTATGCCGCTACGGGCCTGATGACACAGATTTCATTGCTGAGTGATATTGCATTGCACGTACGTGCCACAAGTTCTTTATCCATTTTTTGCTTTCTGGGATATTTACCTGATACTGCAGACGAGCTTCTTGTGAACACAGCCGTCCCAAATATTGGGGTGGCTGTCTGTTTTTGATTTTAATTTCCGTAAACTATAGGACCATAAGTGGAAATGCCATAGGCTGTGTTGCTTTGTTTCTTATGTGTTTCAGGAAACACCATACACTTCTCCAGGGTGGCTGCTGGCAATTTACATCCTGCCAATCAGCATAACAAGGCTCCCTGTTCTCCATATCCTGTCCTACCTTTCTGGATTTTACACTTTTTTCAGATGGCCCTTTTGCCCGGGAGGGCAGTGAGATTTCATTGTAGTGCAGATTTCCTTTACAGGCTTGCTTGGTTGGCCAAAAAGGGCGTATGCGTTTTTTCCTGAATATATTCAGGAAAAAACGCATACGCCCTTTTTGGCCAAGTGCATCATTGTCGAGGTTGTGCCTCTTTTCCTATGCTTTCAGGGCAATTCCAGTCTACCCCCTGCAATCGTTTTCCTGAAATTCTGCCCCGCTTTCAAGTCCCCTTCGCAGGCTTACTTCAATATATTTTTGGAGGATAGCTGTCATTTATAACTCTGCAGGTTTGTGAAGTACAGTGCCCCTGAGCTCCTTTCTTCACCTCGCTTTCTTGTGAGCTGGGCACAAAACCGCAGGATTGCTTCAGGCCCTAATCTGTTTCCAGCAGGGCACACTGAGCCTTTGTTTAATTCCTCTTCCTGGTGGGCAATGAGCGTTACATTTGCCCGTGCAGACACCTACAGCTAGTCTCTCATTGGTTCTCCCTATTCCTGTTCATCTTGCACAGAAATTGCAAGCTGTGCCAAACAGGAGGTTAAAGGCACTGACTCTCCAAGCGGGGAGAGTGTTAGTAAAGCATCTGGAATGGTGAACCCGAGGACCAGGATACGACAACTGAGATGCATTTTAAATCGTTTCCCAATCACACGGTGGACGATACTCTGGGTTTCCCATGCATGTTTTAGCTGGAGGAAGAATGCCTTGAACCTGGAGAGTTGGGACCCATGGAATGGGTACCATGCAGTATGACTTCAAAGGGTCTGCATTTGCTCACCGAAACTCAACAGTGCTATCAGCCAGAAGTGTCCAGCCTTATGTCTCAACCAGCTCTGGGTGTAGATGTGGTCAATCCCGGTTGCATCACATGCCCTGAGTGAATTATTTAAGAATTGCTCTCTATTTCACTGTCTTTGTGTTTTGTTTTCGAAATTTATTTTGATAATGGGGTTTATCGGATTTTCACTGCTGCATTTCCGCCGCTATACACACGCTTGATTCTCTTACGGAGACATATATATCCATGGGTTTTAAGATTCTTCCTAGTCAGGTATATTCCTAGGCGTTGAATATGTGGTGTTGAGTCCATTTCGTTGAGCAAGGAGTAGGTCTTGTCTATTACATATTTGGCTTATGGAATGTTATCTGTGCTAATTTCAGTCTCTGGTTTTATGCAGCACCCCAAGGCACCTTTCCCCATAAGCAAGCACTAGTTGGTTTTCTAAATTTGAGACCCTGTTCTGTTTTGTAATTCAGTTCATGTGTAGTGAAGTTTACATTCCGTGTATTAGTGATATCTTATGATGTTTCTTTTTCTGTGTGACGTAGTTCACGTAGAATCACCGTACCTGCATCCACTTACTATGCCGCTACGGGCCTGATGACACAGATTTCATTGCTGAGTGATATTGCATTGCACGTACGTGCCACAACTTCTTTATCCATTTTTTGCTTTCTGGGATATTTACCTGATACTGTAGACGAGCTTCTTGTGAACACAGCCGTCCCAAATATTGGGGTGGCTGTCTGATTTTGATTTTAATTTCCGTAAGCTATAGGACCATAAGTGGAAGTGCCATAGGCTGTGTTGCTTTGTTTCTTACGTGTTTCAGGAAACACCATACACTTCTCCAGGGTGGCTGCTGGCAATTTACATCCTGCCAATCAGCATAACAAGGCTCCCTGTTCTCCATATCCTGTCCTACCTTTCTGGATTTTACACTTTTTTCAGATGGCCCTTTTGCCCGGGGGGGCAGTGAGATTTCATTGTAGTGCAGATTTCCTTTACAGGCTTGCTTGGTTGGCCAAAAAGGGCGTATGCGTTTTTTCCTGAATATATTCAGGAAAAAACGCATACGCCCTTTTTGGCCAAGTGCATCATTGTCGACGTTGTGCCTCTTTTCCTATGCTTTCAGGGCAATTCCAGTCTACCCCCTGCAATCGTTTTCCTGAAATTCAGCCCCGCTTTCAAGTCCCCTTCGCAGGCTTACTTCAATATATTTTTGGAGGATAGCTGTCATTTATAACTCTGCAGGTTTGTGAAGTACAGTGCCCCTGAGCTCCTTTCTTCACCTCGCTTTCTTGTGAGCTGGGCACAAAACCGCAGGATTGCTTCAGGCCCTAATCTGTTTCCAGCAGGGCACACTGAGCCTTTGTTTAATTCCTCTTCCTGGTGGGCAATGAGCGTTACATTTGCCCGTGCAGACACCTACAGCTAGTCTCTCATTGGTTCTCCCTATTCCTGTTCATCTTGCACAGAAATTGCAAGCTGTGCCAAACAGGAGGTTAAAGGCACTGACTCTCCAAGCGGGGAGAGTGTTAGTAAAGCATCTGGAATGGTGAACCCGAGGACCAGGAAACGAAAACTGAGATGCATTTTAAACATTTCCCAATCACACGGTGGACGATACTCTGGGTTTCCCATGCATGTTTTAGCTGGAGGAAGAATCCCTTGAACCTGGAGAGTTGGGACCCATGGAATGGGTACCATGCAGTATGACTTCAAAGGGTCTGCATTTGCTCACCGAAACTCACCAATGCTATCAGCCTGAAGTGTCCAGCCTTATGTCTCAACCAGCTCTGGGTGTAGATGTGGTCAATCCCGGTTGCATCACATGCCCTGAGTGAATTATTTAAGAATTGCTCTCTATTTCACTGTCTTTGTGTTTTGTTTTCGAAATTTATTTTGATAATGGGATTTATCGGATTTTCACTGCTGCGTTTCGGCCGATGTACACACGCTTGATTCTCTTACGGAGACATATATATCCATGGGTTTTAAGATTCTTCCTAGTCAGGTATATTCCCAGGCGTTGAATATGTGGTGTTGGGTCCATTTCGTTGAGCAAGGAGTAGGTCTTGTCTATTACATATTTGGCTTATGGAATGTTATCTGTGCTAATTTCAGTCTCTGGTTTTATGCAGCACCCCAAGGCACCTTTCCCCATAAGCAAGCACTAGTTGGTTTTCTAAATTTGAGACCCTGTTCTGTTTTGTAATTCAGTTCATGTGTAGTCAAGTTTACATTCCGTGTATTAGTGATATCTTATGATGTTTCTTTTTCTGTGTGACGTAGTTCACGTAGAATCACTGTACCTGCATCCACTCATTATGCCGCTACGGGCCTGATGACACAGATTTCATTGCTGAGTGATATTGCATTGTACGTACGTGCCACAACTTCTTTATCCATTTTTTGCTTTCTGGGATATTTACCTGATACTGTAGACGAGCTTCTTGGGAACACAGCCGTCCCAAATATTGGGGTGGCTGTCTGTTTTTGATTTTAATTTCCGTAAGCTATAGGACCATAAGTGGAAGTGCCATAGGCTGTGTTGCTTTGTTTCTTACGTGTTTCAGGAAACACCATACACTTCTCCAGGGTGGCTGCTGGCAATTTACATCCTGCCAATCAGCATAACAAGGCTCCCTGTTCTCCATATCCTGTCCTACCTTTCTGGATTTTACACTTTTTTCAGATGGCCCTTTTGCCCGGGGGGGCAGTGAGATTTCATTGTAGTGCAGATTTCCTTTACAGGCTTGCTTGGTTGGCCAAAAAGGGCGTATGTGTTTTTTCCTGAATATATTCAGGAAAAAACGCATACGCCCTTTTTGGCCAAGTGCATCATTGTCGACGTTGTGCCTCTTTTCCTATGCTTTCAGGGCAATTCCAGTCTATCCCCTGCAATCGTTTTCCTGAAATTCAGCCCCGCTTTCAAGTCCCCTTCGCAGGCTTACCTCAATATATTTTTGGAGGATAGCTGTCATTTATGACTCTGCAGGTTTGTGAAGTACAGTGCCCCTGAGCTCCTTTCTTCAACTCGCTTTCTTGTGAGCTGGGCACAAAACCGCATGATTGCTTCAGGCCCTAATCTGTTTCCAGCAGGGCACACTGAGCCTTTGTTTAATTCCTCTTCCTGGTGGGCAATGAGCCTTACATTTGCCCGTGCAGACACCTGCAGCTAGTCTCTCATTAGTTCTCCCTATTCCTGTTCATCTTGCACAGAAATTGCAAGCTGTGCGAAACAGGAGGTTAAAGGCACTGACTCTCCAAGCGGGGAGAGTGTTAGTAAAGCATCTGGAATGGTGAACCCGAGGACCAGGATACGACAACTGAGATGCATTTTAAATCGTTTCCCAATCACACGGTGGACGATACTCTTGGTTTCCCATGCATGTTTTAGCTGGAGGAAGAATCCCTTGAACCTGGAAGAGTTGGGACCCATGGAATGGGTCCATGCAGTATGACTTCAAAGGGTCTGCATTTGCTCACCGAAACAAACCAGTGCTATCAGCCTGAAGTGTCCAGCCTTATGTCTCAACCAGCTCTGGGTGTAGATGTGGTAATCCCGGTTGCATCACATGCCCTGAGTGAATTATTTAAGAATTGCTCTCTATTTCACTGTCTTTGTGTTTTATTTTCGAAATTTATTTTGATAATTGGGTTTATCGGATTTTCACTGCTGCATTTCCGCCGCTGTACACACGCTTGATTCTCTTACGGAGACATATATATCCATGGGTTTTAAGATTCTTCCTAGTCAGGTATATTCCTAGGCGTTGAATATGTGGTGTTGAGTCCATTTCGTTGAGCAAGGAGTAGGTCTTGTCTATTACATATTTGGCTTATGGAATGTTATCTGTGCTAATTTCAGTCTCTGGTTTTATGCAGCACCCCAAGGCACCTTTCCCCATAAGCAAGCGCTAGTTGGTTTTCTAAATTTGAGACCCTGTTCTGTTTTGTAATTCAGTTCATGTGTAGTCAAGTTTACATTCCGTGTATTAGTGATATCTTATGATGTTTCTTTTTCTGTGTGACGTAGTTCACGTAGAATCACTGTACCTGCATCCACTTACTATGCCGCTACGGGCCTGATGACACAGATTTCATTGCTGAGTGATATTGCATTGCACGTACATGCCACAACTTCTTTATCCATTTTTTGCTTTCTGGGATATTTACCTGATACTGTAGACGAGCTTCTTGTGAACACAGCCGTCCCAAATATTGGGGTGGCTGTCTGTTTTTGATTTTAATTTCCGTGAGCTATAGGACCATAAGTGGAAGTGCCATAGGCTGTGTTGCTTTGTTTCTTACATGTTTCAGGAAACACCATACACTTCTCCAGGGTGGCTGCTGGCAATTTACATCCTGCCAATCAGCATAACAAGGCTCCCTGTTCTCCATATCCTGTCCTACCTTTCTGGATTTTACACTTTTTTCAGATGGCCCTTTTGCCCGGGGGGGCAGTGAGATTTCATTGTAGTGCAGATTTCCTTTACAGGCTTGCTTGGTTGGCCAAAAAGGGCGTATGCGTTTTTTCCTGAATATATTCAGGAAAAAACGCATACGCCCTTTTTGGCCAAGTGCATCATTGTCGACGTTGTGCCTCTTTTCCTATGCTTTCAGGGCAATTCCAGTCTACCCCCTGCAATCGTTTTCCTGAAATTCAGCCCCGCTTTCAAGTCCCCTTCGCAGGCTTACTTCAATATATTTTTGGAGGATAGCTGTCATTTATAACTCTGCAGGTTTGTGAAGTACAGTGCCCCTGAGCTCCTTTCTTCAACTCGCTTTCTTGTGAGCTGGGCACAAAACCGCAGGATTGCTTCAGGCCCTAATCTGTTTCCAGCAGGGCACACTGAGCCTTTGTTTAATTCCTCTTCCTGGTGGGCAATGAGCGTTACATTTGCCCGTGCAGACACCTACAGCTAGTCTCTCATTGGTTCTCCCTATTCCTGTTCATCTTGCACAGAAATGGCAAGCTGTGCGAAACAGGAGGTTAAAGGCACTGACTCTCCAAGCGGGGAGAGTGTTAGTAAAGCATCTGGAATGGTGAACCCGAGGACCAGGAAACGAAAACTGAGATGCATTTTAAATCGTTTCCCAATCACACAGTGGACGATACTCTGGGTTTCCCATGCATGTTTTAGCTGGAGGAAGAATCCCTTGAACCTGGAGAGTTGGGACCCATGGAATGGGTACCATGCAGTATGACTTCAAAGGGTCTGCATTTGCTCACCGAAACTCACCAATGCTATCAGCCTGAAGTGTCCAGCCTTATGTCTCAACCAGCTCTGGGTGTAGATGTGGTCAATCCCGGTTGCATCACATGCCCTGAGTGAATTATTTAAGAATTGCTCTCTATTTCACTGTCTTTGTGTTTTGTTTTCGAAATTTATTTTGATAATGGGATTTATCGGATTTTCACTGCTGCGTTTCGGCCGCTGTACACACGCTTGATTCTCTTACGGAGACATATATATCCATGGGTTTTAAGATTCTTCCTAGTCAGGTATATTCCTAGGCGTTGAATATGTGGTGTTGGGTCCATTTCGTTGAGCAAGGAGTAGGTCTTGTCTATTACATATTTGGCTTATGGAAAGTTATCTGTGCTAATTTCAGTCTCTGGTTTTATGCAGCACCCCAAGGCACCTTTCCCCATAAGCAAGCACTAGTTGGTTTTCTAAATTTGAGACCCTGTTCTTTTTTGTAATTCAGTTCATGTGTAGTCAAGTTTACATTCCGTGTATTAGTGATATCTTATGATGTTTCTTTTTCTGTGTGACGTAGTTCACGTAGAATCACCGTACCTGCATCCACTCACTATGCCGTTACGGGCCTGATGACACAGATTTCATTGCTGAGTGATATTGCATTGTACGTACGTGCCACAACTTCTTTATCCATTTTTTGCTTTCTGGGATATTTACCTGATACTGTAGACGAGCTTCTTGTGAACACAGCCGTCCCAAATATTGGGGTGGCTGTCTGTTTTTGATTTTAATTTCCGTAAGCTATAGGACCATAAGTGGAAGTGCCATAGGCTGTGTTGCTTTGTTTCTTACGTGTTTCAGGAAACACCATACACTTCTCCAGGGTGGCTGCTGGCAATTTACATCCTGCCAATCAGCATAACAAGGCTCCCTGTTCTCCATATCCTGTCCTACGTTTCTGGATTTTACACTTTTTTCAGATGGCCCTTTTGCCCCGGGGGGCAGTGAGATTTCATTGTAGTGCAGATTTCCTTTACAGGCTTGCTTGGTTGGCCAAAAAGGGCGTATGCGTTTTTTCCTGAATATATTCAGGAAAAAACGCATACGCCCTTTTTGGCCAAGTGCATCATTGTCGACGTTGTGCCTCTTTTCCTATGCTTTCAGGGCAATTCCAGTCTACCCCCTCCAATCGTTTTCCTGAAATTCAGCCCTGCTTTCAAGTCCCCTTCGCAGGCTTACTTCAATATATTTTTGGAGGATAGCTGTCATTTATAACTCTGCAGGTTTGTGAAGTACAGTGCCCCTGAGCTCCTTTCTTCAACTCGCTTTCTTGTGAGCTGGGCGCAAAACCGGAGGAATGCTTCAGGCCCTAATCTGTTTCCAGCAGGGAACACTGAGCCATTGTTTAATTCCTCTTCCTGGTGGGCAATGAGCGTTACATTTGCCCGTGCAGAAACCTACAGCTAGTCTCTCATTGGTTCTCCCTATTCCTGTTCGTCTTGCACAGAAATTGCAAGCTGTGCCAAACAGGAGGTTAAAGGCACTGACTCTCCAAGCGGGGAGAGTGTTAGTAAAGCATCTGGAATGGTGAACCCGAGGACCAGGATACGAAAACTGAGATGCATTTTAAATCGTTTCCCAATCACACGGTGGACGATACTCTGGGTTTCCCATGCATGTTTTAGCTGGAGGAAGAATCCCTTGAACCTGGAGAGTTGGGACCCATGGAATGGGTACCATGCAGTATGACTTCAAAGGGTCTGCATTTGCTCACCGAAACTCACCAATGCTATCAGGCTGAAGTGTCCAGCCTTATGTCTCAACCAGCTCTGGGTGTAGATGTGGTCAATCCCGGTTGCATCACATGCCCTGAGTGAATTATTTAAGAATTGCTCTCTATTTCACTGTCTTTGTGTTTTGTTTTCGAAATTTATTTTGATAATGGGATTTATCGGATTTTCACTGCTGCGTTTCGGCCGCTGTACACACGCTTGATTCTCTTACGGAGACATATATATGCATGGGTTTTAAGATTCTTCCTAGTCAGGTATATTCCTAGGCGTTGAATATGTGGTGTTGAGTCCATTTCGTTGAGCAAGGAGTAGGTCTTGTCTATTACATATTTGGCTTATGGAATGTTATCTGTGCTAATTTCAGTCTCTGGTTTTATGCAGCACCCCAACGCACCTTTCCCCATAAGCAAGCACTAGTTGGTTTTCTAAATTTGAGACCCTGTTCTGTTTTGTAATTCAGTTCATGTGTAGTCAAGTTTACATTCCGTGTATTAGTGATATCTTATGATGTTTCTTTTTCTGTGTGACGTAGTTCACGTAGAATCACCGTACCTGCATCCACTCACTATGCCGCTACGGGCCTGATGACACAGATTTCATTGCTGAGTGATATTGCATTGTACGTACGTGCCACAACTTCTTTATCCATTTTTTGCTTTCTGGGATATTTACCTGATACTGTAGACGAGCTTCTTGTGAACACAGCCGTTCCAAATATTGGGGTGGCTGTCTGTTTTTGATTTTAATTTCCGTAAGCTATAGGACCATAAGTGGAAGTGCCATAGGCTGTGTTGCTTTGTTTCTTACGTGTTTCAGGAAACACCATACACTTCTCCAGGGTGGCTGCTGGCAATTTACATCCTGCCAATAAGCATAACAAGGCTCCCTGTTCTCCATATCCTGTCCTACCTTTCTGGATTTTACACTTTTTTCAGATGGCCCTTTTGCCCGGGGGGGCAGTGAGATTTCATTGTAGTGCAGATTTCCTTTACAGGCTTGCTTGGTTGGCCAAAAAGGGCGTATGCGTTTTTTCCTGAATATATTCAGGAAAAAACGCATACGCCCTTTTTGGCCAAGTGCATCATTGTCGACGTTGTGCCTCTTTTCCTATGCTTTCAGGGCAATTCCAGTCTACCCCCTGCAATCGTTTTCCTGAAATTCAGCCCCGCTTTCAAGTCCCCTTCGCAGGCTTACTTCAATATATTTTTGGAGGATAGCTGTCATTTATAACTCTGCAGGTTTGTGAAGTACAGTGCCCCTGAGCTCCTTTCTTCAACTCGCTTTCTTGTGAGCTGGGCACAAAACCGCAGGATTGCTTCAGGCCCTAATCTGTTTCCAGCAGGGCACACTGAGCCTTTGTTTAATTCCTCTTCCTGGTGGGCAATGAGCGTTACATTTGCCCGTGCAGACACCTACAGCTAGTCTCTCATTGGTTCTCCCTATTCCTGTTCATCTTGCACAGAAATGGCAAGTTGTGCCAAACAGGAGGTTAAAGGCACTGACTCTCCAAGCGGGGAGAGTGTTAGTAAAGCATCTGGAATGGTGAACCCGAGGACCAGGATACGAAAACTGAGATGCATTTTAAATCGTTTCCCAATCACACGGTGGACGATACTCTGGGTTTCCCATGCATGTTTTAGCTGGAGGAAGAATGCCTTGAACCTGGAGAGTTGGGACCCATGGAATGGGTACCATGCAGTATGACTTCAAAGGGTCTGCATTTGCTCACCGAAACTCACCAGTGCTATCAGCCTGAAGTGTCCAGCCTTATGTCTCAACCAGCTCTGGGTGTAGATGTGGTCAATCCCGGTTGCATCACATGACCTGAGTGAATTATTTAAGAATTGCTCTCTATTTCACTGTCTTTGTGTTTTGTTTTCGAAATTTATTTTGATAATGGGATTTATCGGATTTTCACTGCTGCATTTCCGCTGCTGTACACACGCTTGATTCTCTTACGGAGACATATATATCCATGGGTTTTAAGATTCTTCCTAGTCAGGTATATTCCTAGGCGTTGAATATGTGGTGTTGAGTCCATTTCGTTGAGCAAGGAGTAGGTCTTGTCTATTACATATTTGGCTTATGGAATGTTATCTGTGCTAATTTCCGTCTCTGGTTTTATGCAGCACCCCAAGGCACCTTTCCCCATAAGCAAGCACTAGTTGGTTTTCTAAATTTGAGACCCTGTTCTGTTTTGTAATTCAGTTCATGTGTAGTCAAGTTTACATTCCGTGTATTAGTGATATCTTATGATGTTTCTTTTTCTGTGTGACGTAGTTCACGTAGAATCACCGTACCTGCATCCACTTACTATGCCGCTACGGGCCTGATGACACAGATTTCATTGCTGAGTGATATTGCATTGCACGTACGTGCCACAACTTCTTTATCCATTTTTTGCTTTCTGGGATATTTACCTGATACTGTAGACGAGCTTCTTGTGAACACAGCCGTCCGAAATATTGGGGTGGCTGTCTGTTTTTGATTTTAATTTCCGTAAGCTATAGGACCATAAGTGGAAGTGCCATAGGCTGTGTTGCTTTGTTTCTTACGTGTTTCAGGAAACACCATACACTTCTCCAGGGTGGCTGCTGGCAATTTACATCCTGCCAATCAGCATAACAAGGCTCCCTGTTCTCCATATCCTGTCCTACCTTTCTGGATTTTACACTTTTTTCAGATGGCCCTTTTGCCCGGGAGGGCAGTGAGATTTCATTGTAGTGCAGATTTCCTTTACAGGCTTGCTTGGTTGGCCAAAAAGGGCGTATGCGTTTTTTCCTGAATATATTCAGGAAAAAACGCATACGCCCTTTTTGGCCAAGTGCATCATTGTCGACGTTGTGCCTCTTTTCCTATGCTTTCAGGGCAATTCCAGTCTACCCCCTGCAATCGTTTTCCTGAAATTCAGCCCCGCTTTCAAGTCCCATTCGCAGGCTTACTTCAATATATTTTTGGAGGATAGCTGTCATTTATAACTCTGCAGGTTTGTGAAGTACAGTGCCCCTGAGATCCTTTCTTCAACTCGCTTTCTTGTGAGCTGGGCACAAAACCGCAGGATTGCTTCAGGCCCTAATCTGTTTCCAGCAGGGCACACTGAGCCTTTGTTTAATTCCTCTTCCTGGTGGGCAATGAGCGTTACATTTGCCCGTGCAGACACCTACAGCTAGTCTCTCATTGGTTCTCCCTATTCCTGTTCATCTTGCACAGAAATGGCAAGCTGTGCCAAACAGGAGGTTAAAGGCACTGACTCTCCAAGCGGGGAGAGTGTTAGTAAAGCATCTGGAATGGTGAACCCGAGGACCAGGATACGAAAACTGAGATGCATTTTAAATCGTTTCCCAATCACACGGTGGACAATACTCTGGGTTTCCCATGCATGTTTTAGCTGGAGGAAGAATGCCTTGAACCTTGAGAGTTGGGACCCATGGAATGGGTACCATGCAGTATGACTTCAAAGGGTCTGCATTTGCTCACCGAAACTCACCAGTGCTATCAGCCTGAAGTGTCCAGCCTTATGTCTCAACCAGCTCTGGGTGTAGATGTGGTCAATCCCGGTTGCATCACATGCTCTGAGTGAATTATTCAAGAATTGCTATTTCTCTGTCTTTGTTTTCGAAATTTATTTTGATAATGGGATTTATCGGATTTTCACTGCTGCGTTTCGGCCGCTGTACACACGCTTGATTCTCTTACGGAGACATATATATCCATGGGTTTTAAGATTCTTCCTAGTCAGGTATATTCCTAGGCGTTGAATATGTGGTGTTTAGTCCATTTCGTTGAGCAAGGAGTAGGTCTTGTCTATTACATATTTGGCTTATGGAATGTTATCTGTGCTAATTTCAGTCTCTGGTTTTATGCAGCACCCCAACGCACCTTTCCCCATAAGCAAGCACTAGTTGGTTTTCTAAATATGAGACCCTGTTGTTTTTTGTAATTCAGTTCATGTGTAGTCAAGTTTACATTCCGTGTATTAGTGATATCTTATGATGTTTCTTTTTCTGTGTGACGTAGTTCACGTAGAATCACCGTACCTGCATCCACTCACTATGCCGCTACGGGCCTGATGACACAGATTTCATTGCTGAGTGATATTGCATTGTACGTACGTGCCACAACTTCTTTATCCATTTTTTGCTTTCTGGGATATTTACCTGATACTGTAGACGAGCTTCTTGTGAACACAGCCGTTCCAAATATTGGGGTGGCTGTCTGTTTTTGATTTTAATTTCCGTAAGCTATAGGACCATAAGTGGAAGTGCCATAGGCTGTGTTGCTTTGTTTCTTACGTGTTTCAGGAAACACCATACACTTCTCCAGGGTGGCTGCTGGCAATTTACATCCTGCCAATCAGCATAACAAGGCTCCCTGTTCTCCATATCCTGTCCTACCTTTCTGGATTTTACACTTTTTTCAGATGGCCCTTTTGCCCGGGGGGGGGGGCAGTGAGATTTCATTGTAGTGCAGATTTCCTTTACAGGCTTGCTTGGTTGGCCAAAAAGGGCGTATGCGTTTTTTCCTGAATATATTCAGGAAAAAACGCATACGCCCTTTTTGGCCAAGTGCATCATTGTCGACGTTGTGCCTCTTTTCCTATGCTTTCAGGGCAATTCCAGTCTACCCCCTGCAATCGTTTTCCTGAAATTCAGCCCCGCTTTCAAGTCCCCTTCGCAGGCTTACTTCAATATATTTTTGGAGGATAGCTGTCATTTATAACTCTGCAGGTTTGTGAAGTACAGTGCCCCTGAGCTCCTTTCTTCAACTCGCTTTCTTGTGAGCTGGGCACAAAACCGCAGGATTGCTTCAGGCCCTAATCTGTTTCCAGCAGGGCACACTGAGCCTTTGTTTAATTCCTCTTCCTGGTGGGCAATGAGCGTTACATTTGCCCGTGCAGACACCTACAGCTAGTCTCTCATTGGTTCTCCCTATTCCTGTTCATCTTGCACAGAAATGGCAAGCTGTGCCAAACAGGAGGTTAAAGGCACTGACTCTCCAAGCGGGGAGAGTGTTAGTAAAGCATCTGGAATGGTGAACCCGAGGACCAGGATACGAAAACTGAGATGCATTTTAAATCGTTTCCCAATCACACGGTGGACGATACTCTGGGTTAACCATGCATGTTTTAGCTGGAGGAAGAATGCCTTGAACCTGGAGAGTTGGGACCCATGGAATGGGTACCATGCAGTATGACTTCAAAGGGTCTGCATTTGCTCACCGAAACTCACCAGTGCTATCAGCCTGAAGTGTCCAGCCTTATGTCTCAACCAGCTCTGGGTGTAGATGTGGTCAATCCCGGTTGCATCACATGACCTGAGTGAATTATTTAAGAATTGCTCTCTATTTCACTGTCTTTGTGTTTTGTTTTCGAAATTTATTTTGATAATGGGGTTTATCGGATTTTCACTGCTGCATTTCCGCCGCTGTACACACGCTTGATTCTCTTACGGAGACATATATATCCATGGGTTCTAAGATTCTTCCTAGTCAGGTATATTGCTAGGCGTTGAATATGTGGTGTTGAGTCCATTTCGTTGAGCAAGGAGTAGGTCTTGTCTATTACATATTTGGCTTATGGAATGTTATCTGTGCTAATTTCAGTCTCTGGTTTTATGCAGCACCCCAACGCACCTTTCCCCATAAGCAAGCACTAGTTGGTTTTCTAAATTTGAGACCCTGTTCTGTTTTGTAATTCAGTTCATGTGTAGTGAAGTTTACATTCCGTGTATTAGTGATATCTTATGATGTTTCTTTTTCTGTGTGACGTAGTTCACGTAGAATCACCGTACCTGCATCCACTTACTATGCCGCTACGGGCCTGATGACACAGATTTCATTGCTGAGTGATATTGCATTGCACGTACGTGCCACAACTTCTTTATCCATTTTTTGCTTTCTGGGATATTTACCTGATACTGTAGACGAGCTTCTTGTGAACACAGCCGTCCCAAATATTGGGATGGCTGTCTGATTTTGATTTTAATTTCCGTAAGCTATAGGACCATAAGTGGAAGTGCCATAGGCTGTGTTGCTTTGTTTCTTACGTGTTTCAGGAAACACCATACACTTCTCCAGGGTGGCTGCTGGCAATTTACATCCTGCCAA
The DNA here is from genome assembly GCF_963924675.1 of Phocoena phocoena. Classification (NCBI taxonomy): domain Eukaryota; kingdom Metazoa; phylum Chordata; class Mammalia; order Artiodactyla; family Phocoenidae; genus Phocoena; species Phocoena phocoena. Next base: position 957,409 of record NW_027077425.1, read on the forward strand.
TCAGCATAACAAGGCTCCCTGTTCTCCATATCCTGTCCTACCTTTCTGGATTTTACACTTTTTTCAGATGGCCCTTTTGCCCGGGGGGGCAGTGAGATTTCATTGTAGTGCAGATTTCCTTTACAGGCTTGCTTGGTTGGCCAAAAAGGGCGTATGCGTTTTTTCCTGAATATATTCAGGAAAAAACGCATACGCCCTTTTTGGCCAAGTGCATCATTGTCGACGTTGTGCCTCTTTTCCTATGCTTTCAGGGCAATTCCAGTCTACCCCCTGCAATCGTTTTCCTGAAATTCAGCCCCGCTTTCAAGTCCCCTTCGCAGGCTTACTTCAATATATTTTTGGAGGATAGCTGTCATTTATAACTCTGCAGGTTTGTGAAGTACAGTGCCCCTGAGCTCCTTTCTTCACCTCGCTTTCTTGTGAGCTGGGCACAAAACCGCAGGATTGCTTCAGGCCCTAATCTGTTTCCAGCAGGGCACACTGAGCCTTTGTTTAATTCCTCTTCCTGGTGGGCAATGAGCGTTACATTTGCCCGTGCAGACACCTACAGCTAGTCTCTCATTGGTTCTCCCTATTCCTGTTCATCTTGCACAGAAATTGCAAGCTGTGCCAAACAGGAGGTTAAAGGCACTGACTCTCCAAGCGGGGAGAGTGTTAGTAAAGCATCTGGAATGGTGAACCCGAGGACCAGGATACGACAACTGAGATGCATTTTAAATCGTTTCCCAATCACACGGTGGACGATACTCTGGGTTTCCCATGCATGTTTTAGCTGGAGGAAGAATGCCTTGAACCTGGAGAGTTGGGACCCATGGAATGGGTACCATGCAGTATGACTTCAAAGGGTCTGCATTTGCTCACCGAAACTCACCAGTGCTATCATCCAGAAGTGTCCAGCCTTATGTCTCAACCAGCTCTGTGTGTAGATGTGGTCAATCCCGGTTGCATCACATGCCCTGAGTGAATTATTTAAGAATTGCTCTCTATTTCACTGTCTTTGTGTTTTGTTTTCGAAATTTATTTTGATAATGGGGTTTATCGGATTTTCACTGCTGCATTTCCGCCGCTATACACACGCTTGATTCTCTTACGGAGATATATATATCCATGGGTTTTAAGATTCTTCCTAGTCAGGTATATTCCTAGGCGTTGAATATGTGGTGTTGAGTCCATTTCGTTGAGCAAGGAGTAGGTCTTGTCTATTACATATTTGGCTTATGGAATGTTATCTGTGCTAATTTCAGTCTCTGGTTTTATGCAGCACCCCAAGGCACCTTTCCCCATAAGCAAGCACTAGTTGGTTTTCTAAATTTGAGACCCTGTTCTGTTTTGTAATTCAGTTCATGTGTAGTGAAGTTTACATTCCGTGTATTAGTGATATCTTATGATGTTTCTTTTTCTGTGTGACGTAGTTCACGTAGAATCACCGTACCTGCATCCACTTACTATGCCGCTACGGGCCTGATGACACAGATTTCATTGCTGAGTGATATTGCATTGCACGTACGTGCCACAACTTCTTTATCCATTTTTTGCTTTCTGGGATATTTACCTGATACTGTAGACGAGCTTCTTGTGAACACAGCCGTCCCAAATATTGGGGTGGCTGTCTGATTTTGATTTTAATTTCCGTAAGCTATAGGACCATAAGTGGAAGTGCCATAGGCTGTGTTGCTTTGTTTCTTACGTGTTTCAGGAAACACCATACACTTCTCCAGGGTGGCTGCTGGCAATTTACATCCTGCCAATCAGCATAACAAGGCTCCCTGTTCTCCATATCCTGTCCTACCTTTCTGGATTTTACACTTTTTTCAGATGGCCCTTTTGCCCGGGGGGGCAGTGAGATTTCATTGTAGTGCAGATTTCCTTTACAGGCTTGCTTGGTTGGCCAAAAAGGGCGTATGCGTTTTTTCCTGAATATATTCAGGAAAAAACGCATACGCCCTTTTTGGCCAAGTGCATCATTGTCGACGTTGTGCCTCTTTTCCTATGCTTTCAGGGCAATTCCAGTCTACCCCCTGCAATCGTTTTCCTGAAATTCAGCCCCGCTTTCAAGTCCCCTTCGCAGGCTTACTTCAATATATTTTTGGAGGATAGCTGTCATTTATAACTCTGCAGGTTTGTGAAGTACAGTGCCCCTGAGCTCCTTTCTTCACCTCGCTTTCTTGTGAGCTGGGCACAAAACCGCAGGATTGCTTCAGGCCCTAATCTGTTTCCAGCAGGGCACACTGAGCCTTTGTTTAATTCCTCTTCCTGGTGGGCAATGAGCGTTACATTTGCCCGTGCAGACACCTACAGCTAGTCTCTCATTGGTTCTCCCTATTCCTGTTCATCTTGCACAGAAATTGCAAGCTGTGCCAAACAGGAGGTTAAAGGCACTGACTCTCCAAGCGGGGAGAGTGTTAGTAAAGCATCTGGAATGGTGAACCCGAGGACCAGGAAACGAAAACTGAGATGCATTTTAAACATTTCCCAATCACACGGTGGACGATACTCTGGGTTTCCCATGCATGTTTTAGCTGGAGGAAGAATCCCTTGAACCTGGAGAGTTGGGACCCATGGAATGGGTACCATGCAGTATGACTTCAAAGGGTCTGCATTTGCTCACCGAAACTCACCAATGCTATCAGCCTGAAGTGTCCAGCCTTATGTCTCAACCAGCTCTGGGTGTAGATGTGGTCAATCCCGGTTGCATCACATGCCCTGAGTGAATTATTTAAGAATTGCTCTCTATTTCACTGTCTTTGTGTTTTGTTTTCGAAATTTATTTTGATAATGGGATTTATCGGATTTTCACTGCTGCGTTTCGGCCGATGTACACACGCTTGATTCTCTTACGGAGACATATATATCCATGGGTTTTAAGATTCTTCCTTGTCAGGTATATTCCCAGGCGTTGAATATGTGGTGTTGGGTCCATTTCGTTGAGCAAGGAGTAGGTCTTGTCTATTACATATTTGGCTTATGGAATGTTATCTGTGCTAATTTCAGTCTCTGGTTTTATGCAGCACCCCAAGGCACCTTTCCCCATAAGCAAGCACTAGTTGGTTTTCTAAATTTGAGACCCTGTTCTGTTTTGTAATTCAGTTCATGTGTAGTCAAGTTTACATTCCGTGTATTAGTGATATCTTATGATGTTTCTTTTTCTGTGTGACGTAGTTCACGTAGAATCACTGTACCTGCATCCACTCATTATGCCGCTACGGGCCTGATGACACAGATTTCATTGCTGAGTGATATTGCATTGTACGTACGTGCCACAACTTCTTTATCCATTTTTTGCTTTCTGGGATATTTACCTGATACTGTAGACGAGCTTCTTGGGAACACAGCCGTCCCAAATATTGGGGTGGCTGTCTGTTTTTGATTTTAATTTCCGTAAGCTATAGGACCATAAGTGGAAGTGCCATAGGCTGTGTTGCTTTGTTTCTTACGTGTTTCAGGAAACACCATACACTTCTCCAGGGTGGTTGCTGGCAATTTACATCCTGCCAATCAGCATAACAAGGCTCCCTGTTCTCCATATCCTGTCCTACCTTTCTGGATTTTACACGTTTTTCAGATGGCCCTTTTGCCCGGGGGGGCAGTGAGATTTCATTGTAGTGCAGATTTCCTTTACAGGCTTGCTTGGTTGGCCAAAAAGGGCGTATGTGTTTTTTCCTGAATATATTCAGGAAAAAACGCATACGCACTTTTTGGCCAAGTGCATCATTGTCGACGTTGTGCCTCTTTTCCTATGCTTTCAGGGCAATTCCAGTCTATCCCCTGCAATCGTTTTCCTGAAATTCAGCCCCGCTTTCAAGTCCCCTTCGCAGGCTTACTTCAATATATTTTTGGAGGATAGCTGTCATTTATGACTCTGCAGGTTTGTGAAGTACAGTGCCCCTGAGCTCCTTTCTTCAACTCACTTTCTTGTGAGCTGGGCACAAAACCGCAGGATTGCTGCAGGCCCTAATCTGTTTCCAGCAGGGCACACTGAGCCTTTGTTTAATTCCTCTTCCTGGTGGGCAATGAGCCTTACATTTGCCCGTGCAGACACCTGCAGCTAGTCTCTCATTAGTTCTCCCTATTCCTGTTCATCTTGCACAGAAATTGCAAGCTGTGCGAAACAGGAGGTTAAAGGCACTGACTCTCCAAGCGGGGAGAGTGTTAGTAAAGCATCTGGAATGGTGAACCCGAGGACCAGGATACGACAACTGAGATGCATTTTAAATCGTTTCCCAATCACACGGTGGACGATACTCTTGGTTTCCCATGCATGTTTTAGCTGGAGGAAGAATCCCTTGAACCTGGAAGAGTTGGGACCCATGGAATGGGTCCATGCAGTATGACTTCAAAGGGTCTGCATTTGCTCACCGAAACAAACCAGTGCTATCAGCCTGAAGTGTCCAGCCTTATGTCTCAACCAGCTCTGGGTGTAGATGTGGTAATCCCGGTTGCATCACATGCCCTGAGTGAATTATTTAAGAATTGCTCTCTATTTCACTGTCTTTGTGTTTTATTTTCGAAATTTATTTTGATAATTGGGTTTATCGGATTTTCACTGCTGCATTTCCGCCGCTGTACACACGCTTGATTCTCTTACGGAGACATATATATCCATGGGTTTTAAGATTCTTCCTAGTCAGGTATATTCCTAGGCGTTGAATATGTGGTGTTGAGTCCATTTCGTTGAGCAAGGAGTAGGTCTTGTCTATTACATATTTGGCTTATGGAATGTTATCTGTGCTAATTTCCGTCTCTGGTTTTATGCAGCACCCCAAGGCACCTTTCCCCATAAGCAAGCACTAGTTGGTTTTCTAAATTTGAGACCCTGTTCTGTTTTGTAATTCAGTTCATGTGTAGTCAAGTTTACATTCCGTGTATTAGTGATATCTTATGATGTTTCTTTTTCTGTGTGACGTAGTTCACGTAGAATCACTGTACCTGCATCCACTTACTATGCCGCTACGGGCCTGATGACACAGATTTCATTGCTGAGTGATATTGCATTGCACGTACATGCCACAACTTCTTTATCCATTTTTTGCTTTCTGGGATATTTACCTGATACTGTAGACGAGCTTCTTGTGAACACAGCCGTCCCAAATATTGGGGTGGCTGTCTGTTTTTGATTTTAATTTCCGTAAGCTATAGGACCATAAGTGGAAGTGCCATAGGCTGTGTTGCTTTGTTTCTTACATGTTTCAGGAAACACCATACACTTCTCCAGGGTGGCTGCTGGCAATTTACATCCTGCCAATCAGCATAACAAGGCTCCCTGTTCTCCATATCCTGTCCTACCTTTCTGGATTTTACACTTTTTTCAGATGGCCCTTTTGCCCGGGGGGGCAGTGAGATTTCATTGTAGTGCAGATTTCCTTTACAGGCTTGCTTGGTTGGCCAAAAAGAGCGTATGCGTTTTTTCCTGAATATATTCAGGAAAAAACGCATACGCCCTTTTTGGCCAAGTGCATCATTGTCGACGTTGTGCCTCTTTTCCTATGCTTTCAGGGCAAATCCAGTCTACCCCCTGCAATCGTTTTCCTGAAATTCAGCCCCGCTTTCAAGTCCCCTTCGCAGGCTTACTTCAATATATTTTTGGAGGATAGCTGTCATTTATAACTCTGCAGGTTTGTGAAGTACAGTGCCCCTGAGCTCCTTCCTTCACCTCGCTTTCTTGTGAGCTGGGCACAAAACCGCAGGATTGCTTCAGGCCCTAATCTGTTTCCAGCAGGGCACACTGAGCCTTTGTTTAATTCCCCTTCCTGGTGGGCAAGGAGCGTTACATTTGCCCGTGCAGACACCTACAGCTAGTCTCTCATTGGTTCTCCCTATTCCTGTTCATCTTGCACAGAAATGGCAAGCTGTGCCAAACAGGAGGTTAAAGGCACTGACTCTCCAAGCGGGGAGAGTGTTAGTAAAGCATCTGGAATGGTGAACCCGAGGACCAGGATACGAAAACTGAGATGCATTTTAAATCGTTTCCCAATCACACGGTGGACGATATTCTGGGTTTCCCATGCATGTTTTAGCTGGAGGAAGAATGCCTTGAACCTGGAGAGTTGGGACCCATGGAATGGGTACCATGCAGTATGACTTCAAAGGGTCTGCATTTGCTCACCGAAACTCACCAATGCTATCAGCCTGAAGTGTCCAGCATTATGTCTCAACCAGCTCTGGGTGTAGATGTGGTCAATCCCGGTTGCATCACATGCCCTGAGTGAATTAGTTAAGAATTGCTCTCTATTTCACTGTCTTTGTGTTTTGTTTTCGAAATTTATTTTGATAATGGGATTTATCGGATTTTCACTGCTGCGTTTCGGCCGCTGTACACACGCTTGATTCTCTTACGGAGACATATATATCCATGGGTTTTAAGATTCTTCCTAGTCAGGTATATTCCTAGGCGTTGAATATGTGGTGTTGAGTCCATTTCGTTGAGCAAGGAGTAGGTCTTGTCTATTACATATTTGGCTTATGGAATGTTATCTGTGCTAATTTCAGTCTCTGGTTTTATGCAGCACCCCAACGCACCTTTCCCCATAAGCAAGCACTAGTTGGTTTTCTAAATTTGAGACCCTGTTCTGTTTTGTAATTCAGTTCATGTGTAGTGAAGTTTACATTCCGTGTATTAGTGATATCTTATGATGTTTCTTTTTCTGTGTGACGTAGTTCACGTAGAATCACCGTACCTGCATCCACTGACTATGCCGCTACGGGCCTGATGACACAGATTTCATTGCTGAGTGATATTGCATTGCACGTACGTGCCACAACTTCTTTATCCATTTTTTGCTTTCTGGGATATTTACCTGATACTGTAGACGAGCTTCTTGTGAACACAGCCGTCCCAAATATTGGGGTGGCTGTCTGTTTTTGATTTTAATTTCCGTAAGCTATAGGACCATAAGTGGAAGTGCCATAGGCTGTGTTGCTTTGTTTCTTACGTGTTTCAGGAAACACCATACACTTCTCCAGGGTGGCTGCTGGCAATTTACATCCTGCCAATCAGCATAACAAGGCTCCCTGTTCTCCATATCCTGTCCTACCTTTCTGGATTTTACACTTTTTTCTGATGGCCCTTTTGCCCGGGGGGGCAGTGAGATTTCACTGTAGTGCAGATTTCCTTTACAGGCTTGCTTGGTTGGCCAAAAAGGGCGTATGCGTTTTTTCCTGAATATATTCAGGAAAAAACGCATACGCCCTTTTTGACCAAGTGCATCATTGTCGACGTTGTGCCTCTTTTCCTATGCTTTCAGGGCAATTCCAGTCTACCCCCTGCAATCGTTTTCCTGAAATTCAGCCCCGCTTTCAAGTCCCCTTCGCAGGCTTACTTCAATATATTTTTGGAGGATAGCTGTCATTTATAACTCTGCAGGTTTGTGAAGTACAGTGCCCCTGAGCTCCTTTCTTCAACTCGCTTTCTTGTGAGCTGGGCACAAAACCGCAGGATTGCTTCAGGCCCTAATCTGTTTCCAGCAGGGCACACTGAGCCTTTGTTTAATTCCTCTTCCTGGTGGGCAATGAGCGTTACATTTGCCCGTGCAGACACCTACAGCTAGTCTCTCATTGGTTCTCCCTATTCCTGTTCATCTTGCACAGAAATGGCAAGCTGTGCCAAACAGGAGGTTAAAGGCACTGACTCTCCAAGCGGGGAGAGTGTTAGTAAAGCATCTGGAATGGTGAACCCGAGGACCAGGAAACGAAAACTGAGATGCATTTTAAATCGTTTCCCAATCACACAGTGGACGATACTCTGGGATTCCCATGCATGTTTTAGCTGGAGGAAGAATCCCTTGAATCTGGAGAGTTGGGACCCATGGAATGGGTACCATGCAGTATGACTTCAAAGGGTCTGCATTTGCTCACCGAAACTCACCAGTGCTATCAGCCTGAAGTGTCCAGCCTTATGTGTCAACCAGCTCTGGGTGTAGATGTGGTCAATCCCGGTTGCATCACATGCCCTGAGTGAATTATTTAAGAATTGCTCTCTATTTCACTGTCTTTGTGTTTTGTTTTCGAAATTTATTTTGATAATGGGATTTATCGGATTTTCACTGCTGCGTTTCGGCCGCTGTACACACGCTTGATTCTCTTACGGAGACATATATATCCATGGGTTTTAAGATTCTTCCTAGTCAGGTATATTCCTAGGCGTTGAATATGTGGTGTTGGGTCCATTTCGTTGAGCAAGGAGTAGGTCTTGTCTATTACATATTTGGCTTATGGAAAGTTATCTGTGCTAATTTCAGTCTCTGGTTTTATGCAGCACCCCAAGGCACCTTTCCCCATAAGCAAGCACTAGTTGGTTTTCTAAATTTGAGACCCTGTTCTTTTTTGTAATTCAGTTCATGTGTAGTCAAGTTTACATTCCGTGTATTAGTGATATCTTATGATGTTTCTTTTTCTGTGTGACGTAGTTCACGTAGAATCACCGTACCTGCATCCTCTCACTATGCCGCTACGGGCCTGATAACACAGATTTCATTGCTGAGTGATATTGCATTGTACGTACGTGCCACAACTTCTTTATCCATTTTTTGCTTTCTGGGATATTTACCTGATACTGTAGACGAGCTTCTTGTGAACACAGCCGTCCCAAATATTGGGGTGGCTGTCTGTTTTTGATTTTAATTTCCGTAAGCTATAGGACCATAAGTGGAAGTGCCATAGGCTGTGTTGCTTTGTTTCTTACGTGTTTCAGGAAACACCATACACTTCTCCAGGGTGGCTGCTGGCAATTTACATCCTGCCAATCAGCATAACAAGGCTCCCTGTTCTCCATATCCTGTCCTACCTTTCTGGATTTTACACTTTTTTCAGATGGCCCTTTTGCCCCGGGGGGCAGTGAGATTTCACTGTAGTGCAGATTTCCTTTACAGGCTTGCTTGGTTGGCCAAAAAGGGCGTATGCGTTTTTTCCTGAATATATTCAGGAAAAAACGCATACGCCCTTTTTGGCCAAGTGCATCATTGTCGACGTTGTGCCTCTTTTCCTATGCTTTCAGGGCAATTCCAGTCTACCCCCTGCAATCGTTTTCCTGAAATTCAGCCCCGCTTTCAAGTCCCCTTCGCAGGCTTACTTCAATATATTTTTGGAGGATAGCTGTCATTTATAACTCTGCAGGTTTCTGAAGTACAGTGCCCCTGAGCTCCTTTCTTCAACTCGCTTTCTTGTGAGCTGGGCACAAAACCGCAGGAATGCTTCAGGCCCTAATCTGTTTCCAGCAGGGCACACTGAGCCATTGTTTAATTACTCTTCCTGGTGGGCAATGAGCGTTATATTTGCCCGTGCAGACACCTACAGCTAGTTTCTCATTGGTTCTCCCTATTCCTGTTCGTCTTGCACAGAAATTGCAAGCTGTGCCAAACAGGAGGTTAAAGGCACTGACTCTCCAAGCGGGGAGAGTGTTAGTAAAGCATCTGGAATGGTGAACCCGAGGACCAGGATACGACAACTGAGATGCATTTTAAATCGTTTCCCAATCACACGGTGGACGATACTCTGGGTTTCCCATGCATGTTTTAGCTGGAGGAAGAATCCCTTGAACCTGGAGAGTTGGGACCCATGGAATGGGTACCATGCAGTATGACTTCAAAGGGTCTGCATTTGCTCACCGAAACTCACCAATGCTATCAGCCTGAAGTGTCCAGCCTTATGTGTCAACCAGCTCTGGGTGTAGATGTGGTCAATCCCGGTTGCATCACATGCCCTGAGTGAATTATTTAAGAATTGCTCTCTATTTCACTGTCTTTGTGTTTTGTTTTCGAAATTTATTTTGATAATGGGATTTATCGGATTTTCACTGCTGCGTTTCGGCCGCTGTACACACGCTTGATTCTCTTACGGAGACATATATATCCATGGGTTTTAAGATTCTTCCTAGTCAGGTATATTCCTAGGCGTTGAATATGTGGTGTTGAGTCCATTTCGTTGAGCAAGGAGTAGGTCTTGTCTATTACATATTTGTCTTATGGAATGTTATCTGTGCTAATTTCAGTCTCTGGTTTTATGCAGCACCCCAAGGCACCTTTCCCCATAAGCAAGCACTAGTTGGTTTTCTAAATTTGAGACCCTGTTCTGTTTTGTAATACAGTTCATGTGTAGTCAAGTTTACATTCCGTGTATTAGTGATATCTTATGATGTTTCTTTTTCTGTTTGACGTAGTTCACGTAGAATCACCGTACCTGCATCCACTCACTATGCCGCTACGGGCCTGATGACACAGATTTCATTGCTGAGTGATATTGCATTGTACGTACGTGCCACAACTTCTTTATCCATTTTTTGCTTTCTGGGATATTTACCTGATACTGTAGACGAGCTTCTTGTGAACACAGCCGTCCCAAATATTGGGGTGGCTGTCTGTTTTTGATTTTAATTTCCGTAAGCTATAGGACCATAAGTGGAAGTGCCATAGGCTGTGTTGCTTTGTTTCTTACGTGTTTCAGGAAACACCATACACTTCTCCAGGGTGGCTGCTGGCAATTTACATCCTGCCAATCAGCATAACAAGGCTCCCTGTTCTCCATATCCTGTCCTACCTTTCTGGATTTTACACTTTTTTCAGATGGCCCTTTTGCCCAGGGGGCAGTGAGACTTCATTGTAGTGCAGATTTCCTTTACAGGCTTGCTTGGTTGGCCAAAAAGGGCGTATGCGTTTTTTCCTGAATATATTCAGGAAAAAACGCATACGCCCTTTTTGGCCAAGTGCATCATTGTCAACGTTCTGCCTCTTTTCCTATGCTTTCAGGGCAATTCCAGTCTACCCCCTGCAATCGTTTTCCTGAAATTCTGCCCCGCTTTCAAGTCCCCTTCGCAGGCTTACTTCAATATATTTTTGGAGGATAGCTGTCATTTATGACTCTGCAGGTTTGTGAATTACAGTGCCCCTGAGCTCCATTCTTCAACTCGCTTTCTTGTGAGCTGGGCACAAAACCGCAGGATTGCTTCAGGCCCTAATCTGTTTCCGGCAGGGCACACTGAGCCTTTGGTTAATTCCTCTTCCTGGTCGGCAATGAGCGTTACATTTGCCCGTGCAGACACCTACAGCTAGTCTCTCATTGGTTCTCCCTATTCCTGTTCATCTTGCGCAGAAATTGCAAGCTGTGCCAAACAGGAGGTTAAAGGCACTGACTCTCCAAGCAGGGAGAGTGTTAGTAAAGCATCTGGAATGGTGAACCCGAGGACCAGGATACGACAACTGAGATGCATTTTAAATCGTTTCCCAATCACACGGTGGACCATACTGTGGGTTTCCCATGCATGTTTTAGCTGGAGGAAGAATCCCTTGAACCAGAAGAGTTGGGACCCATGGAATAGGTACCATGCAGTATGACTTCAAAGGGTCTGCATTTGCTCACCGAAACTCACCAATGCTATCAGCCTGAAGTGTCCAGCCTTATGTCTCAACCAGCTCTGGGTGTAGATGTGGTCAATCCCGGTTGCATCACATGCCCTGAGTGAATTATTTAAGAATTGCTCTCTATTTCACTGTCTTTGTGTTTTGTTTTCGAAATTTATTTTGATAATGGGATTTATCGGATTTTCACTGCTGCGTTTCGGCCGCTGTACACACGCTTGGTTCTCTTATGGAGACATATATATCCATGGGTTTTAAGATTCTTCCTAGTCAGGTATATTCCTAGGCGTTGAATATGTGGTGTTGAGTCCATTTCGTTGAGCAAGGAGTAGGTCTTGTCTATTACATATTTGGTTTATGGAATGTTATCTGTGCTAATTTCAGTCTCTGGTTTTATGCAGCACCCCATGGCACCTTTCCCCATAAGCAAGCACTAGTTGGTTTTCTAAATTTGAGACCCTGTTCTGTTTTGTAATTCAGTTCATGTGTAGTCAAGTTTACATTCCGTGTATTAGTGATATCTTATGATGTTTCTTTTTCTGTGTGACGTAGTTCACGTAGAATCACCATACCTGCATCCATTCACTATGCCGCTACGGGCCTGATGACACAGATTTCATTGCTGAGTGATACTGCATTGCACGTACGTGCCACAACTTCTTTATCCATTTTTTGCTTTCTGGGATATTTACCTGGTACTGTAGACGAGCTTCTTGGGAACACAGCCGTCCCAAACTTTGGGGTGGCTCTCTGTTTTTGATTTTAATTTCCCTAAGGAATAGGACCATAAGTGCAATTGCCATTGGCTGTGTTGCTTTGTTTCTTACGTGTTTCAGGAAACACCATACACTTCTCCAGGGTGGCTGCTGGCAATTTACATCCTGCCAATCAGCATAACAAGGCTCCCTGTTCTCCATATCCTGTCCTACCTTTCTGGATTTTACACTTTTTTCAGATGGCCCTTTTGCCAAGGGGGCAGTGAGACTTCATTGTAGTGCAGATTTCCTTTACAGGCTTGCTTGGTTGGCCAAAAAGGGCGTATGCGTTTTTTCCAGAATATAGTCAGGAAAAAATGCATACGCCCTTTTTGGCCAAGTGCATCATTGTCGACGTTCTGCCTCTTTTCCTATGCTTTCAGGGCAATTCCAGTCTACCCCCTGCAATCGTTTTCCTGAAATTCTGCCCTGCTTTCAAGTCCCCTTCGCAGGCTTACTTCAATATATTTTTGGAGGAAAGCTGTCATTTATAACTCTGCAGGTTTGTGAAATACAGTGCCCCTGAGCTCCTTTCTTCAACTCGCTTTCTTGTGAGCTGGGCACAAAACCCCAGGATTGCTTCAGGCCCTAATCTGTTTCCGGCAGGGCATGCTGAGCCTTTGGTTAATTCCTCTTCCTGGTGGGCAATGAGCGTTACATTTGCCCGTGCAGACACCTACAGCTAGTCTCTCATTGGTTCTCCCTATTCCTGTTCATCTTGCACAGAAATTGCAAGCTGTGCCAAACAGGAGGTTAAAGGCACTGACTCTCCAAGCAGGGAGAGTGTTAGTAAAGCATCTGGAATGGTGAACCCGAGGACCAGGATACGAAAACTGAGATGCATTTTAAATCGTTTCCCAATCACACAGTGGACCATACTGTGGGTTTCCCATGCATGTTTTAGCTGGAGGAAGATTCCCTTGAACCTGAAGAGTTGGGACCCATGGAATAGGTACCATGCAGTATGACTTCAAAGGGTCTGCATTTGCTCACCGAAACTCACCAATGCTATCAGCCTGAAGTGTCCAGCCTTATGTCTCAACCAGCTCTGGGTGTAGATGTGGTCAATCCCGGTTGCATCACATGCCCTGAGTGAATTATTTAAGAATTGCTCTCTATTTCACTGTCTTTGTGTTTTGTTTTCGAAATTTATTTTGATAATGGGATTTATCGGATTTTCACTGCTGCGTATCGGCCGCTGTACACACGCTTGATTGTCTTACGGAGACATATATATCCATGGGTTTTAAGATTCTTCCTAGTCAGGTATATTCCTAGGCGTTGAATATGTGGTGTTGAGTCCATTTCGTTGAGCAAGGAGTAGGTCTTGTCTATTACTTATTTGTCTTATGGAATGTTATCTGTGCTAATTTCAGTCTCTGGTTTTATGCAGCACCCCAAGGCACCTTTCCCCATAAGCAAGCACTAGTTGTTTTTCTAAATTTGAGACCCTGTTCTGTTTGTAATACAGTTCATGTGTAGTCAAGTTTACATTCCGTGTATTAGTGATATCTTATGATGTTTCTTTTTCTGTTTGACGTAGTTCACGTAGAATCACCGTACCTGCATCCACTCACTATGCCGCTACGTGCCTGATGACACAGATTTCATTGCTGAGTGATACTGCATTGCACGTACGTGCCACAACTTCTTTATCCATTTTTTGCTTTCTGGGATATTTACCTGGTAATGTAGACGAGCTTCTTGGGAACACAGCCGTCCCAAACTTTGGGGTGGCTCTCTGTTTTTGATTTTAATTTCCCTAAGGTATAGGACCATAAGTGCAATTGCCATAGGCTGTGTTGCTTTGTTTCTTACGTGTTTCAGGAAACACCATACACTTCTCCAGGGTGGGTGCTGGCAATTTACATCCTGCCAATCAGCATAACAAGGCTCCCTGTTCTCCATATCCTGTCCTACCTTTCTGGATTTTACACATTTTTTCAGATGGCCCTTTTGCCCGGGGGACAGTGAGACTTCATTGTAGTGCAGATTTCCTTTACAGGCTTGCTTGGTTGGCCAAAAAGGGCGTATGCGTTTTTTCCTGAATATATTCAGGAAAAAACGCATACGCCCTTTTTGGCCAAGTGCATCATTGTCGACGTTCTGCCTCTTTTCCTATGCTTTCAGGGCAATTCCAGTCTACCCCCTGCAATCGTTTTCCTGAAATTCTGCCCTGCTTTGAAGTCCCCTTCGCAGGCTTACTTCAATATATTTTTGGAGGATAGCTGTCATTTATAACTCTGCAGGTTTGTGAAGTACAGTGCCCCTGAGCTCCTTTCTTCAACTCGCTTTCTTGTGAGCTGGGCAGAAAACGGCAGGATTGCTTCAGGCCCTAATCTGTTTCCGGCAGGGCATGCTGAGGCTTTGGTTAATTTCTCTTCCTGGTGGGAAATGAGCGTTACATTTGCCCGTGCAGACACCTACAGCTAGTTTCTCATTGGTTCTCCCTATTCCTGTTCGTCTTGCACAGAAATTGCAAGCTGTGCCAAACAGGAGGTTAAAGGCACTGACTCTCCAAGCGGGGAGAGTGTTAGTAAAGCATCTGGAATGGTGAACCCGAGGACCAGGATACGACAACTGAGATGCATTTTAAATCGTTTCCCAATCACACGGTGGACGATACTCTGGGTTTCCCATGCATGTTTTAGCTGGAGGAAGAATCCCTTGAACCTGGAGAGTTGGGACCCATGGAATGGGTACCATGCAGTATGACTTCAAAGGGTCTGCATTTGCTCACCGAAACTCACCAATGCTATCAGCCTGAAGTGTCCAGCCTTATGTCTCAACCAGCTCTGGGTGTAGATGTGGTCAATCCCGGTTGCATCACATGCCCTGAGTGAATTATTTAAGAATTGCTCTCTATTTCACTGTCTTTGTGTTTTGTTTTCGAAATTTATTTTGATAATGGGATTTATCGGATTTTCACTGCTGCGTTTCGGCCGCTGTACACACGCTTGATTCTCTTACGGAGACATATATATCCATGGGTTTTAAGATTCTTCCTAGTCAGGTATATTCCTAGGCGTTGAATATGTGGTGTTGAGTCCATTTCGTTGAGCAAGGAGTAGGTCTTGTCTATTACATATTTGTCTTATGGAATGTTATCTGTGCTAATTTCAGTCTCTGGTTTTATGCAGCACCCCAAGGCACCTTTCCCCATAAGCAAGCACTAGTTGGTTTTCTAAATTTGAGACCCTGTTCTGTTTTGTAATACAGTTCATGTGTAGTCAAGTTTACATTCCGTGTATTAGTGATATCTTATGATGTTTCTTTTTCTGTTTGACGTAGTTCACGTAGAATCACCGTACCTGCATCCACTCACTATGCCGCTACGGGCCTGATGACACAGATTTCATTGCTGAGTGATATTGCATTGTACGTACGTGCCACAACTTCTTTATCCATTTTTTGCTTTCTGGGATATTTACCTGATACTGTAGACGAGCTTCTTGTGAACACAGCCGTCCCAAATATTGGGGTGGCTGTCTGTTTTTGATTTTAATTTCCGTAAGCTATAGGACCATAAGTGGAAGTGCCATAGGCTGTGTTGCTTTGTTTCTTACGTGTTTCAGGAAACACCATACACTTCTCCAGGGTGGCTGCTGGCAATTTACATCCTGCCAATCAGCATAACAAGGCTCCCTGTTCTCCATATCCTGTCCTACCTTTCTGGATTTTACACTTTTTTCAGATGGCCCTTTTGCCCAGGGGGCAGTGAGACTTCATTGTAGTGCAGATTTCCTTTACAGGCTTGCTTGGTTGGCCAAAAAGGGCGTATGCGTTTTTTCCTGAATATATTCAGGAAAAAACGCATACGCCCTTTTTGGCCAAGTGCATCATTGTCAACGTTCTGCCTCTTTTCCTATGCTTTCAGGGCAATTCCAGTCTACCCCCTGCAATCGTTTTCCTGAAATTCTGCCCCGCTTTCAAGTCCCCTTCGCAGGCTTACTTCAATATATTTTTGGAGGATAGCTGTCATTTATGACTCTGCAGGTTTGTGAATTACAGTGCCCCTGAGCTCCTTTCTTCAACTCGCTTTCTTGTGAGCTGGGCACAAAACCGCAGGATTGCTTCAGGCCCTAATCTGTTTCCGGCAGGGCACACTGAGCCTTTGGTTAATTCCTCTTCCTGGTGGGCAATGAGCGTTACATTTGCCCGTGCAGACACCTACAGCTAGTCTCTCATTGGTTCTCCCTATTCCTGTTCATCTTGCGCAGAAATTGCAAGCTGTGCCAAACAGGAGGTTAAAGGCACTGACTCTCCAAGCAGGGAGAGTGTTAGTAAAGCATCTGGAATGGTGAACCCGAGGACCAGGATACGCAAACTGAGATGCATTTTAAATCGTTTCCCAATCACACAGTGGACCATACTGTGGGTTTCCCATGCATGTTTTAGCTGGAGGAAGAATCCCTTGAACCAGAAGAGTTGGGACCCATGGAATAGGTACCATGCAGTATGACTTCAAAGGGTCTGCATTTGCTCACCGAAACTCACCAATGCTATCAGCCTGAAGTGTCCAGCCTTATGTCTCAACCAGCTCTGGGTGTAGATGTGGTCAATCCCGGTTGCATCACATGCCCTGAGTGAATTATTTAAGAATTGCTCTCTATTTCACTGTCTTTGTGTTTTGTTTTCGAAATTTATTTTGATAATGGGATTTATCGGATTTTCACTGCTGCGTTTCGGCCGCTGTACACACGCTTGGTTCTCTTACGGAGACATATATATCCATGGGTTTTAAGATTCTTCCTAGTCAGGTATATTCCTAGGCGTTGAATATGTGGTGTTGAGTCCATTTCGTTGAGCAAGGAGTAGGTCTTGTCTATTACATATTTGGTTTATGGAATGTTATCTGTGCTAATTTCAGTCTCTGGTTTTATGCAGCACCCCATGGCACCTTTCCCCATAAGCAAGCACTAGTTGGTTTTCTAAATTTGAGACCCTGTTCTGTTTTGTAATTCAGTTCATGTGTAGTCAAGTTTACATTCCGTGTATTAGTGATATCTTATGATGTTTCTTTTTCTGTGTGACGTAGTTCACGTAGAATCACCATACCTGCATCCATTCACTATGCCGCTACGGGCCTGATGACACAGATTTCATTGCTGAGTGATACTGCATTGCACGTACGTGCCACAACTTCTTTATCCATTTTTTGCTTTCTGGGATATTTACCTGGTACTGTAGACGAGCTTCTTGGGAACACAGCCGTCCCAAACTTTGGGGTGGCTCTCTGTTTTTGATTTTAATTTCCCTAAGGAATAGGACCATAAGTGCAATTGCCATAGGCTGTGTTGCTTTGTTTCTTACGTGTTTCAGGAAACACCATACACTTCTCCAGGGTGGCTGCTGGCAATTTACATCCTGCCAATCAGCATAACAAGGCTCCCTGTTCTCCATATCCTGTCCTACCTTTCTGGATTTTACACTTTTTTCAGATGGCCCTTTTGCCAAGGGGGCAGTGAGACTTCATTTTAGTGCAGATTTCCTTTACAGGCTTGCTTGGTTGGCCAAAAAGGGCGTATGCGTTTTTTCCAGAATATAGTCAGGAAAAAATGCATACGCCCTTTTTGGCCAAGTGCATCATTGTCGACGTTGTGCCTCTTTTCCTATGCTTTCAGGGCAATTCCAGTCTACCCCCTGCAATCGTTTTCCTGAAATTCTGCCCTGCTTTCAAGTCCCCTTCGCAGGCTTACTTCAATATATTTTTGGAGGAAAGCTGTCATTTATAACTCTGCAGGTTTGTGAAATACAGTGCCTCTGAGCTCCTTTCTTCAACTCGCTTTCTTGTGAGCTGGGCACAAAACCCCAGGATTGCTTCAGGCCCTAATCTGTTTCCGGCAGGGCATGCTGAGCCTTTGGTTAATTCCTCTTCCTGGTGGGCAATGAGCGTTACATTTGCCCGTGCAGACACCTACAGCTAGTCTCTCATTGGTTCTCCCTATTCCTGTTCATCTTGCACAGAAATTGCAAGCTGTGCCAAACAGGAGGTTAAAGGCACTGACTTTCCAAGCAGGGAGAGTGTTAGTAAAGCATCTGGAATGGTGAACCCGAGGACCAGGATACGAAAACTGAGATGCATTTTAAATCGTTTCCCAATCACACAGTGGACCATACTGTGGGTTTCCCATGCATGTTTTAGCTGGAGGAAGAATCCCTTGAACCTGAAGAGTTGGGACCCATGGAATAGGTACCATGCAGTATGACTTCAAAGGGTCTGCATTTGCTCACCGAAACTCACCAATGCTATCAGCCTGAAGTGTCCAGCCTTATGTCTCAACCAGCTCTGGGTGTAGATGTGGTCAATCCCGGTTGCATCACATGCCCTGAGTGAATTATTTAAGAATTGCTCTCTATTTCACTGTCTTTGTGTTTTGTTTTCGAAATTTATTTTGATAATGGGATTTATCGGATTTTCACTGCTGCGTATCGGCCGCTGTACACACGCTTGATTCTCTTACGGAGACATATATATCCATGGGTTTTAAGATTCTTCCTAGTCAGGTATATTCCTAGGCGTTGAATATGTGGTGTTGAGTCCATTTCGTTGAGCAAGGAGTAGGTCTTGTCTATTACTTATTTGTCTTATGGAATGTTATCTGTGCTAATTTCAGTCTCTGGTTTTATGCAGCACCCCAAGGCACCTTTCCCCATAAGCAAGCACTAGTTGGTTTTCTAAATTTGAGACCCTGTTCTGTTTGTAATACAGTTCATGTGTAGTCAAGTTTACATTCCGTGTATTAGTGATATCTTATGATGTTTCTTTTTCTGTTTGACGTAGTTCACGTAGAATCACCGTACCTGCATCCACTCACTATGCCGCTACGGGCCTGATGACACAGATTTCATTGCTGAGTGATACTGCATTGCACGTACGTGCCACAACTTCTTTATCCATTTTTTGCTTTCTGGGATATTTACCTGGTAATGTAGACGAGCTTCTTGGGAACACAGCCGTCCCAAACTTTGGGGTGGCTCTCTGTTTTTGATTTTAATTTCCCTAAGGTATAGGACCATAAGTGCAATTGCCATAGGCTGTGTTGCTTTGTTTCTTACGTGTTTCAGGAAACACCATACACTTCTCCAGGGTGGGTGCTGGCAATTTACATCCTGCCAATCAGCATAACAAGGCTCCCTGTTCTCCATATCCTGTCCTACCTTTCTGGATTTTACACATTTTTTCAGATGGCCCTTTTGCCCGGGGGACAGTGAGACTTCATTGTAGTGCAGATTTCCTTTGCAGGCTTGCTTGGTTGGCCAAAAAGGGCGTATGCGTTTTTTCCTGAATATATTCAGGAAAAAACGCATACGCCCTTTTTGGCCAAGTGCATCATTGTCGACGTTCTGCCTCTTTTCCTATGCTTTCAGGGCAATTCCAGTCTACCCCCTGCAATCGTTTTCCTGAAATTCTGCCCTGCTTTGAAGTCCCCTTCGCAGGCTTACTTCAATATATTTTTGGAGGATAGCTGTCATTTATAACTCTGCAGGTTTGTGAAGTACAGTGCCCCTGAGCTCCTTTCTTCAACTCGCTTTCTTGTGAGCTGGGCAGAAAACGGCAGGATTGCTTCAGGCCCTAATCTGTTTCCGGCAGGGCATGCTGAGGCTTTGGTTAATTTCTCTTCCTGGTGGGAAATGAGCGTTACATTTGCCCGTGCAGACACCTACAGCTAGTCTCTCATTGGTTCTCCCTATTCCTGTTGATCTTGCACAGAAATTGCAAGCTGTGCCAAACAGGAGGTTAAAGGCACTGACTCTCCAAGCAGGGAGAGTGTTAGTAAAGCATCTGGAATGGTGAACCCGAGGACCAGGATACGAAAACTGAGATGCATTTTAAATCGTTTCCCAATCACACGGTGGATGATACTCTGGGTTTCCCATGCATGTTTTAGCTGGAGGAAGAATCCCTTGAACCTGGAGAGTTGGGACCCATGGAATGGGTACCATGCAGTATGACTTCAAAGGGTCTGCATTTGCTCACCGAAACTCACCAATGCTATCAGCCTGAAGTGTCCAACCTTATGTCTCAACCAGCTCTGGGTGTAGATGTGGTCAATCCCAGTTGCATCACATGCCCTGAGTGAATTATTTAAGAATTGCTCTCTATTTCACTGTCTTTGTGTTTTGTTTTCGAAATTTATTTTGATAATGGGATTTATCGGATTTTCACTGCTGCGTTTCGGCCGCTGTATACACGCTTGATTCTCTTACGGAGACATATATATCCATGGGTTTTAAGATTCTTCCTAGTCAGGTATATTCCTAGGCGTTGAATATGTGGTGTTGGGTCCATTTCGTTGAGCAAGGAGTAGGTCTTTTTTATTACATATTTGGCTTATGGAAAGTTATCTGTGCTAATTTCAGTCTCTGGTTTTATGCAGCAGCCCAAGGCACCTTTCACCATAAGCAAGCACTAGTCGGTTTTCTAAATTTGAGACCCTGTTCTGTTTTGTAATTCAGTTCATGTGTAGTCAAGTTTACATTCCGTGTATTAGTGATATCTTATGATATTTCTTTTTCTGTGTGACGTAGTTCACGTAGAATCACAGTACCTGCATCCACTCACTATGCCGCTACGGGCCTGATGACACAGATTTCATTGCTGAGTGATATTGCATTGTACGTACGTGCCACAACTTCTTTATCCATTTTTTGCTTTCTGGGATATTTACCTGATACTGTAGACGAGCTTCTTGTGAACACAGCCGTCCCAAATATTGGGGTGGCTGTCTGTTTTTGATTTTAATTTCCGTAAGCTATAGGACCATAAGTGGAAGTGCCATAGGCTGTGTTGCTTTGTTTCTTACGTGTTTCAGGAAACACCATACACTTCTCCAGGGTGGCTGCTGGCAATTTACATCCTGCCAATCAGCATAACAAGGCTCCCTGTTCTCCATATCCTGTCCTACCTTTCTGGATTTTACACTTTTTTCAGATGGCCCTTTTGCCCGGGGGGCAGTGAGACTTCATTGTAGTGCAGATTTCCTTTACAGGCTTGCTTGGTTGGCCAAAAAGGGCGTATGCGTTTTTTCCTGAATATATTCAGGAAAAAACGCATACGCCCTTTTTGGCCAAGTGCATCATTGTCGACGTTCTGCCTCTTTTCCTATGCTTTCAGGGCAATTCCAGTCTACCCCCTGCAATTGTTTTCCTGAAATTCTGCCCTGCTTTCAAGTCCCCTTCGCAGGCTTACTTCAATATATTTTTGGAGGATAGCTGTCAATTATAACTCTGCAGGTTTGTGAATTACAGTGCCCCTGAGCTCCTTTCTTCAACTCGCTTTCTTGTGAGCTGGGCACAAAACCGCAGGATTGCTTCAGGCACTAATCTGTTTCCAGCAGGGCACACTGAGCCTTTGTATAATTCCTCTTCCTGGTGGGCAATGAGCGTTACATTTGCCCGTGCAGACACCTACAGCTAGTCTCTCATTGGTTCTCCCTATTCCTGTTCATCTTGCACAGAAATTGCAAGCTGTGCCAAAGAGGAGGTTAAAGGCCCTGACTCTCCAAGCGGGGAGAGTGTTAGTAAAGCATCTGGAAGGGTGAACACGAGGACCAGGATACGAAAACTGAGATGCATTTTAAATCGTTTCCCAATCACACGGTAGACGATACTCTGTGTTTCCCATGCATGTTTTAGCTGGAGGAAGAATGCCTTGAACCTGGAGAGTTGGGACCCATGGAATGGGTACCATGCAGTATGACCTCAAAGGGTCTGCATTTGCTCACCGAAACTCACCAATGCTATCAGCCTGAAGTGTCCAGCCTTATGTGTCAACCAGCTCTGGGTGTAGATGTGGTCAATCCCGGTTGCATCACATGCCCTGAGTGAATTATTTAAGAATTGCTCTCTATTTCACTGTCTTTGTGTTTTGTTTTCGAAATTTATTTTGATAATGGGATTTATCGGATTTTCACTGCTGCGTTTCGGCCGCTGTACACACGCTTGATTCTCTTACGGAGACATATATATCCATGGGTTTTAAGATTCTTCCTAGTCAGGTATATTCCTAGGCGTTGAATATGTGGTGTTGGGTCCATTTCGTTGAGCAAGGAGTAGGTCTTGTCTATTACATATTTGGCTTATGGAAAGTTATCTGTGCTAATTTCAGTCTCCGGTTTTATGCAGCACCCCAAGGCACCTTTCCCCATAAGCAAGCACTAGTTGGTTTTCTAAATTTGAGATCCTGTTCTTTTTTGTAATTCAGTTCATGTGTAGTCAAGTTTACATTCCGTGTATTAGTGATATCTTATGATGTTTCTTTTTCTGTGTGACGTAGTTCACGTAGAATCACCGTACCTGCATCCACTCACCATGCCGCTACGGGCCTGATGACACAGATTTCATTGCTGAGTGATATTGCATTGTACGTACGTGCCACAACTTCTTTATCCATTTTTTGCTTTCTGGGATATTTACCTGATACTGTAGACGAGCTTCTTGTGAACACAGCCGTCCCAAATATTGGGGTGGCTGTCTGTTTTTGATTTTAATTTCCGTAAGCTATAGGACCATAAGCGGAAGTGCCATAGGCTGTGTTGCTTTGTTTCTTACGTGTTTCAGGAAACACCATACACTTCTCCAGGGTGGCTGCTGGCAATTTACATCCTGCCAATCAGCATAACAAGGCTCCCTGTTCTCCATATCCTGTCCTACCTTTCTGGATTTTACACTTTTTTCAGATGGCCCTTTTGCCCCGTGGGGCAGTGAGATTTCATTGTAGTGCAGATTTCCTTTACAGGCTTGCTTGGTTGGCCAAAAAGGGCGTATGCGTTTTTTCCTGAATATATTCAGGAAAAAACGCATACGCCCTTTTTGGCCAAGTGCATCATTGTCGACGTTGTGCCTCTTTTCCTATGCTTTCAGGGCAATTCCAGTCTACCCCCTGCAATCGTTTTCCTGAAATTCAGCCCCGCTTTCAAGTCCCCTTCGCAGGCTTACTTCAATATATTTTTGGAGGATAGCTGTCATTTATAACTCTGCAGGTTTGTGAAGTACAGTGCCCCTGAGCTCCTTTCTTCAACTCGCTTTCTTGTGAGCTGGGCACAAAACCGCAGGATTGCTTCAGGCCCTAATCTGTTTCCAGCAGGGCACACTGAGCCTTTGTTTAATTCCTCTTCCTGGTGGGCAATGAGCGTTACATTTGCCCGTGCAGACACCTACAGCTAGTCTCTCATTGGTTCTCCCTATTCCTGTTCATTTTGCACAGAAATGGCAAGCTGTGCCAAACAGGAGGTTAAAGGCACTGACTCTCCAAGCGGGGAGAGTGTTAGTAAAGCATCTGGAATGGTGAACCCGAGGACCAGGATACGAAAACTGAGATATATTTTAAATCGTTTCCCAATCACACGGTGGACGATACTCTGGGTTTCCCATGCATGTTTTAGCTGGAGGAAGAATGCTTTGAACCTGGAGAGTTGGGACCCATGGAATGGGTACCATGCAGTATGACTTCAAAGGGTCTGCATTTGCTCACCGAAACTCACCAGTGCTATCAGCCTGAAGTGTCCAGCCTTATGTCTCAACCAGCTCTGGGTGTAGATGTGGTCAATCCCGGTTGCATCACATGCCCTGAGTGAATTATTTAAGAATTGCTCTCTATTTCACTGTCTTTGTGTTTTGTTTTAGAAATTTATTTTGATAATGGGATTTATCGGATTTTCACTGCTGCATTTCCGCCGCTGTACACACGCTTGATTCTCTTACGGAAACATATATATCCATGGGTTTTAAGATTCTTCCTAGTCAGGTATATTCCTAGGCGTTGAATATGTGGTGTTGAGTCCATTTCGTTGAGCAAGGAGTAGGTCTTGTCTATTACATATTTGGCTTATGGAAAGTTATCTGTGCTAATTTCAGTCTCTGGTTTTATGCAGCACCCCAACGCACCTTTCCCCATAAGCAAGCACTAGTTGGTTTTCTAAATTTGAGACCGTGTTCTGTTTTGTAATTCAGTTCATGTGTAGTGAAGTTTACATTCCGTGTATTAGTGATATCTTATGATGTTTCTTTTTCTGTGTGACGTAGTTCACGTAGAATCACCGTACCTGCATCCACTCACTATGCCGCTACGGGCCTGATGACACAGATTTCATTGCTGAGTGATATTGCATTGTACGTACGTGCCACAACTTCTTTATCCATTTTTTGCTTTCTGGGATATTTACCTGATACTGTAGACGAGCTCCTTGTGAACACAGCCATCCCAAATATTGGGGTGGCTGTGTCTTTTTGATTTTAATTTCCGTAAGCTATAGGACCATAAGGGGAAGTGCCATAGGCTGTGTTGCTTTGTTTCTTACGTGTTTCAGGAAACACCATACACTTCTCCAGGGTGGCTGCTGGCAATTTACATCCTGCCAATCAGCATAACAAGGCTCCCTGTTCTCCATATCCTGTCCTACCTTTCTGGATTTTACACTTTTTTCAGATGGCCCTTTTGCCCGGGGGACAGTGAGACTTCATTGTAGTGGAGATTTCCTTTACAGGCTTGCTTGGTTGGCCAAAAAGGGCGTATGCGTTTTTTCCTGAATATATTCAGGAAAAAATGCATACGCCCTTTTTGGCCAAGTGCATCATTGTCGACGTTCTGCCTCTTTTCCTATGCTTTCAGGGCAATTCCAGTCTACCCCCTGCAATCGTTTTCCTGAAATTCTGCCCCGCTTTCAAGTCCCCTTCGCAGGCTTACTTCAATATATTTTTGGGGGATAGCTGTCATTTATAACTCTGCAGGTTTCTGAATTACAGTGCCTCTGAGCTCCTTTCTTCAACTCGCTTTCTTGTGAGCTGGCCACAAAACCGCAGGATTGCTTCAGGCCCTAATCTGTTTCCAGCAGGGCACACTGAGCCTTTGGTTAATTCCTCTTCCTGGTGGGCAATGAGCGTTACATTTGCCCGTGCAGACACCTATAGCTAGTCTCTCATTGGTTCTCCCTATTCCTGTTCATCTTGCACAGAAATTGCAAGCTGTGCCAAACAGGAGGTTAAAGGCACTGACTCTCCCAGCGGGGAGAATGTTAGTAAAGCATCTGGAATGGTGAACCAGAGGACCAGGATACGAAACCTGAGATGCATTTTAAATCGTTTCCCAATCACACGGTGGACCATACTGTGGGTTTCCTATGCATGTTTTAGCTGGAGGAAGAATCCCTTGAACCTGAAGAGTTGGGACCCATGGAATAGGTACCATGCAGTATGACTTCAAAGTGTCTGCATTTGCTCACCGAAACTCACCAATGCTATTAGCCTGAAGTGTCCAGCCTTATGTCTCAATCAGCTCTGGGTGTAGATGTGGTCAATCCCGGTTGCATCACATGCCCTGAGTGAATTATTTAAGAATTGCTCTCTATTTCACTGTCTTTGTGTTTTGTTTTCGAAATTTATTTTGATAATGGGATTTATCGGATTTTCACTGCTGCGTATCGGCCGCTGTACACACGCTTGATTCTCTTACGGAGACATATATATCCATGGGTTTTAAAATTCTTCCTAGTCAGGTATATTCCTAGGCGTTGAATATGTGGTGTTGGGTCCATTTCGTTGAGCAAGGAGTAGGTCTTGTCTATTACATATTTGGCTTATGGAAAGTTATCTGTGCTAATTTCAGTCTCTGGTTTTATGCAGCACCCCAAGGCACCTTTCCCCATAAGCAAGCACTAGTTGGTTTTCTAAATTTGAGACGCTGTTCTGTTTTGTAATTCAGTTCATGTGTAGTCAAGTTTACATTCCGTGTATTAGTGATATCTTATGATGTTTCTTTTTCTGTGTGACGTAGTTCACGTAGAATCACCGTACCTGCATCCACTCACTATGCCGCTACGGGCCTGATGACACAGATTTCATTGCTGAGTGATATTGCATTGCACGTACGTGCCACAACTTCTTTATCCATTTTTTGCTTTCTGGGATATTTACCTGGTACTGTAGACGAGCTTCTTGGGAACACAGCCGTCCCAAACTTTGGGGTGGCTCTCTGTTTTTGATTTTAATTTCCCTAAGGAATAGGACCATAAGTGCAATTGCCATAGGCTGTGTTGCTTTATTTCTTACGTGTTTCAGGAAACACCATACACTTCTCCAGGGTGGCTGTTGGCAATTTACATCCTGCCAATCAGCATAACAAGGCTCCCTCTTCTCCATATCCTGTCCTACATTTCTGGATTTTACACTTTTTTCAGATGGCCCTCTTTCCCGGGGGGCAGTGAGACTTCATTGTAGTGAAGATTTCCTTTACAGGCTTGCTTGGTTGGCCAAAAAGGGCGTATGCGTTTTTTCCTGAATATATTCAGGAAAAAACGCATACGCCCTTTTTGGCCAAGTGCATCATTGTCGACGTTGTGCCTCTTTTCCTATGCTTTCAGGGCAATTCCAGTCTACCCCCTGCAATCGTTTTCCTGAAATTCTGTCCCGCTTTCAAGTCCCCTACGCAGGCTTACTTCAATATATTTTTGGAGGATAGCTGTCATTTATAACTCTGCAGGTTTGTGAATTACAGTGCCCCTGAGCTCATTTCTTCAACTCGCTTTCTTGTGAGCTGGGCACAAAACCGCAGGATTGCTGCAGGACCTAATCTGTTTCCAGCAGGGCACACTGAGCCTTTGTTTAATTCCTCTTCCTGGTGGGCAATGAGCGTTACATTTGCCCGTGCAGACACCTACAGCTAGTCTCTCATTGGTTCTCCCTATTCCTGTTCATCTTGCACAGAAATTGCAAGCTGTGCCAAAGAGGAGGTTAAAGGCACTGACTCTCCAAGCGGGGAGAGTGTTAGTAAAGCATCTGGAATGGTGAACCCGAGGACCAGGATACGAAAACTGAGGTGCATTTTAAATCGTTTCCCAATCACACGGTGGACCATACTGTGGGTTTCCCATGCATGTTTTAGCTGGAGGAAGAATCCCTTGAACCTGAAGAGTTGGGACCCATGGAATAGGTACCATGCAGTATGACTTCAAAGGGTCTGCATTTGCTCACCGAAACTCACCAATGCTATCAGCCTGAAGTGTCCAGCCTTATGTCTCAACCAGCTCTGGGTGTAGATGTGGTCAATCCCAGTTGCATCACATGCCCTGAGTGAATTATTTAAGAATTGCTCTCTATTTCACTGTCTTTGTGTTTTGTTTTCGAAATTTAGTTTGATAATGGGATTTATCGGATTTTCACTGCTGCGTTTCGGCCGCTGTACACACGCTTGATTCTCTTACGGAGACATATATATCCATGGGTTTTAAGATTTTTCCTAGTCAGGTATATTCCTAGGCGTTGAATATGTGGTTTTGGGTCCATTTCGTTGAGCAAGGAGTAGGTCTTGTCTATTACATATTTGGCTTATGGAAAGTTATCTGTGCTAATTTCAGTCTCTGGTTTTATGCAGCACCCCAACGCACCTTTCCCCATAAGCAAGCACTAGTTGGTTTTCTAAATTTGAGACCGTGTTCTGTTTGGTAATTCAGTTCATGTGTAGTCAAGTTTACATTC
The DNA here is from genome assembly GCF_963924675.1 of Phocoena phocoena. NCBI lineage: Eukaryota > Metazoa > Chordata > Mammalia > Artiodactyla > Phocoenidae > Phocoena > Phocoena phocoena. The sequence goes on from NW_027077425.1 coordinate 984,983, forward strand.
CGTGTATTAGTGATATCTTATGATGTTTCTTTTTCTGTGTGACGTTGTTCACGTACAATCACCGTACCTGCATCCACTCACTATGCCGCTACGGGCCTGATGACACAGATTTCACTGCTGAGTGATATTGCATTGTACGTACGTGCCACAACTTCTTTATCCATTTTTTGCTTTCTGGGATATTTACCTGATACTGTAGACGAGCTTCTTGTGAACACAGCCGTCCCAAATATTGGGGTGGCTGTCTGTTTTTGATTTTAATTTCCGTAAGCTATAGGACCATAAGTGGAAGTGCCATAGGATGTGTTGCTTTGTTTCTTACGTGTTTCAGGAAACACCATACACTTCTCCAGGGTGGCTGCTGGCAATTTACATCCTGCCAATCAGCATAACAAGGCTCCCTGTTCTCCATATCCTGTCCTACCTTTCTGGATTTTACACTTTTTTCAGATGGCCCTTTTGCCCGGGGGGCAGTGAGACTTCATTGTAGTGCAGATTTCCTTTACAGGCTTGCTTGGTTGGCCAAAAAGGGCGTATGCGTTTTTTCCTGAATATATTCATTAAAAAACGCATACGCCCTTTTTGGCCAAGTGCATCATTGTCGACGTTCTGCCTCTTTTCCTATGCTTTCACGGCAATTCCAGTCTACCCCCTGCAATAGTTTTCCTGAAATTCTGCCCCGCTTTCAAGTCCCCTACGCAGGCTTACTTCAATATACTTTTGGAAGATAGCTGTCATTTATAACTCTGCAGGTTTGTGAATTACAGTGCCCCTGAGCTCCTTTCTTCAACTCGCTTTCTTGTGAGCTGGGCACAAAACCGCAGGATTGCTTCAGGCCCTAATCTGTTTCCAGCAGGGCACACTGAGCCTTTGTTTAATTCCTCTTCCTGGTGGGCAATGAGCGTTACATTTGCCCGTGCAGACACCTACAGCTAGTCTCTCATTGGTTCTCCCTATTCCTGTTCATCTTGCACAGAAATTGCAAGCTGTGCCAAAGAGGAGGTTAAAGGCACTGACTCTCTAAGCGGGGAGAGTGTTAGTAAAGCATCTGGAATGGTGAACCCGAGGACCAGGATACGAAAACTGAGATGCATTTTAAATCGTTTCCCAATCACACGGTGGACGATACTCTGGGTTTCCCATGCATGTTTTAGCTGGAGGAAGAATGCCTTGAACCTGGAGAGTTGGGACCCATGGAATGGGTACCATGCAGTATGACTTCAAAGGGTCTGCATTTGCTCAGCGAAACTCACCAATGCTATCAGCCTGAAGTGTCCAGCCTTATGTCTCAACCAGCTCTGGGTGTAGATGTGGTCAATCCCGGTTGCATCACATGCCCTGAGTGAATTATTTAAGAATTGCTCTCTATTTCACTGTCTTTGTGTTTTGTTTTCGAAATTTATTTTGATAATGGGATTTATCGGATTTTCACTGCTGCGTTTCGGCCGCTGTACACACGCTTGATTCTCTTACGGAGACATATATATCCATGGGTTTTAAGATTCTTCCTAGTCAGGTATATTCCTAGGCGTTGAATATGTGGTGTTGGGTCCATTTCGTTGAGCAAGTAGTAGGTCTTGTCTATTACATATTTGGCTTATGGAAAGTTATCTGTGCTAATTTCAGTCTCCGGTTTTATGCAGCACCCCAAGGCACCTTTCCCCATAAGCAAGCACTAGTTGGTTTTCTAAATTTGAGATCCTGTTCTTTTTTGTAATTCAGTTCATGTGTAGTCAAGTTTACATTCCGTGTATTAGTGATATCTTATGATGTTTCTTTTTCTGTGTGACGTAGTTCACGTAGAATCACCGTACCTGCATCCACTCACTATGCCGCTACGGGCCTGATGACACAGATTTCATTGCTGAGTGATATTGCATTGTACGTACGTGCCACAACTTCTTTATCCATTTTTTGCTTTCTGGGATATTTACCTGATACTGTAGACGAGCTTCTTCTGAACACAGCGGTCCCAAATATTGGGGTGGCTGTCTGTTTTTGATTTTAATTTCCGTAAGCTATAGGACCATAAGTGGAAGTGCCATAGGCTGTGTTGCTTTGTTTCTTACGTGTTTCAGGAAACACCATACACTTCTCCAGGGTGGCTGCTGGCAATTTACATCCTGCCAATCAGCATAACAAGGCTCCCTGTTCTCCATATCCTGTCCTACCTTTCTGGATTTTACACTTTTTTCAGATGGCCCTTTTGCCCGGGGGGGTGGGGGCAGTGAGATTTCATTGTAGTGCAGATTTCCTTTACAGGCTTGCTTGGTTGGCCAAAAAGGGCGTATGCGTTTTTTCCTGAATATATTCAGGAAAAAACGCATACGCCCTTTTTGGCCAAGTGCATCATTGTCGACGTTGTGCCTCTTTTCCTATGCTTTCAGGGCAATTCCAGTCTACCCCCTGCAATCGTTTTCCTGAAATTCAGCCCCGCTTTCAAGTCCCCTTCGCAGGCTTACTTCAATATATTTTTGGAGGATAGCTGTCATTTATAACTCTGCAGGTTTGTGAAGTACAGTGCCCCTGAGCTCCTTTCTTCAACTCGCTTTCTTGTGAGCTGGGCACAAAACCGCAGGATTGCTTCAGGCCCTAATCTGTTTCCAGCAGGGCACGCTGAGCCTTTGTTTAATTCCTCTTCCTGGTGGGCAATGAGCGTTACATTTGCCCGTGCAGACACCTACAGCTAGTCTCTCATTGGTTCTCCCTATTCCTGTTCATCTTGCACAGAAACGGCAAGCTGTGCCAAACAGGAGGTTAAAGGCACTGAGTCTCCAAGCGGGGAGAGTGTTAGTAAAGCATCTGGAATGGTGAACCCGAGAACCAGGATACGAAAACTGAGATGCATTTTAAATCGTTTCCCAATCACACGGTGGACGATACTCTGGGTTTCCCATGCATGTTTTAGCTGGAGGAAGAATTCCTTGAACCTGGAGAGTTGGGACCCATGGAATGGGTACCATGCAGTATGACTTCAAAGGGTCTGCATTTGCTCACCGAAACTCACCAATGCTATCAGCCTGAAGTGTCCAGCCTTATGTCTCAACCAGCTCTGGGTGTAGATGTGGTCAATCCCGGTTGCATCACATGCCCTGAGTGAATTATTTAAGAATTGCTCTCTATTTCACTGTCTTTGTGTTTTGTTTTCGAAATTTATTTTGATAATGGGATTTATCGGATTTTCACTGCTGCGTTTCGGCCGCTGTACACACGCTTGATTCTCTTACGGAGACATATATATCCATGGGTTTTAAGATTCTTCCTAGTCAGGTATATTCCTAGGCGTTGAATATGTGGTGTTGGGTCCATTTCGTTGAGCAAGGAGTACGTCTTGTCTATTACATATTTGGCTTATGGAAAGTTATCTGTGCTAATTTCAGTCTCTGGTTTTATGCGGCACCCCAACGCACCTTTCCCCATAAGCAAGCACTAGTTGGTTTTCTAAATTTGAGACCCTGTTCTTTTTTGTAATTCAGTTCATGTGTAGTCAAGTTTACATTCCGTGTATTAGTGATATCTTATGATGTTTCTTTTTCTGTGTGACGTAGTTCACGTAGAATCACCGTACCTGCATCCACTCACTATGCCGCTACGGGCCTGATGACACAGATTTCATTGCTGAGTGGTATTGCATTGTACGTACGTGCCACAACTTCTTTATCCATTTTTTGCTTTCTGGGATATTTACCTGATACTGTAGACGAGCTTCTTGTGAACACAGCCGTCCCAAATATTGGGGTGGCTGTCTGTTTTTGATTTTAATTTCCGTAAGCTATAGGACCATAAGCGGAAGTGCCATAGGCTGTGTTGCTTTGTTTCTTACGTGTTTCAGGAAACACCATACACTTCTCCAGGGTGGCTGCTGGCAATTTACATCCTGCCAATCAGCATAACAAGGCTCCCTGTTCTCCATATCCTGTCCTACCTTTCTGGATTTTACACTTTTTTCAGATGGCCCTTTTGCCCGGGGGGGCAGTGAGATTTCATTGTAGTGCAGATTTCCTTTACAGGCTTGCTTGGTTGGCCAAAAAGGGCGTATGCGTTTTTTCCTGAATATATTCAGGAAAAAACGCATACGCCCTTTTTGGCCAAGTGCATCATTGTCGACGTTCTGCCTCTTTTCCTATGCTTTCACGGCAATTCCAGTCTACCCCCTGCAATAGTTTTCCTGAAATTCTGCCCCAATTTCAAGTCCCCTACGCAGGCTTACTTCAATATACTTTTGGAAGATAGCTGTCATTTATAACTCTGCAGGTTTGTGAATTACAGTGCCCCTGAGCTCCTTTCTTCAACTCGCTTTCTTGTGAGCTGGGCACAAAACCGCAGGATTGCTTCAGGCCCTAATCTGTTTCCAGCAGGGCACACTGAGCCTTTGTTTAATTCCTCTTCCTGGTGGGCAATGAGCGTTACATTTGCCCGTGCAGACACCTACAGCTAGTCTCTCATTGGTTCTCCCTATTCCTGTTCATCTTGCACAGAAATTGCAAGCTGTGCCAAAGAGGAGGTTAAAGGCACTGACTCTCTAAGCGGGGAGAGTGTTAGTAAAGCATCTGGAATGGTGAACCCGAGGACCAGGATACGAAAACTGAGATGCATTTTAAATCGTTTCCCAATCACACGGTGGACGATACTCTGGGTTTCCCATGCATGTTTTAGCTGGAGGAAGAATGCCTTGAACCTGGAGAGTTGGGACCCATGGAATGGGTACCATGCAGTATGACTTCAAAGGGTCTGCATTTGCTCAGCGAAACTCACCAATGCTATCAGCCTGAAGTGTCCAGCCTTATGTCTCAACCAGCTCTGGGTGTAGATGTGGTCAATCCCGGTTGCATCACATGCCCTGAGTGAATTATTTAAGAATTGCTCTCTATTTCACTGTCTTTGTGTTTTGTTTTCGAAATTTATTTTGATAATGGGATTTATCGGATTTTCACTGCTGTGTTTCGGCCGCTGTACACATGCTTGATTCTCTTACGGAGACATATATATCCATGGGTTTTAAGATTCTTCCTAGTCAGGTATATTCCTAGGCGTTGAATATGTGGTGTTGGGTCCATTTCGTTGAGCAAGTAGTAGGTCTTGTCTATTACATATTTGGCTTATGGAAAGTTATCTGTGCTAATTTCAGTCTCCGGTTTTATGCAGCACCCCAAGGCACCTTTCCCCATAAGCAAGCACTAGTTGGTTTTCTAAATTTGAGATCCTGTTCTTTTTTGTAATTCAGTTCATGTGTAGTCAAGTTTACATTCCGTGTATTAGTGATATCTTATGATGTTTCTTTTTCTGTGTGACGTAGTTCACGTAGAATCACCGTACCTGCATCCACTCACTATGCCGCTACGGGCCTGATGACACAGATTTCATTGCTGAGTGATATTGCATTGTACGTACGTGCCACAACTTCTTTATCCATTTTTTGCTTTCTGGGATATTTACCTGATACTGTAGACGAGCTTCTTCTGAACACAGCCGTCCCAAATATTGGGGTGGCTGTCTGTTTTTGATTTTAATTTCCGTAAGCTATAGGACCATAAGTGGAAGTGCCATAGGCTGTGTTGCTTTGTTTCTTACGTGTTTCAGGAAACACCATACACTTCTCCAGGGTGGCTGCTGGCAATTTACATCCTGCCAATCAGCATAACAAGGCTCCCTGTTCTCCATATCCTGTCCTACCTTTCTGGATTTTACACTTTTTTCAGATGGCCCTTTTGCCCGGGGGGGTGGGGGCAGTGAGATTTCATTGTAGTGCAGATTTCCTTTACAGGCTTGCTTGGTTGGCCAAAAAGGGCGTATGCGTTTTTTCCTGAATATATTCAGGAAAAAACGCATACGCCCTTTTTGGCCAAGTGCATCATTGTCGACGTTCTGCCTCTTTTCCTATGCTTTCAGGGCAATTCCAGTCTACCCCCTGCAATCGTTTTCCTGAAATTCAGCCCCGCTTTCAAGTCCCCTTCGCAGGCTTACTTCAATATATTTTTGGAGGATAGCTGTCATTTATAACTCTGCAGGTTTGTGAAGTACAGTGCCCCTGAGCTCCTTTCTTCAACTCGCTTTCTTGTGAGCTGGGCACAAAACCGCAGGATTGCTTCAGGCCCTAATCTGTTTCCAGCAGGGCACGCTGAGCCTTTGTTTAAATCCTCTTCCTGGTGGGCAATGAGCGTTACATTTGCCCGTGCAGACACCTACAGCTAGTCTCTCATTGGTTCTCCCTATTCCTGTTCATCTTGCACAGAAACGGCAAGCTGTGCCAAACAGGAGGTTAAAGGCACTGAGTCTCCAAGCGGGGAGAGTGTTAGTAAAGCATCTGGAATGGTGAACCCGAGAACCAGGATACGAAAACTGAGATGCATTTTAAATCGTTTCCCAATCACACGGTGGACGATACTCTGGGTTTCCCATGCATGTTTTAGCTGGAGGAAGAATCCCTTGAACCTGGAGAGTTGGGACCCATGGAATGGGTACCATGCAGTATGACTTCAAAGGGTCTGCATTTGCTCACCGAAACTCACCAATGCTATCAGCCTGAAGTGTCCAGCCTTATGTCTCAACCAGCTCTGGGTGTAGATGTGGTCAATCCCGGTTGCATCACATGCCCTGAGGGAATTATTTAAGAATTGCTCTCTATTTCACTGTCTTTGTGTTTTGTTTTCGAAATTTATTTTGATAATGGGATTTATCGGATTTTCACTGCTGCGTTTCGGCCGCTGTACACACGCTTGATTCTCTTACGGAGACATATATATCCATGGGTTTTAAGATTCTTCCTAGTCAGGTATATTCCTAGGCGTTGAATATGTGGTGTTGGGTCCATTTCGTTGAGCAAGGAGTACGTCTTGTCTATTACATATTTGGCTTATGGAAAGTTATCTGTGCTAATTTCAGTCTCTGGTTTTATGCGGCACCCCAACGCACCTTTCCCCATAAGCAAGCACTAGTTGGTTTTCTAAATTTGAGACCCTGTTCTTTTTTGTAATTCAGTTCATGTGTAGTCAAGTTTACATTCCGTGTATTAGTGATATCTTATGATGTTTCTTTTTCTGTGTGACGTAGTTCACGTAGAATCACCGTACCTGCATCCACTCACTATGCCGCTACGGGCCTGATGACACAGATTTCATTGCTGAGTGATATTGCATTGTACGTACGTGCCACAACTTCTTTATCCATTTTTTGCTTTCTGGGATATTTACCTGATACTGTAGACGAGCTTCTTGTGAACACAGCCATCCCAAATATTGGGGTGGCTGTCTCTTTTTGATTTTAATTTCCGTAAGCTATAGGACCATAAGGGGAAGTGCCATAGGCTGTGTTGCTTTGTTTCTTACGTGTTTCAGGAAACACCATACACTTCTCCAGGGTGGCTGCTGGCAATTTACATCCTGCCAATCAGCATAACAAGGCTCCCTGTTCTCCATATCCTGTCCTACCTTTCTGGATTTTACACTTTTTTCAGATGGCCCTTTTGCCCGGGGGGGCAGTGAGATTTCGTTGTAGTGCAGATTTCCTTTACAGGCTTGCTTGGTTGGCCAAAAAGGGCGTATGCGTTTTTTCCTGAATATATTCAGGAAAAAACGCATACGCCCTTTTTGGCCAAGTGCATCATTGTCGACGTTGTGCCTCTTTTCCTATGCTTTCAGGGCAATTCCAGTCTACCCCCTGCAATCGTTTTCCTGAAATTCAGCCCCGCTTTCAAGTCCCCTTCGCAGGCTTACTTCAATATATTTTTGGAGGATAGCTGTCATTTATAACTCTGCAGGTTTGTGAAGTACAGTGCCCCTGAGCTCCTTTCTTCAACTCGCTTTCTTGTGAGCTGGGCACAAAACCGCAGGATTGCTTCAGGCCCTAATCTGTTTCCAGCAGGGCACACTGAGCCTTTGTTTAATTCCTCTTCCTGGTGGGCAATGAGCGTTACATTTGCCCGTGCAGACACCTACAGCTAGTCTCTCATTGGTTCTCCCTATTCCTGTTCATCTTGCACAGAAATGGCAAGCTGTGCCAAACAGGAGGTTAAAGGCACTGACTCTCCAAGCGGGGAGAGTGTTAGTAAAGCATCTGGAATGGTGAACCCGAGGACCAGGATACGAAAACTGAGATGCATTTTAAATCGTTTCCCAATCACACGGTGGACGATACTCTGGGTTTCCCATGCATGTTTTAGCTGGAGGAAGAATGCCTTGAACCTGGAGAGTTGGGACCCATGGAATGGGTACCATGCAGTATGACTTCAAAGGGTCTGCATTTGCTCACCGAAACTCACCAGTGCTATCAGCCTGAAGTGTCCAGCCTTATGTCTCAACCAGCTCTGGGTGTAGATGTGGTCAATCCCGGTTGCATCACATGCCCTGAGTGAATTATTTAAGAATTGCTCTCTATTTCACTGTCTTTGTGTTTTGTTTTCGAAATTTATTTTGATAATGGGATTTATCGGATTTTCACTGCTGCGTTTCGGCCGCTGTACACACGCTTGATTCTCTTATGGAGACATATATATCCATGGGTTTTAAGATTCTTCCTAGTCAGGTATATTCCTAGGCGTTGAATATGTGGTGTTGGGTCCATTTCGTTGAGCAAGGAGTAGGTATTGTCTATTACATATTTGGCTTATGGAAAGTTATCTGTGCTAATTTCAGTCTCTGGTTTTATGCAGCACCCCAAGGCACCTTTCCCCATAAGCAAGCACTGGTTGGTTTTCTAAATTTGAGACCCTGTTCTTTTTTGTAATTCAGTTCATGTGTAGTCAAGTTTACATTCCGTGTATTAGTGATATCTTATGATGTTTCTTTTTCTGTGTGACGTAGTTCACGTAGAATCACCGTACCTGCATCCACTCACTATGCCGCTACGGGCCTGATGACACAGATTTCATTGCTGAGTAATATTGCATTGTACGTACGTGCCACAACTTCTTTATCCATTTTTTGCTTTCTGGGATATTTACCTGATACTGTAGACGAGCTTCTTGGGAACACAGCCGTCCCAAATATTGGGGTGGCTGTCTGTTTTTTATTTTAATTTCCGTAAGCTATAGGACCATAAGTGGAAGTGCCATAGGCTGTGTTGCTTTGTTTCTTACGTGTTTCAGGAAACACCATACACTTCTCCAGGGTGGCTGCTGGCAATTTACATCCTGCCAATCAGCATAACAAGGCTCCCTGTTCTCCATATCCTGTCCTACCTTTCTGGATTTTACACTTTTTTCAGATGGCCCTTTTGCCCGGGGGGGCAGTGAGATTTCATTGTAGTGCAGATTTCCTTTACAGGCTTGCTTGGTTGGCCAAAAAGGGCGTATGCGTTTTTTCCTAAATATATTCAGGAAAAAACGCATACGCCCTTTTTGGCCAAGTGCATCATTGTCGACGTTGTGCCTCTTTTCCTATGCTTTCAGGGCAATTCCAGTCTACCCCCTGCAATCGTTTTCCTGAAATTCAGCCCCGCTTTCAAGTCCCCTTCACAGGCTTACTTCAATATATTTTTGGAGGATAGCTGTCATTTATAACTCTGCAGGTTTGTGAAGTACAGTGCCCCTGAGCTCCTTTCTTCAACTCGCTTTCTTGTGAGCTGGGCACAAAACCGCAGGATTGCTTCAGGCCCTAATCTGTTTCCAGCAGGGCACACTGAGCCTTTGTTTAATTCCTCTTCCTGGTGGGAAATGAGCCTTACATTTGTCCGTGCAGACACCTATAGCTAGTCTCTCATTGGTTCTCCCTATTCCTGTTCATCTTGCGCAGAAATTGCGAGCTGTGCCAAACAGGAGGTTAAAGGCACTGACTCTCCAAGCGGGGAGAGTGTTAGTAAACCGTCTGGAATGGTGAACCCGAGGACCAGGATACGAAAACTGAGATGCATTTTAAATCGTTTCCTAATCACACGGTGGACCATACTCGCCGTTTCCCACGCATGTTTTAGCTGAAGAAAGAATCCCTTGAACCTGGAGAGTTGGGACCCTTGGATTGTGTACCATGCAGTATGACTTCAAAGGATCTGCATTTGTTCACCGAAACTCACCAATGCTATCAGCCTGAAGTGTCCAGCCTTATGTCTCAACCAGCTCTGGGTGTAGATGTGGTAAATCCAGGTTGCATCACATGCCCTGAGTGAATTATTTAAGAATTGCTTCCTATTTCACTGTCATTGTGTTTTGTTTTTGAAATTTATTTTAATAATGGGATTTATCGGATTTTCACTGCTTCGTTTATGCCGCTGTACACGCGCTTGATTCTGTTACGGAGACATATAAGTCCATGGGTTTTAAGATTCTTACTAATCCGGTATATTCTTAGGCATTGAATATGGCGTGTGGAGTCCATTTCGTTGAGCAAGGAGTAGGTCTTGACTATTACATATTTGGCTTATGGAATGGTATCTGTGCTAATTTCAATCTCTGGTTTTATGCAGCACCCCAACTCACCTTTCCCCTTAAGGAAGCATAAGTTGGTTTTCTTAATTTGAAACCCTCTTCTCTTTTGTAATTCAGTTCATGTGTAGCCATGTTAACATTCCATGTATTAGTGATATCTTATGTCTTTTTCTTTTTGAATTATGTGACTTCGAATGATCACACGTAACTCCTCTTGAGTTGTTATAACTGGCCGTATTTCTTTGATTTCCAGGCTGAGTAATATTCCACTCTACATAAGCACCACATCTCTGTCCGTTTTTTCTCTGCAGATACTTTAAGTTATATCCTAGTCGAGGATCTTTTAAACAGAGAGGTGGTAAACATTGGGGTGCCTGTGTCCTCTCGATTTTTGTTTTTCCCAAGATATACGTCCATGAGTGCAAGTGCCCTGTGCTCGGTAGCTCATTTTTTAGATGCTTTAGTAAACACAATAGACTTATCCAGAGTGACCGTTGGCAATATACATTTCCACTATAAGACTCACAGGGCTCCCTTTTCTCCTTGCCCTGTCCTGCATTTCTGGTGTTTACACTTTATGAGGACGGCTCTTCTGACTGATGCAAAGTGATATGTTTTGTAGTATTGATTTCCAGTGCCCACCTGTTTGGTTGGCTAAAAAAGTGTATGCCCTTTTCTTGAATATATACAGAAAAAGACGCATACACCCTTTTTGGCCAACTGCAATGTTGGCAATGTTCAGCCCCTTTTCTTGTGCTTAATGGCGAGTCCTTTCTACCTCTTCCAATCCCTTTCTTGCCATTCTCCGTTGCTTACAAGTCCTTTTCTCTGACTTTCCTCAAGACATTTTTCAGTGATAGATATTTTCAATTCTGCAGTTTCGTGAATTTTAGTGCCCCTGAGTTCCATTTTCCAACTTGTGTTTATGGGAACTGGCCACAAAGCATCAGGATTCCTCAAGCCCTATTCTGTTTCCATGGGCAACCCTAGCCTTTGGTCAATTCGTCTTCCTGATTGGAAATTAGAGTGGCATGTGCCTGTCCGAACACCTAGGACTTGTCTCTCATTGTTCCTCCTCCTTCTGCTTCATCCTCTGGACAAATTCCAAACTGTATGCAACAGGATGTTGACAGTGCTGACATCTCCAAGTGGGGAGACTGTTAGTAAAGACGCTGGAGTGGTGAACCCTAGCACCAAGAGATGAGGAGATGAGATGCCTTTTCCAAACTTTTCCCGATCAGACGGTATACCATCCTCTGGGTGTGACAGGCATGTTTTAGGTGTAGGAAGGGTCCCATTCATGTGAGGAGAACACCAGGGGATTTTAAATATCAGTGTCTCTCCGCAACCCAAACTGGGGAATTTTTTAAGCTACGGCTACACATATGTTCATTAAGGGCCTTGGGAAGTAGGCAGAGTCCAAACTTTAGATGATTGAAGTCTTCAGGGTCAGAAGCACTCACCACTGTCTTCCCTTAGATTCCATTTTTACTGTCATTGATGGATGATGTCAATAAAAATATCTATTCTTTTTCAGATCATTTCCCCTTATAGGTTATTGCAAAATATTGAGTGTAGTTCCCTGTGCTATACAGTAGTTCCTTGCTGATGATTTCATACATAGCAGTGTGTATGTGTTAATCCCAAACTGTTAATTTATCCCTCCTCCTACCATTTCCCTTTGGTAATAATAAATTATAAGATTTTATGCTTCTCAGAAATGGGGGAGCTGAAAGAGAGGTATCATTTTCAATGCAAAAGCATTTAAAACAAGATTGAAGCTTTAACCAAGATTATTAGATGTACATCCTTGGAAAGAAATCACTTTGTTTCTCTAATATTGACCTGACAAAGAAGACAAACCTTTTCACTGAACTTGCTTATAAGAAAGTGATGGAAATATCAAATGGAAGTGTTAGAAACATCTTATTTTACCCGAGCCTTATACACTGTTCTATGTTAATTACAGTTTGGCTCACACATCTGTTCATTGAAGTTACAATGTTCTCAATTTCTGTTACTGATCCTCCAGAGTGGACGCCAACAAGTGTCCCCCTGCCCAGTGTCATTGGAGCCAATAGATCGAGACTGAGTTTGGTTCAAAAGCAAAGGAAACTTTATATTTTGATCAGAGAATGGAGAGGTGAGAGCATGTGCTACCCTGTGGGCTGTGGGCTGGGCTGCTGTGTAGAGATCCTGTCAGAGTCACTGGGAGGGAGGGGGCTGAGCTCTCGAGGACCTGGTTGGCTGCAGCTCAGGCTCTATGTCACGGAGTCTGAACTGGGCCCCAGGAGCTGAAGTGTCATCGAGCCATTCTGCTCTAGGAAATCTGGTCTGAAGTGCCGGGTGTGGAACCTCTGTATGCGGGACACTAGGAGCACCTGAAATTAGACAAAGCACAAAGGATAAAAATGGTTAGACTTTATTTTATTGCCCAGATTCTATTTTTATCTCCCAGGCATTTTTAAGGGGCTTTGCCTGGGACAAACTTCTCTTCTGCCTTTTGTCCCTTTCCTCATTCTTGGAGTGCTGCGGGTGCAGACCCTTCTTCTGTAACTGCTGAGTGCTGAGTTAGGAGGCTTCATACCCGTGGGCGAGGGTCAGAACTTCTCCCCAGCAGCCTCCAGGTGACGTTGATTGTCCCCAGGCCTCCTGCCTCCCTGCTCGTCCACCTGAGCACCAGTATTGGAAGTGTTATAGATTCTAATGACCTTTAAGGGTCCAGAAAGGAGATGTGCAGTGGCGCTGTGAGGTCCAGTTTCACTCCGCCCCACATTTGTTCGGCCACCTTAGGCTGACCGTTTCTGCCAGCCTAGATGCTCTGACTGACCGTTTCTGCCAGCCTAGATGCTCTGACCAACAGTCTGCGCTTTCTTCCATTAGGCCCCTGAATTAACGTAAAAACAGCACCAGGTGTCAGGATCCTGCCCGCTCAGCTCCCAGACAGTCCAGGGTCAGTGGTGATGAAGGATCATGATGGTCACTGAGTCAAGAGCCTTTGGAAGTAAACAGGAGTCCAGCCGGTCTTATTGGCCACCATCATCAGGGTGTCTGTAGGCTTTTCTATGGTGACAGCATGATATACGGTTCCCCCGCCAAGATTATTAGCTCCCCTCTGGGTACAGTAAGTACTGCAAGCAGTAGTCTACTCTTTTGGGACACACTCTTGTTGTTTTATGAGAGAAACTCCAGGTCAAGTGATGGTCACACGAGTCGTCATGGTGCCCCGTTGCCCCCGGTTATCTCTCTGGAGGTTGGAGTTGGAGGGCCTCCTCAATCGAGGTCAGTGTGCCCACGGAGCAAACCCTGCAACTTCAGGGCATGGTTGGGGGTTAGGATCACCACGTGGGGTCCGTTTCCCTTAGAAGGGAGGTGGCCTTTTGGGCTGCTGATTTCCAGGTTTTCAGATACCACCAGTATCTTGGCCAGATGTGGCGGTGGGCCAAGCCCCTTGGTGACCATAGTTTATCCTACCTGGATGGCATTCTTGCATTGTTCCATTTCAAGTGGTCCCAGTTTTTGCACTAATACTCCAATGGCGATTCACCTTTCACCAGGAATGTAAAGGTCAAAGGGTTTAGCTAAATTAGGGAGTTCCAGGGCAAGGGTCTGAATTGACTGCTCTTTCCATTCTTGAAAGGCCACTTCTGGATTCTATTCAAAAGGATCATCATCTTTTCCTTTCAGTGTTTCATATAGAGGCCCAGCTAGTAGACTGTAGTTAGGGATCCAGAGGCAGGAAACCCTGGCTTCCCCAGGAACCCCTAAGCTGTCTTCTAGTTTCAGAAAGGGGTAAGGCTGTAAATTGTTTCTTCCCTTTCCTGGGATGGGCTTCTCCGACCTTCTGTGAGAATGAAGCCCAGGCAGGTCACCGTAGTCTGTGATACTTGAGCTTTTTCGTGGACAACTTCTATCCTTTATTGGCTTGGTAGTTCTGAGGCCTCCTTAGTAGGGCTGGCGATCAGAATGTCGTCTGAATATTGAAGGAGTGTTTCCTTTTCCAGAGGTAGAACTTTTAGGTCTTTAGCTGAGCTTTCCCCAAAGATGGTGTGGGAATTTTTGAACCCTTGGGGCAAGACAGCCTGGAAGTATTGTTTTAGTTGTATGTTGAGTCCTGTCACTCACAAGCCAAAATTTCTTGTGACTCTGGGACTAATGGAATACAAAAGAAGGCATCAGTGAAGACTAATACAGAATACCAAGTCCTGGTGGTTGGTAGAATGACCAGCAGGGTGTAGGATTTAGGAACTACTGGAGGTATATCCTCAGTGGCTTCACTGACTGTCCTGACATCCTTTACCAGGACTCCAGCAGCCCATGGGGCTCTCGAGGTCAGGCCAATCCCAGGATATGGAGCTCACCTGGGCAGGTACCCTACCCCCACCCCAGCCCACGGGGCTCTCGTGTTCAGGCCCCTCCCAGGATATGGGATTCCCTGGGCAGGTCCTCTGCAGTCCATGGGGCTCCCGTGGTCAGGCCCCTCCCAGGATACAGAGCTACCCTTGCAGGTACCTTGGCAGGGCTGGGCACACAGGAACCGTGCACATAGCCCTCATTGCAGAGCACTCCCAGCTCACCTGTCGCTCAGATCTGACACAGAGCACCTCAGAGCAGGACTTGAACTAACAAACAGCAGCTCTGACAGGTCTGTGACCCTGGGCATCACTCTGTGCGGCCTCCTCCACCTGGTCTTCCAGAGACTTCCACTGCACCCGGGGCACCAGGCCTCTGTCTCCAACCACCACCCACCCCTCCTCTCCCTGACTCCTGGGTTCCTCTCATTAGGAGAGGGTTTTCTTGAAGTTGTCTCCCACTCATGGGCCAGATAATATAATTAGAAAACAAGCCAGAGCTGCAGCCCCTTGTCTATCCTGACTCTCAGGAGCCCACACCTGTTCCTTGGACCTGGCCAATTCAGCAAGTTCCATTTTCAGCAACTGTGAGCCCCTGAGGGGTGATTATTGGCTGGCTTGGGAAGCCTGACCGTGCCGGCCAGCCCTCCCCAGGTGTGCCTGGGTTGAGATCAATATAAACACCGCTCCAGGCAGCAAGAGCCCCTGCAGCTGTGCCTGACGCCATTTTCTCTGCCCTGTCAGCAGTCTCGGGGCTGGGCTGGTGGGAGGGAGTGAGAGGCCACGGCTTTGTGGGTGTCCCAGTGTGAGTGGGGCTCTGCTGGACTTTCTGCAGCAGTTGCCAAGATGCTACCTGCTAAAGAAGAGGATGTGTCACCCACACCTGCCGCTGGAATTTCTCCCTGGGCACAGGTGAGGAAGGAAGAAAGCAGTGGGGGCCGGGACAGCAGGGGTATCTCAGGCAGGGAAATGGAGAGCTTCCAGAAGAGCACCCAGGGCCAGGACCATCCTGGCTGGCCTGCAGGCACCAAGTCGGCTGGCATGCTGTCCCTCATGTGGCTCCATGGCCCTTCCTCTAGGTTTTCAAGTCCTTGTACATATTCAGGTGTTTAGCCTTGGAAGGGTGGGAACATTTCAGCAGCAGCTGGCCTGGGGCTCGGCCCACGTTTACTCACAGATACCTCGGCACGGTCCACCAGCTTTGCAGTGAGGACGCTTGTTGCGAGGAGCATGCTGGCTGAATGGGAGATGATTCCCCACCACTGACCAACTTCAGAATTGTTTGCAATTGGAGCAAGTGCCCTGAAACGGTTTTCCTCTGTGTAACTGGTGGGTTCTGTTCTTTTTTATCTTTTTTTCGTTTTTGGTTCAAGGTAGATTTTATTCCTCTTTTGTGTATTTACAGATATAAGCATGGAAATAATTTATTCATATAAATACATGTATGTGAAGGGAAGAATATTTTTCTGTTTTACTTTTTTTAATTTTATTTTTTTATTTTGAATTTAATTTTATATTTTTATACAGCAGGTTGTTTTTGGTTATCTACTTTATACATATAAATGTATACATACCAATCCCAATATCTCAACTCCTCCCACCACCATCCCCAACAGCTTTCCCCCCTTGTTGTCCATACGTTTGTTGTATACATGTATTGCTCTATTTCTGCCTTGCAAAACGGTTCATCTGTACAATTTTTCTAGGTTCCACATATATGCATTAATATACAAGATTTGTTTTTCTCTTTCTGACTTACTTCACTCTGTATGACAGTCTCTAGATCCATCAACGTCTCTACAAATGTCCCAATTTCATTCCTTTTTATGGCTTAGTAATATTCCATTTTATATATGTACCACATCTTTATGCATTCGTCTGTCTGTGGGCATTTAGGTTGCTTCCATTTCCTGGATAGTGTAAATAGTGATGCAATGAACATTGTGGTGAATGTCTCTTTTTGATTTATGGTTTTGTCTGGGTATATGCCCAGTAGAGGGATTGCTGTATCATATGGTAATTCTATTCTTAGTTTTATAAGAAACTCCATAATGTTCTCCACAGTGACTGTATCAATTTACGTTCCCAACAATAGTGGAAGAGGATTCCTTATCTCCACACCGTTTCCAGCATTTGTTGTTTGTAGATTTTCTGATGATGCCCATTCTAATAGGTGTGAGGTGATACACCATGGATGAGTCTATTTCGTTGAGCAAAGAGTAGGTCTTGTTTATTACGTATTTGGCTTATGGAATGGTATGTGTGCTAATTTCAATCTGTTTTTATACAGCAGCCCAACTCAACTTTCCCCTTAAGCAAGCATAAGGTTTTTATCTAAATGTGAGACTCTGTTCGGTTTTGTAATTCAGTTTATGTGTAGCCAAGTTTACACTCCCTCTATTAGTGATATCTTATGATAATTATCTTTCTTTGTGTGATATATTTCTCTTAGAATCATCATAATTAAATCCACTCAATTTGCTGCTACAGGCCTGATGACATTGATTTCACTGCTGAGTGATATTCCGTTGTACGTAAGTAGCACAACTTCTTTATCCATTTTTTTCTTTCTGGGATATTTAATTTGTACTGGACTCGAGGTTCTTGTAAACACAGCAGCCCTAAATTTTGTGTTGGCTGTGTCTTGTTGATTTTAATTTTCCTAAGCTATAGGGCCAAAAGTGGAAGTGCCCTAGGCTCTGTAGCTTTGTTTTTTAGATGTTTCAGGATACACCATGAACATCTCCAGAGTGTCTGTTGGCAATTTACATCCCGCCCATCAGCATAACACGGCTCCCTGTTCTCCATGGCCTGTCCTGTGTTTCTGGTTTTTACACTTTATTCAGATGGCCTTTTTGACGAATGGGAAATGTGACTTCATTGTAGTGTGGATTTCCATTGCTGGAGTGCTTGGTTGGCCAAAATGTTCATATGCGTTTTTTCCTGAATATATTCAGGAAAAATGTATACGCACTTTTTGTCCATGTGCATCACTGTCAAAGATCTGCCGCTTTTCATATGCTTTAAATGCAATTCCAATCTACCTCTTGAAATATGATTCCTGCAATTCTGCCTCGTTTTCAAGTCCTCTTTGCAGACTTACTTCGATATATTTTTGCCAATAGCTGTCATTTATCTCTGCAGGTTTGTGAATTACAGTGCCCCTGAGCTCCTTTCTTAACTCGCTTCCTTGTAAGCTGGCCACAAAACTGCAGGTTTGCTTCAGGCCATAATCAGGGTCCAGCAGGGCACTCTGAGCCTTTGGTTAATTCCTCTTCCTGGTGGGAAATTAGAGTTAAATGTGCCCCTCCAGATACCTGCCTCACTCCCAGCCACATGGTGATGTATGTCCTCAGGTTTGAGGCCATATGTGATGGGTTCCTCATCTTTTGATGATGTGGCCCCACTGGTGTGTGGACACTCCTGCCTGGTTCCCATCCCCTTGGTGATGTGGGCCCTCTGGTGAGACTCTGATCCTGGTTGGGTTCCTCACACATCCGTGAGGTGAGCCCTCTTCTCTGAGGTCACTCCTGCCTGGCTGGCACAACCCGCCTTGTTGACTTCGGCACCCTGGTGGCAGTTGGAGCCTGCTGGGAGCCTCCTTCCCGCGGTGATGAGGCCCTCTGGCGTCAGACCCTAATGGCGGGGTTCCCACATTTTCTGATACGTGCTAAGTGGTACGAGGGCACTCCTGCCAGGTTCCCATCCTCATGAGCGTGTGGGCCTTCTGTTCTGAGGTCCTAACGGCTGGGTTGCTCACACTTTCATGATGTGGGCCCTCTGCTGTGAGGTCAATCCTGCCTGGCTGGCGCACGTCGCCTTGGCGATGTGGACCCTCTGGTGGCAGTTGGAGTGTGCTGGGGCCTCCTCCCCTCAGTGATGAGGGCCTTCTGGTGTCAGGCCCTAAGTGCTGGGCTCCACACATTTTCTGATGTGTGCCCAGTGGTGCGAGTCACTCCTGCCAGGTTCCCATCCCCATGGGCATGTGGGACTTCTGTTCTGTGGTCCCAACTGCTGGGTTGCTCACAGTTTCATGATGTGGGCCCTTTGCTGTGTGTTCACTCTGGCCTGTATCCCATAGTGTCAGTGCTCTGGGCCTCCAGCTTGGAGTTTCCAACTTCTCGATTCCTCACCTTTTTTATTCTATGGGCCCTCGGTTGTGCGTCTCCTCCTGCATGCCTCACTCCCAGCCCCTTCGTGATGTGTGTCCCCTTGTTTGAGGCCACATGTGCTGTGTTCCTCACCTTTCTATAATGTGGCCACACTGGTGTGAGGACACTCTTGCCTGGTTCCCATTCCCTTGGTGATGTTGGCCCCACTGCTGTTAGGACAGTCTTGCCTGGTTCCCATCACCTTGGTGATGTTGGCCCTCTGGTGAGAGTCTGATCCTGGTTAGGTTCCTCACCCTTCTGTGAGGTGGGCCCTCTGCTCTGAGGTCACTCCTGCCTGGCTGGCACACCCCGCCTTGGCAACGTCGGCCATATGGTGGCAGTTGGAGCCTGCTGGGAGCCTCCTCCCCTCAGTGATGAGGGCCCTCTGGCCTCAGGCCCTAACTGCTGGGTTCCCACATTTTCTGATTCGTGCTAAGTGGTGCAAGGACACTCCTGCCAGGTTCCCATCCCCATGGGGATGTGAGCCTTCTGCTCTGAGGTCCCAACGGCTGTGTTGCTCACAGTTTCATGATGAGGGCCCTCTGGTGTGAGTTCACTCCTGCCTAGATCCCATAGCCTCGCTGCTCCTGGCTGCCTGCCGGAGGTTCCAACTGTGGGATTCCTCACCTTTTTTATTCTATGGTCCCTCTGTTTTGAGGATCCTCTGGCCTGCCTCACTCCCAGCCCCTTGGTGATGTGTGTCCTCAGGTTTGAGGCCACGTGTGCTGGGTCCCTCAAATTATGGTGATGTAGCCCCACTGGTGTGAGGACACTCCTGCCTGGTTCCCATTCCCTTGGTGATGTTGGCCCTCTGGTGACAGTCTGATCCTTGTTGGGTTCCTCACACTTCTGTGAGGTGGGCTTTCTGCTCTGAGGTCACTCCTGCCTGGTTGGCACACCCCGCCTTGGTGACATCGGCCTTATGGTGGCAGTTAGAGCCTGCTGGGAGCCTCCTCCCCTCGGTGATGAGGGTCCTCTGGCCTCAGGTCCTAACTGCTGGGTTCCCACATTTTCTGATTCGTGGAAGTGGGCCGAGGACACTCCTGTCAGGTTCCCATCCCCATAGGGATGTGGGCCTTCTGCTCTGAGGTCCCATCCGCTGGGTTGCTCACAGTTTCATGATGTGGGACCTCTGCTGTGAGTTTGCTGTGGCCTGGATCCCATAGACTCTGTGCTCTGGGCGGCCTACTGGCCGGTTCCAACTGCTGGATTCCTCACAACTTTTATTCTGTGGGCTCTGTTTTGTGAGGATACTCCTGCTTGCCTCACTCCTAGCCCCTTGGAGATGTGGGTCCCCTGTTTTAGGCCACATGTTCTGGGTTCCTCACCTTTCTATAATGTGGCCACACTGGTGTGAGGACCCTCCTGCCTGGTTCCGATCCCCTTGGTGATGTGGGCCCTCTGGTGAGAGTCTTATCCTGGCTGGTTTCCTCACCCTTCTGTGAGGTAGGCCCTCTGCGGTGAGGTCACTCCTGCCTGGCTGGCACACATCACCTTGGTGACGTGGGCCCTCAGTTGGGAGTTGGTGTCTGCTGCGAGTCTCCGTCCCTCGGTAATGAGGGCCCTCTTGCGTCAGACCCTAACTCCTGGGCTCCCAAAATTTGCAGATGTGCGACCTGTGGTGCGAGTACACTCCTGTCAGGTTCCCAACCCCATGGGAATTTGGGCCTTCTGCTCTGAGGTCCCAACGGCTGGGGTGCTCACAGTTTCATGATGAGGGCCCTCTGATGTGCGTTCATTCCGGCCTAGATCCCATAGGCTTGCTGCTCCTGGGCGCCTGCTGGGAGGTTCCAACTGCGGGATTCCTCACCTTTTTTATTCTATGGGCCCTCTGTTTTGAGGCTCCTCCTGCCTGCCTCAATCCCAGCCCCGTTGTGATGTGTGTCCTCTGGTGTGAGGCCACGTGTGCTGGGTCCCTCACCTTTCGATGATGTGGCCCCAATGGTGTGAGGACACTCGTGCCTGTTTCCCAGCCCCTTGGTGATGTGGCCCCTCTGGTGAGAGTCTGATCCTGGCTGGGTTCCTTACCGTTCTGTGAGGTGGGCCCTGTGCTCTGAGGTAACTCCTGCCTGGCTTGCTCCCATTGCCTTGGTGACGTCGGCCCTCTGGTGGCAGTTGGATCCTTTTGGAGACTCCTGTCCTCGGTGATGAGGTCCCTCTGGCGTCAGGCTCTAACTGCTGGGCTCCCCAGGTTTTCTGATGTGAGCCCAGTGATGCCAGGACACTCGTGAAATGTTCCCATCCCCATGGCGATATGGGCCTTCTGCTCTGAGGTTCCAACGACTGGGTTGCTCACAGTTTCCTGATGTTAGCTCTCTGGTGTTAGTTCACTCATTCCTAGATCCCATAGCCTCTGTACTCTGGGCCGCCTGCTGGGAAGTTCCTACTGCTGGGTTCCTCACCTTTTTTATTCTTTGGGCCCTGTGTTGGGAGGCTCCTCCTGCCTGTGTCACTCCCAGCCCCTTGGTGATGTAGGTCCTCTGGTTTGTGGCCACATGTGCCAGTTTCCTCATCTTTTAGTGATGTGGCCCCACTGGTGTGAGGACACTCGTGCCTGGTTCCCGTCCCCTTGGTGATATGGGCCCTCTGGTGAGAGTCTGATCCTGGTTGGGTTCCTCACACTTCTTTGAGGTGGGCCGTCTGCTGTGAGGTCACTCCTGCCTGGCTGGCACACCCCGCCTTGGCGACGTGGGCCCTCTTGTGGTAGTTGGAACATGCTGGGAGCCTCCTCCCCTCAGTGATGAGGGCCCTCTGGCGTCAGGCCCTAACTGCTGGGTACCCACATTTTCTGATATGTGCTAAGTGGTGCGAGGACACTCCTGCCATGTTCCCAACACCTTGGGGATGTGGACCTTCTGCTCTGAGGTCCAAATGGCTGGGTTGCTCGCAGTTTCATGATGTGGACCCTCTGCTGTGAGTTTACTGCGGCCTGAATCGCATAGACTTGGTGCTCTTGGCCGCCTGCTGGGAGGTTCCCATTGCTGGATTCCTCAGCTTTTTTATTCTATGGGCCCTGTGTTGTGAGGCTACTCCTGCCTGCCTCATTCCGAGCCCCTTGGAGATGTGGGTCTTCTGGTTTAGGCCACATGTGCTGGGTTCCTCACCTTTCTATGATGTGGCCACACTGGTGTGAAGACTCTCCTGCCTGGTTCTGATCACCTTGGTGATGTGGGCCCTCTGGTGAGAGTCTTATCCTGGCTGTGTTCCTCACCCTTCTGTGAGGTAGGCCCTCTGCGGTGAGGTCACTCCTACCTGGCTGTCACACGTCACCTTGGCGACGTGGGACCTCAGTTGGGTGTTGGTGCCTGATTGGAGTCTCCTCCCCTTGGTAATGAGGGCCCTCTGGCGTCAGGCCCTAACTCCTGGGTTCCCTAAATTCTCTGATGTGTGCCCTGTGGTGCGAGTACACTTCTGACAGGTTCCCAACCCCATGGGAATGTGGGCCTTCTGCTCTGAGATCCCAACGCCTAGGTTGCTCACAGTTTCATGATGACGGCCCTCTGGTGTGAGATCACTCCGGCCTGGATCCCATAGTCTCGCTGCTCCTGGCCGCCTGCTGGGAGGTTCCAACTGCGGGATTCTTCACCTCTTTAATTCTATGGTCCCTCTGTTTTGAGGCTCCTCCTGCCTGCCTCAATCCCAGCTCCCTTGTGATGTGTGTCCTCTGGTTTGAGGCCACGTGTGCTGGGTCCCTCACTTTTCGGTGATGTGGCCCCACTAGTGTGAGGACACTCCTGCCTGGTTCCCATTCCCTTGGTGATGTGGGCCCTCTGGTGAGAATCTGATCCTCTTTAGTTCTTCACACTTCTGTGAGGTTGACCCTCTGCTCTGAGGTCACTCCTGCCTGGTTGTCGCACTCCGCATTGGTGACGTCGCCCCTCTGGTAGCAGTCGGAGCTGGCTGGGAGCCACCGCCCCTCGGTGATGAGGGCCCTCTGGCATCAGGCACTAATTGCTGGGCTCCCCACATTTTTTCATGTGTGCCCACTCTTGCGATGACACTCCTGCTTGTTTCCCTTCCCCATGGGGATGTGGGCCTTCTGCTCTGAGGTCACAACGGCTGGGTTGCTTACAGAATCACAATGAGGGCCCTCTGTTGTGAGTTCATGCCGGCCTGGATCTCATAGCCTCAGTGCTCTGGGCCGCCTGCTAGGAAGATCCAACTGCTGGTTTCCACACCTTTTGTATACAATGGGACATGTGTTGTGAGGTTAATCCTGCCTGCCTCACTCCGAAACCCATGGTGATGTGGGTCCTCTGGTTTGAGGCCACATGTGCTGGGTACCTCAACTTTTGATGATGTGGCCCCACGGGTGTGAGGACACTCCTGCCTGGTTCCCATCACCTTGGTGATGTGGGCCCTCTGGGGAGAGTCTGATCCTGGCTGGGTTCCCTACCATTCTGTGAGGTGGGCCCTCTGATGTCAGGTCACTCCTGCCTGGCTAGCTCACATCGCCTTGGCGACGTGGGCCCTCTGTTGGCCACTGGAGCATGCTGGGAGCCTCCTACTCCCGTGAATGATGGCCCTGGAAAAAAGGCATATGCCCTTTTTGGCCAAGTGCTTCATTGACGAGGTTCTGCCACTTCTCTTATGCTTTCAGAGCAATTCACGTCTACCTCCTGAAATCGGATTCCAGCAATTCTGCCCCACTTTCAAGTCCTCTTCGCAGCCTTAATTCAATATATTTTTGTACGATTTCTGTCATTTATAAGTCTGCAGGTATGTGAATGACAGTGCCCCTGAGCTCCTTTCCTCAACTCGCTTTCTTGTGAGCTGGCCACAAAACCGCAGGATTGCTTCAGGCCCTAATCTTGTTCCAGCACGGCATGCTGAGCCTTTGGTTAATTCCTTTTCCTGTTGGGAAATGAGTGTTAAAATTGCCCGTGCATACTGGGCATATACCCTGAGAAAACCAAAATTCAAAAAGAGTCATGTACCAAAATGTTCATTGCAGCTCTATTTACAATAGCCCGGAGATGGAAAGAACCTAAGCGCCCATCATCGGACGAATGGATAAAGAAGATGTGGCACATATACACAATGGAATATTACTCAGCCTTAAAAAGAAATGAAACTGAGTTATTTGTAATGAGATGGATAGACCTAGAGTCTGTCATACAGAGTGAAGTAAGTCAGAAAGAAAAAGACAAATAGCGTATGCTAACACATATATATGGAATTTAAAGGAAAAAAATGTAATGAAGAACCTAGGGATAAGACAGGAATAGAGGCGCAGACCTACTGGAGAACGGAATTGAGGATATGGGGAGGGGGAATGGTGAGTTTTGACAGGGCGAGAGAGAGTCATGGACATATACACACTAACAAATGTAGTAAGGTAGATAGCAAGGGGGAAGCAGCCGCAAGGCACAGGGATATTAGCTCGGGGCGTTGGGACAGCCTGGAGGGGTGGAAGGGGGAGAGAGGGAGGGAGGGAGACACAAGAGGGAAGACACAGGGAGCATATGTATATGTATAGCTGATTCACTTTGTTATAAAGCAAAAACTAACACACCATTGTAAAGCAATTATACCCCAATAAAGATGTTAAAAAAAATATTTGCCCGTGCACACACCTACAGATAGTCTCCCATTGGTTCTCCTTATTCCTGTTCATCTTGCGCAGAAATTGCAAACAGTGCCAAACAGGAGGTTAAAGGCACTGACTCTCCAAATGGGGAGAGTGTAAGAAAAGGGTCTGGAATGGTGAACCTGAGTACCAGGGGACGAAAACAGACATGCATGTAAAAAGGTTTCCCAGTCACACGGTGGAGCATACTCTGGGTTTCCCATGCAAATTTTAGCAGAAGGAAGAATCCCTTGAACCTGGAGAGTTGGGAACCATGGAATGGGTACCAGGCAGTATGACATCAAAGGGTCTGCATTTGCTCACTGAACCTCACCAATGCTATCAGCCCAAAGGGTCAAGCCTTATCTCTCACCCAGCTCTGGGTGTAGATGTGGTAAACCAGGTTGCATCACATGCCCTGTGTGAGTTATTTAAGAATTGCTCTCTATTTCACTGTCATTGTGTTTTTTTTTTGAAATTTTTTTTGACACTGGGATTTATCGGATTTTCACTGCTGCGTTAATGCCGCTGTACACACTCTTGATTCTCTTACGGAGACATAAATATCCACGGGTTTTAAGATTCTTCCTAGTCAGGTATATTCCTAGGCGTTGAATATGTGGTGTTGAGTCCATTTCGTTGAGCAAGGAGTAGGTCTTGTCTATTACATATTTGGCTTATGGAACGGTATCTGTGCTAAATTCAATCTCTGGTTTTATGCAGCACTCCAACGCACCTTTCTCCATAAGAAAGCACAAGTTGGTTTTCTAAATTTGAGACTGTTCTGTTTTGTAATTCAGTTCATGTGTAGTCAAGTTTACATACTGTGTATTAGTGATATTTTATGATGTTTCTTTTTATGTGTGACTTATTTCACGTAGAATCACCATACCTGTATCCACTCACTATGCCACTACGGGCCTGATGACACAGATTTCATTGCTGAGTGATATTCC
This sequence comes from Phocoena phocoena, assembly GCF_963924675.1. Lineage (NCBI taxonomy): Eukaryota > Metazoa > Chordata > Mammalia > Artiodactyla > Phocoenidae > Phocoena > Phocoena phocoena. Next base: position 1,010,368 of record NW_027077425.1, read on the forward strand.
ATTGTACGTACGTACCACAACTTCTTTATCCATTGTTTGCTCTCTGAGATATTTACCTGGTACTGTAAACGAGGTTCTTGTGAACAGAGAGGTCCCAAACTTTGAGGTGGCTGGGTGTTTTTGATTTTAATTTCCCTAAGCTGTAGGACCATAAGTGGAAGTGCCATAGGCTGTGTTGCTTTGTTTCTTACGTGTTTCAGGAAACACATAACACTTCTCCAGAATGGCTGTCGGCAATTTACATCATATGCATCAGCATAATAAGGATCCCTGTTTTCCATTGCCGGTCCTCCGTTTCTGGATTTTACAATTTTTTTAAATGGCCGTTTTGCCCTGGGGGGCACTGAGATTTCATTGTAGTGCAGGTTTATTTACAAGCTTCTTGGTTGGCCAAAAAGTGCGTATGCGGTTTTTCCTGAATATATTTAGGGAAAAAAGCATCCGCACTTTTTGGACAAGCGCATCATTATCGACGTTCTGCCTCTTTTCCTATTCTTTAAGTGCAATTCCAGTTTAACCCTTCAATCGTTTTCCTGAATTTCTGCCCCGCTTTCAAGTCCCCTTTGCAGGCTTACTTCAATATATTTTTGGAGGATAGCTGTCATTTATAACTCTGCAGGTTTGTGAATTACAGTGCCCCTGAGCTCCTTTCTTCAACTCGCTTTCTTGTGAGCTGGGCACAAAACCGCAGGATTGCTTCAGGCCCTAATCTGTTTCCAGCAGGGCACACTGAGCCTTTGTTTAATTCCTCTTCCTGGTGGGCAATGAGCGTTACATTTGCCCGTGCAGACACCTACAGCTAGTCTCTCATTGGTTCTCCCTATTCCTGTTCATCTTGCACAGAAATGGCAAGCTGTGCCAAACAGGAGGTTAAAGGCACTGACTCTCCAAGCGGGGAGAGTGTTAGTAAAGCATCTGGAATGGTGAACCCGAGGACCAGGATACGAAAACTGAGATGCATTTTAAATCGTTTCCCAATCACACGGTGGACAATACTCTGGGTTTCCCATGCATGTTTTAGCTGGAGGAAGAATGCCTTGAACCTTGAGAGTTGGGACCCATGGAATGGGTACCATGCAGTATGACTTCAAAGGGTCTGCATTTGCTCACCGAAACTCACCAGTGCTATCAGCCTGAAGTGTCCAGCCTTATGTCTCAACCAGCTCTGGGTGTAGATGTGGTCAATCCCGGTTGCATCACATGCTCTGAGTGAATTATTCAAGAATTGCTATTTCTCTGTCTTTGTTTTCGAAATTTATTTTGATAATGGGATTTATCGGATTTTCACTGCTGCGTTTCGGCCGCTGTACACACGCTTGATTCTCTTACGGAGACATATATATCCATGGGTTTTAATATTCTTCCTAGTCAGGTATATTCCTAGGCGTTGAATATGTGGTGTTTAGTCCATTTCGTTGAGCAAGGAGTAGGTCTTGTCTATTACATATTTGGCTTATGGAATGTTATCTGTGCTAATTTCAGTCTCTGGTTTTATGCAGCACCCCAACGCACCTTTCCCCATAAGCAAGCACTAGTTGGTTTTCTAAATTTGAGACCCTGTTCTTTTTTGTAATTCAGTTCATGTGTAGTCAAGTTTACATTCCGTGTATTAGTGATATCTTATGATGTTTCTTTTTCTGTGTGACGTAGTTCACGTAGAATCACCGTACCTGCATCCACTCACTATGCCGCTACGGGCCTGATGACACAGATTTCATTGCTGAGTGATATTGCATTGTACGTACGTGCCACAACTTCTTTATCCATTTTTTGCTTTCTGGGATATTTACCTGATACTGTAGACGAGCTTCTTGTGAACACAGCCGTTCCAAATATTGGGGTGGCTGTCTGTTTTTGATTTTAATTTCCGTAAGCTATAGGACCATAAGTGGAAGTGCCATAGGCTGTGTTGCTTTGTTTCTTACGTGTTTCAGGAAACACCATACACTTCTCCAGGGTGGCTGCTGGCAATTTACATCCTGCCAATCAGCATAACAAGGCTCCCTGTTCTCCATATCCTGTCCTACCTTTCTGGATTTTACACTTTTTTCAGATGGCCCTTTTGCCCGGGGGGGGGGAGGCAGTGAGATTTCATTGTAGTGCAGATTTCCTTTACAGGCTTGCTTGGTTGGCCAAAAAGGGCGTATGCGTTTTTTCCTGAATATATTCAGGAAAAAACGCATACGCCCTTTTTGGCCAAGTGCATCATTGTCGACGTTGTGCCTCTTTTCCTATGCTTTCAGGGCAATTCCAGTCTACCCCCTGCAATCGTTTTCCTGAAATTCAGCCCCGCTTTCAAGTCCCCTTCGCAGGCTTACTTCAATATATTTTTGGAGGATAGCTGTCATTTATAACTCTGCAGGTTTGTGAAGTACAGTGCCCCTGAGCTCCTTTCTTCAACTCGCTTTCTTGTGAGCTGGGCACAAAACCGCAGGATTGCTTCAGGCCCTAATCTGTTTCCAGCAGGGCACACTGAGCCTTTGTTTAATTCCTCTTCCTGGTGGGCAGTGAGAGTTACATTTGCCCGTGCAGACACCTAGAGCTAGTCTCTCATTGGTTCTCCCTATTCCTGTTCATCTTGCACAGAAATGGCAAGTTGTGCCAAACAGGAGGTTAAAGGCACTGACTCTCCAAGCGGGGAGAGTGTTAGTAAAGCATCTGGAATGGTGAACCCGAGGACCAGGATACGAAAACTGAGATGCATTTTAAATCGTTTCCCAATCACACGGTGGACGATACTCTGGGTTTCCCATGCATGTTTTAGCTGGAGGAAGAATGCCTTGAACCTGGAGAGTTGGGACCCATGGAATGGGTACCATGCAGTATGACTTCAAAGGGTCTGCATTTGCTCACCGAAACTCACCAGTGCTATCAGCCTGAAGTGTCCAGCCTTATGTCTCAACCAGCTCTGGGTGTAGATGTGGTCAATCCCGGTTGCATCACATGACCTGAGTGAATTATTTAAGAATTGCTCTCTATTTCACTGTCTTTGTGTTTTGTTTTCGAAATTTATTTTGATAATGGGATTTATCGGATTTTCACTGCTGCATTTCCGCCGCTGTACACACGCTTGATTCTCTTACGGAGACATATATATCCATGGGTTTTAAGATTCTTCCTAGTCAGGTATATTCCTAGGCGTTGAATATGTGGTGTTGAGTCCATTTCGTTGAGCAAGGAGTAGGTCTTGTCTATTACATATTTGGCTTATGGAATGTTATCTGTGCTAATTTCAGTCTCTGGTTTTATGCAGCACCCCAACGCACCTTTCCCCATAAGCAAGCACTAGTTGGTTTTCTCAATTTGAGACCCTGTTCTGTTTTGTAATTCAGTTCATGTGTAGTGAAGTTTACATTCCGTGTATTAGTGATATCTTATGATGTTTCTTTTTCTGTGTGACGTAGTTCACGTAGAATCACCGTACCTGCATCCACTTACTATGCCGCTACGGGCCTGATGACACAGATTTCATTGCTGAGTGATATTGCATTGCACGTACGTGCCACAACTTCTTTATCCATTTTTTGCTTTCTGGGATATTTACCTGATACTGCAGACGAGCTTCTTGTGAACACAGCCGTCCCAAATATTGGGGTGGCTGTCTGTTTTTGATTTTAATTTCCGTAAGCTATAGGACCATAAGTGGAAATGCCATAGGCTGTGTTGCTTTGTTTCTTATGTGTTTCAGGAAACACCATACACTTCTCCAGGGTGGCTGCTGGCAATTTACATCCTGCCAATCAGCATAACAAGGCTCCCTGTTCTCCATATCCTGTCCTACCTTTCTGGATTTTACACTTTTTTCAGATGGCCCTTTTGCCCGGGAGGGCAGTGAGATTTCATTGTAGTGCAGATTTCCTTTACAGGCTTGCTTGGTTGGCCAAAAAGGGCGTATGTGTTTTTTCCTGAATATATTCAGGAAAAAACGCATACGCCCTTTTTGGCCAAGTGCATCATTGTCGACGTTGTGCCTCTTTTCCTATGCTTTCAGGGCAATTCCAGTCTACCCCCTGCAATCGTTTTCCTGAAATTCTGCCCCGCTTTCAAGTCCCCTTCGCAGGCTTACTTCAATATATTTTTGGAGGATAGCTGTCATTTATAACTCTGCAGGTTTGTGAAGTACAGTGCCCCTGAGCTCCTTTCTTCAACTCGCTTTCTTGTGAGCTGGGCACAAAACCGCAGGATTGCTTCAGGCCCTAATCTGTTTCCAGCAGGGCACACTGAGCCTTTGTTTAATTCCTCTTCCTGGTGGGCAATGAGCGTTACATTTGCCCGTGCAGACACCTACAGCTAGTCTCTCATTGGTTCTCCCTATTCCTGTTCATCTTGCACAGAAATGGCAAGCTGTGCCAAACAGGAGGTTAAAGGCACTGACTCTCCAAGCGGGGAGAGTGTTAGTAAAGCATCTGGAATGGTGAACCCGAGGACCAGGATACGAAAACTGAGATGCATTTTAAATCGTTTCCCAATCACACGGTGGACGATACTCTGGGTTTCCCATGCATGTTTTAGCTGGAGGAAGAATGCCTTGAACCTGGAGAGTTGGGACCCATGGAATGGGTACCATGCAGTATGACTTCAAAGGGTCTGCATTTGCTCACCGAAACTCAACAGTGCTATCAGCCAGAAGTGTCCAGCCTTATGTCTCAACCAGCTCTGGGTGTAGATGTGGTCAATCCCGGTTGCATCACATGCCCTGAGTGAATTATTTAAGAATTGCTCTCTATTTCACTGTCTTTGTGTTTTGTTTTCGAAATTTATTTTGATAATGGGGTTTATCGGATTTTCACTGCTGCATTTCCGCCGCTGTACACACGCTTGATTCTCTTACGGAGACATATATATCCATGGGTTTTAAGATTCTTCCTAGTCAGGTATATTCCTAGGCGTTGAATATGTGGTGTTGAGTCCATTTCGTTGAGCAAGGAGTAGGTCTTGTCTATTACATATTTGGCTTATGGAATGTTATCTGTGCTAATTTCAGTCTCTGGTTTTATGCAGCACCCCAACGCACCTTTCCCCATAAGCAAGCACTAGTTGGTTTTCTAAATTTGAGACCCTGTTCTGTTTTGTAATTCAGTTCATGTGTAGTGAAGTTTACATTCCGTGTATTAGTGATATCTTATGATGTTTCTTTTTCTGTGTGACGTAGTTCACGTAGAATCACCGTACCTGCATCCACTTACTATGCCGCTACGGGCCTGATGACACAGATTTCATTGCTGAGTGATATTGCATTGCACGTACGTGCCACAACTTCTTTATCCATTTTTTGCTTTCTGGGATATTTACCTGATACTGTAGACGAGCTTCTTGTGAACACAGCCGTCCCAAATATTGGGGTGGCTGTCTGATTTTGATTTTAATTTCCGTAAGCTATAGGACCATAAGTGGAAGTGCCATAGGCTGTGTTGCTTTGTTTCTTACGTGTTTCAGGAAACACCATACACTTCTCCAGGGTGGCTGCTGGCAATTTACATCCTGCCAATCAGCATAACAAGGCTCCCTGTTCTCCATATCCTGTCCTACCTTTCTGGATTTTACACTTTTTTCAGATGGCCCTTTTGCCCGGGGGGGCAGTGAGATTTCATTGTAGTGCAGATTTCCTTTACAGGCTTGCTTGGTTGGCCAAAAAGGGCGTATGCGTTTTTTCCTGAATATATTCAGGAAAAAACGCATACGCCCTTTTTGGCCAAGTGCATCATTGTCGACGTTGTGCCTCTTTTCCTATGCTTTCAGGGCAATTCCAGTCTACCCCCTGCAATCGTTTTCCTGAAATTCAGCCCCGCTTTCAAGTCCCCTTCGCAGGCTTACTTCAATATATTTTTGGAGGATAGCTGTCATTTATAACTCTGCAGGTTTGTGAAGTACAGTGCCCCTGAGCTCCTTTCTTCACCTCGCTTTCTTGTGAGCTGGGCACAAAACCGCAGGATTGCTTCAGGCCCTAATCTGTTTCCAGCAGGGCACACTGAGCCTTTGTTTAATTCCTCTTCCTGGTGGGCAATGAGCGTTACATTTGCCCGTGCAGACACCTACAGCTAGTCTCTCATTGGTTCTCCCTATTCCTGTTCATCTTGCACAGAAATTGCAAGCTGTGCCAAACAGGAGGTTAAAGGCACTGACTCTCCAAGCGGGGAGAGTGTTAGTAAAGCATCTGGAATGGTGAACCCGAGGACCAGGATACGACAACTGAGATGCATTTTAAATCGTTTCCCAATCACACGGTGGACGATACTCTGGGTTTCCCATGCATGTTTTAGCTGGAGGAAGAATGCCTTGAACCTGGAGAGTTGGGACCCATGGAATGGGTACCATGCAGTATGACTTCAAAGGGTCTGCATTTGCTCACCGAAACTCACCAGTGCTATCAGCCAGAAGTGTCCAGCCTTATGTCTCAACCAGCTCTGGGTGTAGATGTGGTCAATCCCGGTTGCATCACATGCCCTGAGTGAATTATTTAAGAATTGCTCTCTATTTCACTGTCTTTGTGTTTTGTTTTCGAAATTTATTTTGATAATGGGATTTATCGGATTTTCACTGCTGCGTTTCGGCCGCTGTACACACGCTTGATTCTCTTACGGAGACATATATATCCATGGGTTTTAAGATTCTTCCTAGTCAGGTATATTCCTAGGCGTTGAATATGTGGTGTTGAGTCCATTTCGTTGAGCAAGGAGTAGGTCTTGTCTATTACATATTTGGCTTATGGAATGTTATCTGTGCTAATTTCAGTCTCTGGTTTTATGCAGCACCCCAAGGCACCTTTCCCCATAAGCAAGCACTAGTTGGTTTTCTAAATTTGAGACCCTGTTCTGTTTTGTAATTCAGTTCATGTGTAGTGAAGTTTACATTCCGTGTATTAGTGATATCTTATGATGTTTCTTTTTCTGTGTGACGTAGTTCACGTAGAATCACCGTACCTGCATCCACTTACTATGCCGCTACGGGCCTGATGACACAGATTTCATTGCTGAGTGATATTGCATTGCACGTACGTGCCACAACTTCTTTATCCATTTTTTGCTTTCTGGGATATTTACCTGATACTGTAGACGAGCTTCTTCTGAACACAGCCGTCCCAAATATTGGGGTGGCTGTCTGATTTTGATTTTAATTTCCGTAAGCTATAGGACCATAAGTGGAAGTGCCATAGGCTGTGTTGCTTTGTTTCTTACGTGTTTCAGGAAACACCATACACTTCTCCAGGGTGGCTGCTGGCAATTTACATCCTGCCAATCAGCATAACAAGGCTCCCTGTTCTCCATATCCTGTCCTACCTTTCTGGATTTTACACTTTTTTCAGATGGCCCTTTTGCCCGGGGGGGCAGTGAGATTTCATTGTAGTGCAGATTTCCTTTACAGGCTTGCTTGGTTGGCCAAAAAGGGCGTATGCGTTTTTTCCTGAATATATTCAGGAAAAAACGCATACGCCCTTTTTGGCCAAGTGCATCATTGTCGACGTTGTGCCTCTTTTCCTATGCTTTCAGGGCAATTCCAGTCTACCCCCTGCAATCGTTTTCCTGAAATTCAGCCCCGCTTTCAAGTCCCCTTCGCAGGCTTACTTCAATATATTTTTGGAGGATAGCTGTCATTTATAACTCTGCAGGTTTGTGAAGTACAGTGCCCCTGAGCTCCTTTCTTCACCTCGCTTTCTTGTGAGCTGGGCACAAAACCGCAGGATTGCTTCAGGCCCTAATCTGTTTCCAGCAGGGCACACTGAGCCTTTGTTTAATTCCTCTTCCTGGTGGGCAATGAGCGTTACATTTGCCCGTGCAGACACCTACAGCTAGTCTCTCATTGGTTCTCCCTATTCCTGTTCATCTTGCACAGAAATTGCAAGCTGTGCCAAACAGGAGGTTAAAGGCACTGACTCTCCAAGCGGGGAGAGTGTTAGTAAAGCATCTGGAATGGTGAACCCGAGGACCAGGAAACGAAAACTGAGATGCATTTTAAACATTTCCCAATCACACGGTGGACGATACTCTGGGTTTCCCATGCATGTTTTAGCTGGAGGAAGAATCCCTTGAACCTGGAGAGTTGGGACCCATGGAATGGGTACCATGCAGTATGACTTCAAAGGGTCTGCATTTGCTCACCGAAACTCACCAATGCTATCAGCCTGAAGTGTCCAGCCTTATGTCTCAACCAGCTCTGGGTGTAGATGTGGTCAATCCCGGTTGCATCACATGCCCTGAGTGAATTATTTAAGAATTGCTCTCTATTTCACTGTCTTTGTGTTTTGTTTTCGAAATTTATTTTGATAATGGGATTTATCGGATTTTCACTGCTGCGTTTCGGCCGATGTACACACGCTTGATTCTCTTACGGAGACATATATATCCATGGGTTTTAAGATTCTTCCTAGTCAGGTATATTCCCAGGCGTTGAATATGTGGTGTTGGGTCCATTTCGTTGAGCAAGGAGTAGGTCTTGTCTATTACATATTTGGCTTATGGAATGTTATCTGTGCTAATTTCAGTCTCTGGTTTTATGCAGCACCCCAAGGCACCTTTCCCCATAAGCAAGCACTAGTTGGTTTTCTAAATTTGAGACCCTGTTCTGTTTTGTAATTCAGTTCATGTGTAGTCAAGTTTACATTCCGTGTATTAGTGATATCTTATGATGTTTCTTTTTCTGTGTGACGTAGTTCACGTAGAATCACTGTACCTGCATCCACTCATTATGCCGCTACGGGCCTGATGACACAGATTTCATTGCTGAGTGATATTGCATTGTACGTACGTGCCACAACTTCTTTATCCATTTTTTGCTTTCTGGGATATTTACCTGATACTGTAGACGAGCTTCTTGGGAACACAGCCGTCCCAAATATTGGGGTGGCTGCCTGTTTTTGATTTTAATTTCCGTAAGCTATAGGACCATAAGTGGAAGTGCCATAGGCTGTGTTGCTTTGTTTCTTACGTGTTTCAGGAAACACCATACACTTCTCCAGGGTGGCTGCTGGCAATTTACATCCTGCCAATCAGCATAACAAGGCTCCCTGTTCTCCATATCCTGTCCTACCTTTCTGGATTTTACACTTTTTTCAGATGGCCCTTTTGCCCGGGGGGGCAGTGAGATTTCATTGTAGTGCAGATTTCCTTTACAGGCTTGCTTGGTTGGCCAAAAAGGGCGTATGTGTTTTTTCCTGAATATATTCAGGAAAAAACGCATACGCCCTTTTTGGCCAAGTGCATCATTGTCGACGTTGTGCCTCTTTTCCTATGCTTTCAGGGCAATTCCAGTCTATCCCCTGCAATCGTTTTCCTGAAATTCAGCCCCGCTTTCAAGTCCCCTTCGCAGGCTTACTTCAATATATTTTTGGAGGATAGCTGTCATTTATGACTCTGCAGGTTTGTGAAGTACAGTGCCCCTGAGCTCCTTTCTTCAACTCGCTTTCTTGTGAGCTGGGCACAAAACCGCATGATTGCTTCAGGCCCTAATCTGTTTCCAGCAGGGCACACTGAGCCTTTGTTTAATTCCTCTTCCTGGTGGGCAATGAGCCTTACATTTGCCCGTGCAGACACCTGCAGCTAGTCTCTCATTAGTTCTCCCTATTCCTTTTCATCTTGCACAGAAATTGCAAGCTGTGCGAAACAGGAGGTTAAAGGCACTGACTCTCCAAGCGGGGAGAGTGTTAGTAAAGCATCTGGAATGGTGAACCCGAGGACCAGGATACGACAACTGAGATGCATTTTAAATCGTTTTCCAATCACACGGTGGACGATACTCTTGGTTTCCCATGCATGTTTTAGCTGGAGGAAGAATCCCTTGAACCTGGAAGAGTTGGGACCCATGGAATGGGTCCATGCAGTATGACTTCAAAGGGTCTGCATTTGCTCACCGAAACAAACCAGTGCTATCAGCCTGAAGTGTCCAGCCTTATGTCTCAACCAGCTCTGGGTGTAGATGTGGTAATCCCGGTTGCATCACATGCCCTGAGTGAATTATTTAAGAATTGCTCTCTATTTCACTGTCTTTGTGTTTTATTTTCGAAATTTATTTTGATAATTGGGTTTATCGGATTTTCACTGCTGCATTTCCGCCGCTGTACACACGCTTGATTCTCTTACGGAGACATATATATCCATGGGTTTTAAGATTCTTCCTAGTCAGGTATATTCCTAGGCGTTGAATATGTGGTGTTGAGTCCATTTCGTTGAGCAAGGAGTAGGTCTTGTCTATTACATATTTGGCTTATGGAATGTTATCTGTGCTAATTTCAGTCTCTGGTTTTATGCAGCACCCCAAGGCACCTTTCCCCATAAGCAAGCACTAGTTGGTTTTCTAAATTTGAGACCCTGTTCTGTTTTGTAATTCAGTTCATGTGTAGTCAAGTTTACATTCCGTGTATTAGTGATATCTTATGATGTTTCTTTTTCTGTGTGACGTAGTTCACGTAGAATCACTGTACCTGCATCCACTTACTATGCCGCTACGGGCCTGATGACACAGATTTCATTGCTGAGTGATATTGCATTGCACGTACATGCCACAACTTCTTTATCCATTTTTTGCTTTCTGGGATATTTACCTGATACTGTAGACGAGCTTCTTGTGAACACAGCCGTCCCAAATATTGGGGTGGCTGTCTGTTTTTGATTTTAATTTCCGTAAGCTATAGGACCATAAGTGGAAGTGCCATAGGCTGTGTTGCTTTGTTTCTTACATGTTTCAGGAAACACCATACACTTCTCCAGGGTGGCTGCTGGCAATTTACATCCTGCCAATCAGCATAACAAGGCTCCCTGTTCTCCATATCCTGTCCTACCTTTCTGGATTTTACACTTTTTTCAGATGGCCCTTTTGCCCGGGGGGGCAGTGAGATTTCATTGTAGTGCAGATTTCCTTTACAGGCTTGCTTGGTTGGCCAAAAAGGGCGTATGCGTTTTTTCCTGAATATATTCAGGAAAAAACGCATACGCCCTTTTTGGCCAAGTGCATCATTGTCGACGTTCTGCCTCTTTTCCTATGCTTTCAGGGCAATTCCAGTCTACCCCCTGCAATCGTTTTCCTGAAATTCAGCCCCGCTTTCAAGTCCCCTTCGCAGGCTTACTTCAATATATTTTTGGAGGATAGCTGTCATTTATAACTCTGCAGGTTTGTGAAGTACAGTGCCCCTGAGCTCCTTTCTTCAACACGCTTTCTTGTGAGCTGGGCACAAAACCGCAGGATTGCTTCAGGCCCTAATCTGTTTCCAGCAGGGCACACTGAGCCTTTGTTTAATTCCTCTTCCTGGTGGGCAATGAGCGTTACATTTGCCCGTGCAGACACCTACAGCTAGTCTCTCATTGGTTCTCCCTATTCCTGTTCATCTTGCACAGAAATGGCAAGCTGTGCGAAACAGGAGGTTAAAGGCACTGACTCTCCAAGCGGGGAGAGTGTTAGTAAAGCATCTGGAATGGTGAACCCGAGGACCAGGAAACGAAAACTGAGATGCATTTTAAATCGTTTCCCAATCACACAGTGGACGATACTCTGGGTTTCCCATGCATGTTTTAGCTGGAGGAAGAATCCCTTGAACCTGGAGAGTTGGGACCCATGGAATGGGTACCATGCAGTATGACTTCAAAGGGTCTGCATTTGCTCACAGAAACTCACCAATGCTATCAGCCTGAAGTGTCCAGCCTTATGTCTCAACCAGCTCTGGGTGTAGATGTGGTCAATCCCGGTTGCATCACATGCCCTGAGTGAATTATTTAAGAATTGCTCTCTATTTCACTGTCTTTGTGTTTTGTTTTCGAAATTTATTTTGATAATGGGATTTATCGGATTTTCACTGCTGCGTTTCGGCCGCTGTACACACGCTTGATTCTCTTACGGAGACATATATATCCATGGGTTTTAAGATTCTTCCTAGTCAGGTATATTCCTAGGCGTTGAATATGTGGTGTTGGGTCCATTTCGTTGAGCAAGGAGTAGGTCTTGTCTATTACATATTTGGCTTATGGAAAGTTATCTGTGCTAATTTCAGTCTCTGGTTTTATGCAGCACCCCAAGGCACCTTTCCCCATAAGCAAGCACTAGTTGGTTTTCTAAATTTGAGACCCTGTTCTTTTTTGTAATTCAGTTCATGTGTAGTCAAGTTTACATTCCGTGTATTAGTGATATCTTATGATGTTTCTTTTTCTGTGTGACGTAGTTCACGTAGAATCACCGTACCTGCATCCACTCACTATGCCGCTACGGGCCTGATGACACAGATTTCATTGCTGAGTGATATTGCATTGTACGTACGTGCCACAACTTCTTTATCCATTTTTTGCTTTCTGGGATATTTACCTGATACTGTAGACGAGCTTCTTGTGAACACAGCCGTCCCAAATATTGGGGTGGCTGTCTGTTTTTGATTTTAATTTCCGTAAGCTATAGGACCATAAGTGGAAGTGCCATAGGCTGTGTTGCTTTGTTTCTTACGTGTTTCAGGAAACACCATACACTTCTCCAGGGTGGCTGCTGGCAATTTACATCCTGCCAATCAGCATAACAAGGCTCCCTGTTCTCCATATCCTGTCCTACCTTTCTGGATTTTACACTTTTTTCAGATGGCCCTTTTGCCCCGGGGGGCAGTGAGATTTCATTGTAGTGCAGATTTCCTTTACAGGCTTGCTTGGTTGGCCAAAAAGGGCGTATGCGTTTTTTCCTGAATATATTCAGGAAAAAACGCATACGCCCTTTTTGGCCAAGTGCATCATTGTCGACATTGTGCCTCTTTTCCTATGCTTTCAGGGCAATTCCAGTCTACCCCCTCCAATCGTTTTCCTGAAATTCAGCCCTGCTTTCAAGTCCCCTTCGCAGGCTTACTTCAATATATTTTTGGAGGATAGCTGTCATTTATAACTCTGCAGGTTTGTGAAGTACAGTGCCCCTGAGCTCCTTTCTTCAACTCGCTTTCTTGTGAGCTGGGCGCAAAACCGCAGGAATGCTTCAGGCCCTAATCTGTTTCCAGCAGGGAACACTGAGCCATTGTTTAATTCCTCTTCCTGGTGGGCAATGAGCGTTACATTTGCCCGTGCAGACACCTACAGCTAGTCTCTCATTGGTTCTCCCTATTCCTGTTCGTCTTGCACAGAAATTGCAAGCTGTGCCAAACAGGAGGTTAAAGGCACTGACTCTCCAAGCGGGGAGAGTGTTAGTAAAGCATCTGGAATGGTGAACCCGAGGACCAGGATACGAAAACTGAGATGCATTTTAAATCGTTTCCCAATCACACGGTGGACGATACTCTGGGTTTCCCATGCATGTTTTAGCTGGAGGAAGAATCCCTTGAACCTGGAGAGTTGGGACCCATGGAATGGGTACCATGCAGTATGACTTCAAAGGGTCTGCATTTGCTCACCGAAACTCACCAATGCTATCAGGCTGAAGTGTCCAGCCTTATGTCTCAACCAGCTCTGGGTGTAGATGTGGTCAATCCCGGTTGCATCACATGCCCTGAGTGAATTATTTAAGAATTGCTCTCTATTTCACTGTCTTTGTGTTTTGTTTTCGAAATTTATTTTGATAATGGGATTTATCGGATTTTCACTGCTGCGTTTCGGCCGCTGTACACACGCTTGATTCTCTTACGGAGACATATATATCCATGGGTTTTAAGATTCTTCCTAGTCAGGTATATTCCTAGGCGTTGAATATGTGGTGTTTAGTCCATTTCGTTGAGCAAGGAGTAGGTCTTGTCTATTACATATTTGGCTTATGGAATGTTATCTGTGCTAATTTCAGTCTCTGGTTTTATGCAGCACCCCAACGCACCTTTCCCCATAAGCAAGCACTAGTTGGTTTTCTAAATTTGAGACCCTGTTCTTTTTTGTAATTCAGTTCATGTGTAGTCAAGTTTACATTCCGTGTATTAGTGATATCTTATGATGTTTCTTTTTCTGTGTGACGTAGTTCACGTAGAATCACCGTACCTGCATCCACTCACTATGCCGCTACGGGCCTGATGACACAGATTTCATTGCTGAGTGATATTGCATTGTACGTACGTGCCACAACTTCTTTATCCATTTTTTGCTTTCTGGGATATTTACCTGATACTGTAGACGAGCTTCTTGTGAACACAGCCGTTCCAAATATTGGGGTGGCTGTCTGTTTTTGATTTTAATTTCCGTAAGCTATAGGACCATAAGTGGAAGTGCCATAGGCTGTGTTGCTTTGTTTCTTACGTGTTTCAGGAAACACCATACACTTCTCCAGGGTGGCTGCTGGCAATTTACATCCTGCCAATCAGCATAACAAGGCTCCCTGTTCTCCATATCCTGTCCTACCTTTCTGGATTTTACACTTTTTTCAGATGGCCCTTTTGCCCGGGGGGGGGGCAGTGAGATTTCATTGTAGTGCAGATTTCCTTTACAGGCTTGCTTGGTTGGCCAAAAAGGGCGTATGCGTTTTTTCCTGAATATATTCAGGAAAAAACGCATACGCCCTTTTTGGCCAAGTGCATCATTGTCGACGTTGTGCCTCTTTTCCTATGCTTTCAGGGCAATTCCAGTCTACCCCCTGCAATCGTTTTCCTGAAATTCAGCCCCGCTTTCAAGTCCCCTTCGCAGGCTTACTTCAATATATTTTTGGAGGATAGCTGTCATTTATAACTCTGCAGGTTTGTGAAGTACAGTGCCCCTGAGCTCCTTTCTTCAACTCGCTTTCTTGTGAGCTGGGCACAAAACCGCAGGATTGCTTCAGGCCCTAATCTGTTTCCAGCAGGGCACACTGAGCCTTTGTTTAATTCCTCTTCCTGGTGGGCAATGAGCGTTACATTTGCCCGTGCAGACACCTACAGCTAGTCTCTCATTGGTTCTCCCTATTCCTGTTCATCTTGCACAGAAATGGCAAGCTGTGCCAAACAGGAGGTTAAAGGCACTGACTCTCCAAGCGGGGAGAGTGTTAGTAAAGCATCTGGAATGGTGAAACCGAGGACCAGGATACGAAAACTGAGATGCATTTTAAATCGTTTCCCAATCACACGGTGGACGATACTCTGGGTTTCCCATGCATGTTTTAGCTGGAGGAAGAATGCCTTGAACCTGGAGAGTTGGGACCCATGGAATGGGTACCATGCAGTATGACTTCAAAGGGTCTGCATTTGCTCACCGAAACTCACCAGTGCTATCAGCCTGAAGTGTCCAGCCTTATGTCTCAACCAGCTCTGGGTGTAGATGTGGTCAATCCCGGTTGCATCACATGACCTGAGTGAATTATTTAAGTATTGCTCTCTATTTCACTGTCTTTGTGTTTTGTTTTCGAAATTTATTTTGATAATGGGATTTATCGGATTTTCACTGCTGCATTTCCGCCGCTGTACACACGCTTGATTCTCATACGGAGACATATATATCCATGGGTTTTAAGATTCTTCCTAGTCAGGTATATTCCTAGGCATTGAATATGTGGTGTTGAGTCCATTTCGTTGAGCAAGGAGTAGGTCTTGTCTATTACATATTTGGCTTATGGAATGTTATCTGTGCTAATTTCAGTCTCTGGTTTTATGCAGCACCCCAACGCACCTTTCCCCATAAGCAAGCACTAGTTGGTTTTCTAAATTTGAGACCCTGTTCTGTTTTGTAATTCAGTTCATGTGTAGTGAAGTTTACATTCCGTGTATTAGTGATATCTTATGATGTTTCTTTTTCTGTGTGACGTAGTTCACGTAGAATCACCGTACCTGCATCCACTTACTATGCCGCTACGGGCCTGATGACACAGATTTCATTGCTGAGTAATATTGCATTGCACGTACGTGCCACAACTTCTTTATCCATTTTTTGCTTTCTGGGATATTTACCTGATACTGCAGACGAGCTTCTTGTGAACACAGCCGTCCCAAATATTGGGGTGGCTGTCTGTTTTTGATTTTAATTTCCGTAAGCTATAGGACCATAAGTGGAAATGCCATAGGCTGTGTTGCTTTGTTTCTTATGTGTTTCAGGAAACACCATACACTTCTCCAGGGTGGCTGCTGGCAATTTACATCCTGCCAATCAGCATAACAAGGCTCCCTGTTCTCCATATCCTGTCCTACCTTTCTGGATTTTACACTTTTTTCAGATGGCCCTTTTGCCCGGGAGGGCAGTGAGATTTCTTTGTAGTGCAGATTTCCTTTACAGGCTTGCTTGGTTGGCCAAAAAGGGCGTATGCGTTTTTTCCTGAATATATTCAGGAAAAAACGCATACGCCCTTTTTGGCCAAGTGCATCATTGTCGACGTTGTGCCTCTTTTCCTATGCTTTCAGGGCAATTCCAGTCTACCCCCTGCAATCGTTTTCCTGAAATTCTGCCCCGCTTTCAAGTCCCCTTCGCAGGCTTACTTCAATATATTTTTGGAGGATAGCTGTCATTTATAACTCTGCAGGTTTGTGAAGTACAGTGCCCCTGAGCTCCTTTCTTCAACTCGCTTTCTTGTGAGCTGGGCACAAAACCGCAGGATTGCTTCAGGCCCTAATCTGTTTCCAGCAGGGCACACTGAGCCTTTGTTTAATTCCTCTTCCTGGTGGGCAATGAGCGTTACATTTGCCCGTGCAGACACCTACAGCTAGTCTCTCATTGGTTCTCCCTATTCCTGTTCATCTTGCACAGAAATGGCAAGCTGTGCCAAACAGGAGGTTAAAGGCACTGACTCTCCAAGCGGGGAGAGTGTTAGTAAAGCATCTGGAATGGTGAACCCGAGGACCAGGATACGAAAACTGAGATGCATTTTAAATCGTTTCCCAATCACACGGTGGACGATACTCTGGGTTTCCCATGCATGTTTTAGCTGGAGGAAGAATGCCTTGAACCTGGAGAGTTGGGACCCATGGAATGGGTACCATGCAGTATGACTTCAAAGGGTCTGCATTTGCTCACCGAAACTCACCAGTGCTATCAGCCAGAAGTGTCCAGCCTTATGTCTCAACCAGCTCTGGGTGTAGATGTGGTCAATCCCGGTTGCATCACATGCCCTGAGTGAATTATTTAAGAATTGCTCTCTATTTCACTGTCTTTGTGTTTTGTTTTCGAAATTTATTTTGATAATGGGGTTTATCGGATTTTCACTGCTGCATTTCCGCCGCTGTACACACGCTTGATTCTCTTACGGAGACATATATATCCATGGGTTTTAAGATTCTTCCTAGTCAGGTATATTCCTAGGCGTTGAATATGTGGTGTTGAGTCCATTTCGTTGAGCAAGGAGTAGGTCTTGTCTATTACATATTTGGCTTATGGAATGTTATCTGTGCTAATTTCAGTCTCTGGTTTTATGCAGCACCCCAACGCACCTTTCCCCATAAGCAAGCACTAGTTGGTTTTCTAAATTTGAGACCCTGTTCTGTTTTGTAATTCAGTTCATGTGTAGTGAAGTTTACATTCCGTGTATTAGTGATATCTTATGATGTTTCTTTTTCTGTGTGACGTAGTTCACGTAGAATCACCGTACCTGCATCCACTTACTATGCCGCTACGGGCCTGATGACACAGATTTCATTGCTGAGTGATATTGCATTGCACGTACGTGCCACAACTTCTTTATCCATTTTTTGCTTTCTGGGATATTTACCTGATACTGTAGACGAGCTTCTTGTGAACACAGCCGTCCCAAATATTGGGGTGGCTGTCTGATTTTGATTTTAATTTCCGTAAGCTATAGGACCATAAGTGGAAGTGCCATAGGCTGTGTTGCTTTGTTTCTTACGTGTTTCAGGAAACACCATACACTTCTCCAGGGTGGCTGCTGGCAATTTACATCCTGCCAATCAGCATAACAAGGCTCCCTGTTCTCCATATCCTGTCCTACCTTTCTGGATTTTACACTTTTTTCAGATGGCCCTTTTGCCCGGGGGGGCAGTGAGATTTCATTGTAGTTCAGATTTCCTTTACAGGCTTGCTTGGTTGGCCAAAAAGGGCGTATGCGTTTTTTCCTGAATATATTCAGGAAAAAACGCATACGCCCTTTTTGGCCAAGTGCATCATTGTCGACGTTGTGCCTCTTTTCCTATGCTTTCAGGGCAATTCCAGTCTACCCCCTGCAATCGTTTTCCTGAAATTCAGCCCCGCTTTCAAGTCCCCTTCGCAGGCTTACTTCAATATATTTTTGGAGGATAGCTGTCATTTATAACTCTGCAGGTTTGTGAAGTACAGTGCCCCTGAGCTCCTTTCTTCACCTCGCTTTCTTGTGAGCTGGGCACAAAACCGCAGGATTGCTTCAGGCCCTAATCTGTTTCCAGCAGGGCACACTGAGCCTTTGTTTAATTCCTCTTCCTGGTGGGCAATGAGCGTTACATTTGCCCGTGCAGACACCTACAGCTAGTCTCTCATTGGTTCTCCCTATTCCTGTTCATCTTGCACAGAAATTGCAAGCTGTGCCAAACAGGAGGTTAAAGGCACTGACTCTCCAAGCGGGGAGAGTGTTAGTAAAGCATCTGGAATGGTGAACCCGAGGACCAGGATACGACAACTGAGATGCATTTTAAATCGTTTCCCAATCACACGGTGGACGATACTCTGGGTTTCCCATGCATGTTTTAGCTGGAGGAAGAATGCCTTGAACCTGGAGAGTTGGGACCCATGGAATGGGTACCATGCAGTATGACTTCAAAGGGTCTGCATTTGCTCACCGAAACTCACCAGTGCTATCAGCCAGAAGTGTCCAGCCTTATGTCTCAACCAGCTCTGGGTGTAGATGTGGTCAATCCCGGTTGCATCACATGCCCTGAGTGAATTATTTAAGAATTGCTCTCTATTTCACTGTCTTTGTGTTTTGTTTTCGAAATTTATTTTGATAATGGGGTTTATCGGATTTTCACTGCTGCATTTCCGCCGCTATACACACGCTTGATTCTCTTACGGAGATATATATATCCATGGGTTTTAAGATTCTTCCTAGTCAGGTATATTCCTAGGCGTTGAATATGTGGTGTTGAGTCCATTTCGTTGAGCAAGGAGTAGGTCTTGTCTATTACATATTTGGCTTATGGAATGTTATCTGTGCTAATTTCAGTCTCTGGTTTTATGCAGCACCCCAACGCACCTTTCCCCATAAGCAAGCACTAGTTGGTTTTCTAAATTTGAGACCCTGTTCTGTTTTGTAATTCAGTTCATGTGTAGTGAAGTTTACATTCCGTGTATTAGTGATATCTTATGATGTTTCTTTTTCTGTGTGACGTAGTTCACGTAGAATCACCGTACCTGCATCCACTTACTATGCCGCTACGGGCCTGATGACACAGATTTCATTGCTGAGTGATATTGCATTGCACGTACGTGCCACAACTTCTTTATCCATTTTTTGCTTTCTGGGATATTTACCTGATACTGTAGACGAGCTTCTTGTGAACACAGCCGTCCCAAATATTGGGGTGGCTGTCTGATTTTGATTTTAATTTCCGTAAGCTATAGGACCATAAGTGGAAGTGCCATAGGCTGTGTTGCTTTGTTTCTTACGTGTTTCAGGAAACACCATACACTTCTCCAGGGTGGCTGCTGGCAATTTACATCCTGCCAATCAGCATAACAAGGCTCCCTGTTCTCCATATCCTGTCCTACCTTTCTGGATTTTACACTTTTTTCAGATGGCCCTTTTGCCCGGGGGGGCAGTGAGATTTCATTGTAGTTCAGATTTCCTTTACAGGCTTGCTTGGTTGGCCAAAAAGGGCGTATGCGTTTTTTCCTGAATATATTCAGGAAAAAACGCATACGCCCTTTTTGGCCAAGTGCATCATTGTCGACGTTGTGCCTCTTTTCCTATGCTTTCAGGGCAATTCCAGTCTACCCCCTGCAATCGTTTTCCTGAAATTCAGCCCCGCTTTCAAGTCCCCTTCGCAGGCTTACTTCAATATATTTTTGGAGGATAGCTGTCATTTATAACTCTGCAGGTTTGTGAAGTACAGTGCCCCTGAGCTCCTTTCTTCACCTCGCTTTCTTGTGAGCTGGGCACAAAACCGCAGGATTGCTTCAGGCCCTAATCTGTTTCCAGCAGGGCACACTGAGCCTTTGTTTAATTCCTCTTCCTGGTGGGCAATGAGCGTTACATTTGCCCGTGCAGACACCTACAGCTAGTCTCTCATTGGTTCTCCCTATTCCTGTTCATCTTGCACAGAAATTGCAAGCTGTGCCAAACAGGAGGTTAAAGGCACTGACTCTCCAAGCGGGGAGAGTGTTAGTAAAGCATCTGGAATGGTGAACCCGAGGACCAGGATACGAAAACTGAGATGCATTTTAAACATTTCCCAATCACACGGTGGACGATACTCTGGGTTTCGCATGCATGTTTTAGCTGGAGGAAGAATCCCTTGAACCTGGAGAGTTGGGACCCATGGAATGGGTACCATGCAGTATGACTTCAAAGGGTCTGCATTTGCTCACCGAAACTCACCAATGCTATCAGCCTGAAGTGTCCAGCCTTATGTCTCAACCAGCTCTGGGTGTAGATGTGGTCAATCCCGGTTGCATCACATGCCCTGAGTGAATTATTTAAGAATTGCTCTCTATTTCACTGTCTTTGTGTTTTGTTTTCGAAATTTATTTTGATAATGGGATTTATCGGATTTTCACTGCTGCGTTTCGGCCGATGTACACACGCTTGATTCTCTTACGGAGACATATATATCCATGGGTTTTAAGATTCTTCCTAGTCAGGTATATTCCCAGGCGTTGAATATGTGGTGTTTGGTCCATTTCGTTGAGCAAGGAGTAGGTCTTGTCTATTACATATTTGGCTTATGGAATGTTATCTGTGCTAATTTCAGTCTCTGGTTTTATGCAGCACCCCAAGGCACCTTTCCCCATAAGCAAGCACTAGTTGGTTTTCTAAATTTGAGACCCTGTTCTGTTTTGTAATTCAGTTCATGTGTAGTCAAGTTTACATTCCGTGTATTAGTGATATCTTATGATGTTTCTTTTTCTGTGTGACGTAGTTCACGTAGAATCACTGTACCTGCATCCACTCATTATGCCGCTACGGGCCTGATGACACAGATTTCATTGCTGAGTGATATTGCATTGTACGTACGTGCCACAACTTCTTTATCCATTTTTTGCTTTCTGGGATATTTACCTGATACTGTAGACGAGCTTCTTGGGAACACAGCCGTCCCAAATATTGGGGTGGCTGTCTGTTTTTGATTTTAATTTCCGTAAGCTATAGGACCATAAGTGGAAGTGCCATAGGCTGTGTTGCTTTGTTTCTTACGTGTTTCAGGAAACACCATACACTTCTCCAGGGTGGCTGCTGGCAATTTACATCCTGCCAATCAGCATAACAAGGCTCCCTGTTCTCCATATCCTGTCCTACCTTTCTGGATTTTACACTTTTTTCAGATGGCCCTTTTGCCCGGGGGGGCAGTGAGATTTCATTGTAGTGCAGATTTCCTTTACAGGCTTGCTTGGTTGGCCAAAAAGGGCGTATGTGTTTTTTCCTGAATATATTCAGGAAAAAACGCATACGCCCTTTTTGGCCAAGTGCATCATTGTCGACGTTGTGCCTCTTTTCCTATGCTTTCAGGGCAATTCCAGTCTATCCCCTGCAATCGTTTTCCTGAAATTCAGCCCCGCTTTCAAGTCCCCTTCGCAGGCTTACTTCAATATATTTTTGGAGGATAGCTGTCATTTATGACTCTGCAGGTTTGTGAAGTACAGTGCCCCTGAGCTCCTTTCTTCAACTCGCTTTCTTGTGAGCTGGGCACAAAACCGCATGATTGCTTCAGGCCCTAATCTGTTTCCAGCAGGGCACACTGAGCCTTTGTTTAATTCCTCTTCCTGGTGGGCAATGAGCCTTACATTTGCCCGTGCAGACACCTGCAGCTAGTCTCTCATTAGTTCTCCCTATTCCTGTTCATCTTGCACAGAAATTGCAAGCTGTGCGAAACAGGAGGTTAAAGGCACTGACTCTCCAAGCGGGGAGAGTGTTAGTAAAGCATCTGGAATGGTGAACCCGAGGACCAGGATACGACAACTGAGATGCATTTTAAATCGTTTCCCAATCACACGGTGGACGATACTCTTGGTTTCCCATGCATGTTTTAGCTGGAGGAAGAATCCCTTGAACCTGGAAGAGTTGGGACCCATGGAATGGGTCCATGCAGTATGACTTCAAAGGGTCTGCATTTGCTCACCGAAACAAACCAGTGCTATCAGCCTGAAGTGTCCAGCCTTATGTCTCAACCAGCTCTGGGTGTAGATGTGGTAATCCCGGTTGCATCACATGCCCTGAGTGAATTATTTAAGAATTGCTCTCTATTTCACTGTCTTTGTGTTTTATTTTCGAAATTTATTTTGATAATTGGGTTTATCGGATTTTCACTGCTGCATTTCCGCCGCTGTACACACGCTTGATTCTCTTACGGAGACATATATATCCATGGGTTTTAAGATTCTTCCTAGTCAGGTATATTCCTAGGCGTTGAATATGTGGTGTTGAGTCCATTTCGTTGAGCAAGGAGTAGGTCTTGTCTATTACATATTTGGCTTATGGAATGTTATCTGTGCTAATTTCCGTCTCTGGTTTTATGCAGCACCCCAAGGCACCTTTCCCCATAAGCAAGCACTAGTTGGTTTTCTAAATTTGAGACCCTGTTCTTTTTTGTAATTCAGTTCATGTGTAGTCAAGTTTACATTCCGTGTATTAGTGATATCTTATGATGTTTCTTTTTCTGTGTGACGTAGTTCACGTAGAATCACCATACCTGCATCCACTCACTATGCCGCTACGGGCCTGATGACACAGATTTCATTGCTGAGTGATATTGCATTGTACGTACGTGCCACAACTTCTTTATCCATTTTTTGCTTTCTGGGATATTTACCTGATACTGTAGACGAGCTTCTTGTGAACACAGCCGTCCCAAATATTGGGGTGGCTGTCTGTTTTTGATTTTAATTTCCGTAAGCTATAGGACCATAAGTGGAAGTGCCATAGGCTGTGTTGCTTTGTTTCTTACGTGTTTCAGGAAACACCATACACTTCTCCAGGGTGGCTGCTGGCAATTTACATCCTGCCAATCAGCATAACAAGGCTCCCTGTTCTCCATATCCTGTCCTACCTTTCTGGATTTTACACTTTTTTCAGATGGCCCTTTTGCCCCGGGGGGCAGTGAGATTTCATTGTAGTGCAGATTTCCTTTACAGGCTTGCTTGGTTGGCCAAAAAGGGCGTATGCGTTTTTTCCTGAATATATTCAGGAAAAAACGCATACGCCCTTTTTGGCCAAGTGCATCATTGTCGACGTTGTGCCTCTTTTCCTATGCTTTCAGGGCAATTCCAGTCTACCCCCTCCAATCGTTTTCCTGAAATTCAGCCCTGCTTTCAAGTCCCCTTCGCAGGCTTACTTCAATATATTTTTGGAGGATAGCTGTCATTTATAACTCTGCAGGTTTGTGAAGTACAGTGCCCCTGAGCTCCTTTCTTCAACTCGCTTTCTTGTGAGCTGGGCGCAAACCCGCAGGAATGCTTCAGGCCCTAATCTGTTTCCAGCAGGGAACACTGAGCCATTGTTTAATTCCTCTTCCTGGTGGGCAATGAGCGTTACATTTGCCCGTGCAGACACCTACAGCTAGTCTCTCATTGGTTCTCCCTATTCCTGTTCGTCTTGCACAGAAATTGCAAGCTGTGCCAAACAGGAGGTTAAAGGCACTGACTCTCCAAGCGGGGAGAGTGTTAGTAAAGCATCTGGAATGGTGAACCCGAGGACCAGGATACGAAAACTGAGATGCATTTTAAATCGTTTCCCAATCACACGGTGGACGATACTCTGGGTTTCCCATGCATGTTTTAGCTGGAGGAAGAATCCCTTGAACCTGGAGAGTTGGGACCCATGGAATGGGTACCATGCAGTATGACTTCAAAGGGTCTGCATTTGCTCACCGAAACTCACCAATGCTATCAGGCTGAAGTGTCCAGCCTTATGTCTCAACCAGCTCTGGGTGTAGATGTGGTCAATCCCGGTTGCATCACATGCCCTGAGTGAATTATTTAAGAATTGCTCTCTATTTCACTGTCTTTGTGTTTTGTTTTCGAAATTTATTTTGATAATGGGATTTATCGGATTTTCACTGCTGCGTTTCGGCCGCTGTACACACGCTTGATTCTCTTACGGAGACATATATATGCATGGGTTTTAAGATTCTTCCTAGTCAGGTATATTCCTAGGCGTTGAATATGTGGTGTTGAGTCCATTTCGTTGAGCAAGGAGTAGGTCTTGTCTATTACATATTTGGCTTATGGAATGTTATCTGTGCTAATTTCAGTCTCTGGTTTTATGCAGCACCCCAACGCACCTTTCCCCATAAGCAAGCACTAGTTGGTTTTCTAAATTTGAGACCCTGTTCTGTTTTGTAATTCAGTTCATGTGTAGTCAAGTTTACATTCCGTGTATTAGTGATATCTTATGATGTTTCTTTTTCTGTGTGACGTAGTTCACGTAGAATCACCGTACCTGCATCCACTTACTATGCCGCTACGGGCCTGATGACACAGATTTCATTGCTGAGTGATATTGCATTGCACGTACGTGCCACAACTTCTTTATCCATTTTTTGCTTTCTGGGATATTTACCTGATACTGTAGACGAGCTTCTTGTGAACACAGCCGTCCCAAATATTGGGGTGGCTGTCTGTTTTTGATTTTAATTTCCGTAAGCTATAGGACCATAAGTGGAAGTGCCATAGGCTGTGTTGCTTTGTTTCTTAAGTGTTTCAGGAAACACCATACACTTCTCCAGGGTGGCTGCTGGCAATTTACATCCCGCCAATCAGCATAACAAGGCTCCCTGTTCTCCATATCCTGTCCTACCTTTCTGGATTTTACACTTTTTTCAGATGGCCCTCTTGCCTGAGGGGCAGTGAGACTTCATTGTAGTGCAGATTTCCTTTACAGGCTTGCTTGGTTGGCCAAAAAGGGCGTATGCGTTTTTTCCTGAATATATTCAGGAAAAAACGCATACGCCCTTTTTGGCCAAGTGCATCATTGTCGACGTTCTGCCTCTTTTCCTATGCTTTCAGGGCAATTCCAGTCTACCCCCTGCAATCGTTTTCCTGAAATTCTGCCCCGCTTTCAAGTCCCCTTCGCAGGCTTACTTCAATATACTTTTGGAAGATAGCTGTCATTTATAACTCTGTAGGTTTGTGAATTACAGTGCCCCTGAGCTCCTTTCTTCACCTCGCTTTCTTGTGAGCTGGGCACAAAACCGCAGGATTGCTTCAGGCCCTAATCTGTTTCCAGCAGGGCACACTGAGCCTTTGTTTAATTCCCCTTCCTGGTGGGCAAGGAGCGTTACATTTGCCCGTGCAGACACCTACAGCTAGTCTCTCATTGGTTCTCCCTATTCCTGTTCATCTTGCACAGAAATGGCAAGCTGTGCCAAACAGGAGGTTAAAGGCACTGACTCTCCAAGCGGGGAGAGTGTTAGTAAAGCATCTGGAATGGTGAACCCGAGGACCAGGATACGAAAACTGAGATGCATTTTAAATCGTTTCCCAATCACACGGTGGACGATATTCTGGGTTTCCCATGCATGTTTTAGCTGGAGGAAGAATGCCTTGAACCTGGAGAGTTGGGACCCATGGAATGGGTACCATGCAGTATGACTTCAAAGGGTCTGCATTTGCTCACCGAAACTCACCAATGCTATCAGCCTGAAGTGTCCAGCCTTATGTCTCAACCAGCTCTGGGTGTAGATGTGGTCAATCCCGGTTGCATCACATGCCCTGAGTGAATTAGTTAAGAATTGCTCTCTATTTCACTGTCTTTGTGTTTTGTTTTCGAAATTTATTTTGATAATGGGATTTATCGGATTTTCACTGCTGCGTTTCGGCCGCTGTACACACGCTTGATTCTCTTACGGAGACATATATATCCATGGGTTTTAAGATTCTTCCTAGTCAGGTATATTCCTAGGCGTTGAATATGTGGTGTTGAGTCCATTTCGTTGAGCAAGGAGTAGGTCTTGTCTATTACATATTTGGCTTATGGAATGTTATCTGTGCTAATTTCAGTCTCTGGTTTTATGCAGCACCCCAACGCACCTTTCCCCATAAGCAAGCACTAGTTGGTTTTCTAAATTTGAGACCCTGTTCTGTTTTGTAATTCAGTTCATGTGTAGTGAAGTTTACATTCCGTGTATTAGTGATATCTTATGATGTTTCTTTTTCTGTGTGACGTAGTTCACGTAGAATCACCGTACCTGCATCCACTGACTATGCCGCTACGGGCCTGATGACACAGATTTCATTGCTGAGTGATATTGCATTGCACGTACGTGCCACAACTTCTTTATCCATTTTTTGCTTTCTGGGATATTTACCTGATACTGTAGACGAGCTTCTTGTGAACACAGCCGTCCCAAATATTGGGGTGGCTGTCTGTTTTTGATTTTAATTTCCGTAAGCTATAGGACCATAAGTGGAAGTGCCATAGGCTGTGTTGCTTTGTTTCTTACGTGTTTCAGGAAACACCATACACTTCTCCAGGGTGGCTGCTGGCAATTTACATCCTGCCAATCAGCATAACAAGGCTCCCTGTTCTCCATATCCTGTCCTACCTTTCTGGATTTTACACTTTTTTCAGATGGCCCTTTTGCCCGGGGGGGCAGTGAGATTTCACTGTAGTGCAGATTTCCTTTACAGGCTTGCTTGGTTGGCCAAAAAGGGCGTATGCGTTTTTTCCTGAATATATTCAGGAAAAAACGCATACGCCCTTTTTGGCCAAGTGCATCATTGTCGACGTTCTGCCTCTTTTCCTATGCTTTCAGGGCAATTCCAGTCTACCCCCTGCAATCGTTTTCCTGAAATTCAGCCCCGCTTTCAAGTCCCCTTCGCAGGCTTACTTCAATATATTTTTGGAGGATAGCTGTCATTTATAACTCTGCAGGTTTGTGAAGTACAGTGCCCCTGAGCTCCTTTCTTCAACTCGCTTTCTTGTGAGCTGGGCACAAAACCGCAGGATTGCTTCAGGCCCTAATCTGTTTCCAGCAGGGCACACTGAGCCTTTGTTTAATTCCTCTTCCTGGTGGGCAATGAGCGTTATATTTGCCCGTGCAGACACCTACAGCTAGTCTCTCATTGGTTCTCCCTATTCCTGTTCATCTTGCACAGAAATGGCAAGCTGTGCGAAACAGGAGGTTAAAGGCACTGACTCTCCAAGCGGGGAGAGTGTTAGTAAAGCATCTGGAATGGTGAACCCGAGGACCAGGAAACGAAAACTGAGATGCATTTTAAATCGTTTCCCAATCACACAGTGGACGATACTCTGGGATTCCCATGCATGTTTTAGCTGGAGGAAGAATCCCTTGAACCTGGAGAGTTGGGACCCATGGAATGGGTACCATGCAGTATGACTTCAAAGGGTCTGCATTTGCTCACCGAAACTCACCAGTGCTATCAGCCTGAAGTGTCCAGCCTTATGTGTCAACCAGCTCTGGGTGTAGATGTGGTCAATCCCGGTTGCATCACATGCCCTGAGTGAATTATTTAAGAATTGCTCTCTATTTCACTGTCTTTGTGTTTTGTTTTCGAAATTTATTTTGATAATGGGATTTATCGGATTTTCACTGCTGCGTTTCGGCCGCTGTACACACGCTTGATTCTCTTACGGAGACATATATATCCATGGGTTTTAAGATTCTTCCTAGTCAGGTATATTCCTAGGCGTTGAATATGTGGTGTTGGGTCCATTTCGTTGAGCAAGGAGTAGGTCTTGTCTATTACATATTTGGCTTATGGAAAGTTATCTGTGCTAATTTCAGTCTCTGGTTTTATGCAGCACCCCAAGGCACCTTTCCCCATAAGCAAGCACTAGTTGGTTTTCTAAATTTGAGACCCTGTTCTTTTTTGTAATTCAGTTCATGTGTAGTCAAGTTTACATTCCGTGTATTAGTGATATCTTATGATGTTTCTTTTTCTGTGTGACGTAGTTCACGTAGAATCACCGTACCTGCATCCTCTCACTATGCCGCTACGGGCCTGATGACACAGATTTCATTGCTGAGTGATATTGCATTGTACGTACGTGCCACAACTTCTTTATCCATTTTTTGCTTTCTGGGATATTTACCTGATACTGTAGA
Organism: Phocoena phocoena; assembly: GCF_963924675.1. Classification (NCBI taxonomy): domain Eukaryota; kingdom Metazoa; phylum Chordata; class Mammalia; order Artiodactyla; family Phocoenidae; genus Phocoena; species Phocoena phocoena. The sequence continues at coordinate 1,038,395 of NW_027077425.1, forward strand.
CGAGCTTCTTGTGAACACAGCCGTCCCAAATATTGGGGTGGCTGTCTGTTTTTGATTTTAATTTCCGTAAGCTATAGGACCATAAGTGGAAGTGCCATAGGCTGTGTTGCTTTGTTTCTTACGTGTTTCAGGAAACACCATACACTTCTCCAGGGTGGCTGCTGGCAATTTACATCCTGCCAATCAGCATAACAAGGCTCCCTGTTCTCCATATCCTGTCCTACCTTTCTGGATTTTACACTTTTTTCAGATGGCCCTTTTGCCCCGGGGGGCAGTGAGATTTCACTGTAGTGCAGATTTCCTTTACAGGCTTGCTTGGTTGGCCAAAAAGGGCGTATGCGTTTTTTCCTGAATATATTCAGGAAAAAACGCATACGCCCTTTTTGGCCAAGTGCATCATTGTCGACGTTGTGCCTCTTTTCCTATGCTTTCAGGGCAATTCCAGTCTACCCCCTGCAATCGTTTTCCTGAAATTCAGCCCCGCTTTCAAGTCCCCTTCGCAGGCTTACTTCAATATATTTTTGGAGGATAGCTGTCATTTATAACTCTGCAGGTTTGTGAAGTACAGTGCCCCTGAGCTCCTTTCTTCAACTCGCTTTCTTGTGAGCTGGGCACAAAACCGCAGGAATGCTTCAGGCCCTAATCTGTTTCCAGCAGGGCACACTGAGCCATTGTTTAATTACTCTTCCTGGTGGGCAATGAGCGTTACATTTGCCCGTGCAGACACCTACAGCTAGTTTCTCATTGGTTCTCCCTATTCCTGTTCGTCTTGCACAGAAATTGCAAGCTGTGCCAAACAGGAGGTTAAAGGCACTGACTCTCCAAGCGGGGAGAGTGTTAGTAAAGCATCTGGAATGGTGAACCCGAGGACCAGGATACGACAACTGAGATGCATTTTAAATCGTTTCCCAATCACACGGTGGACGATACTCTGGGTTTCCCATGCATGTTTTAGCGGGAGGAAGAATCCCTTGAACCTGGAGAGTTGGGACCGATGGAATGGGTACCATGCAGTATGACTTCAAAGGGTCTGCATTTGCTCACCGAAACTCACCAATGCTATCAGCCTGAAGTGTCCAGCCTTATGTGTCAACCAGCTCTGGGTGTAGATGTGGTCAATCCCGGTTGCATCACATGCCCTGAGTGAATTATTTAAGAATTGCTCTCTATTTCACTGTCTTTGTGTTTTGTTTTCGAAATTTATTTTGATAATGGGATTTATCGGATTTTCACTGCTGCGTTTCGGCCGCTGTACACACGCTTGATTCTCTTACGGAGACATATATATCCATGGGTTTTAAGATTCTTCCTAGTCAGGTATATTCCTAGGCGTTGAATATGTGGTGTTGAGTCCATTTCGTTGAGCAAGGAGTAGGTCTTGTCTATTACATATTTGTCTTATGGAATGTTATCTGTGCTAATTTCAGTCTCTGGTTTTATGCAGCACCCCAAGGCACCTTTCCCCATAAGCAAGCACTAGTTGGTTTTCTAAATTTGAGACCCTGTTCTGTTTTGTAATTCAGTTCATGTGTAGTCAAGTTTACATTCCGTGTATTAGTGATATCTTATGATGTTTCTTTTTCTGTGTGACGTAGTTCACGTAGAATCACCGTACCTGCATCCACTTACTATGCCGCTACGGGCCTGATGACACAGATTTCATTGCTGAGTGATATTGCATTGCACGTACGTGCCACAACTTCTTTATCCATTTTTTGCTCTCTGTGATATTTACCTGATACTGTAGACGAGCTTCTTGTGAACACAGCCGTCCCAAATATTGGGGTGGCTGTCTGTTTTTGATTTTAATTTCCGTAAGCTATAGGACCATAAGTGGAAGTGCCATAGGCTGTGTTGCTTTTTTTCTTAAGTGTTTCAGGAAACACCATACACTTCTCCAGGGTGGCTGCTGGCAATTTACATCCCGCCAATCAGCATAACAAGGCTCCCTGTTCTCCATATCCTGTCCTACCTTTCTGGATTTTACACTTTTTTCAGATGGCCCTCTTGCCCGAGGGGCAGTGAGACTTCATTGTAGTGCAGATTTCCTTTACAGGCTTGCTTGGTTGGCCAAAAAGGGCGTATGCGTTTTTTCCTGAATATATTCAGGAAAAAACGCATACGCCCTTTTTGGCCAAGTGCATCATTGTCGACGTTCTGCCTCTTTTCCTATGCTTTCAGGGCAATTCCAGTCTACCCCCTGCAATCGTTTTCCTGAAATTCTGCCCCGCTTTCAAGTCCCCTTCGCAGGCTTACTTCAATATACTTTTGGAAGATAGCTGTCATTTATAACTCTGTAGGTTTGTGAATTACAGTGCCCCTGAGCTCCTTTCTTCACCTCGCTTTCTTGTGAGCTGGGCACAAAACCGCAGGATTGCTTCAGGCCCTAATCTGTTTCCAGCAGGGCACACTGAGCCTTTGTTTAATTCCCCTTCCTGGTGGGCAAGGAGCGTTACATTTGCCCGTGCAGACACCTACAGCTAGTCTCTCATTGGTTCTCCCTATTCCTGTTCATCTTGCACAGAAATGGCAAGCTGTGCCAAACAGGAGGTTAAAGGCACTGACTCTCCAAGCGGGGAGAGTGTTAGTAAAGCATCTGGAATGGTGAACCCGAGGACCAGGATACGAAAACTGAGATGCATTTTAAATCGTTTCCCAATCACACGGTGGACGATATTCTGGGTTTCCCATGCATGTTTTAGCTGGAGGAAGAATGCCTTGAACCTGGAGAGTTGGGACCCATGGAATGGGTACCATGCAGTATGACTTCAAAGGGTCTGCATTTGCTCACCGAAACTCACCAATGCTATCAGCCTGAAGTGTCCAGCCTTATGTCTCAACCAGCTCTGGGTGTAGATGTGGTCAATCCCGGTTGCATCACATGCCCTGAGTGAATTAGTTAAGAATTGCTCTCTATTTCACTGTCTTTGTGTTTTGTTTTCGAAATTTATTTTGATAATGGGATTTATCGGATTTTCACTGCTGCGTTTCGGCCGCTGTACACACGCTTGATTCTCTTACGGAGACATATATATCCATGGGTTTTAAGATTCTTCCTAGTCAGGTATATTCCTAGGCGTTGAATATGTGGTGTTGAGTCCATTTCGTTGAGCAAGGAGTAGGTCTTGTCTATTACATATTTGGCTTATGGAATGTTATCTGTGCTAATTTCAGTCTCTGGTTTTATGCAGCACCCCAACGCACCTTTCCCCATAAGCAAGCACTAGTTGGTTTTCTAAATTTGAGACCCTGTTCTGTTTTGTAATTCAGTTCATGTGTAGTGAAGTTTACATTCCGTGTATTAGTGATATCTTATGATGTTTCTTTTTCTGTGTGACGTAGTTCACGTAGAATCACCGTACCTGCATCCACTGACTATGCCGCTACGGGCCTGATGACACAGATTTCATTGCTGAGTGATATTGCATTGCACGTACGTGCCACAACTTCTTTATCCATTTTTTGCTTTCTGGGATATTTACCTGATACTGTAGACGAGCTTCTTGTGAACACAGCCGTCCCAAATATTGGGGTGGCTGTCTGTTTTTGATTTTAATTTCCGTAAGCTATAGGACCATAAGTGGAAGTGCCATAGGCTGTGTTGCTTTGTTTCTTACGTGTTTCAGGAAACACCATACACTTCTCCAGGGTGGCTGCTGGCAATTTACATCCTGCCAATCAGCATAACAAGGCTCCCTGTTCTCCATATCCTGTCCTACCTTTCTGGATTTTACACTTTTTTCAGATGGCCCTTTTGCCCGGGGGGGCAGTGAGATTTCACTGTAGTGCAGATTTCCTTTACAGGCTTGCTTGGTTGGCCAAAAAGGGCGTATGCGTTTTTTCCTGAATATATTCAGGAAAAAATGCATACGCCCTTTTTGACCAAGTGCATCATTGTCGACGTTGTGCCTCTTTTCCTATGCTTTCAGGGCAATTCCAGTCTACCCCCTGCAATCGTTTTCCTGAAATTCAGCCCCGCATTCAAGTCCCCTTCGCAGGCTTACTTCAATATATTTTTGGAGGATAGCTGTCATTTATAACTCTGCAGGTTTGTGAAGTACAGTGCCCCTGAGCTCCTTTCTTCAACTCGCTTTCTTGTGAGCTGGGCACAAAACCGCAGGGTTGCTTCAGGCCCTAATCTGTTTCCAGCAGGGCACACTGAGCCTTTGTTTAATTCCTCTTCCTGGTGGGCAATGAGCGTTACATTTGCCCGTGCAGACACCTACAGCTAGTCTCTCATTGGTTCTCCCTATTCCTGTTCATCTTGCACAGAAATGGCAAGCTGTGCGAAACAGGAGGTTAAAGGCACTGACTCTCCAAGCGGGGAGAGTGTTAGTAAAGCATCTGGAATGGTGAACCCGAGGACCAGGAAACGAAAACTGAGATGCATTTTAAATCGTTTCCCAATCACACAGTGGACGATACTCTGGGATTCCCATGCATGTTTTAGCTGGAGGAAGAATCCCTTGAACCTGGAGAGTTGGGACCCATGGAATGGGTACCATGCAGTATGACTTCAAAGGGTCTGCATTTGCTCACCGAAACTCACCAGTGCTATCAGCCTGAAGTGTCCAGCCTTATGTGTCAACCAGCTCTGGGTGTAGATGTGGTCAATCCCGGTTGCATCACATGCCCTGAGTGAATTATTTAAGAATTGCTCTCTATTTCACTGTCTTTGTGTTTTGTTTTCGAAATTTATTTTGATAATGGGATTTATCGGATTTTCACTGCTGCGTTTCGGCCGCTGTATACACGCTTGATTCTCTTACGGAGACATATATATCCATGGGTTTTAAGATTCTTCCTAGTCAGGTATATTCCTAGGCGTTGAATATGTGGTGTTGGGTCCATTTCGTTGAGCAAGGAGTAGGTCTTGTCTATTACATATTTGGCTTATGGAAAGTTATCTGTGCTAATTTCAGTCTCTGGTTTTATGCAGCACCCCAAGGCACCTTTCCCCATAAGCAAGCACTAGTTGGTTTTCTAAATTTGAGACCCTGTTCTTTTTTGTAATTCAGTTCATGTGTAGTCAAGTTTACATTCCGTGTATTAGTGATATCTTATGATGTTTCTTTTTCTGTGTGACGTAGTTCACGTAGAATCACCGTACCTGCATCCTCTCACTATGCCGCTATGGGCCTGATGACACAGATTTCATTGCTGAGTGATATTGCATTGTACGTACGTGCCACAACTTCTTTATCCATTTTTTGCTTTCTGGGATATTTACCTGATACTGTAGACGAGCTTCTTGTGAACACAGCCGTCCCAAATATTGGGGTGGCTGTCTGTTTTTGATTTTAATTTCCGTAAGCTATAGGACCATAAGTGGAAGTGCCATAGGCTGTGTTGCTTTGTTTCTTACGTGTTTCAGGAAACACCATACACTTCTCCAGGGTGGCTGCTGGCAATTTACATCCTGCCAATCAGCATAACAAGGCTCCCTGTTCTCCATATCCTGTCCTACCTTTCTGGATTTTACACTTTTTTCAGATGGCCCTTTTGCCCCAGGGGGCAGTGAGATTTCACTGTAGTGCAGATTTCCTTTACAGGCTTGCTTGGTTGGCCAAAAAGGGCGTATGCGTTTTTTCCTGAATATATTCAGGAAAAAACGCATACGCCCTTTTTGGCCAAGTGCATCATTGTCGACGTTGTGCCTCTTTTCCTATGCTTTCAGGGCAATTCCAGTCTACCCCCTGCAATCGTTTTCCTGAAATTCAGCCCCGCTTTCAAGTCCCCTTCGCAGGCTTACTTCAATATATTTTTGGAGGATAGCTGTCATTTATAACTCTGCAGGTTTGTGAAGTACAGTGCCCCTGAGCTCCTTTCTTCAACTCGCTTTCTTGTGAGCTGGGCACAAAACCGCAGGAATGCTTCAGGCCCTAATCTGTTTCCAGCAGGGCACACTGAGCCATTGTTTAATTACTCTTCCTGGTGGGCAATGAGCGTTACATTTGCCCGTGCAGACACCTACAGCTAGTTTCTCATTGGTTCTCCCTATTCCTGTTCGTCTTGCACAGAAATTGCAAGCTGTGCCAAACAGGAGGTTAAAGGCACTGACTCTCCAAGCGGGGAGAGTGTTAGTAAAGCATCTGGAATGGTGAACCCGAGGACCAGGATACGACAACTGAGATGCATTTTAAATCGTTTCCCAATCACACGGTGGACGATACTCTGGGTTTCCCATGCATGTTTTAGCTGGAGGAAGAATCCCTTGAACCTGGAGAGTTGGGACCCATGGAATGGGTACCATGCAGTATGACTTCAAAGGGTCTGCATTTGCTCACCGAAACTCACCAATGCTATCAGCCTGAAGTGTCCAGCCTTATGTGTCAACCAGCTCTGGGTGTAGATGTGGTCAATCCCGGTTGCATCACATGCCCTGAGTGAATTATTTAAGAATTGCTCTCTATTTCACTGTCTTTGTGTTTTGTTTTCGAAATTTATTTTGATAATGGGATTTATCGGATTTTCACTGCTGCGTTTCGGCCGCTGTACACACGCTTGATTCTCTTACGGAGACATATATATCCATGGGTTTTAAGATTCTTCCTAGTCAGGTATATTCCTAGGCGTTGAATATGTGGTGTTGAGTCCATTTCGTTGAGCAAGGAGTAGGTCTTGTCTATTACATATTTGTCTTATGGAATGTTATCTGTGCTAATTTCAGTCTCTGGTTTTATGCAGCACCCCAAGGCACCTTTCCCCATAAGCAAGCACTAGTTGGTTTTCTAAATTTGAGACCCTGTTCTGTTTTGTAATACAGTTCATGTGTAGTCAAGTTTACATTCCGTGTATTAGTGATATCTTATGATGTTTCTTTTTCTGTTTGACGTAGTTCACGTAGAATCACCGTACCTGCATCCACTCACTATGCCGCTACGGGCCTGATGACACAGATTTCATTGCTGAGTGATATTGCATTGTACGTACGTGCCACAACTTCTTTATCCATTTTTTGCTTTCTGGGATATTTACCTGATACTGTAGACGAGCTTCTTGTGAACACAGCCGTCCCAAATATTGGGGTGGCTGTCTGTTTTTGATTTTAATTTCCGTAAGCTATAGGACCATAAGTGGAAGTGCCATAGGCTGTGTTGCTTTGTTTCTTACGTGTTTCAGGAAACACCATACACTTCTCCAGGGTGGCTGCTGGCAATTTACATCCTGCCAATCAGCATAACAAGGCTCCCTGTTCTCCATATCCTGTCCTACCTTTCTGGATTTTACACTTTTTTCAGATGGCCCTTTTGCCCGGGGGGCAGTGAGACTTCATTGTAGTGCAGATTTCCTTTACAGGCTTGCTTGGTTGGCCAAAAAGGGCGTATGCGTTTTTTCCTGAATATATTCAGGAAAAAACGCATACGCCCTTTTTGGCCAAGTGCATCATTGTCAACGTTCTGCCTCTTTTCCTATGCTTTCAGGGCAATTCCAGTCTACCCCCTGCAATCGTTTTCCTGAAATTCTGCCCCGCTTTCAAGTCCCCTTCGCAGGCTTACTTCAATATATTTTTGGAGGATAGCTGTCATTTATGACTCTGCAGGTTTGTGAATTACAGTGCCCCTGAGCTCCTTTCTTCAACTCGCTTTCTTGTGAGCTGGGCACAAAACCGCAGGATTGCTTCAGGCCCTAATCTGTTTCCGGCAGGGCACACTGAGCCTTTGGTTAATTCCTCTTCCTGGTCGGCAATGAGCGTTACATTTGCCCGTGCAGACACCTACAGCTAGTCTCTCATTGGTTCTCCCTATTCCTGTTCATCTTGCGCAGAAATTGCAAGCTGTGCCAAACAGGAGGTTAAAGGCACTGACTCTCCAAGCAGGGAGAGTGTTAGTAAAGCATCTGGAATGGTGAACCCGAGGACCAGGATACGCAAACTGAGATGCATTTTAAATCGTTTCCCAATCACACAGTGGACCATACTGTGGGTTTCCCATGCATGTTTTAGCTGGAGGAAGAATCCCTTGAACCAGAAGAGTTGGGACCCATGGAATAGGTACCATGCAGTATGACTTCAAAGGGTCTGCATTTGCTCACCGAAACTCACCAATGCTATCAGCCTGAAGTGTCCAGCCTTATGTCTCAACCAGCTCTGGGTGTAGATGTGGTCAATCCCGGTTGCATCACATGCCCTGAGTGAATTATTTAAGAATTGCTCTCTATTTCACTGTCTTTGTGTTTTGTTTTCGAAATTTATTTTGATAATGGGATTTATCGGATTTTCACTGCTGCGTTTCGGCCGCTGTACACACGCTTGGTTGTCTTACGGAGACATATATATCCATGGGTTTTAAGATTCTTCCTAGTCAGGTATATTCCTAGGCGTTGAATATGTGGTGTTGAGTCCATTTCGTTGAGCAAGGAGTAGGTCTTGTCTATTACATATTTGGCTTATGGAATGTTATCTGTGCTAATTTCAGTCTCTGGTTTTATGCAGCACCCCATGGCACCTTTCCCCATAAGCAAGCACTAGTTGGTTTTCTAAATTTGAGACCCTGTTCTGTTTTGTAATTCAGTTCATGTGTAGTCAAGTTTACATTCCGTGTATTAGTGATATCTTATGATGTTTCTTTTTCTGTGTGACGTAGTTCACGTAGAATCACCATACCTGCATCCATTCACTATGCCGCTACGGGCCTGATGACACAGATTTCATTGCTGAGTGATACTGCATTGCACGTACGTGCCACAACTTCTTTATCCATTTTTTGCTTTCTGGGATATTTACCTGGTAATGTAGACGAGCTTCTTGGGAACACAGCCGTCCCAAACTTTGGGGTGGCTCTCTGTTTTTGATTTTAATTTCCCTAAGGTATAGGACCATAAGTGCAATTGCCATAGGCTGTGTTGCTTTGTTTCTTACGTGTTTCAGGAAACACCATACACTTCTCCAGGGTGGGTGCTGGCAATTTACATCCTGCCAATCAGCATAACAAGGCTCCCTGTTCTCCATATCCTGTCCTACCTTTCTGGATTTTACACATTTTTTCAGATGGCCCTTTTGCCCGGGGGACAGTGAGACTTCATTGTAGTGCAGATTTCCTTTACAGGCTTGCTTGGTTGGCCAAAAAGGGCGTATGCGTTTTTTCCTGAATATATTCAGGAAAAAACGCATACGCCCTTTTTGGCCAAGTGCATCATTGTCGACGTTCTGCCTCTTTTCCTATGCTTTCAGGGCAATTCCAGTCTACCCCCTGCAATCGTTTTCCTGAAATTCTGCCCTGCTTTGAAGTCCCCTTCGCAGGCTTACTTCAATATATTTTTGGAGGATAGCTGTCATTTATAACTCTGCAGGTTTGTGAAGTACAGTGCCCCTGAGCTCCTTTCTTCAACTCGCTTTCTTGTGAGCTGGGCAGAAAACGGCAGGATTGCTTCAGGCCCTAATCTGTTTCCGGCAGGGCATGCTGAGGCTTTGGTTAATTTCTCTTCCTGGTGGGAAATGAGCGTTACATTTGCCCGTGCAGACACCTACAGCTAGTCTCTCATTGGTTCTCCCTATTCCTGTTGATCTTGCACAGAAATTGCAAGCTGTGCCAAACAGGAGGTTAAAGGCACTGACTCTCCAAGCAGGGAGAGTGTTAGTAAAGCATCTGGAATGGTGAACCCGAGGACCAGGATACGAAAACTGAGATGCATTTTAAATCGTTTCCCAATCACACGGTGGATGATACTCTGGGTTTCCCATGCATGTTTTAGCTGGAGGAAGAATCCCTTGAACCTGGAGAGTTGGGACCCATGGAATGGGTACCATGCAGTATGACTTCAAAGGGTCTACATTTGCTCACCGAAACTCACCAATGCTATCAGCCTGAAGTGTCCAACCTTATGTCTCAACCAGCTCTGGGTGTAGATGTGGTCAATCCCAGTTGCATCACATGCCCTGAGTGAATTATTTAAGAATTGCTCTCTATTTCACTGTCTTTGTGTTTTGTTTTCGAAATTTATTTTGATAATGGGATTTATCGGATTTTCACTGCTGCGTTTCGGCCGCTGTATACACGCTTGATTCTCTTACGGAGACATATATATCCATGGGTTTTAAGATTCTTCCTAGTCAGGTATATTCCTAGGCGTTGAATATGTGGTGTTGGGTCCATTTCGTTGAGCAAGGAGTAGGTCTTTTTTATTACATATTTGGCTTATGGAAAGTTATCTGTGCTAATTTCAGTCTCTGGTTTTATGCAGCAGCCCAAGGCACCTTTCACCATAAGCAAGCACTAGTCGGTTTTCTAAATTTGAGACCCTGTTCTGTTTTGTAATTCAGTTCATGTGTAGTCAAGTTTACATTCCGTGTATTAGTGATATCTTATGATATTTCTTTTTCTGTGTGACGTAGTTCACGTAGAATCACCGTACCTGCCTCCACTCACTATGCCGCTACGGGCCTGATGACACAGATTTCATTGCTGAGTGATATTGCATTGTACGTACGTGCCACAACTTCTTTATCCATTTTTTGCTTTCTGGGATATTTACCTGATACTGTAGACGAGCTTCTTGTGAACACAGCCGTCCCAAATATTGGGGTGGCTGTCTGTTTTTGATTTTAATTTCCGTAAGCTATAGGACCATAAGTGGAAGTGCCATAGGCTGTGTTGCTTTGTTTCTTACGTGTTTCAGGAAACACCATACACTTCTCCAGGGTGGCTGCTGGCAATTTACATCCTGCCAATCAGCATAACAAGGCTCCCTGTTCTCCATATCCTGTCCTACCTTTCTGGATTTTACACTTTTTTCAGATGGCCCTTTTGCCCGGGGGGGCAGTGAGATTTCACTGTAGTGCAGATTTCCTTTACAGGCTTGCTTGGTTGGCCAAAAAGGGCGTATGCGTTTTTTCCTGAATATATTCAGGAAAAAACGCATGCGCCCTTTTTGACCAAGTGCATCATTGTCGACGTTGTGCCTCTTTTCCTATGCTTTCAGGGCAATTCCAGTCTACCCCCTGCAATCGTTTTCCTGAAATTCAGCCCCGCATTCAAGTCCCCTTCGCAGGCTTACTTCAATATATTTTTGGAGGATAGCTGTCATTTATAACTCTGCAGGTTTGTGAAGTACAGTGCCCCTGAGCTCCTTTCTTCAACTCGCTTTCTTGTGAGCTGGGCACAAAACCGCAGGATTGCTTCAGGCCCTAATCTGTTTCCAGCAGGGCACACTGAGCCTTTGTTTAATTCCTCTTCCTGGTGGGCAATGAGCGTTACATTTGCCCGTGCAGACACCTACAGCTAGTCTCTCATTGGTTCTCCCTATTCCTGTTCATCTTGCACAGAAATGGCAAGCTGTGCGAAACAGGAGGTTAAAGGCACTGACTCTCCAAGCGGGGAGAGTGTTAGTAAAGCATCTGGAATGGTGAACCCGAGGACCAGGAAACGAAAACTGAGATGCATTTTAAATCGTTTCCCAATCACACAGTGGACGATACTCTGGGATTCCCATGCATGTTTTAGCTGGAGGAAGAATCCCTTGAACCTGGAGAGTTGGGACCCATGGAATGGGTACCATGCAGTATGACTTCAAAGGGTCTGCATTTGCTCACCGAAACTCACCAGTGCTATCAGCCTGAAGTGTCCAGCCTTATGTGTCAACCAGCTCTGGGTGTAGATGTGGTCAATCCCGGTTGCATCACATGCCCTGAGTGAATTATTTAAGAATTGCTCTCTATTTCACTGTCTTTGTGTTTTGTTTTCGAAATTTATTTTGATAATGGGATTTATCGGATTTTCACTGCTGCGTTTCGGCCGCTGTACACACGCTTGATTCTCTTACGGAGACATATATATCCATGGGTTTTAAGATTCTTCCTAGTCAGGTATATTCCTAGGCGTTGAATATGTGTTGTTGGGTCCATTTCGTTGAGCAAGGAGTAGGTCTTGTCTATTACATATTTGGCTTATGGAAAGTTATCTGTGCTAATTTCAGTCTCTGGTTTTATGCAGCACCCCAAGGCACCTTTCCCCATAAGCAAGCACTAGTTGGTTTTCTAAATTTGAGACCCTGTTCTTTTTTGTAATTCAGTTCATGTGTAGTCAAGTTTACATTCCGTGTATTAGTGATATCTTATGATGTTTCTTTTTCTGTGTGACGTAGTTCACGTAGAATCACCGTACCTGCATCCTCTCACTATGCCGCTACGGGCCTGATGACACAGATTTCATTGCTGAGTGATATTGCATTGTACGTACGTGCCACAACTTCTTTATCCATTTTTTGCTTTCTGGGATATTTACCTGATACTGTAGACGAGCTTCTTGTGAACACAGCCGTCCCAAATATTGGGGTGGCTGTCTGTTTTTGATTTTAATTTCCGTAAGCTATAGGACCATAAGTGGAAGTGCCATAGGCTGTGTTGCTTTGTTTCTTACGTGTTTCAGGAAACACCATACACTTCTCCAGGGTGGCTGCTGGCAATTTACATCCTGCCAATCAGCATAACAAGGCTCCCTGTTCTCCATATCCTGTCCTACCTTTCTGGATTTTACACTTTTTTCAGATGGCCCTTTTGCCCCGGGGGGCAGTGAGATTTCACTGTAGTGCAGATTTCCTTTACAGGCTTGCTTGGTTGGCCAAAAAGGGCGTATGCGTTTTTTCCTGAATATATTCAGGAAAAAACGCATACGCCCTTTTTGGCCAAGTGCATCATTGTCGACGTTGTGCCTCTTTTCCTATGCTTTCAGGGCAATTCCAGTCTACCCCCTGCAATCGTTTTCCTGAAATTCAGCCCCGCTTTCAAGTCCCCTTCGCAGGCTTACTTCAATATATTTTTGGAGGATAGCTGTCATTTATAACTCTGCAGGTTTGTGAAGTACAGTGCCCCTGAGCTCCTTTCTTCAACTCGCTTTCTTGTGAGCTGGGCACAAAACCGCAGGAATGCTTCAGGCCCTAATCTGTTTCCAGCAGGGCACACTGAGCCATTGTTTAATTACTCTTCCTGGTGGGCAATGAGCGTTACATTTGCCCGTGCAGACACCTACAGCTAGTTTCTCATTGGTTCTCCCTATTCCTGTTCGTCTTGCACAGAAATTGCAAGCTGTGCCAAACAGGAGGTTAAAGGCACTGACTCTCCAAGCGGGGAGAGTGTTAGTAAAGCATCTGGAATGGTGAACCCGAGGACCAGGATACGACAACTGAGATGCATTTTAAATCGTTTCCCAATCACACGGTGGACGATACTCTGGGTTTCCCATGCATGTTTTAGCTGGAGGAAGAATCCCTTGAACCTGGAGAGTTGGGACCCATGGAATGGGTACCATGCAGTATGACTTCAAAGGGTCTGCATTTGCTCACCGAAACTCACCAATGCTATCAGCCTGAAGTGTCCAGCCTTATGTGTCAACCAGCTCTGGGTGTAGATGTGGTCAATCCCGGTTGCATCACATGCCCTGAGTGAATTATTTAAGAATTGCTCTCTATTTCACTGTCTTTGTGTTTTGTTTTCGAAATTTATTTTGATAATGGGATTTATCGGATTTTCACTGCTGCGTTTCGGCCGCTGTACACACGCTTGATTCTCTTACGGAGACATATATATCCATGGGTTTTAAGATTCTTCCTAGTCAGGTATATTCCTAGGCGTTGAATATGTGGTGTTGAGTCCATTTCGTTGAGCAAGGAGTAGGTCTTGTCTATTACATATTTGTCTTATGGAATGTTATCTGTGCTAATTTCAGTCTCTGGTTTTATGCAGCACCCCAAGGCACCTTTCCCCATAAGCAAGCACTAGTTGGTTTTCTAAATTTGAGACCCTGTTCTGTTTTGTAATACAGTTCATGTGTAGTCAAGTTTACATTCCGTGTATTAGTGATATCTTATGATGTTTCTTTTTCTGTTTGACGTAGTTCACGTAGAATCACCGTACCTGCATCCACTCACTATGCCGCTACGGGCCTGATGACACAGATTTCATTGCTGAGTGATATTGCATTGTACGTACGTGCCACAACTTCTTTATCCATTTTTTGCTTTCTGGGATATTTACCTGATACTGTAGACGAGCTTCTTGTGAACACAGCCGTCCCAAATATTGGGGTGGCTGTCTGTTTTTGATTTTAATTTCCGTAAGCTATAGGACCATAAGTGGAAGTGCCATAGGCTGTGTTGCTTTGTTTCTTACGTGTTTCAGGAAACACCATACACTTCTCCAGGGTGGCTGCTGGCAATTTACATCCTGCCAATCAGCATAACAAGGCTCCCTGTTCTCCATATCCTGTCCTACCTTTCTGGATTTTACACTTTTTTCAGATGGCCCTTTTGCCCGGGGGGCAGTGAGACTTCATTGTAGTGCAGATTTCCTTTACAGGCTTGCTTGGTTGGCCAAAAAGGGCGTATGCGTTTTTTCCTGAATATATTCAGGAAAAAACGCATACGCCCTTTTTGGCCAAGTGCATCATTGTCAACGTTCTGCCTCTTTTCCTATGCTTTCAGGGCAATTCCAGTCTACCCCCTGCAATCGTTTTCCTGAAATTCTGCCCCGCTTTCAAGTCCCCTTCGCAGGCTTACTTCAATATATTTTTGGAGGATAGCTGTCATTTATGACTCTGCAGGTTTGTGAATTACAGTGCCCCTGAGCTCCTTTCTTCAACTCGCTTTCTTGTGAGCTGGGCACAAAACCGCAGGATTGCTTCAGGCCCTAATCTGTTTCCGGCAGGGCACACTGAGCCTTTGGTTAATTCCTCTTCCTGGTCGGCAATGAGCGTTACATTTGCCCGTGCAGACACCTACAGCTAGTCTCTCATTGGTTCTCCCTATTCCTGTTCATCTTGCGCAGAAATTGCAAGCTGTGCCAAACAGGAGGTTAAAGGCACTGACTCTCCAAGCAGGGAGAGTGTTAGTAAAGCATCTGGAATGGTGAACCCGAGGACCAGGATACGCAAACTGAGATGCATTTTAAATCGTTTCCCAATCACACAGTGGACCATACTGTGGGTTTCCCATGCATGTTTTAGCTGGAGGAAGAATCCCTTGAACCAGAAGAGTTGGGACCCATGGAATAGGTACCATGCAGTATGACTTCAAAGGGTCTGCATTTGCTCACCGAAACTCACCAATGCTATCAGCCTGAAGTGTCCAGCCTTATGTCTCAACCAGCTCTGGGTGTAGATGTGGTCAATCCCGGTTGCATCACATGCCCTGAGTGAATTATTTAAGAATTGCTCTCTATTTCACTGTCTTTGTGTTTTGTTTTCGAAATTTATTTTGATAATGGGATTTATCGGATTTTCACTGCTGCGTTTCGGCCGCTGTACACACGCTTGGTTCTCTTACGGAGACATATATATCCATGGGTTTTAAGATTCTTCCTAGTCAGGTATATTCCTAGGCGTTGAATATGTGGTGTTGAGTCCATTTCGTTGAGCAAGGAGTAGGTCTTGTCTATTACATATTTGGTTTATGGAATGTTATCTGTGCTAATTTCAGTCTCTGGTTTTATGCAGCACCCCATGGCACCTTTCCCCATAAGCAAGCACTAGTTGGTTTTCTAAATTTGAGACCCTGTTCTGTTTTGTAATTCAGTTCATGTGTAGTCAAGTTTACATTCCGTGTATTAGTGATATCTTATGATGTTTCTTTTTCTGTGTGACGTAGTTCACGTAGAATCACCATACCTGCATCCATTCACTATGCCGCTACGGGCCTGATGACACAGATTTCATTGCTGAGTGATACTGCATTGCACGTACGTGCCACAACTTCTTTATCCATTTTTTGCTTTCTGGGATATTTACCTGGTAATGTAGACGAGCTTCTTGGGAACACAGCCGTCCCAAACTTTGGGGTGGCTCTCTGTTTTTGATTTTAATTTCCCTAAGGTATAGGACCATAAGTGCAATTGCCATAGGCTGTGTTGCTTTGTTTCTTACGTGTTTCAGGAAACACCATACACTTCTCCAGGGTGGGTGCTGGCAATTTACATCCTGCCAATCAGCATAACAAGGCTCCCTGTTCTCCATATCCTGTCCTACCTTTCTGGATTTTACACATTTTTTCAGATGGCCCTTTTGCCCGGGGGACAGTGAGACTTCATTGTAGTGCAGATTTCCTTTACAGGCTTGCTTGGTTGGCCAAAAAGGGCGTATGCGTTTTTTCCTGAATATATTCAGGAAAAAACGCATACGCCCTTTTTGGCCAAGTGCATCATTGTCGACGTTCTGCCTCTTTTCCTATGCTTTCAGGGCAATTCCAGTCTACCCCCTGCAATCGTTTTCCTGAAATTCTGCCCTGCTTTGAAGTCCCCTTCGCAGGCTTACTTCAATATATTTTTGGAGGATAGCTGTCATTTATAACTCTGCAGGTTTGTGAAGTACAGTGCCCCTGAGCTCCTTTCTTCAACTCGCTTTCTTGTGAGCTGGGCAGAAAACGGCAGGATTGCTTCAGGCCCTAATCTGTTTCCGGCAGGGCATGCTGAGGCTTTGGTTAATTTCTCTTCCTGGTGGGAAATGAGCGTTACATTTGCCCGTGCAGACACCTACAGCTAGTCTCTCATTGGTTCTCCCTATTCCTGTTGATCTTGCACAGAAATTGCAAGCTGTGCCAAACAGGAGGTTAAAGGCACTGACTCTCCAAGCAGGGAGAGTGTTAGTAAAGCATCTGGAATGGTGAACCCGAGGACCAGGATACGAAAACTGAGATGCATTTTAAATCGTTTCCCAATCACACGGTGGATGATACTCTGGGTTTCCCATGCATGTTTTAGCTGGAGGAAGAATCCCTTGAACCTGGAGAGTTGGGACCCATGGAATGGGTACCATGCAGTATGACTTCAAAGGGTCTGCATTTGCTCACCGAAACTCACCAATGCTATCAGCCTGAAGTGTCCAACCTTATGTCTCAACCAGCTCTGGGTGTAGATGTGGTCAATCCCAGTTGCATCACATGCCCTGAGTGAATTATTTAAGAATTGCTCTCTATTTCACTGTCTTTGTGTTTTGTTTTCGAAATTTATTTTGATAATGGGATTTATCGGATTTTCACTGCTGCGTTTCGGCCGCTGTATACACGCTTGATTCTCTTACGGAGACATATATATCCATGGGTTTTAAGATTCTTCCTAGTCAGGTATATTCCTAGGCGTTGAATATGTGGTGTTGGGTCCATTTCGTTGAGCAAGGAGTAGGTCTTTTTTATTACATATTTGGCTTATGGAAAGTTATCTGTGCTAATTTCAGTCTCTGGTTTTATGCAGCAGCCCAAGGCACCTTTCACCATAAGCAAGCACTAGTCGGTTTTCTAAATTTGAGACCCTGTTCTGTTTTGTAATTCAGTTCATGTGTAGTCAAGTTTACATTCCGTGTATTAGTGATATCTTATGATATTTCTTTTTCTGTGTGACGTAGTTCACGTAGAATCACCGTACCTGCATCCACTCACTATGCCGCTACGGGCCTGATGACACAGATTTCATTGCTGAGTGATATTGCATTGTACGTACGTGCCACAACTTCTTTATCCATTTTTTGCTTTCTGGGATATTTACCTGATACTGTAGACGAGCTTCTTGTGAACACAGCCGTCCCAAATATTGGGGTGGCTGTCTGTTTTTGATTTTAATTTCCGTAAGCTATAGGACCATAAGTGGAAGTGCCATAGGCTGTGTTGCTTTGTTTCTTACGTGTTTCAGGAAACACCATACACTTCTCCAGGGTGGCTGCTGGCAATTTACATCCTGCCAATCAGCATAACAAGGCTCCCTGTTCTCCATATCCTGTCCTACCTTTCTGGATTTTACACTTTTTTCAGATGGCCCTTTTGCCCGGGGGGCAGTGAGACTTCATTGTAGTGCAGATTTCCTTTACAGGCTTGCTTGGTTGGCCAAAAAGGGCATATGCGTTTTTTCCTGAATATATTCAGGAAAAAACGCATATGCCCTTTTTGGCCAAGTGCATCATTGTCGACGTTCTGCCTCTTTTCCTATGCTTTCAGGGCAATTCCAGTCTACCCCCTGCAATTGTTTTCCTGAAATTCTGCCCTGCTTTCAAGTCCCCTTCGCAGGCTTACTTCAATATATTTTTGGAGGATAGCTGTCAATTATAACTCTGCAGGTTTGTGAATTACAGTGCCCCTGAGCTCCTTTCTTCAACTCGCTTTCTTGTGAGCTGGGCACAAAACCGCAGGATTGCTTCAGGCCCTAATCTGTTTCCAGCAGGGCACACTGAGCCTTTGATTAATTCCTCTTCCTGGTGGGCAATGAGCGTTACATTTGCCCGTGCAGACACCTACAGCTAGTCTCTCATTGGTTCTCCCTATTCCTGTTCATCTTGCACAGAAATTGCAAGCTGTGCCAAAGAGGAGGTTAAAGGCCCTGACTCTCCAAGCGGGGAGAGTGTTAGTAAAGCATCTGGAAGGGTGAACACGAGGACCAGGATACGAAAACTGAGATGCATTTTAAATCGTTTCCCAATCACACGGTAGACGATACTCTGTGTTTCCCATGCATGTTTTAGCTGGAGGAAGAATGCCTTGAACCTGGAGAGTTGGGACCCATGGAATGGGTACCATGCAGTATGACCTCAAAGGGTCTGCATTTGCTCACCGAAACTCACCAATGCTATCAGCCTGAAGTGTCCAGCCTTATGTCTCAACCAGCTCTGGGTGTAGATGTGGTCAATCAAGGTTGCATCACATGCCCTGAGTGAATTATTTAAGAATTGCTCTCTATTTCACTGTCTTTGTGTTTTGTTTTCGAAATTTATTTTGATAATGGGATTTATCGGATTTTCACTGCTGCGTTTCGGCCGCTGTACACACGCTTGATTCTCTTACGGAGACATATATATCCATGGGTTTTAAGATTCTTCCTAGTCAGGTATATTCCTAGGCGTTGAATATGTGTTGTTGGGTCCATTTCGTTGAGCAAGGAGTAGGTCTTGTCTATTACATATTTGGCTTATGGAAAGTTATCTGTGCTAATTTCAGTCTCCGGTTTTATGCAGCACCCCAAGGCACCTTTCCCCATAAGCAAGCACTAGTTGGTTTTCTAAATTTGAGATCCTGTTCTTTTTTGTAATTCAGTTCATGTGTAGTCAAGTTTACATTCCGTGTATTAGTGATATCTTATGATGTTTCTTTTTCTGTGTGACGTAGTTCACGTAGAATCACCGTACCTGCATCCACTCACTATGCCGCTACGGGCCTGATGACACAGATTTCATTGCTGAGTGATATTGCATTGTACGTACGTGCCACAACTTCTTTATCCATTTTTTGCTTTCTGGGATATTTACCTGATACTGTAGACGAGCTTCTTGTGAACACAGCCGTCCCAAATATTGGGGTGGCTGTCTGTTTTTGATTTTAATTTCCGTAAGCTATAGGACCATAAGTGGAAGTGCCATAGGCTGTGTTGCTTTGTTTCTTACGTGTTTCAGGAAACACCATACACTTCTCCAGGGTGGCTGCTGGCAATTTACATCCTGCCAATCAGCATAACAAGGCTCCCTGTTCTCCATATCCTGTCCTACCTTTCTGGATTTTACACTTTTTTCAGATGGCCCTTTTGCCCGGGGGGCAGTGAGACTTCATTGTAGTGCAGATTTCCTTTACAGGCTTGCTTGGTTGGCCAAAAAGGGCGTATGCGTTTTTTCCTGAATATATTCAGGAAAAAACGCATACGCCCTTTTTGGCCAAGTGCATCATTGTCAACGTTCTGCCTCTTTTCCTATGCTTTCAGGGCAATTCCAGTCTACCCCCTGCAATCGTTTTCCTGAAATTCTGCCCCGCTTTCAAGTCCCCTTCGCAGGCTTACTTCAATATATTTTTGGAGGATAGCTGTCATTTATGACTCTGCAGGTTTGTGAATTACAGTGCCCCTGAGCTCCTTTCTTCAACTCGCTTTCTTGTGAGCTGGGCACAAAACCGCAGGATTGCTTCAGGCCCTAATCTGTTTCCGGCAGGGCACACTGAGCCTTTGGTTAATTCCTCTTCCTGGTCCGCAATGAGCGTTACATTTGCCCGTGCAGACACCTACAGCTAGTCTCTCATTGGTTCTCCCTATTCCTGTTCATCTTGCGCAGAAATTGCAAGCTGTGCCAAACAGGAGGTTAAAGGCACTGACTCTCCAAGCAGGGAGAGTGTTAGTAAAGCATCTGGAATGGTGAACCCGAGGACCAGGATACGCAAACTGAGATGCATTTTAAATCGTTTCCCAATCACACAGTGGACCATACTGTGGGTTTCCCATGCATGTTTTAGCTGGAGGAAGAATCCCTTGAACCAGAAGAGTTGGGACCCATGGAATAGGTACCATGCAGTATGACTTCAAAGGGTCTGCATTTGCTCACCGAAACTCACCAATGCTATCAGCCTGAAGTGTCCAGCCTTATGTCTCAACCAGCTCTGGGTGTAGATGTGGTCAATCCCGGTTGCATCACATGCCCTGAGTGAATTATTTAAGAATTGCTCTCTATTTCACTGTCTTTGTGTTTTGTTTTAGAAATTTATTTTGATAATGGGATTTATCGGATTTTCACTGCTGCATTTCCGCCGCTGTACACACGCTTGATTCTCTTACGGAAACATATATATCCATGGGTTTTAAGATTCTTCCTAGTCAGGTATATTCCTAGGCGTTGAATATGTGGTGTTGAGTCCATTTCGTTGAGCAAGGAGTAGGTCTTGTCTATTACATATTTGGCTTATGGAAAGTTATCTGTGCTAATTTCAGTCTCTGGTTTTATGCAGCACCCCAACGCACCTTTCCCCATAAGCAAGCACTAGTTGGTTTTCTAAATTTGAGACCGTGTTCTGTTTTGTAATTCAGTTCATGTGTAGTGAAGTTTACATTCCGTGTATTAGTGATATCTTATGATGTTTCTTTTTCTGTGTGACGTAGTTCACGTAGAATCACCGTACCTGCATCCACTCACTATGCCGCTACGGGCCTGATGACACAGATTTCATTGCTGAGTGATATTGCATTGTACGTACGTGCCACAACTTCTTTATCCATTTTTTGCTTTCTGGGATATTTACCTGATACTGTAGACGAGCTCCTTGTGAACACAGCCATCCCAAATATTGGGGTGGCTGTGTCTTTTTGATTTTAATTTCCGTAAGCTATAGGACCATAAGGGGAAGTGCCATAGGCTGTGTTGCTTTGTTTCTTACGTGTTTCAGGAAACACCATACACTTCTCCAGGGTGGCTGCTGGCAATTTACATCCTGCCAATCAGCATAACAAGGCTCCCTGTTCTCCATATCCTGTCCTACCTTTCTGGATTTTACACTTTTTTCAGATGGCCCTTTTGCCCGGGGGACAGTGAGACTTCATTGTAGTGGAGATTTCCTTTACAGGCTTGCTTGGTTGGCCAAAAAGGGCGTATGCGTTTTTTCCTGAATATATTCAGGAAAAAATGCATACGCCCTTTTTGGCCAAGTGCATCATTGTCGACGTTCTGCCTCTTTTCCTATGCTTTCAGGGCAATTCCAGTCTACCCCCTGCAATCGTTTTCCTGAAATTCTGCCCCGCTTTCAAGTCCCCTTCGCAGGCTTACTTCAATATATTTTTGGAGGATAGCTGTCATTTATAACTCTGCAGGTTTCTGAATTACAGTGCCTCTGAGCTCCTTTCTTCAACTCGCTTTCTTGTGAGCTGGCCACAAAACCGCAGGATTGCTTCAGGCCCTAATCTGTTTCCAGCAGGGCACACTGAGCCTTTGGTTAATTCCTCTTCCTGGTGGGCAATGAGCGTTACATTTGCCCGTGCAGACACCTATAGCTAGTCTCTCATTGGTTCTCCCTATTCCTGTTCATCTTGCACAGAAATTGCAAGCTGTGCCAAACAGGAGGTTAAAGGCACTGACTCTCCCAGCGGGGAGAATGTTAGTAAAGCATCTGGAATGGTGAACCAGAGGACCAGGATACGAAACCTGAGATGCATTTTAAATCGTTTCCCAATCACACGGTGGACCATACTGTGGGTTTCCTATGCATGTTTTAGCTAGAGGAAGAATCCCTTGAACCTGAAGAGTTGGGACCCATGGAATAGGTACCATGCAGTATGACTTCAAAGTGTCTGCATTTGCTCACCGAAACTCACCAATGCTATTAGCCTGAAGTGTCCAGCCTTATGTCTCAATCAGCTCTGGGTGTAGATGTGGTCAATCCCGGTTGCATCACATGCCCTGAGTGAATTATTTAAGAATTGCTCTCTATTTCACTGTCTTTGTATTTTGTTTTCGAAATTTATTTTGATAATGGGATTTATCGGATTTTCACTGCTGCGTATCGGCCGCTGTACACACGCTTGATTCTCTTACGGAGACATATATATCCATGGGTTTTAAAATTCTTCCTAGTCAGGTATATTCCTAGGCGTTGAATATGTGGTGTTGGGTCCATTTCGTTGAGCAAGGAGTAGGTCTTGTCTATTATATATTTGGCTTATGGAAAGTTATCTGT
Organism: Phocoena phocoena; assembly: GCF_963924675.1. Taxonomy (NCBI): domain Eukaryota; kingdom Metazoa; phylum Chordata; class Mammalia; order Artiodactyla; family Phocoenidae; genus Phocoena; species Phocoena phocoena. The sequence goes on from NW_027077425.1 coordinate 1,060,781, forward strand.
GCTAATTTCAGTCTCTGGTTTTATGCAGCACCCCAAGGCACCTTTCCCCATAAGCAAGCACTAGTTGGTTTTCTTAATTTGAGCCGCTGTTCTGTTTTGTAATTCAGTTCATGTGTAGTCAAGTTTACATTCCGTGTATTAGTGATATCTTATGATGTTTCTTTTTCTGTGTGACGTAGTTCACGTAGAATCACCGTACCTGCATCCACTCACTATGCCGCTACGGGCCTGATGACACAGATTTCATTGCTGAGTGATATTGCATTGCACGTACGTGCCACAACTTCTTTATCCATTTTTTGCTTTCTGGGATATTTACCTGGTACTGTAGACGAGCTTCTTGGGAACACAGCCGTCCCAAACTTTGGGGTGGCTCTCTGTTTTTGATTTTAATTTCCCTAAGGAATAGGACCATAAGTGCAATTGCCATAGGCTGTGTTGCTTTATTTCTTACGTGTTTCAGGAAACACCATACACTTCTCCAGGGTGGCTGTTGGCAATTTACATCCTGCCAATCAGCATAACAAGGCTCCCTCTTCTCCATATCCTGTCCTACATTTCTGGATTTTACACTTTTTTCAGATGGCCCTCTTTCCCGGGGGGCAGTGAGACTTCATTGTAGTGAAGATTTCCTTTACAGGCTTGTTTGGTTGGCCAAAAAGGGCGTATGCGTTTTTTCCTGAATATATTCAGGAAAAAACGCATACGCCCTTTTTGGCCAAGTGCATCATTGTCGACGTTGTGCCTCTTTTCCTATGCTTTCAGGGCAATTCCAGTCTACCCCCTGCAATCGTTTTCCTGAAATTCTGTCCCGCTTTCAAGTCCCCTACGCAGGCTTACTTCAATATATTTTTGGAGGATAGCTGTCATTTATAACTCTGCAGGTTTGTGAATTACAGTGCCCCTGAGCTCATTTCTTCAACTCGCTTTCTTGTGAGCTGGGCACAAAACCGCAGGATTGCTGCAGGACCTAATCTGTTTCCAGCAGGGCACACTGAGCCTTTGTTTAATTCCTCTTCCTGGTGGGCAATGAGCGTTATATTTGCCCGTGCAGACACCTACAGCTAGTCTCTCATTGGTTCTCCCTATTCCTGTTCATCTTGCACAGAAATTGCAAGCTGTGCCAAAGAGGAGGTTAAAGGCACTGACTCTCCAAGCGGGGAGAGTGTTAGTAAAGCATCTGGAATGGTGAACCCGAGGACCAGGATACGAAAACTGAGGTGCATTTTAAATCGTTTCCCAATCACACGGTGGACCATACTGTGGGTTTCCCATGCATGTTTTAGCTGGAGGAAGAATCCCTTGAACCTGAAGAGTTGGGACCCATGGAATAGGTACCATGCAGTATGACTTCAAAGGGTCTGCATTTGCTCACCGAAACTCACCAATGCTATCAGCCTGAAGTGTCCAGCCTTATGTCTCAACCAGCTCTGGGTGTAAATGTGGTCAATCCCAGTTGCATCACATGCCCTGAGTGAATTATTTAAGAATTGCTCTCTATTTCACTGTCTTTGTGTTTTGTTTTCGAAATTTAGTTTGATAATGGGATTTATCGGATTTTCACTGCTGCGTTTCGGCCGCTGTACACACGCTTGATTCTCTTACGGAGACATATATATCCATGGGTTTTAAGATTTTTCCTAGTCAGGTATATTCCTAGGCGTTGAATATGTGGTTTTGGGTCCATTTCGTTGAGCAAGGAGTAGGTCTTGTCTATTATATATTTGGCTTATGGAAAGTTATCTGTGCTAATTTCAGTCTCTGGTTTTATGCAGCACCCCAAGGCACCTTTCCCCATAAGCAAGCACTAGTTGGTTTTCTAAATTTGAGACCGTGTTCTGTTTGGTAATTCAGTTCATGTGTAGTCAAGTTTACATTCCGTGTATTAGTGATATCTTATGATGTTTCTTTTTCTGTGTGACGTTGTTCACGTACAATCACCGTACCTGCATCCACTCACTATGCCGCTACGGGCCTGATGACACAGATTTCATTGCTGAGTGATATTGCATTGTACGTACGTGCCACAACTTCTTTATCCATTTTTTGCTTTCTGGGATATTTACCTGATACTGTAGACGAGCTTCTTGTGAACACAGCCGTCCCAAATATTGGGGTGGCTGTCTGTTTTTGATTTTAATTTCCGTAAGCTATAGGACCATAAGTGGAAGTGCCATAGGATGTGTTGCTTTGTTTCTTACGTGTTTCAGGAAACACCATACACTTCTCCAGGGTGGCTGCTGGCAATTTACATCCTGCCAATCAGCATAACAAGGCTCCCTGTTCTCCATATCCTGTCCTACCTTTCTGGATTTTACACTTTTTTCAGATGGCCCTTTTGCCCGGGGGGCAGTGAGACTTCATTGTAGTGCAGATTTCCTTTACAGGCTTGCTTGGTTGGCCAAAAAGGGCGTATGCGTTTTTTCCTGAATATATTCAGGAAAAAACGCATACGCCCTTTTTGGCCAAGTGCATCATTGTCGACGTTCTGCCTCTTTTCCTATGCTTTCACGGCAATTCCAGTCTACCCCCTGCAATAGTTTTCCTGAAATTCTGCCCCGCTTTCAAGTCCCCTACGCAGGCTTACTTCAATATACTTTTGGAAGATAGCTGTCATTTATAACTCTGCAGGTTTGTGAATTACAGTGCCCCTGAGCTCCTTTCTTCAACTCGCTTTCTTGTGAGCTGGGCACAAAACCGCAGGATTGCTTCAGGCCCTAATCTGTTTCCAGCAGGGCACACTGAGCCTTTGTTTAATTCCTCTTCCTGGTGGGCAATGAGCGTTACATTTGCCCGTGCAGACACCTACAGCTAGTCTCTCATTGGTTCTCCCTATTCCTGTTCATCTTGCACAGAAATTGCAAGCTGTGCCAAAGAGGAGGTTAAAGGCACTGACTCTCTAAGCGGGGAGAGTGTTAGTAAAGCATCTGGAATGGTGAACCCGAGGACCAGGATACGAAAACTGAGATGCATTTTAAATCGTTTCCCAATCACACGGTGGACGATACTCTGGGTTTCCCATGCATGTTTTAGCTGGAGGAAGAATGCCTTGAACCTGGAGAGTTGGGACCCATGGAATGGGTACCATGCAGTATGACTTCAAAGGGTCTGCATTTGCTCAGCGAAACTCACCAATGCTATCAGCCTGAAGTGTCCAGCCTTATGTCTCAACCAGCTCTGGGTGTAGATGTGGTCAATCCCGGTTGCATCACATGCCCTGAGTGAATTATTTAAGAATTGCTCTCTATTTCACTGTCTTTGTGTTTTGTTTTCGAAATTTATTTTGATAATGGGATTTATCGGATTTTCACTGCTGCGTTTCGGCCGCTGTACACACGCTTGATTCTCTTACGGAGACATATATATCCATGGGTTTTAAGATTCTTCCTAGTCAGGTATATTCCTAGGCGTTGAATATGTGGTGTTGGGTCCATTTCGTTGAGCAAGTAGTAGGTCTTGTCTATTACATATTTGGCTTATGGAAAGTTATCTGTGCTAATTTCAGTCTCCGGTTTTATGCAGCACCCCAAGGCACCTTTCCCCATAAGCAAGCACTAGTTGGTTTTCTAAATTTGAGATCCTGTTCTTTTTTGTAATTCAGTTCATGTGTAGTCAAGTTTACATTCCGTGTATTAGTGATATCTTATGATGTTTCTTTTTCTGTGTGACGTAGTTCACGTAGAATCACCGTACCTGCATCCACTCACTATGCCGCTACGGGCCTGATAACACAGATTTCATTGCTGAGTGATATTGCATTGTACGTACGTGCCACAACTTCTTTATCCATTTTTTGCTTTCTGGGATATTTACCTGATACTGTAGACGAGCTTCTTCTGAACACAGCCGTCCCAAATATTGGGGTGGCTGTCTGTTTGTGATTTTAATTTCCGTAAGCTATAGGACCATAAGTGGAAGTGCCATAGGCTGTGTTGCTTTGTTTCTTACGTGTTTCAGGAAACACCATACACTTCTCCAGGGTGGCTGCTGGCAATTTACATCCTGCCAATCAGCATAACAAGGCTCCCTGTTCTCCATATCCTGTCCTACCTTTCTGGATTTTACACTTTTTTCAGATGGCCCTTTTGCCCGGGGGGGTGGGGGCAGTGAGATTTCATTGTAGTGCAGATTTCCTTTACAGGCTTGCTTGGTTGGCCAAAAAGGGCGTATGCGTTTTTTCCTGAATATATTCAGGAAAAAACGCATACGCCCTTTTTGGCCAAGTGCATCATTGTCGATGTTGTGCCTCTTTTCCTATGCTTTCAGGGCAATTCCAGTCTACCCCCTGCAATCGTTTTCCTGAAATTCAGCCCCGCTTTCAAGTCCCCTTCGCAGGCTTACTTCAATATATTTTTGGAGGATAGCTGTCATTTATAACTCTGCAGGTTTGTGAAGTACAGTGCCCCTGAGCTCCTTTCTTCAACTCGCTTTCTTGTGAGCTGGGCACAAAACCGCAGGATTGCTTCAGGCCCTAATCTGTTTCCAGCAGGGCACGCTGAGCCTTTGTTTAATTCCTCTTCCTGGTGGGCAATGAGCGTTACATTTGCCCGTGCAGACACCTACAGCTAGTCTCTCATTGGTTCTCCCTATTCCTGTTCATCTTGCACAGAAACGGCAAGCTGTGCCAAACAGGAGGTTAAAGGCACTGAGTCTCCAAGCGGGGAGAGTGTTAGTAAAGCATCTGGAATGGTGAACCCGAGAACCAGGATACGAAAACTGAGATGCATTTTAAATCGTTTCCCAATCACACGGTGGACGATACTCTGGGTTTCCCATGCATGTTTTAGCTGGAGGAAGAATCCCTTGAACCTGGAGAGTTGGGACCCATGGAATGGGTACCATGCAGTATGACTTCAAAGGGTCTGCATTTGCTCACCGAAACTCACCAATGCTATCAGCCTGAAGTGTCCAGCCTTATGTCTCAACCAGCTCTGGGTGTAGATGTGGTCAATCCCGGTTGCATCACATGCCCTGAGTGAATTATTTAAGAATTGCTCTCTATTTCACTGTCTTTGTGTTTTGTTTTCGAAATTTATTTTGATAATGGGATTTATCGGATTTTCACTGCTGCGTTTCGGCCGCTGTACACACGCTTGATTCTCTTACGGAGACATATATATCCATGGGTTTTAAGATTCTTCCTAGTCAGGTATATTCCTAGGCGTTGAATATGTGGTGTTGGGTCCATTTCGTTGAGCAAGTAGTAGGTCTTGTCTATTACATATTTGGCTTATGGAAAGTTATCTGTGCTAATTTCAGTCTCCGGTTTTATGCAGCACCCCAAGGCACCTTTCCCCATAAGCAAGCACTAGTTGGTTTTCTAAATTTGAGATCCTGTTCTTTTTTGTAATTCAGTTCATGTGTAGTCAAGTTTACATTCCGTGTATTAGTGATATCTTATGATGTTTCTTTTTCTGTGTGACGTAGTTCACGTAGAATCACCGTACCTGCATCCACTCACAATGCCGCTACGGGCCTGATAACACAGATTTCATTGCTGAGTGATATTGCATTGTACGTACGTGCCACAACTTCTTTATCCATTTTTTGCTTTCTGGGATATTTACCTGATACTGTAGACGAGCTTCTTCTGAACACAGCCGTCCCAAATATTGGGGTGGCTGTCTGTTTTTGATTTTAATTTCCGTAAGCTATAGGACCATAAGTGGAAGTGCCATAGGCTGTGTTGCTTTGTTTCTTACGTGTTTCAGGAAACACCATACACTTCTCCAGGGTGGCTGCTGGCAATTTACATCCTGCCAATCAGCATAACAAGGCTCCCTGTTCTCCATATCCTGTCCTACCTTTCTGGATTTTACACTTTTTTCAGATGGCCCTTTTGCCCGGGGGGGTGGGGGCAGTGAGATTTCATTGTAGTGCAGATTTCCTTTACAGGCTTGCTTGGTTGGCCAAAAAGGGCGTATGCGTTTTTTCCTGAATATATTCAGGAAAAAACGCATACGCCCTTTTTGGCCAAGTGCATCATTGTCGACGTTGTGCCTCTTTTCCTATGCTTTCAGGGCAATTCCAGTCTACCCCCTGCAATCGTTTTCCTGAAATTCAGCCCCGCTTTCAAGTCCCCTTCGCAGGCTTACTTCAATATATTTTTGGAGGATAGCTGTCATTTATAACTCTGCAGGTTTGTGAAGTACAGTGCCCCTGAGCTCCTTTCTTCAACTCGCTTTCTTGTGAGCTGGGCACAAAACCGCAGGATTGCTTCAGGCCCTAATCTGTTTCCAGCAGGGCACGCTGAGCCTTTGTTTAATTCCTCTTCCTGGTGGGCAATGAGCGTTACATTTGCCCGTGCAGACACCTACAGCTAGTCTCTCATTGGTTCTCCCTATTCCTGTTCATCTTGCACAGAAACGGCAAGCTGTGCCAAACAGGAGGTTAAAGGCACTGAGTCTCCAAGCGGGGAGAGTGTTAGTAAAGCATCTGGAATGGTGAACCCGAGAACCAGGATACGAAAACTGAGATGCATTTTAAATCGTTTCCCAATCACACGGTGGACGATACTCTGGGTTTCCCATGCATGTTTTAGCTGGAGGAAGAATCCCTTGAACCTGGAGAGTTGGGACCCATGGAATGGGTACCATGCAGTATGACTTCAAAGGGTCTGCATTTGCTCACCGAAACTCACCAATGCTATCAGCCTGAAGTGTCCAGCCTTATGTCTCAACCAGCTCTGGGTGTAGATGTGGTCAATCCCGGTTGCATCACATGCCCTGAGTGAATTATTTAAGAATTGCTCTCTATTTCACTGTCTTTGTGTTTTGTTTTCGAAATTTATTTTGATAATGGGATTTATCGGATTTTCACTGCTGCGTTTCGGCCGCTGTACACACGCTTGATTCTCTTACGGAGACATATATATCCATGGGTTTTAAGATTCTTCCTAGTCAGGTATATTCCTAGGCGTTGAATATGTGGTGTTGGGTCCATTTCGTTGAGCAAGGAGTACGTCTTGTCTATTACATATTTGGCTTATGGAAAGTTATCTGTGCTAATTTCAGTCTCTGGTTTTATGCGGCACCCCAACGCACCTTTCCCCATAAGCAAGCACTAGTTGGTTTTCTAAATTTGAGACCCTGTTCTTTTTTGTAATTCAGTTCATGTGTAGTCAAGTTTACATTCCGTGTATTAGTGATATCTTATGATGTTTCTTTTTCTGTGTGACGTAGTTCACGTAGAATCACCGTACCTGCATCCACTCACTATGCCGCTACGGGCCTGATGACACAGATTTCATTGCTGAGTGGTATTGCATTGTACGTACGTGCCACAACTTCTTTATCCATTTTTTGCTTTCTGGGATATTTACCTGATACTGTAGACGAGCTTCTTGTGAACACAGCCGTCCCAAATATTGGGGTGACTGTCTGTTTTTGATTTTAATTTCCGTAAGCTATAGGACCATAAGCGGAAGTGCCATAGGCTGTGTTGCTTTGTTTCTTACGTGTTTCAGGAAACACCATACACTTCTCCAGGGTGGCTGCTGGCAATTTACATCCTGCCAATCAGCATAACAAGGCTCCCTGTTCTCCATATCCTGTCCTACCTTTCTGGATTTTACACTTTTTTCAGATGGCCCTTTTGCCCGGGGGGGCAGTGAGATTTCATTGTAGTGCAGATTTCCTTTACAGGCTTGCTTGGTTGGCCAAAAAGGGCGTATGCGTTTTTTCCTGAATATATTCAGGAAAAAACGCATACGCCCTTTTTGGCCAAGTGCATCATTGTCGACGTTGTGCCTCTTTTCCTATGCTTTCAGGGCAATTCCAGTCTACCCCCTGCAATCGTTTTCCTTAAATTCAGCCCCGCTTTCAAGTTCCCTTCGCAGGCTTACTTCAATATATTTTTGGAGGATAGCTGTCATTTATAACTCTGCAGGTTTGTGAAGTACAGTGCCCCTGAGCTCCTTTCTTCAACTCGCTTTCTTGTGAGCTGGGCACAAAACCGCAGGATTGCTTCAGGCCCTAATCTGTTTCCAGCAGGGCACACTGAGCCTTTGTTTAATTCCTCTTCCTGGTGGGCAATGAGCGTTACATTTGCCCGTGCAGACACCTACAGCTAGTCTCTCATTGGTTCTCCCTATTCCTGTTCATCTTGCACAGAAATGGCAAGCTGTGCCAAACAGGAGGTTAAAGGCACTGACTCTCCAAGCGGGGAGAGTGTTAGTAAAGCATCTGGAATGGTGAACCCGAGGACCAGGATACGAAAACTGAGATGCATTTTAAATCGTTTCCCAATCACACGGTGGACGATACTCTGGGTTTCCCATGCATGTTTTAGCTGGAGGAAGAATGCTTTGAACCTGGAGAGTTGGGACCCATGGAATGGGTACCATGCAGTATGACTTCAAAGGGTCTGCATTTGCTCACCGAAACTCACCAGTGCTATCAGCCTGAAGTGTCCAGCCTTATGTCTCAACCAGCTCTGGGTGTAGATGTGGTCATTCCCGGTTGCATCACATGCCCTGAGTGAATTATTTAAGAATTGCTCTCTATTTCATTGTCTTTGTGTTTTGTTTTCGAAATTTATTTTGATATTGGGATTTATCGGATTTTCACTGCTGCATTTCCGCCGCTGTACACACGCTTGATTCTCTTACGGAAACATATATATCCATGGGTTTTAAGATTTTTCCTAGTCAGGTATATTCCTAGGCGTTGAATATGTGGTTTTGGGTCCATTTCGTTGAGCAAGGAGTAGGTCTTGTCTATTACATATTTGGCTTATGGAAAGTTATCTGTGCTAATTTCAGTCTCTGGTTTTATGCAGCACCCCAAGGCACCTTTCCCCATAAGCAAGCACTAGTTGGTTTTCTAAATTTGAGACCGTGTTCTGTTTGGTAATTCAGTTCATGTGTAGTCAAGTTTACATTCCGTGTATTAGTGATATCTTATGATGTTTCTTTTTCTGTGTGACGTTGTTCACGTACAATCACCGTACCTGCATCCACTCACTATGCCGCTACGGGCCTGATGACACAGATTTCATTGCTGAGTGATATTGCATTGTACGTACGTGCCACAACGTCTTTATCCATTTTTTGCTTTCTGGGATATTTACCTGATACTGTAGACGAGCTTCTTGTGAACACAGCCGTCCCAAATATTGGGGTGGCTGTCTGTTTTTGATTTTAATTTCCGTAAGCTATAGGACCATAAGTGGAAGTGCCATAGGATGTGTTGCTTTGTTTCTTACGTGTTTCAGGAAACACCATACACTTCTCCAGGGTGGCTGCTGGCAATTTACATCCTGCCAATCAGCAGAACAAGGCTCCCTGTTCTCCATATCCTGTCCTACCTTTCTGGATTTTACACTTTTTTCAGATGGCCCTTTTGCCCGGGGGGCAGTGAGACTTCATTGTAGTGCAGATTTCCTTTACAGGCTTGCTTGGTTGGCCAAAAAGGGCGTATGCGTTTTTTCCTGAATATATTCAGGAAAAAACGCATACGCCCTTTTTGGCCAAGTGCATCATTGTCGACGTTCTGCCTCTTTTCCTATGCTTTCACGGCAATTCCAGTCTACCCCCTGCAATAGTTTTCCTGAAATTCTGCCCCGCTTTCAAGTCCCCTACGCATGCTTACTTCAATATACTTTTGGAAGATAGCTGTCATTTATAACTCTGCAGGTTTGTGAATTACAGTGCCCCTGAGCTCCTTTCTTCAACTCGCTTTCTTGTGAGCTGGGCACAAAACCGCAGGATTGCTTCAGGCCCTAATCTGTTTCCAGCAGGGCACACTGAGCCTTTGTTTAATTCCTCTTCCTGGTGGGCAATGAGCGTTACATTTGCCCGTGCAGACACCTACAGCTAGTCTCTCATTGGTTCTCCCTATTCCTGTTCATCTTGCACAGAAATTGCAAGCTGTGCCAAACAGGAGGTTAAAGGCACTGACTCTCTAAGCGGGGAGAGTGTTAGTAAAGCATCTGGAATGGTGAACCCGAGGACCAGGATACGAAAACTGAGATGCATTTTAAATCGTTTCCCAATCACACGGTGGACGATACTCTGGGTTTCCCATGCATGTTTTAGCTGGAGGAAGAATGCCTTGAACCTGGAGAGTTGGGACCCATGGAATGGGTACCATGCAGTATGACTTCAAAGGGTCTGCATTTGCTCAGCGAAACTCACCAATGCTATCAGCCTGAAGTGTCCAGCCTTATGTCTCAACCAGCTCTGGGTGTAGATGTGGTCAATCCCGGTTGCATCACATGCCCTGAGTGAATTATTTAAGAATTGCTCTCTATTTCACTGTCTTTGTGTTTTGTTTTCGAAATTTATTTTGATAATGGGATTTATCGGATTTTCACTGCTGCGTTTCGGCCGCTGTACACACGCTTGATTCTCTTACGGAGACATATATATCCATGGGTTTTAAGATTCTTCCTAGTCAGGTATATTCCTAGGCGTTGAATATGTGGTGTTGGGTCCATTTCGTTGAGCAAGTAGTAGGTCTTGTCTATTACATATTTGGCTTATGGAAAGTTATCTGTGCTAATTTCAGTCTCCGGTTTTATGCAGCACCCCAAGGCACCTTTCCCCATAAGCAAGCACTAGTTGGTTTTGTAAATTTGAGATCCTGTTCTTTTTTGTAATTCAGTTCATGTGTAGTCAAGTTTACATTCCGTGTATTAGTGATATCTTATGATGTTTCTTTTTCTGTGTGACGTAGTTCACGTAGAATCACCGTACCTGCATCCACTCACTATGCCGCTACGGGCCTGATGACACAGATTTCATTGCTGAGTGATATTGCATTGTACGTACGTGCCACAACTTCTTTATCCATTTTTTGCTTTCTGGGATATTTACCTGATACTGTAGACGAGCTTCTTCTGAACACAGCCGTCCCAAATATTGGGGTGGCTGTCTGTTTTTGATTTTAATTTCCGTAAGCTATAGGACCATAAGTGGAAGTGCCATAGGCTGTGTTGCTTTGTTTCTTACGTGTTTCAGGAAACACCATACACTTCTCCAGGGTGGCTGCTGGCAATTTACATCCTGCCAATCAGCATAACAAGGCTCCCTGTTCTCCATATCCTGTCCTACCTTTCTGGATTTTACACTTTTTTCAGATGGCCCTTTTGCCCGGGGGGGTGGGGGCAGTGAGATTTCATTGTAGTGCAGATTTCCTTTACAGGCTTGCTTGGTTGGCCAAAAAGGGCGTATGCGTTTTTTCCTGAATATATTCAGGAAAAAACGCATACGCCCTTTTTGGCCAAGTGCATCATTGTCGACGTTGTGCCTCTTTTCCTATGCTTTCAGGGCAATTCCAGTCTACCCCCTGCAATCGTTTTCCTGAAATTCAGCCCCGCTTTCAAGTCCCCTTCGCAGGCTTACTTCAATATATTTTTGGAGGATAGCTGTCATTTATAACTCTGCAGGTTTGTGAAGTACAGTGCCCCTGAGCTCCTTTCTTCAACTCGCTTTCTTGTGAGCTGGGCACAAAACCGCAGGATTGCTTCAGGCCCTAATCTGTTTCCAGCAGGGCACGCTGAGCCTTTGTTTAATTCCTCTTCCTGGTGGGCAATGAGCGTTACATTTGCCCGTGCAGACACCTACAGCTAGTCTCTCATTGGTTCTCCCTATTCCTGTTCATCTTGCACAGAAACGGCAAGCTGTGCCAAACAGGAGGTTAAAGGCACTGAGTCTCCAAGCGGGGAGAGTGTTAGTAAAGCATCTGGAATGGTGAACCCGAGAACCAGGATACGAAAACTGAGATGCATTTTAAATCGTTTCCCAATCACACGGTGGACGATACTCTGGGTTTCCCATGCATGTTTTAGCTGGAGGAAGAATCCCTTGAACCTGGAGAGTTGGGACCCATGGAATGGGTACCATGCAGTATGACTTCAAAGGGTCTGCATTTGCTCACCGAAACTCACCAATGCTATCAGCCTGAAGTGTCCAGCCTTATGTCTCAACCAGCTCTGGGTGTAGATGTGGTCAATCCCGGTTGCATCACATGCCCTGAGTGAATTATTTAAGAATTGCTCTCTATTTCACTGTCTTTGTGTTTTGTTTTCGAAATTTATTTTGATAATGGGATTTATCGGATTTTCACTGCTGCGTTTCGGCCGCTGTACACACGCTTGATTCTCTTACGGAGACATATATATCCATGGGTTTTAAGATTCTTCCTAGTCAGGTATATTCCTAGGCGTTGAATATGTGGTGTTGGGTCCATTTCGTTGAGCAAGGAGTACGTCTTGTCTATTACATATTTGGCTTATGGAAAGTTATCTGTGCTAATTTCAGTCTCTGGTTTTATGCGGCACCCCAACGCACCTTTCCCCATAAGCAAGCACTAGTTGGTTTTCTAAATTTGAGACCCTGTTCTTTTTTGTAATTCAGTTCATGTGTAGTCAAGTTTACATTCCGTGTATTAGTGATATCTTATGATGTTTCTTTTTCTGTGTGACGTAGTTCACGTAGAATCACCGTACCTGCATCCACTCACTATGCCGCTACGGGCCTGATGATACAGATTTCATTGCTGAGTGGTATTGCATTGTACGTACGTGCCACAACTTCTTTATCCATTTTTTGCTTTCTGGGATATTTACCTGATACTGTAGACGAGCTTCTTGTGAACACAGCCGTCCCAAATATTGGGGTGGCTGTCTGTTTTTGATTTTAATTTCCGTAAGCTATAGGACCATAAGCGGAAGTGCCATAGGCTGTGTTGCTTTGTTTCTTACGTGTTTCAGGAAACACCATACACTTCTCCAGGGTGGCTGCTGGCAATTTACATCCTGCCAATCAGCATAACAAGGCTCCCTGTTCTCCATATCCTGTCCTACCTTTCTGGATTTTACACTTTTTTCAGATGGCCCTTTTGCCCGGGGGGGCAGTGAGATTTCATTGTAGTGCAGATTTCCTTTACAGGCTTGCTTGGTTGGCCAAAAAGGGCGTATGCGTTTTTTCCTGAATATATTCAGGAAAAAACGCATACGCCCTTTTTGGCCAAGTGCATCATTGTCGACGTTGTGCCTCTTTTCCTATGCTTTCAGGGCAATTCCAGTCTACCCCCTGCAATCGTTTTCCTTAAATTCAGCCCCGCTTTCAAGTTCCCTTCGCAGGCTTACTTCAATATATTTTTGGAGGATAGCTGTCATTTATAACTCTGCAGGTTTGTGAAGTACAGTGCCCCTGAGCTCCTTTCTTCAACTCGCTTTCTTGTGAGCTGGGCACAAAACCGCAGGATTGCTTCAGGCCCTAATCTGTTTCCAGCAGGGCACACTGAGCCTTTGTTTAATTCCTCTTCCTGGTGGGCAATGAGCGTTACATTTGCCCGTGCAGACACCTACAGCTAGTCTCTCATTGGTTCTCCCTATTCCTGTTCATCTTGCACAGAAATGGCAAGCTGTGCCAAACAGGAGGTTAAAGGCACTGACTCTCCAAGCGGGGAGAGTGTTAGTAAAGCATCTGGAATGGTGAACCCGAGGACCAGGATACGACAACTGAGATGCATTTTAAATCGTTTCCCAATCACACGGTGGACGATACTCTGGGTTTCCCATGCATGTTTTAGCTGGAGGAAGAATGCTTTGAACCTGGAGAGTTGGGACCCATGGAATGGGTACCATGCAGTATGACTTCAAAGGGTCTGCATTTGCTCACCGAAACTCACCAGTGCTATCAGCCTGAAGTGTCCAGCCTTATGTCTCAACCAGCTCTGGGTGTAGATGTGGTCAATCCCGGTTGCATCACATGCCCTGAGTGAATTATTTAAGAATTGCTCTCTATTTCACTGTCTTTGTGTTTTGTTTTCGAAATTTATTTTGATAATGGGATTTATCGGATTTTCACTGCTGCATTTCCGCCGCTGTACACACGCTTGATTCTCTTACGGAAACATATATATCCATGGGTTTTAAGATTCTTCCTAGTCAGGTATATTCCTAGGCGTTGAATATGTGGTGTTGAGTTCATTTCGTTGAGCAAGGAGTAGGTGTTGTCTATTACATATTTGGCTTATGGAAAGTTATCTGTGCTAATTTCAGTCTCTGGTTTTATGCAGCACCCCAAGGCACCTTTCCCCATAAGCAAGCACTAGTTGGTTTTCTAAATTTGAGACCGTGTTCTGTTTTGTAATTCAGTTCATGTGTAGTGAAGTTTACATTCCGTGTATTAGTGATATCTTATGATGTTTCTTTTTCTGTGTGACGTAGTTCACGTAGAATCACCGTACCTGCATCCACTCACTATGCCGCTACGGGCCTGATGACACAGATTTCATTGCTGAGTGATATTGCATTGTACGTACGTGCCACAACTTCTTTATCCATTTTTTGCTTTCTGGGATATTTACCTGATACTGTAGACGAGCTTCTTGTGAACACAGCCATCCCAAATATTGGGGTGGCTGTCTCTTTTTGATTTTAATTTCCGTAAGCTATAGGACCATAAGGGGAAGTGCCATAGGCTGTGTTGCTTTGTTTCTTACGTGTTTCAGGAAACACCATACACTTCTCCAGGTTGGCTGCTGGCAATTTACATCCTGCCAATCAGCATAACAAGGCTCCCTGTTCTCCATATCCTGTCCTACCTTTCTGGATTTTACACTTTTTTCAGATGGCCCTTTTGCCCGGGGGGGCAGTGAGATTTCGTTGTAGTGCAGATTTCCTTTACAGGCTTGCTTGGTTGGCCAAAAAGGGCGTATGCGTTTTTTCCTGAATATATTCAGGAAAAAACGCATACGCCCTTTTTGGCCAAGTGCATCATTGTCGACGTTGTGCCTCTTTTCCTATGCTTTCAGGGCAATTCCAGTCTACCCCCTGCAATCGTTTTCCTGAAATTCAGCCCCGCTTTCAAGTCCCCTTCGCAGGCTTACTTCAATATATTTTTGGAGGATAGCTGTCATTTATAACTCTGCAGGTTTGTGAAGTACAGTGCCCCTGAGCTCCTTTCTTCAACTCGCTTTCTTGTGAGCTGGGCACAAAACCGCAGGATTGCTTCAGGCCCTAATCTGTTTCCAGCAGGGCACACTGATCCTTTGTTTAATTCCTCTTCCTGGTGGGCAATGAGCGTTACATTTGCCCGTGCAGACACCTACAGCTAGTCTCTCATTGGTTCTCCCTATTCCTGTTCATCTTGCACAGAAATGGCAAGCTGTGCCAAACAGGAGGTTAAAGGCACTGACTCTCCAAGCGGGGAGAGTGTTAGTAAAGCATCTGGAATGGTGAACCCGAGGACCAGGATACGAAAACTGAGATGCATTTTAAATCGTTTCCCAATCACACGGTGGACGATACTCTGGGTTTCCCATGCATGTTTTAGCTGGAGGAAGAATGCCTTGAACCTGGAGAGTTGGGACCCATGGAATGGGTACCATGCAGTATGACTTCAAAGGGTCTGCATTTGCTCACCGAAACTCACCAGTGCTATCAGCCTGAAGTGTCCAGCCTTATGTCTCAACCAGCTCTGGGTGTAGATGTGGTCAATCCCGGTTGCATCACATGCCCTGAGTGAATTATTTAAGAATTGCTCTCTATTTCACTGTCTTTGTGTTTTGTTTTCGAAATTTATTTTGATAATGGGATTTATCGGATTTTCACTGCTGCGTTTCGGCCGCTGTACACACGCTTGATTCTCTTACGGAGACATATATATCCATGGGTTTTAAGATTCTTCCTAGTCAGGTATATTCCTAGGCGTTGAATATGTGGTGTTGGGTCCATTTCGTTGAGCAAGGAGTAGGTATTGTCTATTACATATTTGGCTTATGGAAAGTTATCTGTGCTAATTTCAGTCTCTGGTTTTATGCAGCACCCCAAGGCACCTTTCCCCATAAGCAAGCACTAGTTGGTTTTCTAAATTTGAGACCCTGTTCTTTTTTGTAATTCAGTTCATGTGTAGTCAAGTTTACATTCCGTGTATTAGTGATATCTTATGATGTTTCTTTTTCTGTGTGACGTAGTTCACGTAGAATCACCGTACCTGCATCCACTCACTATGCCGCTACGGGCCTGATGACACAGATTTCATTGCTGAGTGATATTGCATTGTACGTACGTGCCACAACTTCTTTATCCATTTTTTGCTTTCTGGGATATTTACCTGATACTGTAGACGAGCTTCTTGGGAACACAGCCGTCCCAAATATTGGGGTGGCTGTCTGTTTTTTATTTTAATTTCCGTAAGCTATAGGACCATAAGTGGAAGTGCCATAGGCTGTGTTGCTTTGTTTCTTACGTGTTTCAGGAAACACCATACACTTCTCCAGGGTGGCTGCTGGCAATTTACATCCTGCCAATCAGCATAACAAGGCTCCCTGTTCTCCATATCCTGTCCTACCTTTCTGGATTTTACACTTTTTTCAGATGGCCCTTTTGCCCGGGGGGGCAGTGAGATTTCATTGTAGTGCAGATTTCCTTTACAGGCTTGCTTGGTTGGCCAAAAAGGGCGTATGCGTTTTTTCCTAAATATATTCAGGAAAAAACGCATACGCCCTTTTTGGCCAAGTGCATCATTGTCGACGTTGTGCCTCTTTTCCTATGCTTTCAGGGCAATTCCAGTCTACCCCCTGCAATCGTTTTCCTGAAATTCAGCCCCGCTTTCAAGTCCCCTTCACAGGCTTACTTCAATATATTTTTGGAGGATAGCTGTCATTTATAACTCTGCAGGTTTGTGAAGTACAGTGCCCCTGAGCTCCTTTCTTCAACTCGCTTTCTTGTGAGCTGGGCACAAAACCGCAGGATTGCTTCAGGCCCTAATCTGTTTCCAGCAGGGCACACTGAGCCTTTGTTTAATTCCTCTTCCTGGTGGGAAATGAGCCTTACATTTGTCCGTGCAGACACCTATAGCTAGTCTCTCATTGGTTCTCCCTATTCCTGTTCATCTTGCGCAGAAATTGCGAGCTGTGCCAAACAGGAGGTTAAAGGCACTGACTCTCCAAGCGGGGAGAGTGTTAGTAAACCGTCTGGAATGGTGAACCCGAGGACCAGGATACGAAAACTGAGATGCATTTTAAATCGTTTCCTAATCACACGGTGGACCATACTCGCCGTTTCCCACGCATGTTTTAGCTGAAGAAAGAATCCCTTGAACCTGGAGAGTTGGGACCCTTGGATTGTGTACCATGCAGTATGACTTCAAAGGATCTGCATTTGTTCACCGAAACTCACCAATGCTATCAGCCTGAAGTGTCCAGCCTTATGTCTCAACCAGCTCTGGGTGTAGATGTGGTAAATCCAGGTTGCATCACATGCCCTGAGTGAATTATTTAAGAATTGCTTCCTATTTCACTGTCATTGTGTTTTGTTTTTGAAATTTATTTTAATAATGGGATTTATCGGATTTTCACTGCTTCGTTTATGCCGCTGTACACGTGCTTGATTCTGTTACGGAGACATATAAGTCCATGGGTTTTAAGATTCTTACTAATCCGGTATATTCTTAGGCATTGAATATGGCGTGTGGAGTCCATTTCGTTGAGCAAGGAGTAGGTCTTGACTATTACATATTTGGCTTATGGAATGGTATCTGTGCTAATTTCAATCTCTGGTTTTATGCAGCACCCCAACTCACCTTTCCCCTTAAGGAAGCATAAGTTGGTTTTCTTAATTTGAAACCCTCTTCTCTTTTGTAATTCAGTTCATGTGTAGCCATGTTAACATTCCATGTATTAGTGATATCTTATGTCTTTTTCTTTTTGAATTATGTGACTTCGAATGATCACACGTAACTCCTCTTGAGTTGTTATAACTGGCCGTATTTCTTTGATTTCCAGGCTGAGTAATATTCCACTCTACATAAGCACCACATCTCTGTCCGTTTTTTCTCTGCAGATACTTTAAGTTATATCCTAGTCGAGGATCTTTTAAACAGAGAGGTGGTAAACATTGGGGTGCCTGTGTCCTCTCGATTTTTGTTTTTCCCAAGATATACGTCCATGAGTGCAAGTGCCCTGTGCTCGGTAGCTCATTTTTTAGATGCTTTAGTAAACACAATAGACTTATCCAGAGTGACCGTTGGCAATATACATTTCCACTATAAGACTCACAGGGCTCCCTTTTCTCCTTGCCCTGTCCTGCATTTCTGGTGTTTACACTTTATGAGGACGGCTCTTCTGACTGATGCAAAGTGATATGTTTTGTAGTATTGATTTCCAGTGCCCACCTGTTTGGTTGGCTAAAAAAGTGTATGCCCTTTTCTTGAATATATACAGAAAAAGACGCATACACCCTTTTTGGCCAACTGCAATGTTGGCAATGTTCAGCCCCTTTTCTTGTGCTTAATGGCGAGTCCTTTCTACCTCTTCCAATCCCTTTCTTGCCATTCTCCGTTGCTTACAAGTCCTTTTCTCTGACTTTCCTCAAGACATTTTTCAGTGATAGATATTTTCAATTCTGCAGTTTCGTGAATTTTAGTGCCCCTGAGTTCCATTTTCCAACTTGTGTTTATGGGAACTGGCCACAAAGCATCAGGATTCCTCAAGCCCTATTCTGTTTCCATGGGCAACCCTAGCCTTTGGTCAATTCGTCTTCCTGATTGGAAATTAGAGTGGCATGTGCCTGTCCGAACACCTAGGACTTGTCTCTCATTGTTCCTCCTCCTTCTGCTTCATCCTCTGGACAAATTCCAAACTGTATGCAACAGGATGTTGACAGTGCTGACATCTCCAAGTGGGGAGACTGTTAGTAAAGACGCTGGAGTGGTGAACCCTAGCACCAAGAGATGAGGAGATGAGATGCCTTTTCCAAACTTTTCCCGATCAGACGGTATACCATCCTCTGGGTGTGACAGGCATGTTTTAGGTGTAGGAAGGGTCCCATTCATGTGAGGAGAACACCAGGGGATTTTAAATATCAGTGTCTCTCCGCAACCCAAACTGGGGAATTTTTTAAGCTACGGCTACACATATGTTCATTAAGGGCCTTGGGAAGTAGGCAGAGTCCAAACTTTAGATGATTGAAGTCTTCAGGGTCAGAAGCACTCACCACTGTCTTCCCTTAGATTCCATTTTTACTGTCATTGATGGATGATGTCAATAAAAATATCTATTCTTTTTCAGATCATTTCCCCTTATAGGTTATTGCAAAATATTGAGTGTAGTTCCCTGTGCTATACAGTAGTTCCTTGCTGATGATTTCATACATAGCAGTGTGTATGTGTTAATCCCAAACTGTTAATTTATCCCTCCTCCTACCATTTCCCTTTGGTAATAATAAATTATAAGATTTTATGCTTCTCAGAAATGGGGGAGCTGAAAGAGAGGTATCATTTTCAATGCAAAAGCATTTAAAACAAGATTGAAGCTTTAACCAAGATTATTAGATGTACATCCTTGGAAAGAAATCACTTTGTTTCTCTAATATTGACCTGACAAAGAAGACAAACCTTTTCACTGAACTTGCTTATAAGAAAGTGATGGAAATATCAAATGGAAGTGTTAGAAACATCTTATTTTACCCGAGCCTTATACACTGTTCTATGTTAATTACAGTTTGGCTCACACATCTGTTCATTGAAGTTACAATGTTCTCAATTTCTGTTACTGATCCTCCAGAGTGGACGCCAACAAGTGTCCCCCTGCCCAGTGTCATTGGAGCCAATAGATCGAGACTGAGTTTGGTTCAAAAGCAAAGGAAACTTTATATTTTGATCAGAGAATGGAGAGGTGAGAGCATGTGCTACCCTGTGGGCTGTGGGCTGGGCTGCTGTGTAGAGATCCTGTCAGAGTCACTGGGAGGGAGGGGGCTGAGCTCTCGAGGACCTGGTTGGCTGCAGCTCAGGCTCTATGTCACGGAGTCTGAACTGGGCCCCAGGAGCTGAAGTGTCATCGAGCCATTCTGCTCTAGGAAATCTGGTCTGAAGTGCCGGGTGTGGAACCTCTGTATGCGGGACACTAGGAGCACCTGAAATTAGACAAAGCACAAAGGATAAAAATGGTTAGACTTTATTTTATTGCCCAGATTCTATTTTTATCTCCCAGGCATTTTTAAGGGGCTTTGCCTGGGACAAACTTCTCTTCTGCCTTTTGTCCCTTTCCTCATTCTTGGAGTGCTGCGGGTGCAGACCCTTCTTCTGTAACTGCTGAGTGCTGAGTTAGGAGGCTTCATACCCGTGGGCGAGGGTCAGAACTTCTCCCCAGCAGCCTCCAGGTGACGTTGATTGTCCCCAGGCCTCCTGCCTCCCTGCTCGTCCACCTGAGCACCAGTATTGGAAGTGTTATAGATTCTAATGACCTTTAAGGGTCCAGAAAGGAGATGTGCAGTGGCGCTGTGAGGTCCAGTTTCACTCCACCCCACATTTGTTCGGCCACCTTAGGCTGACCGTTTCTGCCAGCCTAGATGCTCTGACTGACCGTTTCTGCCAGCCTAGATGCTCTGACCAACAGTCTGCGCTTTCTTCCATTAGGCCCCTGAATTAACGTAAAAACAGCACCAGGTGTCAGGATCCTGCCCGCTCAGCTCCCAGACAGTCCAGGGTCAGTGGTGATGAAGGATCATGATGGTCACTGAGTCAAGAGCCTTTGGAAGTAAACAGGAGTCCAGCCGGTCTTATTGGCCACCATCATCAGGGTGTCTGTAGGCTTTTCTATGGTGACAGCATGATATACGGTTCCCCCGCCAAGATTATTAGCTCCCCTCTGGGTACAGTAAGTACTGCAAGCAGTAGTCTACTCTTTTGGGACACACTCTTGTTGTTTTATGAGAGAAACTCCAGGTCAAGTGATGGTCACACGAGTCGTCATGGTGCCCCGTTGCCCCTGGTTATCTCTCTGGAGGTTGGAGTTGGAGGGCCTCCTCAATCGAGGTCAGTGTGCCCACGGAGCAAACCCTGCAACTTCAGGGCATGGTTGGGGGTTAGGATCACCACGTGGGGTCCGTTTCCCTTAGAAGGGAGGTGGCCTTTTGGGCTGCTGATTTCCAGGTTTTCAGATACCACCAGTATCTTGGCCAGATGTGGCGGTGGGCCAAGCCCCTTGGTGACCATAGTTTATCCTACCTGGATGGCATTCTTGCATTGTTCCATTTCAAGTGGTCCCAGTTTTTGCACTAATACTCCAATGGCGATTCACCTTTCACCAGGAATGTAAAGGTCAAAGGGTTTAGCTAAATTAGGGAGTTCCAGGGCAAGGGTCTGAATTGACTGCTCTTTCCATTCTTGAAAGGCCACTTCTGGATTCTATTCAAAAGGATCATCATCTTTTCCTTTCAGTGTTTCATATAGAGGCCCAGCTAGTAGACTGTAGTTAGGGATCCAGAGGCAGGAAACCCTGGCTTCCCCAGGAACCCCTAAGCTGTCTTCTAGTTTCAGAAAGGGGTAAGGCTGTAAATTGTTTCTTCCCTTTCCTGGGATGGGCTTCTCCGACCTTCTGTGAGAATGAAGCCCAGGCAGGTCACCGTAGTCTGTGATACTTGAGCTTTTTCGTGGACAACTTCTATCCTTTATTGGCTTGGTAGTTCTGAGGCCTCCTTAGTAGGGCTGGCGATCAGAATGTCGTCTGAATATTGAAGGAGTGTTTCCTTTTCCAGAGGTAGAACTTTTAGGTCTTTAGCTGAGCTTTCCCCAAAGATGGTGTGGGAATTTTTGAACCCTTGGGGCAAGACAGCCTGGAAGTATTGTTTTAGTTGTATGTTGAGTCCTGTCACTCACAAGCCAAAATTTCTTGTGACTCTGGGACTAATGGAATACAAAAGAAGGCATCAGTGAAGACTAATACAGAATACCAAGTCCTGGTGGTTGGTAGAATGACCAGCAGGGTGTAGGATTTAGGAACTACTGGAGGTATATCCTCAGTGGCTTCACTGACTGTCCTGACATCCTTTACCAGGACTCCAGCAGCCCATGGGGCTCTCGAGGTCAGGCCAATCCCAGGATATGGAGCTCACCTGGGCAGGTACCCTACCCCCACCCCAGCCCACGGGGCTCTCGTGTTCAGGCCCCTCCCAGGATATGGGATTCCCTGGGCAGGTCCTCTGCAGTCCATGGGGCTCCCGTGGTCAGGCCCCTCCCAGGATACAGAGCTACCCTTGCAGGTACCTTGGCAGGGCTGGGCACACAGGAACCGTGCACATAGCCCTCATTGCAGAGCACTCCCAGCTCACCTGTCGCTCAGATCTGACACAGAGCACCTCAGAGCAGGACTTGAACTAACAAACAGCAGCTCTGACAGGTCTGTGACCCTGGGCATCACTCTGTGCGGCCTCCTCCACCTGGTCTTCCAGAGACTTCCACTGCACCCGGGGCACCAGGCCTCTGTCTCCAACCACCACCCACCCCTCCTCTCCCTGACTCCTGGGTTCCTCTCATTAGGAGAGGGTTTTCTTGAAGTTGTCTCCCACTCATGGGCCAGATAATATAATTAGAAAACAAGCCAGAGCTGCAGCCCCTTGTCTATCCTGACTCTCAGGAGCCCACACCTGTTCCTTGGACCTGGCCAATTCAGCAAGTTCCATTTTCAGCAACTGTGAGCCCCTGAGGGGTGATTATTGGCTGGCTTGGGAAGCCTGACCGTGCCGGCCAGCCCTCCCCAGGTGTGCCTGGGTTGAGATCAATATAAACACCGCTCCAGGCAGCAAGAGCCCCTGCAGCTGTGCCTGACGCCATTTTCTCTGCCCTGTCAGCAGTCTCGGGGCTGGGCTGGTGGGAGGGAGTGAGAGGCCACGGCTTTGTGGGTGTCCCAGTGTGAGTGGGGCTCTGCTGGACTTTCTGCAGCAGTTGCCAAGATGCTACCTGCTAAAGAAGAGGATGTGTCACCCACACCTGCCGCTGGAATTTCTCCCTGGGCACAGGTGAGGAAGGAAGAAAGCAGTGGGGGCCGGGACAGCAGGGGTATCTCAGGCAGGGAAATGGAGAGCTTCCAGAAGAGCACCCAGGGCCAGGACCATCCTGGCTGGCCTGCAGGCACCAAGTCGGCTGGCATGCTGTCCCTCATGTGGCTCCATGGCCCTTCCTCTAGGTTTTCAAGTCCTTGTACATATTCAGGTGTTTAGCCTTGGAAGGGTGGGAACATTTCAGCAGCAGCTGGCCTGGGGCTCGGCCCACGTTTACTCACAGATACCTCGGCACGGTCCACCAGCTTTGCAGTGAGGACGCTTGTTGCGAGGAGCATGCTGGCTGAATGGGAGATGTTTCCCCACCACTGACCAACTTCAGAATTGTTTGCAATTGGAGCAAGTGCCCTGAAACGGTTTTCCTCTGTGTAACTGGTGGGTTCTGTTCTTTTTTATCTTTTTTTCGTTTTTGGTTCAAGGTAGATTTTATTCCTCTTTTGTGTATTTACAGATATAAGCATGGAAATAATTTATTCATATAAATACATGTATGTGAAGGGAAGAATATTTTTCTGTTTTACTTTTTTTAATTTTATTTTTTTATTTTGAATTTAATTTTATATTTTTATACAGCAGGTTGTTTTTGGTTATCTACTTTATACATATAAATGTATACATACCAATCCCAATATCTCAACTCCTCCCACCACCATCCCCAACAGCTTTCCCCCCTTGTTGTCCATACGTTTGTTGTATACATGTATTGCTCTATTTCTGCCTTGCAAAACGGTTCATCTGTACAATTTTTCTAGGTTCCACATATATGCATTAATATACAAGATTTGTTTTTCTCTTTCTGACTTACTTCACTCTGTATGACAGTCTCTAGATCCATCAACGTCTCTACAAATGTCCCAATTTCATTCCTTTTTATGGCTTAGTAATATTCCATTTTATATATGTACCACATCTTTATGCATTCGTCTGTCTGTGGGCATTTAGGTTGCTTCCATTTCCTGGATAGTGTAAATAGTGATGCAATGAACATTGTGGTGAATGTCTCTTTTTGATTTATGGTTTTGTCTGGGTATATGCCCAGTAGAGGGATTGCTGTATCATATGGTAATTCTATTCTTAGTTTTATAAGAAACTCCATAATGTTCTCCACAGTGACTGTATCAATTTACGTTCCCAACAATAGTGGAAGAGGATTCCTTATCTCCACACCGTTTCCAGCATTTGTTGTTTGTAGATTTTCTGATGATGCCCATTCTAATAGGTGTGAGGTGATACACCATGGATGAGTCTATTTCGTTGAGCAAAGAGTAGGTCTTGTTTATTACGTATTTGGCTTATGGAATGGTATGTGTGCTAATTTCAATCTGTTTTTATACAGCAGCCCAACTCAACTTTCCCCTTAAGCAAGCATAAGGTTTTTATCTAAATGTGAGACTCTGTTCGGTTTTGTAATTCAGTTTATGTGTAGCCAAGTTTACACTCCCTCTATTAGTGATATCTTATGATAATTATCTTTCTTTGTGTGATATATTTCTCTTAGAATCATCATAATTAAATCCACTCAATTTGCTGCTACAGGCCTGATGACATTGATTTCACTGCTGAGTGATATTCCGTTGTACGTAAGTAGCACAACTTCTTTATCCATTTTTTTCTTTCTGGGATATTTAATTTGTACTGGACTCGAGGTTCTTGTAAACACAGCAGCCCTAAATTTTGTGTTGGCTGTGTCTTGTTGATTTTAATTTTCCTAAGCTATAGGGCCAAAAGTGGAAGTGCCCTAGGCTCTGTAGCTTTGTTTTTTAGATGTTTCAGGATACACCATGAACATCTCCAGAGTGTCTGTTGGCAATTTACATCCCGCCCATCAGCATAACACGGCTCCCTGTTCTCCATGGCCTGTCCTGTGTTTCTGGTTTTTACACTTTATTCAGATGGCCTTTTTGACGAATGGGAAATGTGACTTCATTGTAGTGTGGATTTCCATTGCTGGAGTGCTTGGTTGGCCAAAATGTTCATATGCGTTTTTTCCTGAATATATTCAGGAAAAATGTATACGCACTTTTTGTCCATGTGCATCACTGTCAAAGATCTGCCGCTTTTCATATGCTTTAAATGCAATTCCAATCTACCTCTTGAAATATGATTCCTGCAATTCTGCCTCGTTTTCAAGTCCTCTTTGCAGACTTACTTCGATATATTTTTGCCAATAGCTGTCATTTATCTCTGCAGGTTTGTGAATTACAGTGCCCCTGAGCTCCTTTCTTAACTCGCTTCCTTGTAAGCTGGCCACAAAACTGCAGGTTTGCTTCAGGCCATAATCAGGGTCCAGCACGGCACTCTGAGCCTTTGGTTAATTCCTCTTCCTGGTGGGAAATTAGAGTTAAATGTGCCCCTCCAGATACCTGCCTCACTCCCAGCCACATGGTGATGTATGTCCTCAGGTTTGAGGCCATATGTGATGGGTTCCTCATCTTTTGATGATGTGGCCCCACTGGTGTGTGGACACTCCTGCCTGGTTCCCATCCCCTTGGTGATGTGGGCCCTCTGGTGAGACTCTGATCCTGGTTGGGTTCCTCACACATCCGTGAGGTGAGCCCTCTTCTCTGAGGTCACTCCTGCCTGGCTGGCACAACCCGCCTTGTTGACTTCGGCACCCTGGTGGCAGTTGGAGCCTGCTGGGAGCCTCCTTCCCGCGGTGATGAGGCCCTCTGGCGTCAGACCCTAATGGCGGGGTTCCCACATTTTCTGATACGTGCTAAGTGGTACGAGGGCACTCCTGCCAGGTTCCCATCCTCATGAGCGTGTGGGCCTTCTGTTCTGAGGTCCTAACGGCTGGGTTGCTCACACTTTCATGATGTGGGCCCTCTGCTGTGAGGTCAATCCTGCCTGGCTGGCGCACGTCGCCTTGGCGATGTGGACCCTCTGGTGGCAGTTGGAGTGTGCTGGGGCCTCCTCCCCTCAGTGATGAGGGCCTTCTGGTGTCAGGCCCTAAGTGCTGGGCTCCACACATTTTCTGATGTGTGCCCAGTGGTGCGAGTCACTCCTGCCAGGTTCCCATCCCCATGGGCATGTGGGACTTCTGTTCTGTGGTCCCAACTGCTGGGTTGCTCACAGTTTCATGATGTGGGCCCTTTGCTGTGTGTTCACTCTGGCCTGTATCCCATAGTGTCAGTGCTCTGGGCCTCCAGCTTGGAGTTTCCAACTTCTCGATTCCTCACCTTTTTTATTCTATGGGCCCTCGGTTGTGCGTCTCCTCCTGCATGCCTCACTCCCAGCCCCTTCGTGATGTGTGTCCCCTTGTTTGAGGCCACATGTGCTGTGTTCCTCACCTTTCTATAATGTGGCCACACTGGTGTGAGGACACTCTTGCCTGGTTCCCATTCCCTTGGTGATGTTGGCCCCACTGCTGTTAGGACAGTCTTGCCTGGTTCCCATCACCTTGGTGATGTTGGCCCTCTGGTGAGAGTCTGATCCTGGTTAGGTTCCTCACCCTTCTGTGAGGTGGGCCCTCTGCTCTGAGGTCACTCCTGCCTGGCTGGCACACCCCGCCTTGGCAACGTCGGCCATATGGTGGCAGTTGGAGCCTGCTGGGAGCCTCCTCCCCTCAGTGATGAGGGCCCTCTGGCCTCAGGCCCTAACTGCTGGGTTCCCACATTTTCTGATTCGTGCTAAGTGGTGCAAGGACACTCCTGCCAGGTTCCCATCCCCATGGGGATGTGAGCCTTCTGCTCTGAGGTCCCAACGGCTGTGTTGCTCACAGTTTCATGATGAGGGCCCTCTGGTGTGAGTTCACTCCTGCCTAGATCCCATAGCCTCGCTGCTCCTGGCTGCCTGCCGGAGGTTCCAACTGTGGGATTCCTCACCTTTTTTATTCTATGGTCCCTCTGTTTTGAGGATCCTCTGGCCTGCCTCACTCCCAGCCCCTTGGTGATGTGTGTCCTCAGGTTTGAGGCCACGTGTGCTGGGTCCCTCAAATTATGGTGATGTAGCCCCACTGGTGTGAGGACACTCCTGCCTGGTTCCCATTCCCTTGGTGATGTTGGCCCTCTGGTGACAGTCTGATCCTTGTTGGGTTCCTCACACTTCTGTGAGGTGGGCTTTCTGCTCTGAGGTCACTCCTGCCTGGTTGGCACACCCCGCCTTGGTGACATCGGCCTTATGGTGGCAGTTAGAGCCTGCTGGGAGCCTCCTCCCCTCGGTGATGAGGGTCCTCTGGCCTCAGGTCCTAACTGCTGGGTTCCCACATTTTCTGATTCGTGGAAGTGGGCCGAGGACACTCCTGTCAGGTTCCCATCCCCATAGGGATGTGGGCCTTCTGCTCTGAGGTCCCATCCGCTGGGTTGCTCACAGTTTCATGATGTGGGACCTCTGCTGTGAGTTTGCTGTGGCCTGGATCCCATAGACTCTGTGCTCTGGGCGGCCTACTGGCCGGTTCCAACTGCTGGATTCCTCACAACTTTTATTCTGTGGGCTCTGTTTTGTGAGGATACTCCTGCTTGCCTCACTCCTAGCCCCTTGGAGATGTGGGTCCCCTGTTTTAGGCCACATGTTCTGGGTTCCTCACCTTTCTATAATGTGGCCACACTGGTGTGAGGACCCTCCTGCCTGGTTCCGATCCCCTTGGTGATGTGGGCCCTCTGGTGAGAGTCTTATCCTGGCTGGTTTCCTCACCCTTCTGTGAGGTAGGCCCTCTGCGGTGAGGTCACTCCTGCCTGGCTGGCACACATCACCTTGGTGACGTGGGCCCTCAGTTGGGAGTTGGTGTCTGCTGCGAGTCTCCGTCCCTCGGTAATGAGGGCCCTCTTGCGTCAGACCCTAACTCCTGGGCTCCCAAAATTTGCAGATGTGCGACCTGTGGTGCGAGTACACTCCTGTCAGGTTCCCAACCCCATGGGAATTTGGGCCTTCTGCTCTGAGGTCCCAACGGCTGGGGTGCTCACAGTTTCATGATGAGGGCCCTCTGATGTGCGTTCATTCCGGCCTAGATCCCATAGGCTTGCTGCTCCTGGGCGCCTGCTGGGAGGTTCCAACTGCGGGATTCCTCACCTTTTTTATTCTATGGGCCCTCTGTTTTGAGGCTCCTCCTGCCTGCCTCAATCCCAGCCCCGTTGTGATGTGTGTCCTCTGGTGTGAGGCCACGTGTGCTGGGTCCCTCACCTTTCGATGATGTGGCCCCAATGGTGTGAGGACACTCGTGCCTGTTTCCCAGCCCCTTGGTGATGTGGCCCCTCTGGTGAGAGTCTGATCCTGGCTGGGTTCCTTACCGTTCTGTGAGGTGGGCCCTGTGCTCTGAGGTAACTCCTGCCTGGCTTGCTCCCATTGCCTTGGTGACGTCGGCCCTCTGGTGGCAGTTGGATCCTTTTGGAGACTCCTGTCCTCGGTGATGAGGTCCCTCTGGCGTCAGGCTCTAACTGCTGGGCTCCCCAGGTTTTCTGATGTGAGCCCAGTGATGCCAGGACACTCGTGAAATGTTCCCATCCCCATGGCGATATGGGCCTTCTGCTCTGAGGTTCCAACGACTGGGTTGCTCACAGTTTCCTGATGTTAGCTCTCTGGTGTTAGTTCACTCATTCCTAGATCCCATAGCCTCTGTACTCTGGGCCGCCTGCTGGGAAGTTCCTACTGCTGGGTTCCTCACCTTTTTTATTCTTTGGGCCCTGTGTTGGGAGGCTCCTCCTGCCTGTGTCACTCCCAGCCCCTTGGTGATGTAGGTCCTCTGGTTTGTGGCCACATGTGCCAGTTTCCTCATCTTTTAGTGATGTGGCCCCACTGATGTGAGGACACTCGTGCCTGGTTCCCGTCCCCTTGGTGATATGGGCCCTCTGGTGAGAGTCTGATCCTGGTTGGGTTCCTCACACTTCTTTGAGGTGGGCCGTCTGCTGTGAGGTCACTCCTGCCTGGCTGGCACACCCCGCCTTGGCGACGTGGGCCCTCTTGTGGTAGTTGGAACATGCTGGGAGCCTCCTCCCCTCAGTGATGAGGGCCCTCTGGCGTCAGGCCCTAACTGCTGGGTACCCACATTTTCTGATATGTGCTAAGTGGTGCGAGGACACTCCTGCCATGTTCCCAACACCTTGGGGATGTGGACCTTCTGCTCTGAGGTCCAAATGGCTGGGTTGCTCGCAGTTTCATGATGTGGACCCTCTGCTGTGAGTTTACTGCGGCCTGAATCGCATAGACTTGGTGCTCTTGGCCGCCTGCTGGGAGGTTCCCATTGCTGGATTCCTCAGCTTTTTTATTCTATGGGCCCTGTGTTGTGAGGCTACTCCTGCCTGCCTCATTCCGAGCCCCTTGGAGATGTGGGTCTTCTGGTTTAGGCCACATGTGCTGGGTTCCTCACCTTTCTATGATGTGGCCACACTGGTGTGAAGACTCTCCTGCCTGGTTCTGATCACCTTGGTGATGTGGGCCCTCTGGTGAGAGTCTTATCCTGGCTGTGTTCCTCACCCTTCTGTGAGGTAGGCCCTCTGCGGTGAGGTCACTCCTACCTGGCTGTCACACGTCACCTTGGCGACGTGGGACCTCAGTTGGGTGTTGGTGCCTGATTGGAGTCTCCTCCCCTTGGTAATGAGGGCCCTCTGGCGTCAGGCCCTAACTCCTGGGTTCCCTAAATTCTCTGATGTGTGCCCTGTGGTGCGAGTACACTTCTGACAGGTTCCCAACCCCATGGGAATGTGGGCCTTCTGCTCTGAGATCCCAACGCCTAGGTTGCTCACAGTTTCATGATGACGGCCCTCTGGTGTGAGATCACTCCGGCCTGGATCCCATAGTCTCGCTGCTCCTGGCCGCCTGCTGGGAGGTTCCAACTGCGGGATTCTTCACCTCTTTAATTCTATGGTCCCTCTGTTTTGAGGCTCCTCCTGCCTGCCTCAATCCCAGCTCCCTTGTGATGTGTGTCCTCTGGTTTGAGGCCACGTGTGCTGGGTCCCTCACTTTTCGGTGATGTGGCCCCACTAGTGTGAGGACACTCCTGCCTGGTTCCCATTCCCTTGGTGATGTGGGCCCTCTGGTGAGAATCTGATCCTCTTTAGTTCTTCACACTTCTGTGAGGTTGACCCTCTGCTCTGAGGTCACTCCTGCCTGGTTGTCGCACTCCGCATTGGTGACGTCGCCCCTCTGGTAGCAGTCGGAGCTGGCTGGGAGCCACCGCCCCTCGGTGATGAGGGCCCTCTGGCATCAGGCACTAATTGCTGGGCTCCCCACATTTTTTCATGTGTGCCCACTCTTGCGATGACACTCCTGCTTGTTTCCCTTCCCCATGGGGATGTGGGCCTTCTGCTCTGAGGTCACAACGGCTGGGTTGCTTACAGAATCACAATGAGGGCCCTCTGTTGTGAGTTCATGCCGGCCTGGATCTCATAGCCTCAGTGCTCTGGGCCGCCTGCTAGGAAGATCCAACTGCTGGTTTCCACACCTTTTGTATACAATGGGACATGTGTTGTGAGGTTAATCCTGCCTGCCTCACTCCGAAACCCATGGTGATGTGGGTCCTCTGGTTTGAGGCCACATGTGCTGGGTACCTCAACTTTTGATGATGTGGCCCCACGGGTGTGAGGACACTCCTGCCTGGTTCCCATCACCTTGGTGATGTGGGCCCTCTGGGGAGAGTCTGATCCTGGCTGGGTTCCCTACCATTCTGTGAGGTGGGCCCTCTGATGTCAGGTCACTCCTGCCTGGCTAGCTCACATCGCCTTGGCGACGTGGGCCCTCTGTTGGCCACTGGAGCATGCTGGGAGCCTCCTACTCCTGTGAATGATGGCCCTGGAAAAATTGCATATGCCCTTTTTGGCCAAGTGCTTCATTGACGAGGTTCTGCCACTTCTCTTATGCTTTCAGAGCAATTCACGTCTACCTCCTGAAATCGGATTCCAGCAATTCTGCCCCACTTTCAAGTCCTCTTCACAGCCTTAATTCAATATATTTTTGTACGATTTCTGTCATTTATAAGTCTGCAGGTATGTGAATGACAGTGCCCCTGAGCTCCTTTCCTCAACTCGCTTTCTTGTGAGCTGGCCACAAAACCGCAGGATTGCTTCAGGCCCTAATCTTGTTCCAGCACGGCATGCTGAGCCTTTGGTTAATTCCTTTTCCTGTTGGGAAATGAGTGTTAAAATTGCCCGTGCATACTGGGCATATACCCTGAGAAAACCAAAATTCAAAAAGAGTCATGTACCAAAATGTTCATTGCAGCTCTATTTACAATAGCCCGGAGATGGAAAGAACCTAAGCGCCCATCATCGGACGAATGGATAAAGAAGATGTGGCACATATACACAATGGAATATTACTCAGCCTTAAAAAGAAATGAAACTGAGTTATTTGTAATGAGATGGATAGACCTAGAGTCTGTCATACAGAGTGAAGTAAGTCAGAAAGAAAAAGACAAATAGCGTATGCTAACACATATATATGGAATTTAAAGGAAAAAAATGTAATGAAGAACCTAGGGATAAGACAGGAATAGAGGCGCAGACCTACTGGAGAACGGAATTGAGGATATGGGGAGGGGGAATGGTGAGTTTTGACAGGGCGAGAGAGAGTCATGGACATATACACACTAACAAATGTAGTAAGGTAGATAGCAAGGGGGAAGCAGCCGCAAGGCACAGGGATATTAGCTCGGGGCGTTGGGACAGCCTGGAGGGGTGGAAGGGGGAGAGAGGGAGGGAGGGAGACACAAGAGGGAAGACACAGGGAGCATATGTATATGTATAGCTGATTCACTTTGTTATAAAGCAAAAACTAACACACCATTGTAAAGCAATTATACCCCAATAAAGATGTTAAAAAAAATATTTGCCCGTGCACACACCTACAGATAGTCTCCCATTGGTTCTCCTTATTCCTGTTCATCTTGCGCAGAAATTGCAAACAGTGCCAAACAGGAGGTTAAAGGCACTGACTCTCCAAATGGGGAGAGTGTAAGAAAAGGGTCTGGAATGGTGAACCTGAGTACCAGGGGACGAAAACAGACATGCATGTAAAAAGGTTTCCCAGTCACACGGTGGAGCATACTCTGGGTTTCCCATGCAAATTTTAGCAGAAGGAAGAATCCCTTGAACCTGGAGAGTTGGGAACCATGGAATGGGTACCAGGCAGTATGACATCAAAGGGTCTGCATTTGCTCACTGAACCTCACCAATGCTATCAGCCCAAAGGGTCAAGCCTTATCTCTCACCCAGCTCTGGGTGTAGATGTGGTAAACCAGGTTGCATCACATGCCCTGTGTGAGTTATTTAAGAATTGCTCTCTATTTCACTGTCATTGTGTTTTTTTTTTGAAATTTTTTTTGACACTGGGATTTATCGGATTTTCACTGCTGCGTTAATGCCGCTGTACACACTCTTGATTCTCTTACGGAGACATAAATATCCACGGGTTTTAAGATTCTTCCTAGTCAGGTATATTCCTAGGCGTTGAATATGTGGTGTTGAGTCCATTTCGTTGAGCAAGGAGTAGGTCTTGTCTATTACATATTTGGCTTATGGAACGGTATCTGTGCTAATTTCAATCTCTGGTTTTATGCAGCACTCCAACGCACCTTTCTCCATAAGAAAGCACAAGTTGGTTTTCTAAATTTGAGACTGTTCTGTTTTGTAATTCAGTTCATGTGTAGTCAAGTTTACATACTGTGTATTAGTGATATTTTATGATGTTTCTTTTTATGTGTGACTTATTTCACGTAGAATCACCATACCTGTATCCACTCACTATGCCACTACGGGCCTGATGACACAGATTTCATTGCTGAGTGATATTCCATTGTACGTACGTACCACAACTTCTTTATCCATTGTTTGCTCTCTGAGATATTTACCTGGTACTGTAAACGAGGTTCTTGTGAACAGAGAGGTCCCAAACTTTGAGGTGGCTGGGTGTTTTTGATTTTAATTTCCCTAAGCTGTAGGACCATAAGTGGAAGTGCCATAGGCTGTGTTGCTTTGTTTCTTACGTGTTTCAGGAAACACATAACACTTCTCCAGAATGGCTGTTGGCAATTTACATCATATGCATCAGCATAATAAGGATCCCTGTTTTCCATTGCCGGTCCTCCGTTTCTGGATTTTACAATTTTTTTAAATGGCCGTTTTGCCCTGGGGGGCACTGAGATTTCATTGTAGTGCAGGTTTATTTACAAGCTTCTTGGTTGGCCAAAAAGTGCGTATGCGGTTTTTCCTGAATATATTTAGGGAAAAAAGCATCCGCACTTTTTGGACAAGCGCATCATTATCGACGTTCTGCCTCTTTTCCTATTCTTTAAGTGCAATTCCAGTTTAACCCTTCAATCGTTTTCCTGAATTTCTGCCCCGCTTTCAAGTCCCCTTTGCAGGCTTACTTCAATATATTTTTGGAGGATAGCTGTCATTTATAACTCTGCAGGTTTGTGAATTACAGTGCCCCTGAGCTCCTTTCTTCAACTCGCTTTCTTGTGAGCTGGGCACAAAACCGCAGGATTGCTTCAGGCCCTAATCTGTTTCCAGCAGGGCACACTGAGCCTTTGTTTAATTCCTCTTCCTGGTGGGCAATGAGCGTTACATTTGCCCGTGCAGACACCTACAGCTAGTCTCTCATTGGTTCTCCCTATTCCTGTTCATCTTGCACAGAAATGGCAAGCTGTGCCAAACAGGAGGTTAAAGGCACTGACTCTCCAAGCGGGGAGAGTGTTAGTAAAGCATCTGGAATGGTGAACCCGAGGACCAGGATACGAAAACTGAGATGCATTTTAAATCGTTTCCCAATCACACGGTGGACAATACTCTGGGTTTCCCATGCATGTTTTAGCTGGAGGAAGAATGCCTTGAACCTTGAGAGTTGGGACCCATGGAATGGGTACCATGCAGTATGACTTCAAAGGGTCTGCATTTGCTCACCGAAACTCACCAGTGCTATCAGCCTGAAGTGTCCAGCCTTATGTCTCAACCAGCTCTGGGTGTAGATGTGGTCAATCCCGGTTGCATCACATGCTCTGAGTGAATTATTCAAGAATTGCTATTTCTCTGTCTTTGTTTTCGAAATTTATTTTGATAATGGGATTTATCGGATTTTCACTGCTGCGTTTCGGCCGCTGTACACACGCTTGATTCTCTTACGGAGACATATATATCCATGGGTTTTAATATTCTTCCTAGTCAGGTATATTCCTAGGCGTTGAATATGTGGTGTTTAGTCCATTTCGTTGAGCAAGCAGTAGGTCTTGTCTATTACATATTTGGCTTATGGAATGTTATCTGTGCTAATTTCAGTCTCTGGTTTTATGCAGCACCCCAACGCACCTTTCCCCATAAGCAAGCACTAGTTGGTTTTCTAAATTTGAGACCCTGTTCTTTTTTGTAATTCAGTTCATGTGTAGTCAAGTTTACATTCCGTGTATTAGTGATATCTTATGATGTTTCTTTTTCTGTGTGACGTAGTTCACGTAGAATCACCGTACCTGCATCCACTCACTATGCCGCTACGGGCCTGATGACACAGATTTCATTGCTGAGTGATATTGCATTGTACGTACGTGCCACAACTTCTTTATCCATTTTTTGCTTTCTGGGATATTTACCTGATACTGTAGACGAGCTTCTTGTGAACACAGCCGTTCCAAATATTGGGGTGGCTGTCTGTTTTTGATTTTAATTTCCGTAAGCTATAGGACCATAAGTGGAAGTGCCATAGGCTGTGTTGCTTTGTTTCTTACGTGTTTCAGGAAACACCATACACTTCTCCAGGGTGGCTGCTGGCAATTTACATCCTGCCAATCAGCATAACAAGGCTCCCTGTTCTCCATATCCTGTCCTACCTTTCTGGATTTTACACTTTTTTCAGATGGCCCTTTTGCCCGGGAGGGCAGTGAGATTTCATTGTAGTGCAGATTTCCTTTACAGGCTTGCTTGGTTGGCCAAAAAGGGCGTATGTGTTTTTTCCTGAATATATTCAGGAAAAAACGCATACGCCCTTTTTGGCCAAGTGCATCATTGTCGACGTTGTGCCTCTTTTCCTATGCTTTCAGGGCAATTCCAGTCTACCCCCTGCAATCGTTTTCCTGAAATTCTGCCCCGCTTTCAAGTCCCCTTCGCAGGCTTACTTCAATATATTTTTGGAGGATAGCTGTCATTTATAACTCTGCAGGTTTGTGAAGTACAGTGCCCCTGAGCTCCTTTCTTCACCTCGCTTTCTTGTGAGCTGGGCACAAAACCGCAGGATTGCTTCAGGCCCTAATCTGTTTCCAGCAGGGCACACTGAGCCTTTGTTTAATTCCTCTTCCTGGTGGGCAATGAGCGTTACATTTGCCCGTGCAGACACCTACAGCTAGTCTCTCATTGGTTCTCCCTATTCCTGTTCATCTTGCACAGAAATTGCAAGCTGTGCCAAACAGGAGGTTAAAGGCACTGACTCTCCAAGCGGGGAGAGTGTTAGTAAAGCATCTGGAATGGTGAACCCGAGGACCAGGAAACGAAAACTGAGATGCATTTTAAACATTTCCCAATCACACGGTGGACGATACTCTGGGTTTCCCATGCATGTTTTAGCTGGAGGAAGAATCCCTTGAACCTGGAGAGTTGGGACCCATGGAATGGGTACCATGCAGTATGACTTCAAAGGGTCTGCATTTGCTCACCGAAACTCACCAATGCTATCAGCCTGAAGTGTCCAGCCTTATGTCTCAACCAGCTCTGGGTGTAGATGTGGTCAATCCCGGTTGCATCACATGCCCTGAGTGAATTATTTAAGAATTGCTCTCTATTTCACTGTCTTTGTGTTTTGTTTTCGAAATTTATTTTGATAATGGGATTTATCGGATTTTCACTGCTGCGTTTCGGCCGATGTACACACGCTTGATTCTCTTACGGAGACATATATATCCATGGGTTTTAAGATTCTTCCTAGTCAGGTATATTCCCAGGCGTTGAATATGTGGTGTTGGGTCCATTTCGTTGAGCAAGGAGTAGGTCTTGTCTATTACATATTTGGCTTATGGAATGTTATCTGTGCTAATTTCAGTCTCTGGTTTTATGCAGCACCCCAAGGCACCTTTCCCCATAAGCAAGCACTAGTTGGTTTTCTAAATTTGAGACCCTGTTCTGTTTTGTAATTCAGTTCATGTGTAGTCAAGTTTACATTCCGTGTATTAGTGATATCTTATGATGTTTCTTTTTCTGTGTGACGTAGTTCACGTAGAATCACTGTACCTGCATCCACTCATTATGCCGCTACGGGCCTGATGACACAGATTTCATTGCTGAGTGATATTGCATTGTACGTACGTGCCACAACTTCTTTATCCATTTTTTGCTTTCTGGGATATTTACCTGATACTGTAGACGAGCTTCTTGGGAACACAGCCGTCCCAAATATTGGGGTGGCTGTCTGTTTTTGATTTTAATTTCCGTAAGCTATAGGACCATAAGTGGAAGTGCCATAGGCTGTGTTGCTTTGTTTCTTACGTGTTTCAGGAAACACCATACACTTCTCCAGGGTGGCTGCTGGCAATTTACATCCTGCCAATCAGCATAACAAGGCTCCCTGTTCTCCATATCCTGTCCTACCTTTCTGGATTTTACACTTTTTTCAGATGGCCCTTTTGCCCGGGGGGGCAGTGAGATTTCATTGTAGTGCAGATTTCCTTTACAGGCTTGCTTGGTTGGCCAAAAAGGGCGTATGTGTTTTTTCCTGAATATATTCAGGAAAAAACGCATACGCCCTTTTTGGCCAAGTGCATCATTGTCGACGTTGTGCCTCTTTTCCTATGCTTTCAGGGCAATTCCAGTCTATCCCCTGCAATCGTTTTCCTGAAATTCAGCCCCGCTTTCAAGTCCCCTTCGCAGGCTTACTTCAATATATTTTTGGAGGATAGCTGTCATTTATGACTCTGCAGGTTTGTGAAGTACAGTGCCCCTGAGCTCCTTTCTTCAACTCGCTTTCTTGTGAGCTGGGCACAAAACCGCATGATTGCTTCAGGCCCTAATCTGTTTCCAGCAGGGCACACTGAGCCTTTGTTTAATTCCTCTTCCTGGTGGGCAATGAGCCTTACATTTGCCCGTGCAGACACCTGCAGCTAGTCTCTCATTAGTTCTCCCTATTCCTTTTCATCTTGCACAGAAATTGCAAGCTGTGCGAAACAGGAGGTTAAAGGCACTGACTCTCCAAGCGGGGAGAGTGTTAGTAAAGCATCTGGAATGGTGAACCCGAGGACCAGGATACGACAACTGAGATGCATTTTAAATCGTTTCCCAATCACACGGTGGACGATACTCTTGGTTTCCCATGCATGTTTTAGCTGGAGGAAGAATCCCTTGAACCTGGAAGAGTTGGGACCCATGGAATGGGTCCATGCAGTATGACTTCAAAGGGTCTGCATTTGCTCACCGAAACAAACCAGTGCTATCAGCCTGAAGTGTCCAGCCTTATGTCTCAACCAGCTCTGGGTGTAGATGTGGTAATCCCGGTTGCATCACATGCCCTGAGTGAATTATTTAAGAATTGCTCTCTATTTCACTGTCTTTGTGTTTTATTTTCGAAATTTATTTTGATAATTGGGTTTATCGGATTTTCACTGCTGCATTTCCGCCGCTGTACACACGCTTGATTCTCTTACGGAGACATATATATCCATGGGTTTTAAGATTCTTCCTAGTCAGGTATATTCCTAGGCGTTGAATATGTGGTGTTGAGTCCATTTCGTTGAGCAAGGAGTAGGTCTTGTCTATTACATATTTGGCTTATGGAATGTTATCTGTGCTAATTTCAGTCTCTGGTTTTATGCAGCACCCCAAGGCACCTTTCCCCATAAGCAAGCACTAGTTGGTTTTCTAAATTTGAGACCCTGTTCTTTTTTGTAATTCAGTTCATGTGTAGTCAAGTTTACATTCCGTGTATTAGTGATATCTTATGATGTTTCTTTTTCTGTGTGACGTAGTTCACGTAGAATCACCGTACCTGCATCCACTCACTATGCCGCTACGGGCCTGATGACACAGATTTCATTGCTGAGTGATATTGCATTGTACGTACGTGCCACAACTTCTTTATCCATTTTTTGCTTTCTGGGATATTTACCTGATACTGTAGACGAGCTTCTTGTGAACACAGCCGTCCCAAATATTGGGGTGGCTGTCTGTTTTTGATTTTAATTTCCGTAAGCTATAGGACCATAAGTGGAAGTGCCATAGGCTGTGTTGCTTTGTTTCTTACGTGTTTCAGGAAACACCATACACTTCTCCAGGGTGGCTGCTGGCAATTTACATCCTGCCAATCAGCATAACAAGGCTCCCTGTTCTCCATATCCTGTCCTACCTTTCTGGATTTTACACTTTTTTCAGATGGCCCTTTTGCCCCGGGGGGCAGTGAGATTTCATTGTAGTGCAGATTTCCTTTACAGGCTTGCTTGGTTGGCCAAAAAGGGCGTATGCGTTTTTTCCTGAATATATTCAGGAAAAAACGCATACGCCCTTTTTGGCCAAGTGCATCATTGTCGACATTGTGCCTCTTTTCCTATGCTTTCAGGGCAATTCCAGTCTACCCCCTCCAATCGTTTTCCTGAAATTCAGCCCTGCTTTCAAGTCCCCTTCGCAGGCTTGCTTCAATATATTTTTGGAGGATAGCTGTCATTTATAACTCTGCAGGTTTGTGAAGTACAGTGCCCCTGAGCTCCTTTCTTCAACTCGCTTTCTTGTGAGCTGGGCGCAAAACCGCAGAAATGCTTCAGGCCCTAATCTGTTTCCAGCAGGGAACACTGAGCCATTGTTTAATTCCTCTTCCTGGTGGGCAATGAGCGTTACATTTGCCCGTGCAGACACCTACAGCTAGTCTCTCATTGGTTCTCCCTATTCCTGTTCGTCTTGCACAGAAATTGCAAGCTGTGCCAAACAGGAGGTTAAAGGCACTGACTCTCCAAGCGGGGAGAGTGTTAGTAAAGCATCTGGAATGGTGAACCCGAGGACCAGGATACGAAAACTGAGATGCATTTTAAATCGTTTCCCAATCACACGGTGGACGATACTCTGGGTTTCCCATGCATGTTTTAGCTGGAGGAAGAATCCCTTGAACCTGGAGAGTTGGGACCCATGGAATGGGTACCATGCAGTATGACTTCAAAGGGTCTGCATTTGCTCACCGAAACTCACCAATGCTATCAGGCTGAAGTGTCCAGCCTTATGTCTCAACCAGCTCTGGGTGTAGATGTGGTCAATCCCGGTTGCATCACATGCCCTGAGTGAATTATTTAAGAATTGCTCTCTATTTCACTGTCTTTGTGTTTTGTTTTCGAAATTTATTTTGATAATGGGATTTATCGGATTTTCACTGCTGCGTTTCGGCCGCTGTACACACGCTTGATTCTCTTACGGAGACATATATATCCATGGGTTTTAAGATTCTTCCTAGTCAGGTATATTCCTAGGCGTTGAATATGTGGTGTTTAGTCCATTTCGTTGAGCAAGGAGTAGGTCTTGTCTATTACATATTTGGCTTATGGAATGTTATCTGTGCTAATTTCAGTCTCTGGTTTTATGCAGCACCCCAACGCACATTTCCCCATAAGCAAGCACTAGTTGGTTTTCTAAATTTGAGACCCTGTTCTTTTTTGTAATTCAGTTCATGTGTAGTCAAGTTTACATTCCGTGTATTAGTGATATCTTATGATGTTTCTTTTTCTGTGTGACGTAGTTCACGTAGAATCACCGTACCTGCATCCACTCACTATGCCGCTACGGGCCTGATGACACAGATTTCATTGCTGAGTGATATTGCATTGTACGTACGTGCCACAACTTCTTTATCCATTTTTTGCTTTCTGGGATATTTACCTGATACTGTAGACGAGCTTCTTGTGAACACAGCCGTCCCAAATATTGGGGTGGCTGTCTGTTTTTGATTTTAATTTCCGTAAGCTATAGGACCATAAGTGGAAATGCCATAGGCTGTGTTGCTTTGTTTCTTATGTGTTTCAGGAAACACCATACACTTCTCCAGGGTGGCTGCTGGCAATTTACATCCTGCCAATCAGCATAACAAGGCTCCCTGTTCTCCATATCCTGTCCTACCTTTCTGGATTTTACACTTTTT
The DNA here is from genome assembly GCF_963924675.1 of Phocoena phocoena. NCBI lineage: Eukaryota > Metazoa > Chordata > Mammalia > Artiodactyla > Phocoenidae > Phocoena > Phocoena phocoena. The sequence goes on from NW_027077425.1 coordinate 1,100,585, forward strand.
TCAGATGGCCCTTTTGCCCGGGAGGGCAGTGAGATTTCATTGTAGTGCAGATTTCCTTTACAGGCTTGCTTGGTTGGCCAAAAAGGGCGTATGCGTTTTTTCCTGAATATATTCAGGAAAAAACGCATACGCCCTTTTTGGCCAAGTGCATCATTGTCGACGTTGTGCCTCTTTTCCTATGCTTTCAGGGCAATTCCAGTCTACCCCCTGCAATCGTTTTCCTGAAATTCTGCCCCGCTTTCAAGTCCCCTTCGCAGGCTTACTTCAATATATTTTTGGAGGATAGCTGTCATTTATAACTCTGCAGGTTTGTGAAGTACAGTGCCCCTGAGCTCCTTTCTTCAACTCGCTTTCTTGTGAGCTGGGCACAAAACCGCAGGATTGCTTTAGGCCCTAATCTGTTTCCAGCAGGGCACACTGAGCCTTTGTTTAATTCCTCTTCCTGGTGGGCAATGAGCGTTACATTTGCCCGTGCAGACACCTACAGCTAGTCTCTCATTGGTTCTCCCTATTCCTGTTCATCTTGCACAGAAATGGCAAGCTGTGCCAAACAGGAGGTTAAAGGCACTGACTCTCCAAGCGGGGAGAGTGTTAGTAAAGCATCTGGAATGGTGAACCCGAGGACCAGGATACGAAAACTGAGATGCATTTTAAATCGTTTCCCAATCACACGGTGGACGATACTCTGGGTTTCCCATGCATGTTTTAGCTGGAGGAAGAATGCCTTGAACCTGGAGAGTTGGGACCCATGGAATGGGTACCATGCAGTATGACTTCAAAGGGTCTGCATTTGCTCACCGAAACTCACCAGTGCTATCAGCCAGAAGTGTCCAGCCTTATGTCTCAACCAGCTCTGGGTGTAGATGTGGTCAATCCCGGTTGCATCACATGCCCTGAGTGAATTATTTAAGAATTGCTCTCTATTTCACTGTCTTTGTGTTTTGTTTTCGAAATTTATTTTGATAATGGGGTTTATCGGATTTTCACTGCTGCATTTCCGCCGCTGTACACACGCTTGATTCTCTTACGGAGACATATATATCCATGGGTTTTAAGATTCTTCCTAGTCAGGTATATTCCTAGGCGTTGAATATGTGGTGTTGAGTCCATTTCGTTGAGCAAGGAGTAGGTCTTGTCTATTACATATTTGGCTTATGGAATGTTATCTGTGCTAATTTCAGTCTCTGGTTTTATGCAGCACCCCAACGCACCTTTCCCCATAAGCAAGCACTAGTTGGTTTTCTAAATTTGAGACCCTGTTCTGTTTTGTAATTCAGTTCATGTGTAGTGAAGTTTACATTCCGTGTATTAGTGATATATTATGATGTTTCTTTTTCTGTGTGACGTAGTTCACGTAGAATCACCGTACCTGCATCCACTTACTATGCCGCTACGAGCCTGATGACACAGATTTCATTGCTGAGTGATATTGCATTGCACGTACGTGCCACAACTTCTTTATCCATTTTTTGCTTTCTGGGATATTTACCTGATACTGTAGACGAGCTTCTTGTGAACACAGCCGTCCCAAATATTGGGGTGGCTGTCTGATTTTGATTTTAATTTCCGTAAGCTATAGGACCATAAGTGGAAGTGCCATAGGCTGTGTTGCTTTGTTTCTTACGTGTTTCAGGAAACACCATACACTTCTCCAGGGTGGCTGCTGGCAATTTACATCCTGCCAATCAGCATAACAAGGCTCCCTGTTCTCCATATCCTGTCCTACCTTTCTGGATTTTACACTTTTTTCAGATGGCCCTTTTGCCCGGGGGGGCAGTGAGATTTCATTGTAGTTCAGATTTCCTTTATAGGCTTGCTTGGTTGGCCAAAAAGGGCGTATGCGTTTTTTCCTGAATATATTCAGGAAAAAACGCATACGCCCTTTTTGGCCAAGTGCATCATTGTCGACGTTGTGCCTCTTTTCCTATGCTTTCAGGGCAATTCCAGTCTACCCCCTGCAATCGTTTTCCTGAAATTCAGCCCCGCTTTCAAGTCCCCTTCGCAGGCTTACTTCAATATATTTTTGGAGGATAGCTGTCATTTATAACTCTGCAGGTTTGTGAAGTACAGTGCTCCTGAGCTCCTTTCTTCACCTCGCTTTCTTGTGAGCTGGGCACAAAACCGCAGGATTGCTTCAGGCCCTAATCTGTTTCCAGCAGGGCACACTGAGCCTTTGTTTAATTCCTCTTCCTGGTGGGCAATGAGCGTTACATTTGCCCGTGCAGACACCTACAGCTAGTCTCTCATTGGTTCTCCCTATTCCTGTTCATCTTGCACAGAAATTGCAAGCTGTGCAAAACAGGAGGTTAAAGGCACTGACTCTCCAAGCGGGGAGAGTGTTAGTAAAGCATCTGGAATGGTGAACCCGAGGACCAGGATACGAAAACTGAGATGCATTTTAAATCGTTTCCCAATCACACGGTGGACGATACTCTGGGTTTCCCATGCATGTTTTAGCTGGAGGAAGAATGCCTTGAACCTGGAGAGTTGGGACCCATGGAATGGGTACCATGCAGTATGACTTCAAAGGGTCTGCATTTGCTCACCGAAACTCACCAGTGCTATCAGCCAGAAGTGTCCAGCCTTATGTCTCAACCAGCTCTGGGTGTAGATGTGGTCAATCCCGGTTGCATAACATGCCCTGAGTGAATTATTTAAGAATTGCTCTCTATTTCACTGTCTTTGTGTTTTGTTTTCGAAATTTATTTTGATAATGGGGTTTATCGGATTTTCACTGCTGCATTTCCGCCGCTATACACACGCTTGATTCTCTTACGGAGATATATATATCCATGGGTTTTAAGATTCTTCCTAGTCAGGTATATTCCTAGGCGTTGAATATGTGGTGTTGAGTCCATTTCGTTGAGCAAGGAGTAGGTCTTGTCTATTACATATTTGGCTTATGGAATGTTATCTGTGCTAATTTCAGTCTCTGGTTTTATGCAGCACCCCAAGGCACCTTTCCCCATAAGCAAGCACTAGTTGGTTTTCTAAATTTGAGACCCTGTTCTGTTTTGTAATTCAGTTCATGTGTAGTGAAGTTTACATTCCGTGTATTAGTGATATCTTATGATGTTTCTTTTTCTGTGTGACGTAGTTCACGTAGAATCACCGTACCTGCATCCACTTACTATGCCGCTACGGGCCTGATGACACAGATTTCATTGCTGAGTGATATTGCATTGCACGTACGTGCCACAACTTCTTTATCCATTTTTTGCTTTCTGGGATATTTACCTGATACTGTAGACGAGCTTCTTCTGAACACAGCCGTCCCAAATATTGGGGTGGCTGTCTGATTTTGATTTTAATTTCCGTAAGCTATAGGACCATAAGTGGAAGTGCCATAGGCTGTGTTGCTTTGTTTCTTACGTGTTTCAGGAAACACCATACACTTCTCCAGGGTGGCTGCTGGCAATTTACATCCTGCCAATCAGCATAACAAGGCTCCCTGTTCTCCATATCCTGTCCTACCTTTCTGGATTTTACACTTTTTTCAGATGGCCCTTTTGCCCGGGGGGGCAGTGAGATTTCATTGTAGTGCAGATTTCCTTTACAGGCTTGCTTGGTTGGCCAAAAAGGGCGTATGCGTTTTTTCCTGAATATATTCAGGAAAAAACGCATACGCCCTTTTTGGCCAAGTGCATCATTGTCGACGTTGTGCCTCTTTTCCTATGCTTTCAGGGCAATTCCAGTCTACCCCCTGCAATCGTTTTCCTGAAATTCAGCCCCGCTTTCAAGTCCCCTTCGCAGGCTTACTTCAATATATTTTTGGAGGATAGCTGTCATTTATAACTCTGCAGGTTTGTGAAGTACAGTGCCCCTGAGCTCCTTTCTTCACCTCGCTTTCTTGTGAGCTGGGCACAAAACCGCAGGATTGCTTCAGGCCCTAATCTGTTTCCAGCAGGGCACACTGAGCCTTTGTTTAATTCCTCTTCCTGGTGGGCAATGAGCGTTACATTTGCCCGTGCAGACACCTACAGCTAGTCTCTCATTGGTTCTCCCTATTCCTGTTCATCTTGCACAGAAATTGCAAGCTGTGCCAAACAGGAGGTTAAAGGCACTGACTCTCCAAGCGGGGAGAGTGTTAGTAAAGCATCTGGAATGGTGAACCCGAGGACCAGGATACGAAAACTGAGATGCATTTTAAATATTTCCCAATCACACGGTGGACGATACTCTGGGTTTCGCATGCATGTTTTAGCTGGAGGAAGAATCCCTTGAACCTGGAGAGTTGGGACCCATGGAATGGGTACCATGCAGTATGACTTCAAAGGGTCTGCATTTGCTCACCGAAACTCACCAATGCTATCAGCCTGAAGTGTCCAGCCTTATGTCTCAACCAGCTCTGGGTGTAGATGTGGTCAATCCCGGTTGCATCACATGCCCTGAGTGAATTATTTAAGAATTGCTCTCTATTTCACTGTCTTTGTGTTTTGTTTTCGAAATTTATTTTGATAATGGGATTTATCGGATTTTCACTGCTGCGTTTCAGCCGATGTACACACGCTTGATTCTCTTACGGAGACATATATATCCATGGGTTTTAAGATTCTTCCTAGTCAGGTATATTCCCAGGCGTTGAATATGTGGTGTTTGGTCCATTTCGTTGAGCAAGGAGTAGGTCTTGTCTATTACATATTTGGCTTATGGAATGTTATCTGTGCTAATTTCAGTCTCTGGTTTTATGCAGCACCCCAAGGCACCTTTCCCCATAAGCAAGCACTAGTTGGTTTTCTAAATTTGAGACCCTGTTCTGTTTTGTAATTCAGTTCATGTGTAGTCAAGTTTACATTCCGTGTATTAGTGATATCTTATGATGTTTCTTTTTCTGTGTGACGTAGTTCACGTAGAATCACTGTACCTGCATCCACTCATTATGCCGCTACGGGCCTGATGACACAGATTTCATTGCTGAGTGATATTGCATTGTACGTACGTGCCACAACTTCTTTATCCATTTTTTGCTTTCTGGGATATTTACCTGATACTGTAGACGAGCTTCTTGGGAACACAGCCGTCCCAAATATTGGGGTGGCTGTCTGTTTTTGATTTTAATTTCCGTAAGCTATAGGACCATAAGTGGAAGTGCCATAGGCTGTGTTGCTTTGTTTCTTACGTGTTTCAGGAAACACCATACACTTCTCCAGGGTGGCTGCTGGCAATTTACATCCTGCCAATCAGCATAACAAGGCTCCCTGTTCTCCATATCCTGTCCTACCTTTCTGGATTTTACACTTTTTTCAGATGGCCCTTTTGCCCGGGGGGGCAGTGAGATTTCATTGTAGTGCAGATTTCCTTTACAGGCTTGCTTGGTTGGCCAAAAAGGGCGTATGTGTTTTTTCCTGAATATATTCAGGAAAAAACGCATACGCCCTTTTTGGCCAAGTGCATCATTGTCGACGTTGTGCCTCTTTTCCTATGCTTTCAGGGCAATTCCAGTCTATCCCCTGCAATCGTTTTCCTGAAATTCAGCCCCGCTTTCAAGTCCCCTTCGCAGGCTTACTTCAATATATTTTTGGAGGATAGCTGTCATTTATGACTCTGCAGGTTTGTGAAGTACAGTGCCCCTGAGCTCCTTTCTTCAACTCGCTTTCTTGTGAGCTGGGCACAAAACCGCATGATTGCTTCAGGCCCTAATCTGTTTCCAGCAGGGCACACTGAGCCTTTGTTTAATTCCTCTTCCTGGTGGGCAATGAGCCTTACATTTGCCCGTGCAGACACCTGCAGCTAGTCTCTCATTAGTTCTCCCTATTCCTGTTCATCTTGCACAGAAATTGCAAGCTGTGCGAAACAGGAGGTTAAAGGCACTGACTCTCCAAGCGGGGAGAGTGTTAGTAAAGCATCTGGAATGGTGAACCCGAGGACCAGGATACGACAACTGAGATGCATTTTAAATCGTTTCCCAATCACACGGTGGACGATACTCTTGGTTTCCCATGCATGTTTTAGCTGGAGGAAGAATCCCTTGAACCTGGAAGAGTTCGGACCCATGGAATGGGTCCATGCAGTATGACTTCAAAGGGTCTGCATTTGCTCACCGAAACAAACCAGTGCTATCAGCCTGAAGTGTCCAGCCTTATGTCTCAACCAGCTCTGGGTGTAGATGTGGTAATCCCGGTTGCATCACATGCCCTGAGTGAATTATTTAAGAATTGCTCTCTATTTCACTGTCTTTGTGTTTTATTTTCGAAATTTATTTTGATAATTGGGTTTATCGGATTTTCACTGCTGCATTTCCGCCGCTGTACACACGCTTGATTCTCTTACGGAGACATATATATCCATGGGTTTTAAGATTCTTCCTAGTCAGGTATATTCCTAGGCGTTGAATATGTGGTGTTGAGTCCATTTCGTTGAGCAAGGAGTAGGTCTTGTCTATTACATATTTGGCTTATGGAATGTTATCTGTGCTAATTTCCGTCTCTGGTTTTATGCAGCACCCCAAGGCACCTTTCCCCATAAGCAAGCACTAGTTGGTTTTCTAAATTTGAGACCCTGTTCTTTTTTGTAATTCAGTTCATGTGTAGTCAAGTTTACATTCCGTGTATTAGTGATATCTTATGATGTTTGTTTTTCTGTGTGACGTAGTTCACGTAGAATCACCATACCTGCATCCACTCACTATGCCGCTACGGGCCTGATGACACAGATTTCATTGCTGAGTGATATTGCATTGTACGTACGTGCCACAACTTCTTTATCCATTTTTTGCTTTCTGGGATATTTACCTGATACTGTAGACGAGCTTCTTGTGAACACAGCCGTCCCAAATATTGGGGTGGCTGTCTGTTTTTGATTTTAATTTCCGTAAGCTATACGACCATAAGTGGAAGTGCCATAGGCTGTGTTGCTTTGTTTCTTACGTGTTTCAGTAAACACCATACACTTCTCCAGGGTGGCTGCTGGCAATTTACATCCTGCCAATCAGCATAACAAGGCTCCCTGTTCTCCATATCCTGTCCTACCTTTCTGGATTTTACACTTTTTTCAGATAGCCCTTTTGCCCCGGGGGGCAGTGAGATTTCATTGTAGTGCAGATTTCCTTTACAGGCTTGCTTGGTTGGCCAAAAAGGGCGTATGCGTTTTTTCCTGAATATATTCAGGAAAAAACGCATACGCCCTTTTTGGCCAAGTGCATCTTTGTCGACGTTGTGCCTCTTTTCCTATGCTTTCAGGGCAATTCCAGTCTACCCCCTCCAATCGTTTTCCTGAAATTCAGCCCTGCTTTCAAGTCCCCTTCGCAGGCTTACTTCAATATATTTTTGGAGGATAGCTGTCATTTATAACTCTGCAGGTTTGTGAAGTACAGTGCCCCTGAGCTCCTTTCTTCAACTCGCTTTCTTGTGAGCTGGGCGCAAACCCGCAGGAATGCTTCAGGCCCTAATCTGTTTCCAGCAGGGAACACTGAGCCATTGTTTAATTCCTCTTCCTGGTGGGCAATGAGCGTTACATTTGCCCGTGCAGACACCTACAGCTAGTCTCTCATTGGTTCTCCCTATTCCTGTTCGTCTTGCACAGAAATTGCAAGCTGTGCCAAACAGGAGGTTAAAGGCACTGACTCTCCAAGCGGGGAGAGTGTTAGTAAAGCATCTGGAATGGTGAACCCGAGGACCAGGATACGAAAACTGAGATGCATTTTAAATCGTTTCCCAATCACACGGTGGACGATACTCTGGGTTTCCCATGCATGTTTTAGCTGGAGGAAGAATCCCTTGAACCTGGAGAGTTGGGACCCATGGAATGGGTACCATGCAGTATGACTTCAAAGGGTCTGCATTTGCTCACCGAAACTCACCAATGCTATCAGGCTGAAGTGTCCAGCCTTATGTCTCAACCAGCTCTGGGTGTAGATGTGGTCAATCCCGGTTGCATCACATGCCCTGAGTGAATTATTTAAGAATTGCTCTCTATTTCACTGTCTTTGTGTTTTGTTTTCGAAATTTATTTTGATAATGGGATTTATCGGATTTTCACTGCTGCGTTTCGGCCGCTGTACACACGCTTGATTCTCTTACGGAGACATATATATGCATGGGTTTTAAGATTCTTCCTAGTCAGGTATATTCCTAGGCGTTGAATATGTGGTGTTGAGTCCATTTCGTTGAGCAAGGAGTAGGTCTTGTCTATTACATATTTGGCTTATGGAATGTTATCTGTGCTAATTTCAGTCTCTGGTTTTATGCAGCACCCCAACGCACCTTTCCCCATAAGCAAGCACTAGTTGGTTTTCTAAATTTGAGACCCTGTTCTGTTTTGTAATTCAGTTCATGTGTAGTCAAGTTTACATTCCGTGTATTAGTGATATCTTATGATGTTTCTTTTTCTGTGTGACGTAGTTCACGTAGAATCACCGTACCTGCATCCACTTACTATGCCGCTACGGGCCTGATGACACAGATTTCATTGCTGAGTGATATTGCATTGCACGTACGTGCCACAACTTCTTTATCCATTTTTTGCTTTCTGTGATATTTACCTGATACTGTAGACGAGCTTCTTGTGAACACAGCCGTCCCAAATATTGGGGTGGCTGTCTGTTTTTGATTTTAATTTCCGTAAGCTATAGGACCATAAGTGGAAGTGCCATAGGCTGTGTTGCTTTGTTTCTTAAGTGTTTCAGGAAACACCATACACTTCTCCAGGGTGGCTGCTGGCAATTTACATCCCGCCAATCAGCATAACAAGGCTCCCTGTTCTCCATATCCTGTCCTACCTTTCTGGATTTTACACTTTTTTCAGATGGCCCTCTTGCCCGAGGGGCAGTGAGACTTCATTGTAGTGCAGATTTCCTTTACAGGCTTGCTTGGTTGGCCAAAAAGGGCGTATGCGTTTTTTCCTGAATATATTCAGGAAAAAACGCATACGCCCTTTTTGGCCAAGTGCATCATTGTCGACGTTCTGCCTCTTTTCCTATGCTTTCAGGGCAATTCCAGTCTACCCCCTGCAATCGTTTTCCTGAAATTCTGCCCCGCTTTCAAGTCCCCTTCGCAGGCTTACTTCAATATACTTTTGGAAGATAGCTGTCATTTATAACTCTGTAGGTTTGTGAATTACAGTGCCCCTGAGCTCCTTTCTTCACCTCGCTTTCTTGTGAGCTGGGCACAAAACCGCAGGATTGCTTCAGGCCCTAATCTGTTTCCAGCAGGGCACACTGAGCCTTTGTTTAATTCCCCTTCCTGTTGGGCAAGGAGCGTTACATTTGCCCGTGCAGACACCTACAGCTAGTCTCTCATTGGTTCTCCCTATTCCTGTTCATCTTGCACAGAAATGGCAAGCTGTGCCAAACAGGAGGTTAAAGGCACTGACTCTCCAAGCGGGGAGAGTGTTAGTAAAGCATCTGGAATGGTGAACCCGAGGACCAGGATACGAAAACTGAGATGCATTTTAAATCGTTTCCCAATCACACGGTGGACGATATTCTGGGTTTCCCATGCATGTTTTAGCTGGAGGAAGAATGCCTTGAACCTGGAGAGTTGGGACCCATGGAATGGGTACCATGCAGTATGACTTCAAAGGGTCTGCATTTGCTCACCGAAACTCACCAATGCTATCAGCCTGAAGTGTCCAGCCTTATGTCTCAACCAGCTCTGGGTGTAGATGTGGTCAATCCCGGTTGCATCACATGCCCTGAGTGAATTAGTTAAGAATTGCTCTCTATTTCACTGTCTTTGTGTTTTGTTTTCGAAATTTATTTTGATAATGGGATTTATCGGATTTTCACTGCTGCGTTTCGGCCGCTGTACACACGCTTGATTCTCTTACGGAGACATATATATCCATGGGTTTTAAGATTCTTCCTAGTCAGGTATATTCCTAGGCGTTGAATATGTGGTGTTGAGTCCATTTCGTTGAGCAAGGAGTAGGTCTTGTCTATTACATATTTGGCTTATGGAATGTTATCTGTGCTAATTTCAGTCTCTGGTTTTATGCAGCACCCCAACGCACCTTTCCCCATAAGCAAGCACTAGTTGGTTTTCTAAATTTGAGACCCTGTTCTGTTTTGTAATTCAGTTCATGTGTAGTGAAGTTTACATTCCGTGTATTAGTGATATCTTATGATGTTTCTTTTTCTGTGTGACGTAGTTCACGTAGAATCACCGTACCTGCATCCACTGACTATGCCGCTACGGGCCTGATGACACAGATTTCATTGCTGAGTGATATTGCATTGCACGTACGTGCCACAACTTCTTTATCCATTTTTTGCTTTCTGGGATATTTACCTGATACTGTAGACGAGCTTCTTGTGAACACAGCCGTCCCAAATATTGGGGTGGCTGTCTGTTTTTGATTTTAATTTCCGTAAGCTATAGGACCATAAGTGGAAGTGCCATAGGCTGTGTTGCTTTGTTTCTTACGTGTTTCAGGAAACACCATACACTTCTCCAGGGTGGCTGCTGGCAATTTACATCCTGCCAATCAGCATAACAAGGCTCCCTGTTCTCCATATCCTGTCCTACCTTTCTGGATTTTACACTTTTTTCAGATGGCCCTTTTGCCCGGGGGGGCAGTGAGATTTCACTGTAGTGCAGATTTCCTTTACAGGCTTGCTTGGTTGGCCAAAAAGGGCGTATGCGTTTTTTCCTGAATATATTCAGGAAAAAACGCATACGCCCTTTTTGACCAAGTGCATCATTGTCGACGTTGTGCCTCTTTTCCTATGCTTTCAGGGCAATTCCAGTCTACCCCCTGCAATCGTTTTCCTGAAATTCAGCCCCGCTTTCAAGTCCCCTTCGCAGGCTTACTTCAATATATTTTTGGAGGATAGCTGTCATTTATAACTCTGCAGGTTTGTGAAGTACAGTGACCCTGAGCTCCTTTCTTCAACTCGCTTTCTTGTGAGCTGGGCACAAAACCGCAGGATTGCTTCAGGCCCTAATCTGTTTCCAGCAGGGCACACTGAGCCTTTGTTTAATTCCTCTTCCTGGTGGGCAATGAGCGTTACATTTGCCCGTGCAGACACCTACAGCTAGTCTCTCATTGGTTCTCCCTATTCCTGTTCATCTTGCACAGAAATGGCAAGCTGTGCGAAACAGGAGGTTAAAGGCACTGACTCTCCAAGCGGGGAGAGTGTTAGTAAAGCATCTGGAATGGTGAACCCGAGGACCAGGAAACGAAAACTGAGATGCATTTTAAATCGTTTCCCAATCACACAGTGGACGATACTCTGGGATTCCCATGCATGTTTTAGCTGGAGGAAGAATCCCTTGAACCTGGAGAGTTGGGACCCATGGAATGGGTACCATGCAGTATGACTTCAAAGGGTCTGCATTTGCTCACCGAAACTCACCAGTGCTATCAGCCTGAAGTGTCCAGCCTTATGTGTCAACCAGCTCTGGGTGTAGATGTGGTCAATCCCGGTTGCATCACATGCCCTGAGTGAATTATTTAAGAATTGCTCTCTATTTCACTGTCTTTGTGTTTTGTTTTCGAAATTTATTTTGATAATGGGATTTATCGGATTTTCACTGCTGCGTTTCGGCCGCTGTACACACGCTTGATTCTCTTACGGAGACATATATATCCATGGGTTTTAAGATTCTTCCTAGTCAGGTATATTCCTAGGCGTTGAATATGTGGTGTTGGGTCCATTTCGTTGAGCAAGGAGTAGGTCTTGTCTATTACATATTTGGCTTATGGAAAGTTATCTGTGCTAATTTCAGTCTCTGGTTTTATGCAGCACCCCAAGGCACCTTTCCCCATAAGCAAGCACTAGTTGGTTTTCTAAATTTGAGACCCTGTTCTTTTTTGTAATTCAGTTCATGTGTAGTCAAGTTTACATTCCGTGTATTAGTGATATCTTATGATGTTTCTTTTTCTGTGTGACGTAGTTCACGTAGAATCACCGTACCTGCATCCTCTCACTATGCCGCTATGGGCCTGATGACACAGATTTCATTGCTGAGTGATATTGCATTGTACGTACGTGCCACAACTTCTTTATCCATTTTTTGCTTTCTGGGATATTTACCTGATACTGTAGACGAGCTTCTTGTGAACACAGCCGTCCCAAATATTGGGGTGGCTGTCTGTTTTTGATTTTAATTTCCGTAAGCTATAGGACCATAAGTGGAAGTGCCATAGGCTGTGTTGCTTTGTTTCTTACGTGTTTCAGGAAACACCATACACTTCTCCAGGGTGGCTGCTGGCAATTTACATCCTGCCAATCAGCATAACAAGGCTCCCTGTTCTCCATATCCTGTCCTACCTTTCTGGATTTTACACTTTTTTCAGATGGCCCTTTTGCCCCGGGGGGCAGTGAGATTTCACTGTAGTGCAGATTTCCTTTACAGGCTTGCTTGGTTGGCCAAAAAGGGCGTATGCGTTTTTTCCTGAATATATTCAGGAAAAAACGCATACGCCCTTTTTGGCCAAGTGCATCATTGTCGACGTTGTGCCTCTTTTCCTATGCTTTCAGGGCAATTCCAGTCTACCCCCTGCAATCGTTTTCCTGAAATTCAGCCCCGCTTTCAAGTCCCCTTCGCAGGCTTACTTCAATATATTTTTGGAGGATAGCTGTCATTTATAACTCTGCAGGTTTGTGAAGTACAGTGCCCCTGAGCTCCTTTCTTCAACTCGCTTTCTTGTGAGCTGGGCACAAAACCGCAGGAATGCTTCAGGCCCTAATCTGTTTCCAGCAGGGCACACTGAGCCATTGTTTAATTACTCTTCCTGGTGGGCAATGAGCGTTACATTTGCCCGTGCAGACACCTACAGCTAGTTTCTCATTGGTTCTCCCTATTCCTGTTCGTCTTGCACAGAAATTGCAAGCTGTGCCAAACAGGAGGTTAAAGGCACTGACTCTCCAAGCGGGGAGAGTGTTAGTAAAGCATCTGGAATGGTGAACCCGAGGACCAGGATACGACAACTGAGATGCATTTTAAATCGTTTCCCAATCACACGGTGGACGATACTCTGGGTTTCCCATGCATGTTTTAGCTGGAGGAAGAATCCCTTGAACCTGGAGAGTTGGGACCCATGGAATGGGTACCATGCAGTATGACTTCAAAGGGTCTGCATTTGCTCACCGAAACTCACCAATGCTATCAGCCTGAAGTGTCCAGCCTTATGTGTCAACCAGCTCTGGGTGTAGATGTGGTCAATCCCGGTTGCATCACATGCCCTGAGTGAATTATTTAAGAATTGCTCTCTATTTCACTGTCTTTGTGTTTTGTTTTCGAAATTTATTTTGATAATGGGATTTATCGGATTTTCACTGCTGCGTTTCGGCCGCTGTACACACGCTTGATTCTCTTACGGAGACATATATATCCATGGGTTTTAAGATTCTTCCTAGTCAGGTATATTCCTAGGCGTTGAATATGTGGTGTTGAGTCCATTTCGTTGAGCAAGGAGTAGGTCTTGTCTATTACATATTTGTCTTATGGAATGTTATCTGTGCTAATTTCAGTCTCTGGTTTTATGCAGCACCCCAAGGCACCTTTCCCCATAAGCAAGCACTAGTTGGTTTTCTAAATTTGAGACCCTGTTCTGTTTTGTAATACAGTTCATGTGTAGTCAAGTTTACATTCCGTGTATTAGTGATATCTTATGATGTTTCTTTTTCTGTTTGACGTAGTTCACGTAGAATCACCGTACCTGCATCCACTCACTATGCCGCTACGGGCCTGATGACACAGATTTCATTGCTGAGTGATATTGCATTGTACGTACGTGCCACAACTTCTTTATCCATTTTTTGCTTTCTGGGATATTTACCTGATACTGTAGACGAGCTTCTTGTGAACACAGCCGTCCCAAATATTGGGGTGGCTGTCTGTTTTTGATTTTAATTTCCGTAAGCTATAGGACCATAAGTGGAAGTGCCATAGGCTGTGTTGCTTTGTTTCTTACGTGTTTCAGGAAACACCATACACTTCTCCAGGGTGGCTGCTGGCAATTTACATCCTGCCAATCAGCATAACAAGGCTCCCTGTTCTCCATATCCTGTCCTACCTTTCTGGATTTTACACTTTTTTCAGATGGCCCTTTTGCCCGGGGGGCAGTGAGACTTCATTGTAGTGCAGATTTCCTTTACAGGCTTGCTTGGTTGGCCAAAAAGGGCGTATGCGTTTTTTCCTGAATATATTCAGGAAAAAACGCATACGCCCTTTTTGGCCAAGTGCATCATTGTCAACGTTCTGCCTCTTTTCCTATGCTTTCAGGGCAATTCCAGTCTACCCCCTGCAATCGTTTTCCTGAAATTCTGCCCCGCTTTCAAGTCCCCTTCGCAGGCTTACTTCAATATATTTTTGGAGGATAGCTGTCATTTATGACTCTGCAGGTTTGTGAATTACAGTGCCCCTGAGCTCCTTTCTTCAACTCGCTTTCTTGTGAGCTGGGCACAAAACCGCAGGATTGCTTCAGGCCCTAATCTGTTTCCGGCAGGGCACACTGAGCCTTTGGTTAATTCCTCTTCCTGGTCGGCAATGAGCGTTACATTTGCCCGTGCAGACACCTACAGCTAGTCTCTCATTGGTTCTCCCTATTCCTGTTCATCTTGCGCAGAAATTGCAAGCTGTGCCAAACAGGAGGTTAAAGGCACTGACTCTCCAAGCAGGGAGAGTGTTAGTAAAGCATCTGGAATGGTGAACCCGAGGACCAGGATACGCAAACTGAGATGCATTTTAAATCGTTTCCCAATCACACAGTGGACCATACTGTGGGTTTCCCATGCATGTTTTAGCTGGAGGAAGAATCCCTTGAACCAGAAGAGTTGGGACCCATGGAATAGGTACCATGCAGTATGACTTCAAAGGGTCTGCATTTGCTCACCGAAACTCACCAATGCTATCAGCCTGAAGTGTCCAGCCTTATGTCTCAACCAGCTCTGGGTGTAGATGTGGTCAATCCCGGTTGCATCACATGCCCTGAGTGAATTATTTAAGAATTGCTCTCTATTTCACTGTCTTTGTGTTTTGTTTTCGAAATTTATTTTGATAATGGGATTTATCGGATTTTCACTGCTGCGTTTCGGCCGCTGTACACACGCTTGGTTCTCTTACGGAGACATATATATCCATGGGTTTTAAGATTCTTCCTAGTCAGGTATATTCCTAGGCGTTGAATATGTGGTGTTGAGTCCATTTCGTTGAGCAAGGAGTAGGTCTTGTCTATTACATATTTGGCTTATGGAATGTTATCTGTGCTAATTTCAGTCTCTGGTTTTATGCAGCACCCCATGGCACCTTTCCCCATAAGCAAGCACTAGTTGGTTTTCTAAATTTGAGACCCTGTTCTGTTTTGTAATTCAGTTCATGTGTAGTCAAGTTTACATTCCGTGTATTAGTGATATCTTATGATGTTTCTTTTTCTGTGTGACGTAGTTCACGTAGAATCACCATACCTGCATCCATTCACTATGCCGCTACGGGCCTGATGACACAGATTTCATTGCTGAGTGATACTGCATTGCACGTACGTGCCACAACTTCTTTATCCATTTTTTGCTTTCTGGGATATTTACCTGGTAATGTAGACGAGCTTCTTGGGAACACAGCCGTCCCAAACTTTGGGGTGGCTCTCTGTTTTTGATTTTAATTTCCCTAAGGTATAGGACCATAAGTGCAATTGCCATAGGCTGTGTTGCTTTGTTTCTTACGTGTTTCAGGAAACACCATACACTTCTCCAGGGTGGGTGCTGGCAATTTACATCCTGCCAATCAGCATAACAAGGCTCCCTGTTCTCCATATCCTGTCCTACCTTTCTGGATTTTACACATTTTTTCAGATGGCCCTTTTGCCCGGGGGACAGTGAGACTTCATTGTAGTGCAGATTTCCTTTACAGGCTTGCTTGGTTGGCCAAAAAGGGCGTATGCGTTTTTTCCTGAATATATTCAGGAAAAAACGCATACGCCCTTTTTGGCCAAGTGCATCATTGTCGACGTTCTGCCTCTTTTCCTATGCTTTCAGGGCAATTCCAGTCTACCCCCTGCAATCGTTTTCCTGAAATTCTGCCCTGCTTTGAAGTCCCCTTCGCAGGCTTACTTCAATATATTTTTGGAGGATAGCTGTCATTTATAACTCTGCAGGTTTGTGAAGTACAGTGCCCCTGAGCTCCTTTCTTCAACTCGCTTTCTTGTGAGCTGGGCAGAAAACGGCAGGATTGCTTCAGGCCCTAATCTGTTTCCGGCAGGGCATGCTGAGGCTTTGGTTAATTTCTCTTCCTGGTGGGAAATGAGCGTTACATTTGCCCGTGCAGACACCTACAGCTAGTCTCTCATTGGTTCTCCCTATTCCTGTTGATCTTGCACAGAAATTGCAAGCTGTGCCAAACAGGAGGTTAAAGGCACTGACTCTCCAAGCAGGGAGAGTGTTAGTAAAGCATCTGGAATGGTGAACCCGAGGACCAGGATACGAAAACTGAGATGCATTTTAAATCGTTTCCCAATCACACGGTGGATGATACTCTGGGTTTCCCATGCATGTTTTAGCTGGAGGAAGAATCCCTTGAACCTGGAGAGTTGGGACCCATGGAATGGGTACCATGCAGTATGACTTCAAAGGGTCTGCATTTGCTCACCGAAACTCACCAATGCTATCAGCCTGAAGTGTCCAACCTTATGTCTCAACCAGCTCTGGGTGTAGATGTGGTCAATCCCAGTTGCATCACATGCCCTGAGTGAATTATTTAAGAATTGCTCTCTATTTCACTGTCTTTGTGTTTTGTTTTCGAAATTTATTTTGATAATGGGATTTATCGGATTTTCACTGCTGCGTTTCGGCCGCTGTATACACGCTTGATTCTCTTACGGAGACATATATATCCATGGGTTTTAAGATTCTTCCTAGTCAGGTATATTCCTAGGCGTTGAATATGTGGTGTTGGGTCCATTTCGTTGAGCAAGGAGTAGGTCTTTTTTATTACATATTTGGCTTATGGAAAGTTATCTGTGCTAATTTCAGTCTCTGGTTTTATGCAGCAGCCCAAGGCACCTTTCACCATAAGCAAGCACTAGTCGGTTTTCTAAATTTGAGACCCTGTTCTGTTTTGTAATTCAGTTCATGTGTAGTCAAGTTTACATTCCGTGTATTAGTGATATCTTATGATATTTCTTTTTCTGTGTGACGTAGTTCACGTAGAATCACCGTACCTGCCTCCACTCACTATGCCGCTACGGGCCTGATGACACAGATTTCATTGCTGAGTGATATTGCATTGTACGTACGTGCCACAACTTCTTTATCCATTTTTTGCTTTCTGGGATATTTACCTGATACTGTAGACGAGCTTCTTGTGAACACAGCCGTCCCAAATATTGGGGTGGCTGTCTGTTTTTGATTTTAATTTCCGTAAGCTATAGGACCATAAGTGGAAGTGCCATAGGCTGTGTTGCTTTGTTTCTTACGTGTTTCAGGAAACACCATACACTTCTCCAGGGTGGCTGCTGGCAATTTACATCCTGCCAATCAGCATAACAAGGCTCCCTGTTCTCCATATCCTGTCCTACCTTTCTGGATTTTACACTTTTTTCAGATGGCCCTTTTGCCCGGGGGGGCAGTGAGATTTCACTGTAGTGCAGATTTCCTTTACAGGCTTGCTTGGTTGGCCAAAAAGGGCGTATGCGTTTTTTCCTGAATATATTCAGGAAAAAACGCATACGCCCTTTTTGACCAAGTGCATCATTGTCGACGTTGTGCCTCTTTTCCTATGCTTTCAGGGCAATTCCAGTCTACCCCCTGCAATCGTTTTCCTGAAATTCAGCCCCGCATTCAAGTCCCCTTCGCAGGCTTACTTCAATATATTTTTGGAGGATAGCTGTCATTTATAACTCTGCAGGTTTGTGAAGTACAGTGCCCCTGAGCTCCTTTCTTCAACTCGCTTTCTTGTGAGCTGGGCACAAAACCGCAGGATTGCTTCAGGCCCTAATCTGTTTCCAGCAGGGCACACTGAGCCTTTGTTTAATTCCTCTTCCTGGTGGGCAATGAGCGTTACATTTGCCCGTGCAGACACCTACAGCTAGTCTCTCATTGGTTCTCCCTATTCCTGTTCATCTTGCACAGAAATGGCAAGCTGTGCGAAACAGGAGGTTAAAGGCACTGACTCTCCAAGCGGGGAGAGTGTTAGTAAAGCATCTGGAATGGTGAACCCGAGGACCAGGAAACGAAAACTGAGATGCATTTTAAATCGTTTCCCAATCACACAGTGGACGATACTCTGGGATTCCCATGCATGTTTTAGCTGGAGGAAGAATCCCTTGAACCTGGAGAGTTGGGACCCATGGAATGGGTACCATGCAGTATGACTTCAAAGGGTCTGCATTTGCTCACCGAAACTCACCAGTGCTATCAGCCTGAAGTGTCCAGCCTTATGTGTCAACCAGCTCTGGGTGTAGATGTGGTCAATCCCGGTTGCATCACATGCCCTGAGTGAATTATTTAAGAATTGCTCTCTATTTCACTGTCTTTGTGTTTTGTTTTCGAAATTTATTTTGATAATGGGATTTATCGGATTTTCACTGCTGCGTTTCGGCCGCTCTACACACGCTTGATTCTCTTACGGAGACATATATATCCATGGGTTTTAAGATTCTTCCTAGTCAGGTATATTCCTAGGCGTTGAATATGTGGTGTTGGGTCCATTTCGTTGAGCAAGGAGTAGGTCTTGTCTATTACATATTTGGCTTATGGAAAGTTATCTGTGCTAATTTCAGTCTCTGGTTTTATGCAGCACCCCAAGGCACCTTTCCCCATAAGCAAGCACTAGTTGGTTTTCTAAATTTGAGACCCTGTTCTTTTTTGTAATTCAGTTCATGTGTAGTCAAGTTTACATTCCGTGTATTAGTGATATCTTATGATGTTTCTTTTTCTGTGTGACGTAGTTCACGTAGAATCACCGTACCTGCATCCTCTCACTATGCCGCTACGGGCCTGATGACACAGATTTCATTGCTGAGTGATATTGCATTGTACGTACGTGCCACAACTTCTTTATCCATTTTTTGCTTTCTGGGATATTTACCTGATACTGTAGACGAGCTTCTTGTGAACACAGCCGTCCCAAATATTGGGGTGGCTGTCTGTTTTTGATTTTAATTTCCGTAAGCTATAGGACCATAAGTGGAAGTGCCATAGGCTGTGTTGCTTTGTTTCTTACTTGTTTCAGGAAACACCATACACTTCTCCAGGGTGGCTGCTGGCAATTTACATCCTGCCAATCAGCATAACAAGGCTCCCTGTTCTCCATATCCTGTCCTACCTTTCTGGATTTTACACTTTTTTCAGATGGCCCTTTTGCCCCGGGGGGCAGTGAGATTTCACTGTAGTGCAGATTTCCTTTACAGGCTTGCTTGGTTGGCCAAAAAGGGCGTATGCGTTTTTTCCTGAATATATTCAGGAAAAAACGCATACGCCCTTTTTGGCCAAGTGCATCATTGTCGACGTTGTGCCTCTTTTCCTATGCTTTCAGGGCAATTCCAGTCTACCCCCTGCAATCGTTTTCCTGAAATTCAGCCCCGCTTTCAAGTCCCCTTCGCAGGCTTACTTCAATATATTTTTGGAGGATAGCTGTCATTTATAACTCTGCAGGTTTGTGAAGTACAGTGCCCCTGAGCTCCTTTCTTCAACTCGCTTTCTTGTGAGCTGGGCACAAAACCGCAGGAATGCTTCAGGCCCTAATCTGTTTCCAGCAGGGCACACTGAGCCATTGTTTAATTACTCTTCCTGGTGGGCAATGAGCGTTACATTTGCCCGTGCAGACACCTACAGCTAGTTTCTCATTGGTTCTCCCTATTCCTGTTCGTCTTGCACAGAAATTGCAAGCTGTGCCAAACAGGAGGTTAAAGGCACTGACTCTCCAAGCGGGGAGAGTGTTAGTAAAGCATCTGGAATGGTGAACCCGAGGACCAGGATACGACAACTGAGATGCATTTTAAATCGTTTCCCAATCACACGGTGGACGATACTCTGGGTTTCCCATGCATGCTTTAGCTGGAGGAAGAATCCCTTGAACCTGGAGAGTTGGGACCCATGGAATGGGTACCATGCAGTATGACTTCAAAGGGTCTGCATTTGCTCACCGAAACTCACCAATGCTATCAGCCTGAAGTGTCCAGCCTTATGTGTCAACCAGCTCTGGGTGTAGATGTGGTCAATCCCGGTTGCATCACATGCCCTGAGTGAATTATTTAAGAATTGCTCTCTATTTCACTGTCTTTGTGTTTTGTTTTCGAAATTTATTTTGATAATGGGATTTATCGGATTTTCACTGCTGCGTTTCGGCCGCTGTACACACGCTTGATTCTCTTACGGAGACATATATATCCATGGGTTTTAAGATTCTTCCTAGTCAGGTATATTCCTAGGCGTTGAATATGTGGTGTTGAGTCCATTTCGTTGAGCAAGGAGTAGGTCTTGTCTATTACATATTTGTCTTATGGAATGTTATCTGTGCTAATTTCAGTCTCTGGTTTTATGCAGCACCCCAAGGCACCTTTCCCCATAAGCAAGCACTAGTTGGTTTTCTAAATTTGAGACCCTGTTCTGTTTTGTAATTCAGTTCATGTGTAGTCAAGTTTACATTCCGTGTATTAGTGATATCTTATGATGTTTCTTTTTCTGTGTGACGTAGTTCACGTAGAATCACCGTACCTGCATCCACTTACTATGCCGCTACGGGCCTGATGACACAGATTTCATTGCTGAGTGATATTGCATTGCACGTACGTGCCACAACATCTTTATCCATTTTTTGCTCTCTGTGATATTTACCTGATACTGTAGACGAGCTTCTTGTGAACACAGCCGTCCCAAATATTGGGGTGGCTGTCTGTTTTTGATTTTAATTTCCGTAAGCTATAGGACCATAAGTGGAAGTGCCATAGGCTGTGTTGCTTTGTTTCTTAAGTGTTTCAGGAAACACCATACACTTCTCCAGGGTGGCTGCTGGCAATTTACATCCCGCCAATCAGCATAACAAGGCTCCCTGTTCTCCATATCCTGTCCTACCTTTCTGGATTTTACACTTTTTTCAGATGGCCCTCTTGCCCGAGGGGCAGTGAGACTTCATTGTAGTGCAGATTTCCTTTACAGGCTTGCTTGGTTGGCCAAAAAGGGCGTATGCGTTTTTTCCTGAATATATTCAGGAAAAAACGCATACGCCCTTTTTGGCCAAGTGCATCATTGTCGACGTTCTGCCTCTTTTCCTATGCTTTCAGGGCAATTCCAGTCTACCCCCTGCAATCGTTTTCCTGAAATTCTGCCCCGCTTTCAAGTCCCCTTCGCAGGCTTACTTCAATATACTTTTGGAAGATAGCTGTCATTTATAACTCTGTAGGTTTGTGAATTACAGTGCCCCTGAGCTCCTTTCTTCACCTCGCTTTCTTGTGAGCTGGGCACAAAACCGCAGGATTGCTTCAGGCCCTAATCTGTTTCCAGCAGGGCACACTGAGCCTTTGTTTAATTCCCCTTCCTGGTGGGCAAGGAGCGTTACATTTGCCCGTGCAGACACCTACAGCTAGTCTCTCATTGGTTCTCCCTATTCCTGTTCATCTTGCACAGAAATGGCAAGCTGTGCCAAACAGGAGGTTAAAGGCACTGACTCTCCAAGCGGGGAGAGTGTTAGTAAAGCATCTGGAATGGTGAACCCGAGGACCAGGATACGAAAACTGAGATGCATTTTAAATCGTTTCCCAATCACACGGTGGACGATATTCTGGGTTTCCCATGCATGTTTTAGCTGGAGGAAGAATGCCTTGAACCTGGAGAGTTGGGACCCATGGAATGGGTACCATGCAGTATGACTTCAAAGGGTCTGCATTTGCTCACCGAAACTCACCAATGCTATCAGCCTGAAGTGTCCAGCCTTATGTCTCAACCAGCTCTGGGTGTAGATGTGGTCAATCCCGGTTGCATCACATGCCCTGAGTGAATTAGTTAAGAATTGCTCTCTATTTCACTGTCTTTGTGTTTTGTTTTCGAAATTTATTTTGATAATGGGATTTATCGGATTTTCACTGCTGCGTTTCGGCCGCTGTACACACGCTTGATTCTCTTACGGAGACATATATATCCATGGGTTTTAAGATTCTTCCTAGTCAGGTATATTCCTAGGCGTTGAATATGTGGTGTTGAGTCCATTTCGTTGAGCAAGGAGTAGGTCTTGTCTATTACATATTTGTCTTATGGAATGTTATCTGTGCTAATTTCAGTCTCTGGTTTTATGCAGCACCCCAAGGCACCTTTCCCCATAAGCAAGCACTAGTTGGTTTTCTAAATTTGAGACCCTGTTCTGTTTTGTAATACAGTTCATGTGTAGTCAAGTTTACATTCCGTGTATTAGTGATATCTTATGATGTTTCTTTTTCTGTTTGACGTAGTTCACGTAGAATCACCGTACCTGCATCCACTCACTATGCCGCTACGGGCCTGATGACACAGATTTCATTGCTGAGTGATATTGCATTGTACGTACGTGCCACAACTTCTTTATCCATTTTTTGCTTTCTGGGATATTTACCTGATACTGTAGACGAGCTTCTTGTGAACACAGCCGTCCCAAATATTGGGGTGGCTGTCTGTTTTTGATTTTAATTTCCGTAAGCTATAGGACCATAAGTGGAAGTGCCATAGGCTGTGTTGCTTTGTTTCTTACGTGTTTCAGGAAACACCATACACTTCTCCAGGGTGGCTGCTGGCAATTTACATCCTGCCAATCAGCATAACAAGGCTCCCTGTTCTCCATATCCTGTCCTACCTTTCTGGATTTTACACTTTTTTCAGATGGCCCTTTTGCCCGGGGGGCAGTGAGACTTCATTGTAGTGCAGATTTCCTTTACAGGCTTGCTTGGTTGGCCAAAAAGGGCGTATGCGTTTTTTCCTGAATATATTCAGGAAAAAACGCATACGCCCTTTTTGGCCAAGTGCATCATTGTCAACGTTCTGCCTCTTTTCCTATGCTTTCAGGGCAATTCCAGTCTACCCCCTGCAATCGTTTTCCTGAAATTCTGCCCCGCTTTCAAGTCCCCTTCGCAGGCTTACTTCAATATATTTTTGGAGGATAGCTGTCATTTATGACTCTGCAGGTTTGTGAATTACAGTGCCCCTGAGCTCCTTTCTTCAACTCGCTTTCTTGTGAGCTGGGCACAAAACCGCAGGATTGCTTCAGGCCCTAATCTGTTTCCGGCAGGGCACACTGAGCCTTTGGTTAATTCCTCTTCCTGGTCGGCAATGAGCGTTACATTTGCCCGTGCAGACACCTACAGCTAGTCTCTCATTGGTTCTCCCTATTCCTGTTCATCTTGCGCAGAAATTGCAAGCTGTGCCAAACAGGAGGTTAAAGGCACTGACTCTCCAAGCAGGGAGAGTGTTAGTAAAGCATCTGGAATGGTGAACCCGAGGACCAGGATACGCAAACTGAGATGCATTTTAAATCGTTTCCCAATCACACAGTGGACCATACTGTGGGTTTCCCATGCATGTTTTAGCTGGAGGAAGAATCCCTTGAACCAGAAGAGTTGGGACCCATGGAATAGGTACCATGCAGTATGACTTCAAAGGGTCTGCATTTGCTCACCGAAACTCACCAATGCTATCAGCCTGAAGTGTCCAGCCTTATGTCTCAACCAGCTCTGGGTGTAGATGTGGTCAATCCCGGTTGCATCACATGCCCTGAGTGAATTATTTAAGAATTGCTCTCTATTTCACTGTCTTTGTGTTTTGTTTTCGAAATTTATTTTGATAATGGGATTTATCGGATTTTCACTGCTGCGTTTCGGCCGCTGTACACACGCTTGGTTCTCTTACGGAGACATATATATCCATGGGTTTTAAGATTCTTCCTAGTCAGGTATATTCCTAGGCGTTGAATATGTGGTGTTGAGTCCATTTCGTTGAGCAAGGAGTAGGTC
Organism: Phocoena phocoena; assembly: GCF_963924675.1. Classification (NCBI taxonomy): domain Eukaryota; kingdom Metazoa; phylum Chordata; class Mammalia; order Artiodactyla; family Phocoenidae; genus Phocoena; species Phocoena phocoena. Next base: position 1,124,435 of record NW_027077425.1, read on the forward strand.
TTGTCTATTACATATTTGGTTTATGGAATGTTATCTGTGCTAATTTCAGTCTCTGGTTTTATGCAGCACCCCATGGCACCTTTCCCCATAAGCAAGCACTAGTTGGTTTTCTAAATTTGAGACCCTGTTCTGTTTTGTAATTCAGTTCATGTGTAGTCAAGTTTACATTCCGTGTATTAGTGATATCTTATGATGTTTCTTTTTCTGTGTGACGTAGTTCACGTAGAATCACCATACCTGCATCCATTCACTATGCCGCTACGGGCCTGATGACACAGATTTCATTGCTGAGTGATACTGCATTGCACGTACGTGCCACAACTTCTTTATCCATTTTTTGCTTTCTGGGATATTTACCTGGTAATGTAGACGAGCTTCTTGGGAACACAGCCGTCCCAAACTTTGGGGTGGCTCTCTGTTTTTGATTTTAATTTCCCTAAGGTATAGGACCATAAGTGCAATTGCCATAGGCTGTGTTGCTTTGTTTCTTACGTGTTTCAGGAAACACCATACACTTCTCCAGGGTGGGTGCTGGCAATTTACATCCTGCCAATCAGCATAACAAGGCTCCCTGTTCTCCATATCCTGTCCTACCTTTCTGGATTTTACACTTTTTTCAGATGGCCCTTTTGCCCCGGGGGGGCAGTGAGATTTCATTGTAGTGCAGATTTCCTTTACAGGCTTGCTTGGTTGGCCAAAAAGGGCGTATGCGTTTTTTCCTGAATATATTCAGGAAAAAACGCATACGCCCTTTTTGGCCAAGTGCATCATTGTCGACGTTGTGCCTCTTTTCCTATGCTTTCAGGGCAATTCCAGTCTACCCCCTGCAATCGTTTTCCTGAAATTCAGCCCCGCTTTCAAGTCCCCTTCGCAGGCTTACTTCAATATATTTTTGGAGGATAGCTGTCATTTATAACTCTGCAGGTTTGTGAAGTACAGTGCCCCTGAGCTCCTTTCTTCAACTCGCTTTCTTGTGAGCTGGGCAGAAAACGGCAGGATTGCTTCAGGCCCTAATCTGTTTCCGGCAGGGCATGCTGAGGCTTTGGTTAATTTCTCTTCCTGGTGGGAAATGAGCGTTACATTTGCCCGTGCAGACACCTACAGCTAGTCTCTCATTGGTTCTCCCTATTCCTGTTGATCTTGCACAGAAATTGCAAGCTGTGCCAAACAGGAGGTTAAAGGCACTGACTCTCCAAGCAGGGAGAGTGTTAGTAAAGCATCTGGAATGGTGAACCCGAGGACCAGGATACGAAAACTGAGATGCATTTTAAATCGTTTCCCAATCACACGGTGGATGATACTCTGGGTTTCCCATGCATGTTTTAGCTGGAGGAAGAATCCCTTGAACCTGGAGAGTTGGGACCCATGGAATGGGTACCATGCAGTATGACTTCAAAGGGTCTGCATTTGCTCACCGAAACTCACCAATGCTATCAGCCTGAAGTGTCCAACCTTATGTCTCAAACAGCTCTGGGTGTAGATGTGGTCAATCCCAGTTGCATCACATGCCCTGAGTGAATTATTTAAGAATTGCTCTCTATTTCACTGTCTTTGTGTTTTGTTTTCGAAATTTATTTTGATAATGGGATTTATCGGATTTTCACTGCTGCGTTTCGGCCGCTGTATACACGCTTGATTCTCTTACGGAGACATATATATCCATGGGTTTTAAGATTCTTCCTAGTCAGGTATATTCCTAGGCGTTGAATATGTGGTGTTGGGTCCATTTCGTTGAGCAAGGAGTAGGTCTTTTTTATTACATATTTGGCTTATGGAAAGTTATCTGTGCTAATTTCAGTCTCTGGTTTTATGCAGCAGCCCAAGGCACCTTTCACCATAAGCAAGCACTAGTCGGTTTTCTAAATTTGAGACCCTGTTCTGTTTTGTAATTCAGTTCATGTGTAGTCAAGTTTACATTCCGTGTATTAGTGATATCTTATGATATTTCTTTTTCTGTGTGACGTAGTTCACGTAGAATCACCGTACCTGCATCCACTCACTATGCCGCTACGGGCCTGATGACACAGATTTCATTGCTGAGTGATATTGCATTGTACGTACGTGCCACAACTTCTTTATCCATTTTTTGCTTTCTGGGATATTTACCTGATACTGTAGACGAGCTTCTTGTGAACACAGCCGTCCCAAATATTGGGGTGGCTGTCTGTTTTTGATTTTAATTTCTGTAAGCTATAGGACCATAAGTGGAAGTGCCATAGGCTGTGTTGCTTTGTTTCTTACGTGTTTCAGGAAACACCATACACTTCTCCAGGGTGGCTGCTGGCAATTTACATCCTGCCAATCAGCATAACAAGGCTCCCTGTTCTCCATATCCTGTCCTACCTTTCTGGATTTTACACTTTTTTCAGATGGCCCTTTTGCCCGGGGGGCAGTGAGACTTCATTGTAGTGCAGATTTCCTTTACAGGCTTGCTTGGTTGGCCAAAAAGGGCATATGCGTTTTTTCCTGAATATATTCAGGAAAAAACGCATATGCCCTTTTTGGCCAAGTGCATCATTGTCGACGTTCTGCCTCTTTTCCTATGCTTTCAGGGCAATTCCAGTCTACCCCCTGCAATTGTTTTCCTGAAATTCTGCCCTGCTTTCAAGTCCCCTTCGCAGGCTTACTTCAATATATTTTTGGAGGATAGCTGTCAATTATAACTCTGCAGGTTTGTGAATTACAGTGCCCCTGAGCTCCTTTCTTCAACTCGCTTTCTTGTGAGCTGGGCACAAAACCGCAGGATTGCTTCAGGCCCTAATCTGTTTCCAGCAGGGCACACTGAGCCTTTGATTAATTCCTCTTCCTGGTGGGCAATGAGCGTTACATTTGCCCGTGCAGACACCTACAGCTAGTCTCTCATTGGTTCTCCCTATTCCTGTTCATCTTGCACAGAAATTGCAAGCTGTGCCAAAGAGGAGGTTAAAGGCCCTGACTCTCCAAGCGGGGAGAGTGTTAGTAAAGCATCTGGAAGGGTGAACACGAGGACCAGGATACGAAAACTGAGATGCATTTTAAATCGTTTCCCAATCACACGGTAGACGATACTCTGTGTTTCCCATGCATGTTTTAGCTGGAGGAAGAATGCCTTGAACCTGGAGAGTTGGGACCCATGGAATGGGTACCATGCAGTATGACCTCAAAGGGTCTGCATTTGCTCACCGAAACTCACCAATGCTATCAGCCTGAAGTGTCCAGCCTTATGTCTCAACCAGCTCTGGCTGTAGATGTGGTCAATCAAGGTTGCATCACATGCCCTGAGTGAATTATTTAAGAATTGCTCTCTATTTCACTGTCTTTGTGTTTTGTTTTCGAAATTTATTTTGATAATGGGATTTATCGGATTTTCACTGCTGCTTTTCGGCCGCTGTACACACGCTTGATTCTCTTACGGAGACATATATATCCATGGGTTTTAAGATTCTTCCTAGTCAGGTATATTCCTAGGCGTTGAATATGTGGTGTTGGGTCCATTTCGTTGAGCAAGGAGTAGGTCTTGTCTATTACATATTTGGCTTATGGAAAGTTATCTGTGCTAATTTCAGTCTCCGGTTTTATGCAGCACCCCAAGGCACCTTTCCCCATAAGCAAGCACTAGTTGGTTTTCTAAATTTGAGATCCTGTTCTTTTTTGTAATTCAGTTCATGTGTAGTCAAGTTTACATTCCGTGTATTAGTGATATCTTATGATGTTTCTTTTTCTGTGTGACGTAGTTCACGTAGAATCACCGTACCTGCATCCACTCACTATGCCGCTACGGGCCTGATGACACAGATTTCATTGCTGAGTGATATTGCATTGTACGTACGTGCCACAACTTCTTTATCCATTTTTTGCTTTCTGGGATATTTACCTGATACTGTAGACGAGCTTCTTGTGAACACAGCCGTCCCAAATATTGGGGTGGCTGTCTGTTTTTGATTTTAATTTCCGTAAGCTATAGGACCATAAGTGGAAGTGCCATAGGCTGTGTTGCTTTGTTTCTTACGTGTTTCAGGAAACACCATACACTTCTCCAGGGTGGCTGCTGGCAATTTACATCCTGCCAATCAGCATAACAAGGCTCCCTGTTCTCCATATCCTGTCCTACCTTTCTGGATTTTACACTTTTTTCAGATGGCCCTTTTGCCCGGGGGGCAGTGAGACTTCATTGTAGTGCAGATTTCCTTTACAGGCTTGCTTGGTTGGCCAAAAAGGGCGTATGCGTTTTTTCCTGAATATATTCAGGAAAAAACGCATACGCCCTTTTTGGCCAAGTGCATCATTGTCAACGTTCTGCCTCTTTTCCTATGCTTTCAGGGCAATTCCAGTCTACCCCCTGCAATCGTTTTCCTGAAATTCTGCCCCGCTTTCAAGTCCCCTTCGCAGGCTTACTTCAATATATTTTTGGAGGATAGCTGTCATTTATGACTCTGCAGGTTTGTGAATTACAGTGCCCCTGAGCTCCTTTCTTCAACTCGCTTTCTTGTGAGCTGGGCACAAAACCGCAGGATTGCTTCAGGCCCTAATCTGTTTCCGGCAGGGCACACTGAGCCTTTGGTTAATTCCTCTTCCTGGTCCGCAATGAGCGTTACATTTGCCCGTGCAGACACCTACAGCTAGTCTCTCATTGGTTCTCCCTATTCCTGTTCATCTTGCGCAGAAATTGCAAGCTGTGCCAAACAGGAGGTTAAAGGCACTGACTCTCCAAGCAGGGAGAGTGTTAGTAAAGCATCTGGAATGGTGAACCCGAGGACCAGGATACGCAAACTGAGATGCATTTTAAATCGTTTCCCAATCACACAGTGGACCATACTGTGGGTTTCCCATGCATGTTTTAGCTGGAGGAAGAATCCCTTGAACCAGAAGAGTTGGGACCCATGGAATAGGTACCATGCAGTATGACTTCAAAGGGTCTGCATTTGCTCACCGAAACTCACCAATGCTATCAGCCTGAAGTGTCCAGCCTTATGTCTCAACCAGCTCTGGGTGTAGATGTGGTCAATCCCGGTTGCATCACATGCCCTGAGTGAATTATTTAAGAATTGCTCTCTATTTCACTGTCTTTGTGTTTTGTTTTCGAAATTTATTTTGATAATGGGATTTATCGGATTTTCACTGCTGCGTTTCGGCCGCTGTACACACGCTTGGTTCTCTTACGGAGACATATATATCCATGGGTTTTAAGATTCTTCCTAGTCAGGTATATTCCTAGGCGTTGAATATGTGGTGTTGAGTCCATTTCGTTGAGCAAGGAGTAGGTCTTGTCTATTACATATTTGGTTTATGGAATGTTATCTGTGCTAATTTCAGTCTCTGGTTTTATGCAGCACCCCATGGCACCTTTCCCCATAAGCAAGCACTAGTTGGTTTTCTAAATTTGAGACCCTGTTCTGTTTTGTAATTCAGTTCATGTGTAGTCAAGTTTACATTCCGTGTATTAGTGATATCTTATGATGTTTCTTTTTCTGTGTGACGTAGTTCACGTAGAATCACCATACCTGCATCCATTCACTATGCCGCTACGGGCCTGATGACACAGATTTCATTGCTGAGTGATACTGCATTGCACGTACGTGCCACAACTTCTTTATCCATTTTTTGCTTTCTGGGATATTTACCTGGTAATGTAGACGAGCTTCTTGGGAACACAGCCGTCCCAAACTTTGGGGTGGCTCTCTGTTTTTGATTTTAATTTCCCTAAGGTATAGGACCATAAGTGCAATTGCCATAGGCTGTGTTGCTTTGTTTCTTACGTGTTTCAGGAAACACCATACACTTCTCCAGGGTGGGTGCTGGCAATTTACATCCTGCCAATCAGCATAACAAGGCTCCCTGTTCTCCATATCCTGTCCTACCTTTCTGGATTTTACACATTTTTTCAGATGGCCCTTTTGCCCGGGGGACAGTGAGACTTCATTGTAGTGCAGATTTCCTTTACAGGCTTGCTTGGTTGGCCAAAAAGGGCGTATGCGTTTTTTCCTGAATATATTCAGGAAAAAACGCATACGCCCTTTTTGGCCAAGTGCATCATTGTCGACGTTCTGCCTCTTTTCCTATGCTTTCAGGGCAATTCCAGTCTACCCCCTGCAATCGTTTTCCTGAAATTCTGCCCTGCTTTGAAGTCCCCTTCGCAGGCTTACTTCAATATATTTTTGGAGGATAGCTGTCATTTATAACTCTGCAGGTTTGTGAAGTACAGTGCCCCTGAGCTCCTTTCTTCAACTCGCTTTCTTGTGAGCTGGGCAGAAAACGGCAGGATTGCTTCAGGCCCTAATCTGTTTCCGGCAGGGCATGCTGAGGCTTTGGTTAATTTCTCTTCCTGGTGGGAAATGAGCGTTACATTTGCCCGTGCAGACACCTACAGCTAGTCTCTCATTGGTTCTCCCTATTCCTGTTGATCTTGCACAGAAATTGCAAGCTGTGCCAAACAGGAGGTTAAAGGCACTGACTCTCCAAGCAGGGAGAGTGTTAGTAAAGCATCTGGAATGGTGAACCCGAGGACCAGGATACGAAAACTGAGATGCATTTTAAATCGTTTCCCAATCACACGGTGGATGATACTCTGGGTTTCCCATGCATGTTTTAGCTGGAGGAAGAATCCCTTGAACCTGGAGAGTTGGGACCCATGGAATGGGTACCATGCAGTATGACTTCAAAGGGTCTGCATTTGCTCACCGAAACTCACCAATGCTATCAGCCTGAAGTGTCCAACCTTATGTCTCAACCAGCTCTGGGTGTAGATGTGGTCAATCCCAGTTGCATCACATGCCCTGAGTGAATTATTTAAGAATTGCTCTCTATTTCACTGTCTTTGTGTTTTGTTTTCGAAATTTATTTTGATAATGGGATTTATCGGATTTTCACTGCTGCGTTTCGGCCGCTGTACACACGCTTGATTCTCTTACGGAGACATATATATCCATGGGTTTTAAGATTCTTCCTAGTCAGGTATATTCCTAGGCGTTGAATATGTGGTGTTGGGTCCATTTCGTTGAGCAAGGAGTAGGTCTTTTTTATTACATATTTGGCTTATGGAAAGTTATCTGTGCTAATTTCAGTCTCTGGTTTTATGCAGCAGCCCAAGGCACCTTTCACCATAAGCAAGCACTAGTCGGTTTTCTAAATTTGAGACCCTGTTCTGTTTTGTAATTCAGTTCATGTGTAGTCAAGTTTACATTCCGTGTATTAGTGATATCTTATGATATTTCTTTTTCTGTGTGACGTAGTTCACGTAGAATCACCGTACCTGCATCCACTCACTATGCCGCTACGGGCCTGATGACACAGATTTCATTGCTGAGTGATATTGCATTGTACGTACGTGCCACAACTTCTTTATCCATTTTTTGCTTTCTGGGATATTTACCTGATACTGTAGACGAGCTTCTTGTGAACACAGCCGTCCCAAATATTGGGGTGGCTGTCTGTTTTTGATTTTAATTTCCGTAAGCTATAGGACCATAAGTGGAAGTGCCATAGGCTGTGTTGCTTTGTTTCTTACGTGTTTCAGGAAACACCATACACTTCTCCAGGGTGGCTGCTGGCAATTTACATCCTGCCAATCAGCATAACAAGGCTCCCTGTTCTCCATATCCTGTCCTACCTTTCTGGATTTTACACTTTTTTCAGATGGCCCTTTTGCCCGGGGGGCAGTGAGACTTCATTGTAGTGCAGATTTCCTTTACAGGCTTGCTTGGTTGGCCAAAAAGGGCATATGCGTTTTTTCCTGAATATATTCAGGAAAAAACGCATATGCCCTTTTTGGCCAAGTGCATCATTGTCGACGTTCTGCCTCTTTTCCTATGCTTTCAGGGCAATTCCAGTCTACCCCCTGCAATTGTTTTCCTGAAATTCTGCCCTGCATTCAAGTCCCCTTCGCAGGCTTACTTCAATATATTTTTGGAGGATAGCTGTCAATTATAACTCTGCAGGTTTTTGAATTACAGTGCCCCTGAGCTCCTTTCTTCAACTCGCTTTCTTGTGAGCTGGGCACAAAACCGCAGGATTGCTTCAGGCCCTAATCTGTTTCCAGCAGGGCACACTGAGCCTTTGATTAATTCCTCTTCCTGGTGGGCAATGAGCGTTACATTTGCCCGTGCAGACACCTACAGCTAGTCTCTCATTGGTTCTCCCTATTCCTGTTCATCTTGCACAGAAATTGCAAGCTGTGCCAAAGAGGAGGTTAAAGGCCCTGACTCTCCAAGCGGGGAGAGTGTTAGTAAAGCATCTGGAAGGGTGAACACGAGGACCAGGATACGAAAACTGAGATGCATTTTAAATCGTTTCCCAATCACACGGTAGACGATACTCTGTGTTTCCCATGCATGTTTTAGCTGGAGGAAGAATGCCTTGAACCTGGAGAGTTGGGACCCATGGAATGGGTACCATGCAGTATGACCTCAAAGGGTCTGCATTTGCTCACCGAAACTCACCAATGCTATCAGCCTGAAGTGTCCAGCCTTATGTCTCAACCAGCTCTGGGTGTAGATGTGGTCAATCAAGGTTGCATCACATGCCCTGAGTGAATTATTTAAGAATTGCTCTCTATTTCACTGTCTTTGTGTTTTGTTTTCGAAATTTATTTTGATAATGGGATTTATCGGATTTTCACTGCTGCGTTTCGGCCGCTGTACACACGCTTGATTCTCTTACGGAGACATATATATCCATGGGTTTTAAGATTCTTCCTAGTCAGGTATATTCCTAGGCGTTGAATATGTGGTGTTGGGTCCATTTCGTTGAGCAAGGAGTAGGTCTTGTCTATTACATATTTGGCTTATGGAAAGTTATCTGTGCTAATTTCAGTCTCCGGTTTTATGCAGCACCCCAAGGCACCTTTCCCCATAAGCAAGCACTAGTTGGTTTTCTAAATTTGAGATCCTGTTCTTTTTTGTAATTCAGTTCATGTGTAGTCAAGTTTACATTCCGTGTATTAGTGATATCTTATGATGTTTCTTTTTCTGTGTGACGTAGTTCACGTAGAATCACCGTACCTGCATCCACTCACTATGCCGCTACGGGCCTGATGACACAGATTTCATTGCTGAGTGATATTGCATTGTACGTACGTGCCACAACTTCTTTATCCATTTTTTGCTTTCTGGGATATTTACCTGATACTGTAGACGAGCTTCTTGTGAACACAGCCGTCCCAAATATTGGGGTGGCTGTCTGTTTTTGATTTTAATTTCCGTAAGCTATAGGACCATAAGCGGAAGTGCCATAGGCTGTGTTGCTTTGTTTCTTACGTGTTTCAGGAAACACCATACACTTCTCCAGGGTGGCTGCTGGCAATTTACATCCTGCTAATCAGCATAACAAGGCTCCCTGTTCTCCATATCCTGTCCTACCTTTCTGGATTTTACACTTTTTTCAGATGGCCCTTTTGCCCCGTGGGGCAGTGAGATTTCATTGTAGTGCAGATTTCCTTTACAGGCTTGCTTGGTTGGCCAAAAAGGGCGTATGCGTTTTTTCCTGAATATATTCAGGAAAAAACGCATACGCCCTTTTTGGCCAAGTGCATCATTGTCGATGTTGTGCCTCTTTTCCTATGCTTTCAGGGCAATTCCAGTCTACCCCCTGCAATCGTTTTCCTGAAATTCAGCCCCGCTTTCAAGTCCCCTTCGCAGGCTTACTTCAATATATTTTTGGAGGATAGCTGTCATTTATAACTCTGCAGGTTTGTGAAGTACAGTGCCCCTGAGCTCCTTTCTTCAACTCGCTTTCTTGTGAGCTGGGCACAAAACCGCAGGATTGCTTCAGGCCCTAATCTGTTTCCAGCAGGGCACACTGAGCCTTTGTTTAATTCCTCTTCCTGGTGGGCAATGAGCGTTACATTTGCCCGTGCAGACACCTACAGCTAGTCTCTCATTGGTTCTCCCTATTCCTGTTCATCTTGCACAGAAATGGCAAGCTGTGCCAAACAGGAGGTTAAAGGCACTGACTCTCCAAGCGGGGAGAGTGTTAGTAAAGCATCTGGAATGGTGAACCCGAGGACCAGGATACGAAAACTGAGATATATTTTAAATCGTTTCCCAATCACACGGTGGACGATACTCTGGGTTTCCCATGCATGTTTTAGCTGGAGGAAGAATGCTTTGAACCTGGAGAGTTGGGACCCATGGAATGGGTACCATGCAGTATGACTTCAAAGGGTCTGCATTTGCTCACCGAAACTCACCAGTGCTATCAGCCTGAAGTGTCCAGCCTTATGTCTCAACCAGCTCTGGGTGTAGATGTGGTCAATCCCGGTTGCATCACATGCCCTGAGTGAATTATTTAAGAATTGCTCTCTATTTCACTGTCTTTGTGTTTTGTTTTAGAAATTTATTTTGATAATGGGATTTATCGGATTTTCACTGCTGCATTTCCGCCGCTGTACACACGCTTGATTCTCTTACGGAAACATATATATCCATGGGTTTTAAGATTCTTCCTAGTCAGGTATATTCCTAGGCGTTGAATATGTGGTGTTGAGTCCATTTCGTTGAGCAAGGAGTAGGTCTTGTCTATTACATATTTGGCTTATGGAAAGTTATCTGTGCTAATTTCAGTCTCTGGTTTTATGCAGCACCCCAACGCACCTTTCCCCATAAGCAAGCACTAGTTGGTTTTCTAAATTTGAGACCGTGTTCTGTTTTGTAATTCAGTTCATGTGTAGTGAAGTTTACATTCCGTGTATTAGTGATATCTTATGATGTTTCTTTTTCTGTGTGACGTAGTTCACGTAGAATCACCGTACCTGCATCCACTCACTATGCCGCTACGGGCCTGATGACACAGATTTCATTGCTGAGTGATATTGCATTGTACGTACGTGCCACAACTTCTTTATCCATTTTTTGCTTTCTGGGATATTTACCTGATACTGTAGACGAGCTCCTTGTGAACACAGCCATCCCAAATATTGGGGTGGCTGTGTCTTTTTGATTTTAATTTCCGTAAGCTATAGGACCATAAGGGGAAGTGCCATAGGCTGTGTTGCTTTGTTTCTTACGTGTTTCAGGAAACACCATACACTTCTCCAGGGTGGCTGCTGGCAATTTACATCCTGCCAATCAGCATAACAAGGCTCCCTGTTCTCCATATCCTGTCCTACCTTTCTGGATTTTACACTTTTTTCAGATGGCCCTTTTGCCCGGGGGACAGTGAGACTTCATTGTAGTGGAGATTTCCTTTACAGGCTTGCTTGGTTGGCCAAAAAGGGCGTATGCGTTTTTTCCTGAATATATTCAGGAAAAAATGCATACGCCCTTTTTGGCCAAGTGCATCATTGTCGACGTTCTGCCTCTTTTCCTATGCTTTCAGGGCAATTCCAGTCTACCCCCTGCAATCGTTTTCCTGAAATTCTGCCCCGCTTTCAAGTCCCCTTCGCAGGCTTACTTCAATATATTTTTGGAGGATAGCTGTCATTTATAACTCTGCAGGTTTCTGAATTACAGTGCCTCTGAGCTCCTTTCTTCAACTCGCTTTCTTGTGAGCTGGCCACAAAACCGCAGGATTGCTTCAGGCCCTAATCTGTTTCCAGCAGGGCACACTGAGCCTTTGGTTAATTCCTCTTCCTGGTGGGCAATGAGCGTTACATTTGCCCGTGCAGACACCTATAGCTAGTCTCTCATTGGTTCTCCCTATTCCTGTTCATCTTGCACAGAAATTGCAAGCTGTGCCAAACAGGAGGTTAAAGGCACTGACTCTCCCAGCGGGGAGAATGTTAGTAAAGCATCTGGAATGGTGAACCAGAGGACCAGGATACGAAACCTGAGATGCATTTTAAATCGTTTCCCAATCACACGGTGGACCATACTGTGGGTTTCCTATGCATGTTTTAGCTGGAGGAAGAATCCCTTGAACCTGAAGAGTTGGGACCCATGGAATAGGTACCATGCAGTATGACTTCAAAGTGTCTGCATTTGCTCACCGAAACTCACCAATGCTATTAGCCTGAAGTGTCCAGCCTTATGTCTCAATCAGCTCTGGGTGTAGATGTGGTCAATCCCGGTTGCATCACATGCCCTGAGTGAATTATTTAAGAATTGCTCTCTATTTCACTGTCTTTGTGTTTTGTTTTCGAAATTTATTTTGATAATGGGATTTATCGGATTTTCACTGCTGCGTATCGGCCGCTGTACACACGCTTGATTCTCTTACGGAGACATATATATCCATGGGTTTTAAAATTCTTCCTAGTCAGGTATATTCCTAGGCGTTGAATATGTGGTGTTGGGTCCATTTCGTTGAGCAAGGAGTAGGTCTTGTCTATTATATATTTGGCTTATGGAATGTTATCTGTGCTAATTTCAGTCTCTGGTTTTATGCAGCACCCCAAGGCACCTTTCCCCATAAGCAAGCACTAGTTGGTTTTCTAAATTTGAGCCGCTGTTCTGTTTTGTAATTCAGTTCATGTGTAGTCAAGTTTACATTCCGTGTATTAGTGATATCTTATGATGTTTCTTTTTCTGTGTGACGTAGTTCACGTAGAATCACCGTACCTGCATCCACTCACTATGCCGCTACGGGCCTGATGACACAGATTTCATTGCTGAGTGATATTGCATTGCACGTACGTGCCACAACTTCTTTATCCATTTTTTGCTTTCTGGGATATTTACCTGGTACTGTAGACGAGCTTCTTGGGAACACAGCCGTCCCAAACTTTGGGGTGGCTCTCTGTTTTTGATTTTAATTTCCCTAAGGAATAGGACCATAAGTGCAATTGCCATAGGCTGTGTTGCTTTATTTCTTACGTGTTTCAGGAAACACCATACACTTCTCCAGGGTGGCTGTTGGCAATTTACATCCTGCCAATCAGCATAACAAGGCTCCCTCTTCTCCATATCCTGTCCTACATATCTGGATTTTACACTTTTTTCAGATGGCCCTCTTTCCCGGGGGGCAGTGAGACTTCATTGTAGTGAAGATTTCTTTACAGGCTTGTTTGGTTGGCCAAAAAGGGCGTATGCGTTTTTTCCTGAATATATTCAGGAAAAAACGCATACGCCCTTTTTGGCCAAGTGCATCATTGTCGACGTTGTGCCTCTTTTCCTATGCTTTCAGGGCAATTCCAGTCTACCCCCTGCAATCGTTTTCCTGAAATTCTGTCCCGCTTTCAAGTCCCCTACGCAGGCTTACTTCAATATATTTTTGGAGGATAGCTGTCATTTATAACTCTGCAGGTTTGTGAATTACAGTGCCCCTGAGCTCATTTCTTCAACTTGCTTTCTTGTGAGCTGGGCACAAAACCGCAGGATTGCTGCAGGACCTAATCTGTTTCCAGCAGGGCACACTGAGCCTTTGTTTAATTCCTCTTCCTGGTGGGCAATGAGCGTTACATTTGCCCGTGCAGACACCTACAGCTAGTCTCTCATTGGTTCTCCCTATTCCTGTTCATCTTGCACAGAAATTGCAAGCTGTGCCAAAGAGGAGGTTAAAGGCACTGACTCTCCAAGCGGGGAGAGTGTTAGTAAAGCATCTGGAATGGTGAACCCGAGGACCAGGATACGAAAACTGAGGTGCATTTTAAATCGTTTCCCAATCACACGGTGGACCATACTGTGGGTTTCCCATGCATGTTTTAGCTGGAGGAAGAATCCCTTGAACCTGAAGAGTTGGGACCCATGGAATAGGTACCATGCAGTATGACTTCAAAGGGTCTGCATTTGCTCACCGAAACTCACCAATGCTATCAGCCTGAAGTGTCCAGCCTTATGTCTCAACCAGCTCTGGGTGTAAATGTGGTCAATCCCAGTTGCATCACATGCCCTGAGTGAATTATTTAAGAATTGCTCTCTATTTCACTGTCTTTGTGTTTTGTTTTCGAAATTTAGTTTGATAATGGGATTTATCGGATTTTCACTGCTGCGTTTCGGCCGCTGTACACACGCTTGATTCTCTTACGGAGACATATATATCCATGGGTTTTAAGATTTTTCCTAGTCAGGTATATTCCTAGGCGTTGAATATGTGGTTTTGGGTCCATTTCGTTGAGCAAGGAGTAGGTCTTGTCTATTACATATTTGGCTTATGGAAAGTTATCTGTGCTAATTTCAGTCTCTGGTTTTATGCAGCACCCCAAGGCACCTTTCCCCATAAGCAAGCACTAGTTGGTTTTCTAAATTTGAGACCGTGTTCTGTTTGGTAATTCAGTTCATGTGTAGTCAAGTTTACATTCCGTGTATTAGTGATATCTTATGATGTTTCTTTTTCTGTGTGACGTTGTTCACGTACAATCACCGTACCTGCATCCACTCACTATGCCGCTACGGGCCTGATGACACAGATTTCATTGCTGAGTGATATTGCATTGTACGTACGTGCCACAACTTCTTTATCCATTTTTTGCTTTCTGGGATATTTACCTGATACTGTAGACGAGCTTCTTGTGAACACAGCCGTCCCAAATATTGGGGTGGCTGTCTGTTTTTGATTTTAATTTCCGTAAGCTATAGGACCATAAGTGGAAGTGCCATAGGATGTGTTGCTTTGTTTCTTACGTGTTTCAGGAAACACCATACACTTCTCCAGGGTGGCTGCTGGCAATTTACATCCTGCCAATCAGCATAACAAGGCTCCCTGTTCTCCATATCCTGTCCTACCTTTCTGGATTTTACACTTTTTTCAGATGGCCCTTTTGCCCGGGGGGCAGTGAGACTTCATTGTAGTGCAGATTTCCTTTACAGGCTTGCTTGGTTGGCCAAAAAGGGCGTATGCGTTTTTTCCTGAATATATTCAGGAAAAAACGCATACGCCCTTTTTGGCCAAGTGCATCATTGTCGACGTTCTGCCTCTTTTCCTATGCTTTCACGGCAATTCCAGTCTACTCCCTGCAATAGTTTTCCTGAAATTCTGCCCCGCTTTCAAGTCCCCTACGCAGGCTTACTTCAATATACTTTTGGAAGATAGCTGTCATTTATAACTCTGCAGGTTTGTGAATTACAGTGCCCCTGAGCTCCTTTCTTCAACTCGCTTTCTTGTGAGCTGGGCACAAAACCGCAGGATTGCTTCAGGCCCTAATCTGTTTCCAGCAGGGCACACTGAGCCTTTGTTTAATTCCTCTTCCTGGTGGGCAATGAGCGTTACATTTGCCCGTGCAGACACCTACAGCTAGTCTCTCATTGGTTCTCCCTATTCCTGTTCATCTTGCACAGAAATTGCAAGCTGTGCCAAAGAGGAGGTTAAAGGCACTGACTCTCTAAGCGGGGAGAGTGTTAGTAAAGCATCTGGAATGGTGAACCCGAGGACCAGGATACGAAAACTGAGATGCATTTTAAATCGTTTCCCAATCACACGGTGGACGATACTCTGGGTTTCCCATGCATGTTTTAGCTGGAGGAAGAATGCCTTGAACCTGGAGAGTTGGGACCCATGGAATGGGTACCATGCAGTATGACTTCAAAGGGTCTGCATTTGCTCAGCGAAACTCACCAATGCTATCAGCCTGAAGTGTCCAGCCTTATGTCTCAACCAGCTCTGGGTGTAGATGTGGTCAATCCCGGTTGCATCACATGCCCTGAGTGAATTATTTAAGAATTGCTCTCTATTTCACTGTCTTTGTGTTTTGTTTTCGAAATTTATTTTGATAATGGGATTTATCGGATTTTCACTGCTGCGTTTCGGCCGCTGTACACACGCTTGATTCTCTTACGGAGACATATATATCCATGGGTTTTAAGATTCTTCCTAGTCAGGTATATTCCTAGGCGTTGAATATGTGGTGTTGGGTCCATTTCGTTGAGCAAGTAGTAGGTCTTGTCTATTACATATTTGGCTTATGGAAAGTTATCTGTGCTAATTTCAGTCTCCGGTTTTATGCAGCACCCCAAGGCACCTTTCCCCATAAGCAAGCACTAGTTGGTTTTCTAAATTTGAGATCCTGTTCTTTTTTGTAATTCAGTTCATGTGTAGTCAAGTTTACATTCCGTGTATTAGTGATATCTTATGATGTTTCTTT
This sequence comes from Phocoena phocoena, assembly GCF_963924675.1. Taxonomy (NCBI): domain Eukaryota; kingdom Metazoa; phylum Chordata; class Mammalia; order Artiodactyla; family Phocoenidae; genus Phocoena; species Phocoena phocoena. Next base: position 1,140,363 of record NW_027077425.1, read on the forward strand.
TTCTGTGTGACGTAGTTCACGTAGAATCACCGTACCTGCATCCACTCACAATGCCGCTACGGGCCTGATAACACAGATTTCATTGCTGAGTGATATTGCATTGTACGTACGTGCCACAACTTCTTTATCCATTTTTTGCTTTCTGGGATATTTACCTGATACTGTAGACGAGCTTCTTCTGAACACAGCCGTCCCAAATATTGGGGTGGCTGTCTGTTTTTGATTTTAATTTCCGTAAGCTATAGGACCATAAGTGGAAGTGCCATAGGCTGTGTTGCTTTGTTTCTTACGTGTTTCAGGAAACACCATACACTTCTCCAGGGTGGCTGCTGGCAATTTACATCCTGCCAATCAGCATAACAAGGCTCCCTGTTCTCCATATCCTGTCCTACCTTTCTGGATTTTACACTTTTTTCAGATGGCCCTTTTGCCCGGGGGGGTGGGGGCAGTGAGATTTCATTGTAGTGCAGATTTCCTTTACAGGCTTGCTTGGTTGGCCAAAAAGGGCGTATGCGTTTTTTCCTGAATATATTCAGGAAAAAACGCATACGCCCTTTTTGGCCAAGTGCATCATTGTCGACGTTGTGCCTCTTTTCCTATGCTTTCAGGGCAATTCCAGTCTACCCCCTGCAATCGTTTTCCTGAAATTCAGCCCCGCTTTCAAGTCCCCTTCGCAGGCTTACTTCAATATATTTTTGGAGGATAGCTGTCATTTATAACTCTGCAGGTTTGTGAAGTACAGTGCCCCTGAGCTCCTTTCTTCAACTCGCTTTCTTGTGAGCTGGGCACAAAACCGCAGGATTGCTTCAGGCCCTAATCTGTTTCCAGCAGGGCACGCTGAGCCTTTGTTTAATTCCTCTTCCTGGTGGGCAATGAGCGTTACATTTGCCCGTGCAGACACCTACAGCTAGTCTCTCATTGGTTCTCCCTATTCCTGTTCATCTTGCACAGAAACGGCAAGCTGTGCCAAACAGGAGGTTAAAGGCACTGAGTCTCCAAGCGGGGAGAGTGTTAGTAAAGCATCTGGAATGGTGAACCCGAGAACCAGGATACGAAAACTGAGATGCATTTTAAATCGTTTCCCAATCACACGGTGGACGATACTCTGGGTTTCCCATGCATGTTTTAGCTGGAGGAAGAATCCCTTGAACCTGGAGAGTTGGGACCCATGGAATGGGTACCATGCAGTATGACTTCAAAGGGTCTGCATTTGCTCACCGAAACTCACCAATGCTATCAGCCTGAAGTGTCCAGCCTTATGTCTCAACCAGCTCTGGGTGTAGATGTGGTCAATCCCGGTTGCATCACATGCCCTGAGTGAATTATTTAAGAATTGCTCTCTATTTCACTGTATTTGTGTTTTGTTTTCGAAATTTATTTTGATAATGGGATTTATCGGATTTTCACTGCTGCGTTTCGGCCGCTGTACACACGCTTGATTCTCTTACGGAGACATATATATCCATGGGTTTTAAGATTCTTCCTAGTCAGGTATATTCCTAGGCGTTGAATATGTGGTGTTGGGTCCATTTCGTTGAGCAAGGAGTACGTCTTGTCTATTACATATTTGGCTTATGGAAAGTTATCTGTGCTAATTTCAGTCTCTGGTTTTATGCGGCACCCCAACGCACCTTTCCCCATAAGCAAGCACTAGTTGGTTTTCTAAATTTGAGACCCTGTTCTTTTTTGTAATTCAGTTCATGTGTAGTCAAGTTTACATTCCGTGTATTAGTGATATCTTATGATGTTTCTTTTTCTGTGTGACGTAGTTCACGTAGAATCACCGTACCTGCATCCACTCACTATGCCGCTACGGGCCTGATGACACAGATTTCATTGCTGAGTGGTATTGCATTGTACGTACGTGCCACAACTTCTTTATCCATTTTTTGCTTTCTGGGATATTTACCTGATACTGTAGACGAGCTTCTTGTGAACACAGCCGTCCCAAATATTGGGGTGGCTGTCTGTTTTTGATTTTAATTTCCGTAAGCTATAGGACCATAAGCGGAAGTGCCATAGGCTGTGTTGCTTTGTTTCTTACGTGTTTCAGGAAACACCATACACTTCTCCAGGGTGGCTGCTGGCAATTTACATCCTGCCAATCAGCATAACAAGGCTCCCTGTTCTCCATATCCTGTCCTACCTTTCTGGATTTTACACTTTTTTCAGATGGCCCTTTTGCCCGGGGGGGCAGTGAGATTTCATTGTAGTGCAGATTTCCTTTACAGGCTTGCTTGGTTGGCCAAAAAGGGCGTATGCGTTTTTTCCTGAATATATTCAGGAAAAAACGCATACGCCCTTTTTGGCCAAGTGCATCATTGTCGACGTTGTGCCTCTTTTCCTATGCTTTCAGGGCAATTCCAGTCTACCCCCTGCAATCGTTTTCCTTAAATTCAGCCCCGCTTTCAAGTTCCCTTCGCAGGCTTACTTCAATATATTTTTGGAGGATAGCTGTCATTTATAACTCTGCAGGTTTGTGAAGTACAGTGCCCCTGAGCTCCTTTCTTCAACTCGCTTTCTTGTGAGCTGGGCACAAAACCGCAGGATTGCTTCAGGCCCTAATCTGTTTCCAGCAGGGCACACTGAGCCTTTGTTTAATTCCTCTTCCTGGTGGGCAATGAGCGTTACATTTGCCCGTGCAGACACCTACAGCTAGTCTCTCATTGGTTCTCCCTATTCCTGTTCATCTTGCACAGAAATGGCAAGCTGTGCCAAACAGGAGGTTAAAGGCACTGACTCTCCAAGCGGGGAGAGTGTTAGTAAAGCATCTGGAATGGTGAACCCGAGGACCAGGATACGAAAACTGAGATGCATTTTAAATCGTTTCCCAATCACACGGTGGACGATACTCTGGGTTTCCCATGCATGTTTTAGCTGGAGGAAGACTGCTTTGAACCTGGAGAGTTGGGACCCATGGAATGGGTACCATGCAGTATGACTTCAAAGGGTCTGCATTTGCTCACCGAAACTCACCAGTGCTATCAGCCTGAAGTGTCCAGCCTTATGTCTCAACCAGCTCTGGGTGTAGATGTGGTCATTCCCGGTTGCATCACATGCCCTGAGTGAATTATTTAAGAATTGCTCTCTATTTCATTGTCTTTGTGTTTTGTTTTCGAAATTTATTTTGATAATGGGATTTATCGGATTTTCACTGCTGCATTTCCGCCGCTGTACACACGCTTGATTCTCTTACGGAAACATATATATCCATGGGTTTTAAGATTTTTCCTAGTCAGGTATATTCCTAGGCGTTGAATATGTGGTTTTGGGTCCATTTCGTTGAGCAAGGAGTAGGTCTTGTCTATTACATATTTGGCTTATGGAAAGTTATCTGTGCTAATTTCAGTCTCTGGTTTTATGCAGCACCCCAAGGCACCTTTCCCCATAAGCAAGCACTAGTTGGTTTTCTAAATTTGAGACCGTGTTCTGTTTGGTAATTCAGTTCATGTGTAGTCAAGTTTACATTCCGTGTATTAGTGATATCTTATGATGTTTCTTTTTCTGTGTGACGTTGTTCACGTACAATCACCGTACCTGCATCCACTCACTATGCCGCTACGGGCCTGATGACACAGATTTCATTGCTGAGTGATATTGCATTGTACGTACGTGCCACAACGTCTTTATCCATTTTTTGCTTTCTGGGATATTTACCTGATACTGTAGACGAGCTTCTTGTGAACACAGCCGTCCCAAATATTGGGGTGGCTGTCTGTTTTTGATTTTAATTTCCGTAAGCTATAGGACCATAAGTGGAAGTGCCATAGGATGTGTTGCTTTGTTTCTTACGTGTTTCAGGAAACACCATACACTTCTCCAGGGTGGCTGCTGGCAATTTACATCCTGCCAATCAGCATAACAAGGCTCCCTGTTCTCCATATCCTGTCCTACCTTTCTGGATTTTACACTTTTTTCAGATGGCCCTTTTGCCCGGGGGGCAGTGAGACTTCATTGTAGTGCAGATTTCCTTTACAGGCTTGCTTGGTTGGCCAAAAAGGGCGTATGCGTTTTTTCCTGAATATATTCAGGAAAAAACGCATACGCCCTTTTTGGCCAAGTGCATCATTGTCGACGTTCTGCCTCTTTTCCTATGCTTTCACGGCAATTCCAGTCTACCCCCTGCAATAGTTTTCCTGAAATTCTGCCCCGCTTTCAAGTCCCCTACGCATGCTTACTTCAATATACTTTTGGAAGATAGCTGTCATTTATAACTCTGCAGGTTTGTGAATTACAGTGCCCCTGAGCTCCTTTCTTCAACTCGCTTTCTTGTGAGCTGGGCACAAAACCGCAGGATTGCTTCAGGCCCTAATCTGTTTCCAGCAGGGCACACTGAGCCTTTGTTTAATTCCTCTTCCTGGTGGGCAATGAGCGTTACATTTGCCCGTGCAGACACCTACAGCTAGTCTCTCATTGGTTCTCCCTATTCCTGTTCATCTTGCACAGAAATTGCAAGCTGTGCCAAAGAGGAGGTTAAAGGCACTGACTCTCTAAGCGGGGAGAGTGTTAGTAAAGCATCTGGAATGGTGAACCCGAGGACCAGGATACGAAAACTGAGATGCATTTTAAATCGTTTCCCAATCACACGGTGGACGATACTCTGGGTTTCCCATGCATGTTTTAGCTGGAGGAAGAATGCCTTGAACCTGGAGAGTTGGGACCCATGGAATGGGTACCATGCAGTATGACTTCAAAGGGTCTGCATTTGCTCAGCGAAACTCACCAATGCTATCAGCCTGAAGTGTCCAGCCTTATGTCTCAACCAGCTCTGGGTGTAGATGTGGTCAATCCCGGTTGCATCACATGCCCTGAGTGAATTATTTAAGAATTGCTCTCTATTTCACTGTCTTTGTGTTTTGTTTTCGAAATTTATTTTGATAATGGGATTTATCGGATTTTCACTGCTGCGTTTCGGCCGCTGTACACACGCTTGATTCTCTTACGGAGACATATATATCCATGGGTTTTAAGATTCTTCCTAGTCAGGTATATTCCTAGGCGTTGAATATGTGGTGTTGGGTCCATTTCGTTGAGCAAGTAGTAGGTCTTGTCTATTACATATTTGGCTTATGGAAAGTTATCTGTGCTAATTTCAGTCTCCGGTTTTATGCAGCACCCCAAGGCACCTTTCCCCATAAGCAAGCACTAGTTGGTTTTGTAAATTTGAGATCCTGTTCTTTTTTGTAATTCAGTTCATGTGTAGTCAAGTTTACATTCCGTGTATTAGTGATATCTTATGATGTTTCTTTTTCTGTGTGACGTAGTTCACGTAGAATCACCGTACCTGCATCCACTCACTATGCCGCTACGGGCCTGATGACACAGATTTCATTGCTGAGTGATATTGCATTGTACGTACGTGCCACAACTTCTTTATCCATTTTTTGCTTTCTGGGATATTTACCTGATACTGTAGACGAGCTTCTTCTGAACACAGCCGTCCCAAATATTGGGGTGGCTGTCTGTTTTTGATTTTAATTTCCGTAAGCTATAGGACCATAAGTGGAAGTGCCATAGGCTGTGTTGCTTTGTTTCTTACGTGTTTCAGGAAACACCATACACTTCTCCAGGGTGGCTGCTGGCAATTTACATCCTGCCAATCAGCATAACAAGGCTCCCTGTTCTCCATATCCTGTCCTACCTTTCTGGATTTTACACTTTTTTCAGATGGCCCTTTTGCCCGGGGGGGTGGGGGCAGTGAGATTTCATTGTAGTGCAGATTTCCTTTACAGGCTTGCTTGGTTGGCCAAAAAGGGCGTATGCGTTTTTTCCTGAATATATTCAGGAAAAAACGCATACGCCCTTTTTGGCCAAGTGCATCATTGTCGACGTTGTGCCTCTTTTCCTATGCTTTCAGGGCAATTCCAGTCTACCCCCTGCAATCGTTTTCCTGAAATTCAGCCCCGCTTTCAAGTCCCCTTCGCAGGCTTACTTCAATATATTTTTGGAGGATAGCTGTCATTTATAACTCTGCAGGTTTGTGAAGTACAGTGCCCCTGAGCTCCTTTCTTCAACTCGCTTTCTTGTGAGCTGGGCACAAAACCGCAGGATTGCTTCAGGCCCTAATCTGTTTCCAGCAGGGCACGCTGAGCCTTTGTTTAATTCCTCTTCCTGGTGGGCAATGAGCGTTACATTTGCCCGTGCAGACACCTACAGCTAGTCTCTCATTGGTTCTCCCTATTCCTGTTCATCTTGCACAGAAACGGCAAGCTGTGCCAAACAGGAGGTTAAAGGCACTGAGTCTCCAAGCGGGGAGAGTGTTAGTAAAGCGTCTGGAATGGTGAACCCGAGAACCAGGATACGAAAACTGAGATGCATTTTAAATCGTTTCCCAATCACACGGTGGACGATACTCTGGGTTTCCCATGCATGTTTTAGCTGGAGGAAGAATGCCTTGAACCTGGAGAGTTGGGACCCATGGAATGGGTACCATGCAGTATGACTTCAAAGGGTCTGCATTTGCTCAGCGAAACTCACCAATGCTATCAGCCTGAAGTGTCCAGCCTTATGTCTCAACCAGCTCTGGGTGTAGATGTGGTCAATCCCGGTTGCATCACATGCCCTGAGTGAATTATTTAAGAATTGCTCTCTATTTCACTGTCTTTGTGTTTTGTTTTCGAAATTTATTTTGATAATGGGATTTATCGGATTTTCACTGCTGCGTTTCGGCCGCTGTACACACGCTTGATTCTCTTACGGAGACATATATATCCATGGGTTTTAAGATTCTTCCTAGTCAGGTATATTCCTAGGCGTTGAATATGTGGTGTTGGGTCCATTTCGTTGAGCAAGTAGTAGGTCTTGTCTATTACATATTTGGCTTATGGAAAGTTATCTGTGCTAATTTCAGTCTCCGGTTTTATGCAGCACCCCAAGGCACCTTTCCCCATAAGCAAGCACTAGTTGGTTTTGTAAATTTGAGATCCTGTTCTTTTTTGTAATTCAGTTCATGTGTAGTCAAGTTTACATTCCGTGTATTAGTGATATCTTATGATGTTTCTTTTTCTGTGTGACGTAGTTCACGTAGAATCACCGTACCTGCATCCACTCACTATGCCGCTACGGGCCTGATGACACAGATTTCATTGCTGAGTGATATTGCATTGTACGTACGTGCCACAACTTCTTTATCCATTTTTTGCTTTCTGGGATATTTACCTGATACTGTAGACGAGCTTCTTCTGAACACAGCCGTCCCAAATATTGGGGTGGCTGTCTGTTTTTGATTTTAATTTCCGTAAGCTATAGGACCATAAGTGGAAGTGCCATAGGCTGTGTTGCTTTGTTTCTTACGTGTTTCAGGAAACACCATACACTTCTCCAGGGTGGCTGCTGGCAATTTACATCCTGCCAATCAGCATAACAAGGCTCCCTGTTCTCCATATCCTGTCCTACCTTTCTGGATTTTACACTTTTTTCAGATGGCCCTTTTGCCCGGGGGGGTGGGGGCAGTGAGATTTCATTGTAGTGCAGATTTCCTTTACAGGCTTGCTTGGTTGGCCAAAAAGGGCGTATGCGTTTTTTCCTGAATATATTCAGGAAAAAACGCATACGCCCTTTTTGGCCAAGTGCATCATTGTCGACGTTGTGCCTCTTTTCCTATGCTTTCAGGGCAATTCCAGTCTACCCCCTGCAATCGTTTTCCTGAAATTCAGCCCCGCTTTCAAGTCCCCTTCGCAGGCTTACTTCAATATATTTTTGGAGGATAGCTGTCATTTATAACTCTGCAGGTTTGTGAAGTACAGTGCCCCTGAGCTCCTTTCTTCAACTCGCTTTCTTGTGAGCTGGGCACAAAACCGCAGGATTGCTTCAGGCCCTAATCTGTTTCCAGCAGGGCACGCTGAGCCTTTGTTTAATTCCTCTTCCTGGTGGGCAATGAGCGTTACATTTGCCCGTGCAGACACCTACAGCTAGTCTCTCATTGGTTCTCCCTATTCCTGTTCATCTTGCACAGAAACGGCAAGCTGTGCCAAACAGGAGGTTAAAGGCACTGAGTCTCCAAGCGGGGAGAGTGTTAGTAAAGCGTCTGGAATGGTGAACCCGAGAACCAGGATACGAAAACTGAGATGCATTTTAAATCGTTTCCCAATCACACGGTGGACGATACTCTGGGTTTCCCATGCATGTTTTAGCTGGAGGAAGAATCCCTTGAACCTGGAGAGTTGGGACCCATGGAATGGGTACCATGCAGTATGACTTCAAAGGGTCTGCATTTGCTCACCGAAACTCACCAATGCTATCAGCCTGAAGTGTCCAGCCTTATGTCTCAACCAGCTCTGGGTGTAGATGTGGTCAATCCCGGTTGCATCACATGCCCTGAGTGAATTATTTAAGAATTGCTCTCTATTTCACTGTCTTTGTGTTTTGTTTTCGAAATTTATTTTGATAATGGGATTTATCGGATTTTCACTGCTGCGTTTCGGCCGCTGTACACACGCTTGATTCTCTTACGGAGACATATATATCCATGGGTTTTAAGATTCTTCCTAGTCAGGTATATTCCTAGGCGTTGAATATGTGGTGTTGGGTCCATTTCGTTGAGCAAGGAGTAGGTATTGTCTATTACATATTTGGCTTATGGAAAGTTATCTGTGCTAATTTCAGTCTCTGGTTTTATGCAGCACCCCAAGGCACCTTTCCCCATAAGCAAGCACTAGTTGGTTTTCTAAATTTGAGACCCTGTTCTTTTTTGTAATTCAGTTCATGTGTAGTCAAGTTTACATTCCGTGTATTAGTGATATCTTATGATGTTTCTTTTTCTGTGTGACGTAGTTCACGTAGAATCACCGTACCTGCATCCACTCACTATGCCGCTACGGGCCTGATGACACAGATTTCATTGCTGAGTGATATTGCATTGTACGTACGTGCCACAACTTCTTTATCCATTTTTTGCTTTCTGGGATATTTACCTGATACTGTAGACGAGCTTCTTGGGAACACAGCCGTCCCAAATATTGGGGTGGCTGTCTGTTTTTTATTTTAATTTCCGTAAGCTATAGGACCATAAGTGGAAGTGCCATAGGCTGTGTTGCTTTGTTTCTTACGTGTTTCAGGAAACACCATACACTTCTCCAGGGTGGCTGCTGGCAATTTACATCCTGCCAATCAGCATAACAAGGCTCCCTGTTCTCCATATCCTGTCCTACCTTTCTGGATTTTACACTTTTTTCAGATGGCCCTTTTGCCCGGGGGGGCAGTGAGATTTCATTGTAGTGCAGATTTCCTTTACAGGCTTGCTTGGTTGGCCAAAAAGGGCGTATGCGTTTTTTCCTAAATATATTCAGGAAAGAACGCATACGCCCTTTTTGGCCAAGTGCATCATTGTCGACGTTGTGCCTCTTTTCCTATGCTTTCAGGGCAATTCCAGTCTACCCCCTGCAATCGTTTTCCTGAAATTCAGCCCCGCTTTCAAGTCCCCTTCACAGGCTTACTTCAATATATTTTTGGAGGATAGCTGTCATTTATAACTCTGCAGGTTTGTGAAGTACAGTGCCCCTGAGCTCCTTTCTTCAACTCGCTTTCTTGTGAGCTGGGCACAAAACCGCAGGATTGCTTCAGGCCCTAATCTGTTTCCAGCAGGGCACACTGAGCCTTTGTTTAATTCCTCTTCCTGGTGGGAAATGAGCCTTACATTTGTCCGTGCAGACACCTATAGCTAGTCTCTCATTGGTTCTCCCTATTCCTGTTCATCTTGCGCAGAAATTGCGAGCTGTGCCAAACAGGAGGTTAAAGGCACTGACTCTCCAAGCGGGGAGAGTGTTAGTAAACCGTCTGGAATGGTGAACCCGAGGACCAGGATACGAAAACTGAGATGCATTTTAAATCGTTTCCTAATCACACGGTGGACCATACTCGCCGTTTCCCACGCATGTTTTAGCTGAAGAAAGAATCCCTTGAACCTGGAGAGTTGGGACCCTTGGATTGTGTACCATGCAGTATGACTTCAAAGGATCTGCATTTGTTCACCGAAACTCACCAATGCTATCAGCCTGAAGTGTCCAGCCTTATGTCTCAACCAGCTCTGGGTGTAGATGTGGTAAATCCAGGTTGCATCACATGCCCTGAGTGAATTATTTAAGAATTGCTTCCTATTTCACTGTCATTGTGTTTTGTTTTTGAAATTTATTTTAATAATGGGATTTATCGGATTTTCACTGCTTCGTTTATGCCGCTGTACACGCGCTTGATTCTGTTACGGAGACATATAAGTCCATGGGTTTTAAGATTCTTACTAATCCGGTATATTCTTAGGCATTGAATATGGCGTGTGGAGTCCATTTCGTTGAGCAAGGAGTAGGTCTTGACTATTACATATTTGGCTTATGGAATGGTATCTGTGCTAATTTCAATCTCTGGTTTTATGCAGCACCCCAACTCACCTTTCCCCTTAAGGAAGCATAAGTTGGTTTTCTTAATTTGAAACCCTCTTCTCTTTTGTAATTCAGTTCATGTGTAGCCATGTTAACATTCCATGTATTAGTGATATCTTATGTCTTTTTCTTTTTGAATTATGTGACTTCGAATGATCACACGTAACTCCTCTTGAGTTGTTATAACTGGCCGTATTTCTTTGATTTCCAGGCTGAGTAATATTCCACTCTACATAAGCACCACATCTCTGTCCGTTTTTTCTCTGCAGATACTTTAAGTTATATCCTAGTCGAGGATCTTTTAAACAGAGAGGTGGTAAACATTGGGGTGCCTGTGTCCTCTCGATTTTTGTTTTTCCCAAGATATACGTCCATGAGTGCAAGTGCCCTGTGCTCGGTAGCTCATTTTTTAGATGCTTTAGTAAACACAATAGACTTATCCAGAGTGACCGTTGGCAATATACATTTCCACTATAAGACTCACAGGGCTCCCTTTTCTCCTTGCCCTGTCCTGCATTTCTGGTGTTTACACTTTATGAGGACGGCTCTTCTGACTGATGCAAAGTGATATGTTTTGTAGTATTGATTTCCAGTGCCCACCTGTTTGGTTGGCTAAAAAAGTGTATGCCCTTTTCTTGAATATATACAGAAAAAGACGCATACACCCTTTTTGGCCAACTGCAATGTTGGCAATGTTCAGCCCCTTTTCTTGTGCTTAATGGCGAGTCCTTTCTACCTCTTCCAATCCCTTTCTTGCCATTCTCCGTTGCTTACAAGTCCTTTTCTCTGACTTTCCTCAAGACATTTTTCAGTGATAGATATTTTCAATTCTGCAGTTTCGTGAATTTTAGTGCCCCTGAGTTCCATTTTCCAACTTGTGTTTATGGGAACTGGCCACAAAGCATCAGGATTCCTCAAGCCCTATTCTGTTTCCATGGGCAACCCTAGCCTTTGGTCAATTCGTCTTCCTGATTGGAAATTAGAGTGGCATGTGCCTGTCCGAACACCTAGGACTTGTCTCTCATTGTTCCTCCTCCTTCTGCTTCATCCTCTGGACAAATTCCAAACTGTATGCAACAGGATGTTGACAGTGCTGACATCTCCAAGTGGGGAGACTGTTAGTAAAGACGCTGGAGTGGTGAACCCTAGCACCAAGAGATGAGGAGATGAGATGCCTTTTCCAAACTTTTCCCGATCAGACGGTATACCATCCTCTGGGTGTGACAGGCATGTTTTAGGTGTAGGAAGGGTCCCATTCATGTGAGGAGAACACCAGGGGATTTTAAATATCAGTGTCTCTCCGCAACCCAAACTGGGGAATTTTTTAAGCTACGGCTACACATATGTTCATTAAGGGCCTTGGGAAGTAGGCAGAGTCCAAACTTTAGATGATTGAAGTCTTCAGGGTCAGAAGCACTCACCACTGTCTTCCCTTAGATTCCATTTTTACTGTCATTGATGGATGATGTCAATAAAAATATCTATTCTTTTTCAGATCATTTCCCCTTATAGGTTATTGCAAAATATTGAGTGTAGTTCCCTGTGCTATACAGTAGTTCCTTGCTGATGATTTCATACATAGCAGTGTGTATGTGTTAATCCCAAACTGTTAATTTATCCCTCCTCCTACCATTTCCCTTTGGTAATAATAAATTATAAGATTTTATGCTTCTCAGAAATGGGGGAGCTGAAAGAGAGGTATCATTTTCAATGCAAAAGCATTTAAAACAAGATTGAAGCTTTAACCAAGATTATTAGATGTACATCCTTGGAAAGAAATCACTTTGTTTCTCTAATATTGACCTGACAAAGAAGACAAACCTTTTCACTGAACTTGCTTATAAGAAAGTGATGGAAATATCAAATGGAAGTGTTAGAAACATCTTATTTTACCCGAGCCTTATACACTGTTCTATGTTAATTACAGTTTGGCTCACACATCTGTTCATTGAAGTTACAATGTTCTCAATTTCTGTTACTGATCCTCCAGAGTGGACGCCAACAAGTGTCCCCCTGCCCAGTGTCATTGGAGCCAATAGATCGAGACTGAGTTTGGTTCAAAAGCAAAGGAAACTTTATATTTTGATCAGAGAATGGAGAGGTGAGAGCATGTGCTACCCTGTGGGCTGTGGGCTGGGCTGCTGTGTAGAGATCCTGTCAGAGTCACTGGGAGGGAGGGGGCTGAGCTCTCGAGGACCTGGTTGGCTGCAGCTCAGGCTCTATGTCACGGAGTCTGAACTGGGCCCCAGGAGCTGAAGTGTCATCGAGCCATTCTGCTCTAGGAAATCTGGTCTGAAGTGCCGGGTGTGGAACCTCTGTATGCGGGACACTAGGAGCACCTGAAATTAGACAAAGCACAAAGGATAAAAATGGTTAGACTTTATTTTATTGCCCAGATTCTATTTTTATCTCCCAGGCATTTTTAAGGGGCTTTGCCTGGGACAAACTTCTCTTCTGCCTTTTGTCCCTTTCCTCATTCTTGGAGTGCTGCGGGTGCAGACCCTTCTTCTGTAACTGCTGAGTGCTGAGTTAGGAGGCTTCATACCCGTGGGCGAGGGTCAGAACTTCTCCCCAGCAGCCTCCAGGTGACGTTGATTGTCCCCAGGCCTCCTGCCTCCCTGCTCGTCCACCTGAGCACCAGTATTGGAAGTGTTATAGATTCTAATGACCTTTAAGGGTCCAGAAAGGAGATGTGCAGTGGCGCTGTGAGGTCCAGTTTCACTCCACCCCACATTTGTTCGGCCACCTTAGGCTGACCGTTTCTGCCAGCCTAGATGCTCTGACTGACCGTTTCTGCCAGCCTAGATGCTCTGACCAACAGTCTGCGCTTTCTTCCATTAGGCCCCTGAATTAACGTAAAAACAGCACCAGGTGTCAGGATCCTGCCCGCTCAGCTCCCAGACAGTCCAGGGTCAGTGGTGATGAAGGATCATGATGGTCACTGAGTCAAGAGCCTTTGGAAGTAAACAGGAGTCCAGCCGGTCTTATTGGCCACCATCATCAGGGTGTCTGTAGGCTTTTCTATGGTGACAGCATGATATACGGTTCCCCCGCCAAGATTATTAGCTCCCCTCTGGGTACAGTAAGTACTGCAAGCAGTAGTCTACTCTTTTGGGACACACTCTTGTTGTTTTATGAGAGAAACTCCAGGTCAAGTGATGGTCACACGAGTCGTCATGGTGCCCCGTTGCCCCCGGTTATCTCTCTGGAGGTTGGAGTTGGAGGGCCTCCTCAATCGAGGTCAGTGTGCCCACGGAGCAAACCCTGCAACTTCAGGGCATGGTTGGGGGTTAGGATCACCACGTGGGGTCCGTTTCCCTTAGAAGGGAGGTGGCCTTTTGGGCTGCTGATTTCCAGGTTTTCAGATACCACCAGTATCTTGGCCAGATGTGGCGGTGGGCCAAGCCCCTTGGTGACCATAGTTTATCCTACCTGGATGGCATTCTTGCATTGTTCCATTTCAAGTGGTCCCAGTTTTTGCACTAATACTCCAATGGCGATTCACCTTTCACCAGGAATGTAAAGGTCAAAGGGTTTAGCTAAATTAGGGAGTTCCAGGGCAAGGGTCTGAATTGACTGCTCTTTCCATTCTTGAAAGGCCACTTCTGGATTCTATTCAAAAGGATCATCATCTTTTCCTTTCAGTGTTTCATATAGAGGCCCAGCTAGTAGACTGTAGTTAGGGATCCAGAGGCAGGAAACCCTGGCTTCCCCAGGAACCCCTAAGCTGTCTTCTAGTTTCAGAAAGGGGTAAGGCTGTAAATTGTTTCTTCCCTTTCCTGGGATGGGCTTCTCCGACCTTCTGTGAGAATGAAGCCCAGGCAGGTCACCGTAGTCTGTGATACTTGAGCTTTTTCGTGGACAACTTCTATCCTTTATTGGCTTGGTAGTTCTGAGGCCTCCTTAGTAGGGCTGGCGATCAGAATGTCGTCTGAATATTGAAGGAGTGTTTCCTTTTCCAGAGGTAGAACTTTTAGGTCTTTAGCTGAGCTTTCCCCAAAGATGGTGTGGGAATTTTTGAACCCTTGGGGCAAGACAGCCTGGAAGTATTGTTTTAGTTGTATGTTGAGTCCTGTCACTCACAAGCCAAAATTTCTTGTGACTCTGGGACTAATGGAATACAAAAGAAGGCATCAGTGAAGACTAATACAGAATACCAAGTCCTGGTGGTTGGTAGAATGACCAGCAGGGTGTAGGATTTAGGAACTACTGGAGGTATATCCTCAGTGGCTTCACTGACTGTCCTGACATCCTTTACCAGGACTCCAGCAGCCCATGGGGCTCTCGAGGTCAGGCCAATCCCAGGATATGGAGCTCACCTGGGCAGGTACCCTACCCCCACCCCAGCCCACGGGGCTCTCGTGTTCAGGCCCCTCCCAGGATATGGGATTCCCTGGGCAGGTCCTCTGCAGTCCATGGGGCTCCCGTGGTCAGGCCCCTCCCAGGATACAGAGCTACCCTTGCAGGTACCTTGGCAGGGCTGGGCACACAGGAACCGTGCACATAGCCCTCATTGCAGAGCACTCCCAGCTCACCTGTCGCTCAGATCTGACACAGAGCACCTCAGAGCAGGACTTGAACTAACAAACAGCAGCTCTGACAGGTCTGTGACCCTGGGCATCACTCTGTGCGGCCTCCTCCACCTGGTCTTCCAGAGACTTCCACTGCACCCGGGGCACCAGGCCTCTGTCTCCAACCACCACCCACCCCTCCTCTCCCTGACTCCTGGGTTCCTCTCATTAGGAGAGGGTTTTCTTGAAGTTGTCTCCCACTCATGGGCCAGATAATATAATTAGAAAACAAGCCAGAGCTGCAGCCCCTTGTCTATCCTGACTCTCAGGAGCCCACACCTGTTCCTTGGACCTGGCCAATTCAGCAAGTTCCATTTTCAGCAACTGTGAGCCCCTGAGGGGTGATTATTGGCTGGCTTGGGAAGCCTGACCGTGCCGGCCAGCCCTCCCCAGGTGTGCCTGGGTTGAGATCAATATAAACACCGCTCCAGGCAGCAAGAGCCCCTGCAGCTGTGCCTGACGCCATTTTCTCTGCCCTGTCAGCAGTCTCGGGGCTGGGCTGGTGGGAGGGAGTGAGAGGCCACGGCTTTGTGGGTGTCCCAGTGTGAGTGGGGCTCTGCTGGACTTTCTGCAGCAGTTGCCAAGATGCTACCTGCTAAAGAAGAGGATGTGTCACCCACACCTGCCGCTGGAATTTCTCCCTGGGCACAGGTGAGGAAGGAAGAAAGCAGTGGGGGCCGGGACAGCAGGGGTATCTCAGGCAGGGAAATGGAGAGCTTCCAGAAGAGCACCCAGGGCCAGGACCATCCTGGCTGGCCTGCAGGCACCAAGTCGGCTGGCATGCTGTCCCTCATGTGGCTCCATGGCCCTTCCTCTAGGTTTTCAAGTCCTTGTACATATTCAGGTGTTTAGCCTTGGAAGGGTGGGAACATTTCAGCAGCAGCTGGCCTGGGGCTCGGCCCACGTTTACTCACAGATACCTCGGCACGGTCCACCAGCTTTGCAGTGAGGACGCTTGTTGCGAGGAGCATGCTGGCTGAATGGGAGATGTTTCCCCACCACTGACCAACTTCAGAATTGTTTGCAATTGGAGCAAGTGCCCTGAAACGGTTTTCCTCTGTGTAACTGGTGGGTTCTGTTCTTTTTTATCTTTTTTTCGTTTTTGGTTCAAGGTAGATTTTATTCCTCTTTTGTGTATTTACAGATATAAGCATGGAAATAATTTATTCATATAAATACATGTATGTGAAGGGAAGAATATTTTTCTGTTTTACTTTTTTTAATTTTATTTTTTTATTTTGAATTTAATTTTATATTTTTATACAGCAGGTTGTTTTTGGTTATCTACTTTATACATATAAATGTATACATACCAATCCCAATATCTCAACTCCTCCCACCACCATCCCCAACAGCTTTCCCCCCTTGTTGTCCATACGTTTGTTGTATACATGTATTGCTCTATTTCTGCCTTGCAAAACGGTTCATCTGTACAATTTTTCTAGGTTCCACATATATGCATTAATATACAAGATTTGTTTTTCTCTTTCTGACTTACTTCACTCTGTATGACAGTCTCTAGATCCATCAACGTCTCTACAAATGTCCCAATTTCATTCCTTTTTATGGCTTAGTAATATTCCATTTTATATATGTACCACATCTTTATGCATTCGTCTGTCTGTGGGCATTTAGGTTGCTTCCATTTCCTGGATAGTGTAAATAGTGATGCAATGAACATTGTGGTGAATGTCTCTTTTTGATTTATGGTTTTGTCTGGGTATATGCCCAGTAGAGGGATTGCTGTATCATATGGTAATTCTATTCTTAGTTTTATAAGAAACTCCATAATGTTCTCCACAGTGACTGTATCAATTTACGTTCCCAACAATAGTGGAAGAGGATTCCTTATCTCCACACCGTTTCCAGCATTTGTTGTTTGTAGATTTTCTGATGATGCCCATTCTAATAGGTGTGAGGTGATACACCATGGATGAGTCTATTTCGTTGAGCAAAGAGTAGGTCTTGTTTATTACGTATTTGGCTTATGGAATGGTATGTGTGCTAATTTCAATCTGTTTTTATACAGCAGCCCAACTCAACTTTCCCCTTAAGCAAGCATAAGGTTTTTATCTAAATGTGAGACTCTGTTCGGTTTTGTAATTCAGTTTATGTGTAGCCAAGTTTACACTCCCTCTATTAGTGATATCTTATGATAATTATCTTTCTTTGTGTGATATATTTCTCTTAGAATCATCATAATTAAATCCACTCAATTTGCTGCTACAGGCCTGATGACATTGATTTCACTGCTGAGTGATATTCCGTTGTACGTAAGTAGCACAACTTCTTTATCCATTTTTTTCTTTCTGGGATATTTAATTTGTACTGGACTCGAGGTTCTTGTAAACACAGCAGCCCTAAATTTTGTGTTGGCTGTGTCTTGTTGATTTTAATTTTCCTAAGCTATAGGGCCAAAAGTGGAAGTGCCCTAGGCTCTGTAGCTTTGTTTTTTAGATGTTTCAGGATACACCATGAACATCTCCAGAGTGTCTGTTGGCAATTTACATCCCGCCCATCAGCATAACACGGCTCCCTGTTCTCCATGGCCTGTCCTGTGTTTCTGGTTTTTACACTTTATTCAGATGGCCTTTTTGACGAATGGGAAATGTGACTTCATTGTAGTGTGGATTTCCATTGCTGGAGTGCTTGGTTGGCCAAAATGTTCATATGCGTTTTTTCCTGAATATATTCAGGAAAAATGTATACGCACTTTTTGTCCATGTGCATCACTGTCAAAGATCTGCCGCTTTTCATATGCTTTAAATGCAATTCCAATCTACCTCTTGAAATATGATTCCTGCAATTCTGCCTCGTTTTCAAGTCCTCTTTGCAGACTTACTTCGATATATTTTTGCCAATAGCTGTCATTTATCTCTGCAGGTTTGTGAATTACAGTGCCCCTGAGCTCCTTTCTTAACTCGCTTCCTTGTAAGCTGGCCACAAAACTGCAGGTTTGCTTCAGGCCATAATCAGGGTCCAGCACGGCACTCTGAGCCTTTGGTTAATTCCTCTTCCTGGTGGGAAATTAGAGTTAAATGTGCCCCTCCAGATACCTGCCTCACTCCCAGCCACATGGTGATGTATGTCCTCAGGTTTGAGGCCATATGTGATGGGTTCCTCATCTTTTGATGATGTGGCCCCACTGGTGTGTGGACACTCCTGCCTGGTTCCCATCCCCTTGGTGATGTGGGCCCTCTGGTGAGACTCTGATCCTGGTTGGGTTCCTCACACATCCGTGAGGTGAGCCCTCTTCTCTGAGGTCACTCCTGCCTGGCTGGCACAACCCGCCTTGTTGACTTCGGCACCCTGGTGGCAGTTGGAGCCTGCTGGGAGCCTCCTTCCCGCGGTGATGAGGCCCTCTGGCGTCAGACCCTAATGGCGGGGTTCCCACATTTTCTGATACGTGCTAAGTGGTACGAGGGCACTCCTGCCAGGTTCCCATCCTCATGAGCGTGTGGGCCTTCTGTTCTGAGGTCCTAACGGCTGGGTTGCTCACACTTTCATGATGTGGGCCCTCTGCTGTGAGGTCAATCCTGCCTGGCTGGCGCACGTCGCCTTGGCGATGTGGACCCTCTGGTGGCAGTTGGAGTGTGCTGGGGCCTCCTCCCCTCAGTGATGAGGGCCTTCTGGTGTCAGGCCCTAAGTGCTGGGCTCCACACATTTTCTGATGTGTGCCCAGTGGTGCGAGTCACTCCTGCCAGGTTCCCATCCCCATGGGCATGTGGGACTTCTGTTCTGTGGTCCCAACTGCTGGGTTGCTCACAGTTTCATGATGTGGGCCCTTTGCTGTGTGTTCACTCTGGCCTGTATCCCATAGTGTCAGTGCTCTGGGCCTCCAGCTTGGAGTTTCCAACTTCTCGATTCCTCACCTTTTTTATTCTATGGGCCCTCGGTTGTGCGTCTCCTCCTGCATGCCTCACTCCCAGCCCCTTCGTGATGTGTGTCCCCTTGTTTGAGGCCACATGTGCTGTGTTCCTCACCTTTCTATAATGTGGCCACACTGGTGTGAGGACACTCTTGCCTGGTTCCCATTCCCTTGGTGATGTTGGCCCCACTGCTGTTAGGACAGTCTTGCCTGGTTCCCATCACCTTGGTGATGTTGGCCCTCTGGTGAGAGTCTGATCCTGGTTAGGTTCCTCACCCTTCTGTGAGGTGGGCCCTCTGCTCTGAGGTCACTCCTGCCTGGCTGGCACACCCCGCCTTGGCAACGTCGGCCATATGGTGGCAGTTGGAGCCTGCTGGGAGCCTCCTCCCCTCAGTGATGAGGGCCCTCTGGCCTCAGGCCCTAACTGCTGGGTTCCCACATTTTCTGATTCGTGCTAAGTGGTGCAAGGACACTCCTGCCAGGTTCCCATCCCCATGGGGATGTGAGCCTTCTGCTCTGAGGTCCCAACGGCTGTGTTGCTCACAGTTTCATGATGAGGGCCCTCTGGTGTGAGTTCACTCCTGCCTAGATCCCATAGCCTCGCTGCTCCTGGCTGCCTGCCGGAGGTTCCAACTGTGGGATTCCTCACCTTTTTTATTCTATGGTCCCTCTGTTTTGAGGATCCTCTGGCCTGCCTCACTCCCAGCCCCTTGGTGATGTGTGTCCTCAGGTTTGAGGCCACGTGTGCTGGGTCCCTCAAATTATGGTGATGTAGCCCCACTGGTGTGAGGACACTCCTGCCTGGTTCCCATTCCCTTGGTGATGTTGGCCCTCTGGTGACAGTCTGATCCTTGTTGGGTTCCTCACACTTCTGTGAGGTGGGCTTTCTGCTCTGAGGTCACTCCTGCCTGGTTGGCACACCCCGCCTTGGTGACATCGGCCTTATGGTGGCAGTTAGAGCCTGCTGGGAGCCTCCTCCCCTCGGTGATGAGGGTCCTCTGGCCTCAGGTCCTAACTGCTGGGTTCCCACATTTTCTGATTCGTGGAAGTGGGCCGAGGACACTCCTGTCAGGTTCCCATCCCCATAGGGATGTGGGCCTTCTGCTCTGAGGTCCCATCCGCTGGGTTGCTCACAGTTTCATGATGTGGGACCTCTGCTGTGAGTTTGCTGTGGCCTGGATCCCATAGACTCTGTGCTCTGGGCGGCCTACTG
Source organism: Phocoena phocoena (assembly GCF_963924675.1). Classification (NCBI taxonomy): domain Eukaryota; kingdom Metazoa; phylum Chordata; class Mammalia; order Artiodactyla; family Phocoenidae; genus Phocoena; species Phocoena phocoena. The sequence goes on from NW_027077425.1 coordinate 1,160,388, forward strand.
GCCGGTTCCAACTGCTGGATTCCTCACAACTTTTATTCTGTGGGCTCTGTTTTGTGAGGATACTCCTGCTTGCCTCACTCCTAGCCCCTTGGAGATGTGGGTCCCCTGTTTTAGGCCACATGTTCTGGGTTCCTCACCTTTCTATAATGTGGCCACACTGGTGTGAGGACCCTCCTGCCTGGTTCCGATCCCCTTGGTGATGTGGGCCCTCTGGTGAGAGTCTTATCCTGGCTGGTTTCCTCACCCTTCTGTGAGGTAGGCCCTCTGCGGTGAGGTCACTCCTGCCTGGCTGGCACACATCACCTTGGTGACGTGGGCCCTCAGTTGGGAGTTGGTGTCTGCTGCGAGTCTCCGTCCCTCGGTAATGAGGGCCCTCTTGCGTCAGACCCTAACTCCTGGGCTCCCAAAATTTGCAGATGTGCGACCTGTGGTGCGAGTACACTCCTGTCAGGTTCCCAACCCCATGGGAATTTGGGCCTTCTGCTCTGAGGTCCCAACGGCTGGGGTGCTCACAGTTTCATGATGAGGGCCCTCTGATGTGCGTTCATTCCGGCCTAGATCCCATAGGCTTGCTGCTCCTGGGCGCCTGCTGGGAGGTTCCAACTGCGGGATTCCTCACCTTTTTTATTCTATGGGCCCTCTGTTTTGAGGCTCCTCCTGCCTGCCTCAATCCCAGCCCCGTTGTGATGTGTGTCCTCTGGTGTGAGGCCACGTGTGCTGGGTCCCTCACCTTTCGATGATGTGGCCCCAATGGTGTGAGGACACTCGTGCCTGTTTCCCAGCCCCTTGGTGATGTGGCCCCTCTGGTGAGAGTCTGATCCTGGCTGGGTTCCTTACCGTTCTGTGAGGTGGGCCCTGTGCTCTGAGGTAACTCCTGCCTGGCTTGCTCCCATTGCCTTGGTGACGTCGGCCCTCTGGTGGCAGTTGGATCCTTTTGGAGACTCCTGTCCTCGGTGATGAGGTCCCTCTGGCGTCAGGCTCTAACTGCTGGGCTCCCCAGGTTTTCTGATGTGAGCCCAGTGATGCCAGGACACTCGTGAAATGTTCCCATCCCCATGGCGATATGGGCCTTCTGCTCTGAGGTTCCAACGACTGGGTTGCTCACAGTTTCCTGATGTTAGCTCTCTGGTGTTAGTTCACTCATTCCTAGATCCCATAGCCTCTGTACTCTGGGCCGCCTGCTGGGAAGTTCCTACTGCTGGGTTCCTCACCTTTTTTATTCTTTGGGCCCTGTGTTGGGAGGCTCCTCCTGCCTGTGTCACTCCCAGCCCCTTGGTGATGTAGGTCCTCTGGTTTGTGGCCACATGTGCCAGTTTCCTCATCTTTTAGTGATGTGGCCCCACTGGTGTGAGGACACTCGTGCCTGGTTCCCGTCCCCTTGGTGATATGGGCCCTCTGGTGAGAGTCTGATCCTGGTTGGGTTCCTCACACTTCTTTGAGGTGGGCCGTCTGCTGTGAGGTCACTCCTGCCTGGCTGGCACACCCCGCCTTGGCGACGTGGGCCCTCTTGTGGTAGTTGGAACATGCTGGGAGCCTCCTCCCCTCAGTGATGAGGGCCCTCTGGCGTCAGGCCCTAACTGCTGGGTACCCACATTTTCTGATATGTGCTAAGTGGTGCGAGGACACTCCTGCCATGTTCCCAACACCTTGGGGATGTGGACCTTCTGCTCTGAGGTCCAAATGGCTGGGTTGCTCGCAGTTTCATGATGTGGACCCTCTGCTGTGAGTTTACTGCGGCCTGAATCGCATAGACTTGGTGCTCTTGGCCGCCTGCTGGGAGGTTCCCATTGCTGGATTCCTCAGCTTTTTTATTCTATGGGCCCTGTGTTGTGAGGCTACTCCTGCCTGCCTCATTCCGAGCCCCTTGGAGATGTGGGTCTTCTGGTTTAGGCCACATGTGCTGGGTTCCTCACCTTTCTATGATGTGGCCACACTGGTGTGAAGACTCTCCTGCCTGGTTCTGATCACCTTGGTGATGTGGGCCCTCTGGTGAGAGTCTTATCCTGGCTGTGTTCCTCACCCTTCTGTGAGGTAGGCCCTCTGCGGTGAGGTCACTCCTACCTGGCTGTCACACGTCACCTTGGCGACGTGGGACCTCAGTTGGGTGTTGGTGCCTGATTGGAGTCTCCTCCCCTTGGTAATGAGGGCCCTCTGGCGTCAGGCCCTAACTCCTGGGTTCCCTAAATTCTCTGATGTGTGCCCTGTGGTGCGAGTACACTTCTGACAGGTTCCCAACCCCATGGGAATGTGGGCCTTCTGCTCTGAGATCCCAACGCCTAGGTTGCTCACAGTTTCATGATGACGGCCCTCTGGTGTGAGATCACTCCGGCCTGGATCCCATAGTCTCGCTGCTCCTGGCCGCCTGCTGGGAGGTTCCAACTGCGGGATTCTTCACCTCTTTAATTCTATGGTCCCTCTGTTTTGAGGCTCCTCCTGCCTGCCTCAATCCCAGCTCCCTTGTGATGTGTGTCCTCTGGTTTGAGGCCACGTGTGCTGGGTCCCTCACTTTTCGGTGATGTGGCCCCACTAGTGTGAGGACACTCCTGCCTGGTTCCCATTCCCTTGGTGATGTGGGCCCTCTGGTGAGAATCTGATCCTCTTTAGTTCTTCACACTTCTGTGAGGTTGACCCTCTGCTCTGAGGTCACTCCTGCCTGGTTGTCGCACTCCGCATTGGTGACGTCGCCCCTCTGGTAGCAGTCGGAGCTGGCTGGGAGCCACCGCCCCTCGGTGATGAGGGCCCTCTGGCATCAGGCACTAATTGCTGGGCTCCCCACATTTTTTCATGTGTGCCCACTCTTGCGATGACACTCCTGCTTGTTTCCCTTCCCCATGGGGATGTGGGCCTTCTGCTCTGAGGTCACAACGGCTGGGTTGCTTACAGAATCACAATGAGGGCCCTCTGTTGTGAGTTCATGCCGGCCTGGATCTCATAGCCTCAGTGCTCTGGGCCGCCTGCTAGGAAGATCCAACTGCTGGTTTCCACACCTTTTGTATACAATGGGACATGTGTTGTGAGGTTAATCCTGCCTGCCTCACTCCGAAACCCATGGTGATGTGGGTCCTCTGGTTTGAGGCCACATGTGCTGGGTACCTCAACTTTTGATGATGTGGCCCCACGGGTGTGAGGACACTCCTGCCTGGTTCCCATCACCTTGGTGATGTGGGCCCTCTGGGGAGAGTCTGATCCTGGCTGGGTTCCCTACCATTCTGTGAGGTGGGCCCTCTGATGTCAGGTCACTCCTGCCTGGCTAGCTCACATCGCCTTGGCGACGTGGGCCCTCTGTTGGCCACTGGAGCATGCTGGGAGCCTCCTACTCCCGTGAATGATGGCCCTGGAAAAATTGCATATGCCCTTTTTGGCCAAGTGCTTCATTGACGAGGTTCTGCCACTTCTCTTATGCTTTCAGAGCAATTCACGTCTACCTCCTGAAATCGGATTCCAGCAATTCTGCCCCACTTTCAAGTCCTCTTCACAGCCTTAATTCAATATATTTTTGTACGATTTCTGTCATTTATAAGTCTGCAGGTATGTGAATGACAGTGCCCCTGAGCTCCTTTCCTCAACTCGCTTTCTTGTGAGCTGGCCACAAAACCGCAGGATTGCTTCAGGCCCTAATCTTGTTCCAGCACGGCATGCTGAGCCTTTGGTTAATTCCTTTTCCTGTTGGGAAATGAGTGTTAAAATTGCCCGTGCATACTGGGCATATACCCTGAGAAAACCAAAATTCAAAAAGAGTCATGTACCAAAATGTTCATTGCAGCTCTATTTACAATAGCCCGGAGATGGAAAGAACCTAAGCGCCCATCATCGGACGAATGGATAAAGAAGATGTGGCACATATACACAATGGAATATTACTCAGCCTTAAAAAGAAATGAAACTGAGTTATTTGTAATGAGATGGATAGACCTAGAGTCTGTCATACAGAGTGAAGTAAGTCAGAAAGAAAAAGACAAATAGCGTATGCTAACACATATATATGGAATTTAAAGGAAAAAAATGTAATGAAGAACCTAGGGATAAGACAGGAATAGAGGCGCAGACCTACTGGAGAACGGAATTGAGGATATGGGGAGGGGGAATGGTGAGTTTTGACAGGGCGAGAGAGAGTCATGGACATATACACACTAACAAATGTAGTAAGGTAGATAGCAAGGGGGAAGCAGCCGCAAGGCACAGGGATATTAGCTCGGGGCGTTGGGACAGCCTGGAGGGGTGGAAGGGGGAGAGAGGGAGGGAGGGAGACACAAGAGGGAAGACACAGGGAGCATATGTATATGTATAGCTGATTCACTTTGTTATAAAGCAAAAACTAACACACCATTGTAAAGCAATTATACCCCAATAAAGATGTTAAAAAAAATATTTGCCCGTGCACACACCTACAGATAGTCTCCCATTGGTTCTCCTTATTCCTGTTCATCTTGCGCAGAAATTGCAAACAGTGCCAAACAGGAGGTTAAAGGCACTGACTCTCCAAATGGGGAGAGTGTAAGAAAAGGGTCTGGAATGGTGAACCTGAGTACCAGGGGACGAAAACAGACATGCATGTAAAAAGGTTTCCCAGTCACACGGTGGAGCATACTCTGGGTTTCCCATGCAAATTTTAGCAGAAGGAAGAATCCCTTGAACCTGGAGAGTTGGGAACCATGGAATGGGTACCAGGCAGTATGACATCAAAGGGTCTGCATTTGCTCACTGAACCTCACCAATGCTATCAGCCCAAAGGGTCAAGCCTTATCTCTCACCCAGCTCTGGGTGTAGATGTGGTAAACCAGGTTGCATCACATGCCCTGTGTGAGTTATTTAAGAATTGCTCTCTATTTCACTGTCATTGTGTTTTTTTTTTGAAATTTTTTTTGACACTGGGATTTATCGGATTTTCACTGCTGCGTTAATGCCGCTGTACACACTCTTGATTCTCTTACGGAGACATAAATATCCACGGGTTTTAAGATTCTTCCTAGTCAGGTATATTCCTAGGCGTTGAATATGTGGTGTTGAGTCCATTTCGTTGAGCAAGGAGTAGGTCTTGTCTATTACATATTTGGCTTATGGAACGGTATCTGTGCTAATTTCAGTCTCTGGTTTTATGCAGCACTCCAACGCACCTTTCTCCATAAGAAAGCACAAGTTGGTTTTCTAAATTTGAGACTGTTCTGTTTTGTAATTCAGTTCATGTGTAGTCAAGTTTACATACTGTGTATTAGTGATATTTTATGATGTTTCTTTTTATGTGTGACTTATTTCACGTAGAATCACCATACCTGTATCCACTCACTATGCCACTACGGGCCTGATGACACAGATTTCATTGCTGAGTGATATTCCATTGTACATACGTACCACAACTTCTTTATCCATTGTTTGCTCTCTGAGATATTTACCTGGTACTGTAAACGAGGTTCTTGTGAACAGAGAGGTCCCAAACTTTGAGGTGGCTGGGTGTTTTTGATTTTAATTTCCCTAAGCTGTAGGACCATAAGTGGAAGTGCCATAGGCTGTGTTGCTTTGTTTCTTACGTGTTTCAGGAAACACATAACACTTCTCCAGAATGGCTGTCGGCAATTTACATCATATGCATCAGCATAATAAGGATCCCTGTTTTCCATTGCCTGTCCTCCGTTTCTGGATTTTACAATTTTTTTAAATGGCCCTTTTGCCCTGGGGGGCACTGAGATTTCATTGTAGTGCAGGTTTATTTACAAGCTTCTTGGTTGGCCAAAAAGTGCGTATGCGGTTTTTCCTGAATATATTTAGGGAAAAAAGCATCCGCACTTTTTGGACAAGTGCATCATTATCGACGTTCTGCCTCTTTTCCTATCCTTTAAGTGCAATTCCAGTTTAACCCTTCAATCGTTTTCCTGAATTTCTGCCCCGCTTTGAAGTCCCCTTTGCAGGCTTACTTCAATATATTTTTGGAGGATAGCTGTCATTTATAACTCTGCAGGTTTGTGAATTACAGTGCCCCTGAGCTCCTTTCTTCAACTCGCTTTCTTGTGAGCTGGGCACAAAACCGCAGGATTGCTTCAGGCACTAATCTCTTTCCAGCAGGGCACGCTGAGCGTTTGGTTAATTCCTCTTCCTGGTGGGAAATGAGCATTACATTTGCCCGTGCAGACACCTACAGCTAGTCTCTCATTGGTTCTCCCTATTCCTGTTCATCTTGCACAGAAATGGCAAGCTGTGCGAAACAGGAGGTTAAAGGCACTGACTCTCCAAGCGGGGAGAGTGTTAGTAAAGCATCTGGAATGGTGAACCCGAGGACCAGGATACGAAAACTGAGATGCATTTTAAATCGTTTCCCAATCACACGGTGGACGATACTCTGGGTTTCCCATGCATGTTTTAGCTGGAGGAAGAATCCCTTGAACCTGGAGAGTTGGGACCCATGGAATGGGTACCATGCAGTATGACTTCAAAGGGTCTGCATTTGCTCACCAAAACTCACCAATGCTTTCAGCCTGAAGTGTCCAGCCTTATGTCTCAACCAGCTGTGGGTGTAGATGTGGTCAATCCCGGTTGCATCACATGCCCTGAGTGAATTGTTTAAGAATTGCTCTCTATTTCACTGTCTTTGTGTTTTGTTTTTGAAATTTATTTTGATAATGGGATTTATCGGATTTTCACTGCTGCGTTTATGCCGCTGTACACACGCTTGATTCTCTTACGGAGACATATAAATCCATGGGTTTTAAGATTCTTCGTAGTCAGGTATATTCCTAGGCATTGAATATGTGGTGTTGAGTCCATTTCGTTGAGCAAGGAGTAGGTCTTGTCTATTACATATTTGGCTTATGGAAAGTTATCTGTGCTAATTTCAGTCTCTGGTTTTATGCAGCATCCCAACGCACATTTCCCCATAAGCAAGCACTAGTTGGTTTTCAAAATTTGAGACCCTGTTCTGTTTTGTAATTCAGTTCATGTGTAGTCAAGTTTACATTCCGTGTATTAGTGATATCTTATGATGTTTCTTTTTCTGTGTGACGTAGTTCACGTAGAATCACCGTACCTGCATCCACTCACTATGCCGCTACGGGCCTGATGACACAGATTTCATTGCTGAGTGATATTGCATTGTACGTACGTGCCACAACTTCTTTATCCATTTTTTGCTTTCTGGGATATTTACCTGATACTGTAGACGAGCTTCTTGTGAACACAGCCGTCCCAAATATTGGGGTGGCTGTCTGTTTTTGATTTTAATTTCCGTAAGCTATAGGACCATAAGTGGAAGTGCCATAGGCTGTGTTGCTTTGTTTCTTACGTGTTTCAGGAAACACCATACACTTCTCCAGGGTGGCTGCTGGCAATTTACATCCTGCCAATCAGCATAACAAGGCTCCCTGTTCTCCATATCCTGTCCTACCTTTCTGGATTTTACACTTTTTTCAGATGGCCCTTTTGCCCGGGGGGGGGGGGCAGTGAGATTTCATTGTAGTGCAGATTTCCTTTACAGGCTTGCTTGGTTGGCCAAAAAGGGCGTATGCGTTTTTTCCTGAATATATTCAGGAAAAAACGCATACGCCCTTTTTGGCCAAGTGCATCATTGTCGACGTTGTGCCTCTTTTCCTATGCTTTCAGGGCAATTCCAGTCTACCCCCTGCAATCGTTTTCCTGAAATTCAGCCCCGCTTTCAAGTCCCCTTCGCAGGCTTACTTCAATATATTTTTGGAGAATAGCTGTCATTTATAACTCTGCAGGTTTGTGAAGTACAGTGCCCCTGAGCTTCTTTCTTCAACTCGCTTTCTTGTGAGCTGGGCACAAAACCGCAGGACTGCTTCAGGCCCTAATCTGTTTCCAGCAGGGCACACTGAGCCTTTGTTTAATTCCTCTTCCTGGTGGGCAATGAGCGTTACATTTGCCCGTGCAGACACCTACAGCTAGTCTCTCATTGGTTCTCCCTATTCCTGTTCATCTTGCACAGAAATGGCAAGCTGTGCGAAACAGGAAGTTAAAGGCACTGACTCTCCAAGCGGGGAGAGTGTTAGTAAAGCATCTGGAATGGTGAACCCGAGGACCAGGAAACGAAAACTGAGATGCATTTTAAATCATTTCCCAATCACACGGTGGACGATACTCTGGGTTTCCCATGCATGTTTTAGCTGGAGGAAGAATCCCTTGAACCTGGAGAGTTGGGACCCATGGAATGGGTACCATGCAGTATGACTTCAAAGGGTCTGCATTTGCTCACCGAAACTCACCAATGCTATCAGCCTGAAGTGTCCAGCCTTATGTCTCAACCAGCTCTGGGTGTAGATGTGGTCAATCCCGGTTGCATCACATTCCCTGAGTGAATTATTTAAGAATTGCTCTCTATTTCACTGTCTTTGTGTTTTGTTTCGAAATTTATTTTGATAATGGGATTTATCGGATTTTCACTGCTGCGTTTCGGCCGCTGTACACACGCTTGATTCTGTTACGGAGACATATATATCCAAGGGTTTTAAGATTCTTCCTAGTCAGGTATATTCCTAGGCGTTGAATATGTGGTGTTGAGTCCATTTCGTTGAGCAAGGAGTAGGTCTTGTCTATTACATATTTGGCTTATGGAATGTTATCTGTGCTAATTTCAGTCTCTGGTTTTATGCAGCACCCCAAGGCACCTTTCCCCATAAGCAAGCACTAGTTGGTTTTCTAAATTTGAGACCCTGCTCTGTTTTGTAATTCAGTTCATGTGTAGTCAAGTTTACATTCCGTGTATTAGTGATATCTTATGATGTTTCTTTTTCTGTGTGACGTAGTTCACGTAGAATCACCGTATCTGCATCCTCTCATTATGCCGCTACGGGCCTGATGACACAGATTTCATTGCTGAGTGATATTGCATTGTACGTACGTGCCACAACTTCTTTATCCATTGTTTGCTTTCTGGGATATTTACCTGATACTGTAGACGAGCTTCTTGTGAACACAGCCGTCCCAAATATTGGGGTGGCTGTCTGTTTTTGATTTTAATTTCCGTAAGCTATAGGACCATAAGTGGAAGTGCCATAGGCTGTGTTGCTTTGTTTCTTACGTGTTTCAGGAAACACCATACACTTCTCCAGGGTGGCTGCTGGCAATTTACATCCTGCCAATCAGCATAACAAGGCTCCCTGTTCTCCATATCCTGTCCTACCTTTCTGGATTTTACACTTTTTTCAGATGGCCCTTTTGCCCGGGGGGCAGTGAGACTTCGTTGTGGTGCAGATTTCCTTTATAGGCTTGCTTGGTTGGCCAAAAAGGGCGTATGCGTTTTTTCCTGAATATATTCAGGAAAAAACGCATACGCCCTTTTTGGCCAAGTGCATCATTGTCGACGTTCTGCCTCTTTTCCTATGCTTTCAGGGCAATTCCAGTCTACCCCCTGCAATCGTTTTCCTGAAATTCAGCCCCGCTTTCAAGTCCCCTTCGCAGGCTTACTTCAATATATTTTTGGAGGATAGCTGTCATTTATAACTCTGCAGGTTTGTGAAGTACAGTGCCCCTGAGCTCCTTTCTTCAACTCGCTTTCTTGTGAGCTGGGCACAAAACCGCAGGATTGCTTCAGGCCCTAATCTGTTTCCAGCAGGGCACGCTGAGCCTTTGTTTAATTCCTCTTCCTGGTGGGCAATGAGCGTTACATTTGCCCGTGCAGACACCTACAGCTAGTCTCTCATTGGTTCTCCCTATTCCTGTTCATCTTGCACAGAAATGGCAAGCTGTGCCAAAGAGGAGGTTAAAGGCACTGACTCTCCAAGCGGGGAGAGTGTTAGTAAAGCATCTGGAATGGTGAACCCGAGGACCAGGAAACGAAAACTGAGATGCATTTTAAATCATTTCCCAATCACACGGTGGACGATACTCTGGTTTTCCCATGCATGTTTTAGCTGGAGGAAGAATCCCTTGAACCTGGAGAGTTGGGACCCATGGAATGGGTACCATGCAGTATGACTTCAAAGGGTCTGCATTTGCTCACCGAAACTCACCAATGCTATCAGCCTGAAGTGTCCAGCCTTATGTCTCAACCAGCTCTGGGTGTAGATGTGGTCAATCCCAGTTGCATCACATGCCCTGAGTGAATTATTTAAGAATTGCTCTCTATTTCACTGTCTTTGTGTTTTGTTTTCGAAATTTATTTTGATAATGGGATTTATCGGATTTTCACTGCTGCGTTTCGGCCGCTGTACACACGCTTGATTCTCTTACGGAGACATATATATCCATGGGTTTTAAGATTCTTCCTAGTCAGGTATATTCCTAGGCGTTGAATATGTGGTGTTGGGTCCATTTCATTGAGCAAGGAGTAGGTCTTGTCTATTACATATTTGGCTTATGGAAAGTTATCTGTGCTAATTTCAGTCTCTGGTTTTATGCAGCACCCCAAGGCACCTTTCCCCATAAGCAAGCACTAGTTGGTTTTCTAAATTTGAGACCCTGTTCTTTTTTGTAATTCAGTTCATGTGTAGTCAAGTTTACATTCCGTGTATTAGTGATATCTTATGATGTTTCTTTTTCTGTGTGACGTAGTTCACGTAGAATCACCGTACCTGCATCCACTCACTATGCCGCTACGGGCCTGATGACACAGATTTCATTGCTGAGTGATATTGCATTGTACGTACGTGCCACAACTTCTTTATCCATTTTTTGCTTTCTGGGATATTTACCTGATACTGTAGACGAGCTTCTTGTGAACACAGCTGTCCCAAATATTGGGGTGGCTGTCTGTTTTTGATTTTAATTTCCGTAAGCTATAGGACCATAAGTGGAAGTGCCATAGGCTGTGTTGCTTTGTTTATTACGTGTTTCAGGAAACACCATACACTTCTCCAGGGTGGCTGCTGGCAATTTACATCCTGCCAATCAGCATAACAAGGCTCCCTGTTCTCCATATCCTGTCCTACCTTTCTGGATTTTACACTTTTTTCAGATGGCCCTTTTGCCCGGGGGGGCAGTGAGATTTCATTGTAGTGCAGATTTCCTTTACAGGCTTGCTTGGTTGGCCAAAAAGGGCGTATGCGTTTTTTCCTGAATATATTCAGGAAAAAACGCATACGCCCTTTTTGGCCAAGTGCATCATTGTCGACGTTCTGCCTCTTTTCCTATGCTTTCAGGGCAATTCCAGTCTACCCCCTGCAATCGTTTCCCTGAAATTCAGCCCCGCTTTCAAGTCCCCTTCGCAGGCTTACTTCAATATATTTTTGGAGGATAGCTGTCATTTATAACTCTGCAGGTTTGTGAAGTACAGTGCCCCTGAGCTCCTTTCTTCAACTCGCTTTCTTGTGAGCTGGGCACAAAACCGCAGGATTGCTTCAGGCCCTAATCTGTTTCCAGCAGGGCACACTGAGCCTTTGTTTAATTCCTCTTCCTGGTGGGCAATGAGCGTTACATTTGCCCGTGCAGACACCTACAGCTAGTCTCTCATTGGTTCTCCCTATTCCTGTTCATCTTGCACAGAAATGGCAAGCTGTGCGAAACAGGAAGTTAAAGGCACTGACTCTCCAAGCGGGGAGAGTGTTAGTAAAGCATCTGGAATGGTGAACCCGAGGACCAGGAAACGAAAACTGAGATGCATTTTAAATCATTTCCCAATCACACGGTGGACGATACTCTGGGTTTCCCATGCATGTTTTAGCTGGAGGAAGAATCCCTTGAACCTGGAGAGTTGGGACCCATGGAATGGGTACCATGCAGTATGACTTCAAAGGGTCTGCATTTGCTCACCGAAACTCACCAATGCTATCAGCCTGAAGTGTCAAGCCTTATGTCTCAACCAGCTCTGGGTGTAGATGTGGTCAATCCCGGTTGCATCACATTCCCTGAGTGAATTATTTAAGAATTGCTCTCTATTTCACTGTCTTTGTGTTTTGTTTCGAAATTTATTTTGATAATGGGATTTATCGGATTTTCACTGCTGCGTTTCGGCCGCTGTACACACGCTTGATTCTCTTACGGAGACATATATATCCAAGGGTTTTAAGATTCTTCCTAGTCAGGTATATTCCTAGGCGTTGAATATGTGGTGTTGAGTCCATTTCGTTGAGCAAGGAGTAGGTCTTGTCTATTACATATTTGGCTTATGGAATGTTATCTGTGCTAATTTCAGTCTCTGGTTTTATGCAGCACCCCAAGGCACCTTTCCCCATAAGCAAGCACTAGTTGGTTTTCTAAATTTGAGACCCTGCTCTGTTTTGTAATTCAGTTCATGTGTAGTCAAGTTTACATTCCGTGTATTAGTGATATCTTATGATGTTTCTTTTTCTGTGTGACGTAGTTCACGTAGAATCACCGTATCTGCATCCTCTCATTATGCCGCTACGGGCCTGATGACACAGATTTCATTGCTGAGTGATATTGCATTGTACGTACGTGCCACAACTTCTTTATCCATTGTTTGCTTTCTGGGATATTTACCTGATACTGTAGACGAGCTTCTTGTGAACACAGCCGTCCCAAATATTGGGGTGGCTGTCTGTTTTTGATTTTAATTTCCGTAAGCTATAGGACCATAAGTGGTAGTGCCATAGGCTGTGTTGCTTTGTTTCTTACGTGTTTCAGGAAACACCATACACTTCTCCAGGGTGGCTGCTGGCAATTTACATCCTGCCAATCAGCATAACAAGGCTCCCTGTTCTCCATATCCTGTCCTACCTTTCTGGATTTTACACTTTTTTCCGATGGCCCTTTTGCCCGGGGGGCAGTGAGACTTCGTTGTGGTGCAGATTTCCTTTATAGGCTTGCTTGGTTGGCCAAAAAGGGCATATGCGTTTTTTCCTGAATATATTCAGGAAAAAACGCATACGCCCTTTTTGGCCAAGTGCATCATTGTCGACGTTCTGCCTCTTTTCCTATGCTTTCAGGGCAATTCCAGTCTACCCCTGCAATCGTTTTCCTGAAATTCTGCCCCGCTTTCAAGTCCCCTTCGCAGGCTTACTTCAATATATTTTTGGAGGATAGCTGTCATTTATAACTCTGCAGGTTTGTGAATTACAGTGCCCCTGAGCTCCTTTCTTCAACTCGCTTTCTTGTGAGCTGGGCACAAAACCGCAGGATTGCTGCAGGCCCTAATCTGTTTCCAGCAGGGCACACTGAGCCTTTGGTTAATTCCTCTTCCTGGTGGGAAATGAGCGTTACATTTGCCCGTGCAGACACCTATAGCTAGTCTCTCATTGTTTCTCCCTATTAATGTTCATCTTGCACAGAAATTGCAAGCTCTGCCAAACAGGAGGTTAAAGGCACTGACTCTCCAAGCAGGGAGAGTGTTAGTAAAGCATCTGGAATGGTGAACCCGAGGACCAGGATACGAAAACTGAGATGCATTTTAAATCGTTTCCCAATCACACGGTGGACGATACTCTGGGTTTCCCATGCATGTTTTAGCTGGAGGAAGAATCCCTTGAACCTGAAGAGTTGGGACCCATGGAATAGGTACCATGCAGTATGACTTCAAAGGGTCTGCATTTGCTCACCGAAACTCACCAATGCTATCAGCCTGAAGTGTCCAGCCTTATGTCTCAACCAGCTCTGGGTGTAGATGTGGTCAATCCCGGTTGCATCACATGCCCTGAGTGAATTAGTTAAGAATTGCTCTCTATTTCACTGTCTTTGTGTTTTGTTTTCGAAATTTATTTTGATAATGGGATTTATCGGATTTTCACTGCTGCGTTTCAGCCGCTGTACACACGCTTGATTCTCTTACGGAGACATATATATCCATGGGTTTTAAGATTCTTCCTAGTCAGGTATATTCCTAGGCGTTGAATATGTGGTGTTGGGTCCATTTCGTTGAGCAAGGAGTAGGTCTTGTCTATTACATATTTGGCTTATGGAATGTTATCTGTGCTAATTTCAGTCTCTGGTTTTATGCAGCACCCCAACGCACCTTTCCCTATAAGCAAGCACTAGTTGGTTTTCTAAATTTGAGTCCCTGTTCTGTTTTGTAATTCAGTTCATGTGTAGTCAAGTTTACATTCCGTGTATTAGTGATATCTTATGATGTTTCTTTTTCTGTGTGACGTAGTTCACGTAGAATCACCGTACCTGCATCCACTCACTATGCCGCTACGGGCCTGATGACACAGATTTCATTGCTGAGTGATATTGCATTGTACGTACGTGCCACAACTTCTTTATCCATTTTTTGCTTTCTGGGATATTTACCTGATACTGTAGACGAGCTTCTTGTGAACACAGCCGTCCCAAATATTGGGGTGGCTGTCTGTTTTTGATTTTATTTTCCGTAAGCTATAGGACCATAAGTGGAAGTGCCATAGGCTGTGTTGCTTTGTTTCTTACGTGTTTCAGGAAACACCATACACTTCTCCAGGGTGGCTGCTGGCAATTTACATCCTGCCAATCAGCATAACAAGGCTCCCTGTTCTCCATATCCTGTCCTACCTTTCTGGATTTTACACTTTTTTCAGATGGCCCTTTTGCCCGGGGGGGGGGGCAGTGAGATTTCATTGTAGTGCAGATTTCCTTTACAGGCTTGCTTGGTTGGCCAAAAAGGGCGTATGCGTTTTTTCCTGAATATATTCAGGAAAAAACGCATACGCCCTTTTTGGCCAAGTGCATCATTGTCGACGTTGTGCCTCTTTTCCTATGCTTTCAGGGCAATTCCAGTCTACCCCCTGCAATCGTTTTCCTGAAATTCAGCCCCGCTTTCAAGTCCCCTTCGCAGGCTTACTTCAATATACTTTTGGATGATAGCTGTCATTTATAACTCTGCAGGTTTGTGAAGTACAGTGCCCCTGAGCTCCTTTCTTCAACTCGCTTTCTTGTGAGCTGGGCACAAAACCGCAGGATTGCTTCAGGCCCTAATCTGTTTCCAGCAGGGCACACTGAGCCTTTGTTTAATTCCTCTTCCTGGTGGGCAATGAGCGTTACATTTGCCCGTGCAGACACCTACAGCTAGTCTCTCATTGGTTCTCCCTATTCCTGTTCATCTTGCACAGAAATTGCAAGCTGTGCCAAACAGGAGGTTAAAGGCACTGACTCTCCAAGCGGGGAGAGTGTTAGTAAAGCATCTGGAATGGTGAACCCGAGGACCAGGAAACGAAAACTGAGATGCATTTTAAATCATTTCCCAATCACACGGTGGACGATACTCTGGGTTTCCCATGCATGTTTTAGCTGGAGGAAGAATCCCTTGAACCTGGAGAGTTGGGACCCATGGAATGGGTACCATGCAGTATGACTTCAAAGGGTCTGCATTTGCTCACCGAAACTCACCAATGCTATCAGCCTGAAGTGTCCAGCCTTATGTCTCAACCAGCTCTGGGTGTAGATGTGGTCAATCCCAGTTGCATCACATGCCCTGAGTGAATTATTTAAGAATTGCTCTCTATTTCACTGTCTTTGTGTTTTGTTTTCGAAATTTATTTTGATAATGGGATTTATCGGATTTTCACTGCTGCGTTTCGGCCGCTGTACACACGCTTGATTCTCTTACGGAGACATATATATCCATGGGTTTTAATATTCTTCCTAGTCAGGTATATTCCTAGGCGTTGAATATGTGGTGTTGGGTCCATTTCATTGAGCAAGGAGTAGGTCTTGTCTATTACATATTTGGCTTATGGAAAGTTATCTGTGCTAATTTCAGTCTCTGGTTTTATGCAGCACCCCAAGGCACCTTTCCCCATAAGCAAGCACTAGTTGGTTTTCTAAATTTGAGACCCTGTTCTTTTTTGTAATTCAGTTCATGTGTAGTCAAGTTTACATTCCGTGTATTAGTGATATCTTATGATGTTTCTTTTTCTGTGTGACGTAGTTCACGTAGAATCACCGTACCTGCATCCACTCACTATGCCGCTACGGGCCTGATGACACAGATTTCATTGCTGAGTGATATTGCATTGTACGTACGTGCCACAACTTCTTTATCCATTTTTTGCTTTCTGGGATATTTACCTGATACTGTAGACGAGCTTCTTGTGAACACAGCCGTCCCAAATATTGGGGTGGCTGTCTGTTTTTGATTTTAATTTCCGTAAGCTATAGGACCATAAGTGGAAGTGCCATAGGCTGTGTTGCTTTGTTTCTTACGTGTTTCAGGAAACACCATACACTTCTCCAGGGTGGCTGCTGGCAATTTACATCCTGCCAATCAGCATAACAAGGCTCCCTGTTCTCCATATCCTGTCCTACCTTTCTGGATTTTACACTTTTTTCAGATGGCCCTTTTGCCCGGGGGGGCAGTGAGATTTCATTGTAGTGCAGATTTCCTTTACAGGCTTGCTTGGTTGGCCAAAAAGGGCGTATGCGTTTTTTCCTGAATATATTCAGGAAAAAACGCATACGCCCTTTTTGGCCAAGTGCATCATTGTCGACGTTGTGCCTCTTTTCCTATGCTTTCAGGGCAATTCCAGTCTACCCCCTGCAATCGTTTTCCTGAAATTCAGCCCCGCTTTCAAGTCCCCTTCGCAGGCTTACTTCAATATATTTTTGGAGGATAGCTGTCATTTATAACTCTGCAGGTTTGTGAAGTACAGTGCCCCTGAGCTCCTTTCTTCACCTCGCTTTCTTGTGAGCTGGGCACAAAACCGCAGGATTGCTTCAGGCCCTAATCTGTTTCCAGCAGGGCACACTGAGCCTTTGTTTAATTCCTCTTCCTGGTGGGCAATGAGCGTTACATTTGCCCGTGCAGACACCTACAGCTAGTCTCTCATTGGTTCTCCCTATTCCTGTTCATCTTGCACAGAAATGGCAAGCTGTGCCAAACAGGAGGTTAAAGGCACTGACTCTCCAAGCGGGGAGAGTGTTAGTAAAGCATCTGGAATGGTGAACCCGAGGACCAGGATACGAAAACTGAGATGCATTTTAAATCGTTTCCCAATCACACGGTGGACGATACTCTGGGTTTCCCATGCATGTTTTAGCTGGAGGAAGAATCCCTTGAACCTGGAGAGTTGGGACCCATGGAATGGGTACCATGCAGTATGACTTCAAAGGGTCTGCATTTGCTCACCGAAACTCACCAGTGCTATCAGCCTGAAGTGTCCAGCCTTATGTCTCAACCAGCTCTGGGTGTAGATGTGGTCAATCCCGGTTGCATCACATGACCTGAGTGAATTATTTAAGAATTGCTCTCTATTTCACTGTCTTTGTGTTTTGTTTTCGAAATTTATTTTGATAATGGGATTTATCGGATTTTCACTGCTTCATTTCCGCTGCTGTACACACGCTTGATTCTCTTACGGAGACATATATATCCATGGGTTTTAAGATTCTTCCTAGTCAGGTATATTCCTAGGCGTTGAATATGTGGTGTTTAGTCCATTTCGTTGAGCAAGGAGTAGGTCTTGTCTATTACATATTTGGCTTATGGAATGTTATCTGTGCTAATTTCAGTCTCTGGTTTTATGCAGCACCCCAAGGAACCTTTCCCCATAAGCAAGCACTAGTTGGTTTTCTAAATTTGAGACCCTGTTCTTTTTTGTAATTCAGTTCATGTGTAGTCAAGTTTACATTCCGTGTATTAGTGATATCTTATGATGTTTCTTTTTCTGTGTGACGTAGTTCACGTAGAATCACCGTACCTGCATCCACTCACTATGCCGCTACGGGCCTGATGACACAGATTTCATTGCTGAGTGATATTGCATTGTACGTACGTGCCACAACTTCTTTATCCATTTTTTGCTTTCTGGGATATTTACCTGATACTGTAGACGAGCTTCTTGTGAACACAGCCGTCCCAAATATTGGGGTGGCTGTCTGTTTTTGATTTTAATTTCCGTAAGCTATAGGACCATAAGCGGAAGTGCCATAGGCTGTGTTGCTTTGTTTCTTACGTGTTTCAGGAAACACCATACACTTCTCCAGGGTGGCTGCTGGCAATTTACATCCTGCCAATCAGCATAACAAGGCTCCCTGTTCTCCATATCCTGTCCTACCTTTCTGGATTTTACACTTTTTTCAGATGGCCCTTTTGCCCAGGGGGGGGGGGCAGTGAGATTTCATTGTAGTGCAGATTTCCTTTACAGGCTTGCTTGGTTGGCCAAAAAGGGCGTATGCGTTTTTTCCTGAATATATTCAGGAAAAAACGCATACGCCCTTTTTGGCCAAGTGCATCATTGTCGACGTTCTGCCTCTTTTCCTATGCTTTCAGGGCAATTCCAGTCTACCCCCTGCAATCGTTTTCCTGAAATTCAGCCCCGCTTTCAAGTCCCCTTCGCAGGCTTACTTCAATATATTTTTGGAGAATAGCTGTCATTTATAACTCTGCAGGTTTGTGAAGTACAGTGCCCCTGAGCTTCTTTCTTCAACTCGCTTTCTTGTGAGCTGGGCACAAAACCGCAGGATTGCTTCAGGCCCTAATCTGTTTCCAGCAGGGCACACTGAGCCTTTGTTTAATTCCTCTTCCTGGTGGGCAATGAGCGTTATATTTGCCCGTGCAGACACCTACAGCTAGTCTCTCATTGGTTCTCCCTATTCCTGTTCATCTTGCACAGAAATGGCAAGCTGTGCGAAACAGGAAGTTAAAGGCACTGACTCTCCAAGCGGGGAGAGTGTTAGTAAAGCATCTGGAATGGTGAACCCGAGGACCAGGAAACGAAAACTGAGATTCATTTTAAATCGTTTCCCAATCACACAGTGGACGATACTCTGGGTTTCGCATGCATGTTTTAGCTGGAGGAAGAATCCCTTGAACCTGGAGAGTTGGGACCCATGGAATGGGTACCATGCAGTATGACTTCAAAGGGTCTGCATTTGCTCACCGAAACTCACCAATGCTATCAGCCTGAAGTGTCCAGCCTTATGTCTCAACCAGCTCTGGGTGTAGATGTGGTCAATCCCGGTTGCATCACATGCCCTGAGTGAATTATTTAAGAATTGCTCTCTATTTCACTGTCTTTGTGTTTTGTTTTCGAAATTTATTTTGATAATGGGATTTATCGGATTTTCACTGCTGCGTTTCGGCCGCTGTACACACGCTTGATTCTCTTACGGAGACATATATATCCATGGGTTTTAAGATTCTTCCTAGTCAGGTATATTCCTAGGCGTTGAATATGTGGTGTTGGGTCCATTTCGTTGAGCAAGGAGTAGGTCTTGTCTATTACATATTTGACTTATGGAAAGTTATCTGTGCTAATTTCAGTCTCTGGTTTTATGCAGCACCCCAAGGCACCTTTCCCCATAAGCAAGCACTAGTTGGTTTTCTAAATTTGAGATCCTGTTCTTTTTTGTAATTCAGTTCATGTGTAGTCAAGTTTACATTCCGTGTATTAGTGATATCTTATGATGTTTCTTTTTCTGTGTGACGTAGTTCACGTAGAATCACCGTACCTGCATCCACTCACTATGCCGCTACGGGCCTGATGACACAGATTTCATTGCTGAGTGATATTGCATTGTACGTACGTGCCACAACTTCTTTATCCATTTTTTGCTTTCTGGGATATTTACCTGATACTGTAGACGAGCTTCTTGTGAACACAGCCGTCCCAAATATTGGGGTGGCTGTCTGTTTTTGATTTTAATTTCCGTAAGCTATAGGACCATAAGTGGAAGTGCCATAGGCTGTGTTGCTTTGTTTCTTACGTGTTTCAGGAAACACCATACACTTCTCCAGGGTGGCTGCTGGCAATTTACATCCTGCCAATCAGCATAACAAGGCTCCCTGTTCTCCATATCCTGTCCTACCTTTCTGGATTTTACACTTTTTTCAGATGGCCCTTTTGCCCCGTGGGGCAGTGAGATTTCATTGTAGTGCAGATTTCCTTTACAGGCTTGCTTGGTTGGCCAAAAAGGGCGTATGCGTTTTTTCCTGAATATATTCAGGAAAAAACGCATACGCCCTTTTTGGCCAAGTGCATCATTGTCGACGTTGTGCCTCTTTTCCTATGCTTTCAGGGCAATTCCAGTCTACCCCCTGCAATCGTTTTCCTGAAATTCAGCCCCGCTTTCAAGTCCCCTTCGCAGGCTTTCTTCAATATATTTTTGGAGGATAGCTGTCATTTATAACTCTGCAGGTTTGTGAAGTACAGTGCCCCTGAGCTCCTTTCTTCAACTCGCTTTCTTGTGAGCTGGGCACAAAACCGCAGGATTGCTTCAGGCCCTAATCTGTTTCCAGCAGGGCACACTGAGCCTTTGTTTAATTCCTCTTCCTGGTGGGCAATGAGCGTTACATTTGCCCGTGCAGACACCTACAGCTAGTCTCTCATTTGTTCTCCCTATTCCTGTTCATCTTGCACAGAAATTGCAAGCTGTGCCAAACAGGAGGTTAAAGGCACTGACTCTCCAAGCAGGGAGAGTGTTAGTAAAGCATCTGGAATGGTGAACCCGAGGACCAGGAAACGAAAACTGAGATGCATTTTAAATCATTTCCCAATCACACGGTGGACGATACTCTGGGTTTCCCATGCATGTTTTAGCTGGAGGAAGAATGCCTTGAACCTGGAGAGTTGGGACCCATGGAATGGGTACCATGCAGTATGACTTCAAAGGGTCTGCATTTGCTCACCGAAACTCACCAGTGCTATCAGCCAGAAGTGTCCAGCCTTATGTCTCAACCAGCTCTGGGTGTAGATGTGGTCAATCCCGGTTGCATCACATGCCCTGAGTGAATTATTTAAGAATTGCTCTCTATTTCACTGTCTTTGTGTTTTGTTTTCGAAATTTATTTTGATAATGGGATTTATCGGATTTTCACTGCTGCATTTCCGCCGCTGTACACACGCTTAATTCTCTTACGGAGACATATATATCCATGGGTTTTAAGATTCTTCCTAGTCAGGTATATTCCTAGGCGTTGAATATGTGGTGTTGAGTCCATTTCGTTGAGCAAGGAGTAGGTCTTGTCTATTACATATTTGGCTTATGGATTGTTATCTGTGCTAATTTCAGTCTCTGGTTTTATGCAGCACCCCAACGCACCTTTCCCCATAAGCAAGCACTAGTTGGTTTTCTAAATTTGAGACACTGTTCTGTTTTGAAATTCAGTTCATGTGTAGTGAAGTTTACATTCCGTGTATTAGTGATATCTTATGATGTTTCTTTTTCTGTGTGACGTAGTTCACGTAGAATCACCGTACCTGCATCCACTTACTATGCCGCTACGGGCCTGATGACACAGATTTCATTGCTGAGTGATATTGCATTGCACGTACGTGCCACAACTTCTTTATCCATTTTTTGCTTTCCGGGATATTTACCTGATACTGTAGACGAGCTTCTTGTGAACACAGCCGTCCCAAATATTGGGGTGGCTGTCTGTTTTTGATTTTAATTTCCGTAAGCTATAGGACCATAAGTGGAAGTGCCATAGGCTGTGTTGCTTTGTTTCTTACGTGTTTCAGGAAACACTATACACTTTTCCAGGGTGGCTGCTGGCAATTTACATCCTGCCAATCAGCATAACAAGGCTCCCTGTTCTCCATATCCTGTCCTACCTTTCTGGATTTTACACTTTTTTCAGATGGCCCTTTTGCCCGGGGGGGCAGTGAGATTTCATTGTAGTGCAGATTTCCTTTACAGGCTTGCTTGGTTGGCCAAAAAGGGCGTATGCGTTTTTTCCTGAATATATTCAGGAAAAAACGCATACGCCCTTTTTGGCCAAGTGCATCATTGTCGACGTTGTGCCTCTTTTCCTATGCTTTCAGGGCAATTCCAGTCTACCCCCTGCAATCGTTTTCCTGAAATTCAGCCCCGCTTTCAAGTCCCCTTCGCAGGCTTTCTTCAATATATTTTTGGAGGATAGCTGTCATTTATAACTCTGCAGGTTTGTGAAGTACAGTGCCCCTGAGCTCCTTTCTTCAACTCGCTTTCTTGTGATCTGGGCACAAAACCGCAGGATTGCTTCAGGCCCTAATCTGTTTCCAGCAGGGCACACTGAGCCTTTGTTTAATTCCTCTTCCTGGTGGGCAATGAGCGTTACATTTGCCCGTGCAGACACCTACAGCTAGTCTCTCATTGGTTCTCCCTATTCCTGTTCATCTTGCACAGAATTTGCAAGCTGTGCCAAACAGGAGGTTAAAGGCACTGACTCTCCAAGCGGGGAGAGTGTTAGTAAAGCATCTGGAATGGTGAACCCGAGGACCAGGAAACGAAAACTGAGATGCATTTTAAATCATTTCCCAATCACACGGTGGACGATACTCTGGGTTTCCCATGCATGTTTTAGCTGGAGGAAGAATCCCTTGAACCTGGAGAGTTGGGACCCATGGAATGGGTACCATGCAGTATGACTTCAAAGGGTCTGCATTTGCTCACCGAAACTCACCAATGCTATCAGCCTGAAGTGTCCAGCCTTATGTCTCAACCAGCTGTGGGTGTAGATGTGGTCAATCCCGGTTGCATCACATGCCCTGAGTGAATTAGTTAAGAATTGCTCTCTATTTCACTGTCTTTGTGTTTTGTTTTCGAAATTTATTTTGATAATGGGATTTATCGGATTTTCACTGCTGCGTTTCGGCCGCTGTACACACGCTTGATTCTCTTACGGAGACATATATATCCATGGGTTTTAAGATTCTTCCTAGTCAGGTATATTCCTAGGCGTTGAATATGTGGTGTTGAGTCCATTTCGTTGAGCAAGGAGTAGGTCTTGTCTATTACATATTTGGCTTATGGAATGTTATCTGTGCTAATTTCAGTCTCTGGTTTTATGCAGCACCCCAAGGCACCTTTCCCCATAAGCAAGCACTAGTTGGTTTTCTAAATTTGAGACCCTGCTCTGTTTTGTAATTCAGTTCATGTGTAGTCAAGTTTACATTCCGTGTATTAGTGATATCTTATGATGTTTCTTTTTCTGTGTGACGTAGTTCACGTAGAATCACCGTATCTGCATCCTCTCATTATGCCGCTACGGGCCTGATGACACAGATTTCATTGCTGAGTGATATTGCATTGTACGTACGTGCCACAACTTCTTTATCCATTGTTTGCTTTCTGGGATATTTACCTGATACTGTAGACGAGCTTCTTGTGAACACAGCCGTCCCAAATATTGGGGTGGCTGTCTGTTTTTGATTTTAATTTCCGTAAGCTATAGGACCATAAGTGGAAGTGCCATAGGCTGTGTTGCTTTGTTTCTTACGTGTTTCAGGAAACACCATACACTTCTCCAGGGTGGCTGCTGGCAATTTACATCCTGCCAATCAGCATAACAAGGCTCCCTGTTCTCCATATCCTGTCCTACCTTTCTGGATTTTACACATTTTTCCGATGGCCCTTTTGCCCGGGGGGCAGTGAGACTTCGTTGTGGTGCAGATTTCCTTTATAGGCTTGCTTGGTTGGCCAAAAAGGGCGTATGCGTTTTTTCCTGAATATATTCAGGAAAAAACGCATACGCCCTTTTTGGCCAAGTGCATCATTGTCGACGTTCTGCCTCTTTTCCTATGCTTTCAGGGCAATTCCAGTCTACCCCTGCAATCGTTTTCCTGTAATTCTGCCCCGCTTTCAAGTCCCCTTCGCAGGCTTACTTCAATATATTTTTGGAGGATAGCTGTCATTTATAACTCTGCAGGTTTGTGAATTACAGTGCCCCTGAGCTCCTTTCTTCAACTCGCTTTCTTGTGAGCTGGGCACAAAACCGCAGGATTGCTGCAGGCCCTAATCTGTTTCCAGCAGGGCACACTGAGCCTTTGGTTAATTCCTCTTCCTGGTGGGAAATGAGCGTTACATTTGCCCGTGCAGACACCTATAGCTAGTCTCTCATTGTTTCTCCCTATTAATGTTCATCTTGCACAGAAATTGCAAGCTCTGCCAAACAGGAGGTTAAAGGCACTGACTCTCCAAGCAGGGAGAGTGTTAGTAAAGCATCTGGAATGGTGAACCCGAGGACCAGGATACGAAAACTGAGATGCATTTTAAATCGTTTCCCAATCACACGGTGGACGATACTCTGGGTTTCCCATGCATGTTTTAGCTGGAGGAAGAATCCCTTGAACCTGAAGAGTTGGGACCCATGGAATAGGTACCATGCAGTATGACTTCAAAGGGTCTGCATTTGCTCACCGAAACTCACCAATGCTATCAGCCTGAAGTGTCCAGCCTTATGTCTCAACCAGCTCTGGGTGTAGATGTGGTCAATCCCGGTTGCATCACATGCCCTGAGTGAATTAGTTAAGAATTGCTCTCTATTTCACTGTCTTTGTGTTTTGTTTTCGAAATTTATTTTGATAATGGGATTTATCGGATTTTCACTGCTGCGTTTCAGCCGCTGTACACACGCTTGATTCTCTTACGGAGACATATATATCCATGGGTTTTAAGATTCTTCCTAGTCAGGTATATTCCTAGGCGTTGAATATGTGGTGTTGGGTCCATTTCGTTGAGCAAGGAGTAGGTCTTGTCTATTACATATTTGGCTTATGGAATGTTATCTGTGCTAATTTCAGTCTCTGGTTTTATGCAGCACCCCAACGCACCTTTCCCTATAAGCAAGCACTAGTTGGTTTTCTAAATTTGAGACCCTGTTCTGTTTTGTAATTCAGTTCATGTGTAGTCAAGTTTACATTCCGTGTATTAGTGATATCTTATGATGTTTCTTTTTCTGTGTGACGTAGTTCACGTAGAATCACTGTACCTGCATCCACTCACTATGCTGCTACGGGCCTGATGACACAGATTTCATTGCTGAGTGATATTGCATTGTACGTACGTGCCACAACTTCTTTATCCATTTTTTGCTTTCTGGGATATTTACCTGATACTGTAGACGAGCCTCTTGTGAACACAGCCGTCCCAAATATTGGGGTGGCTGTCTGTTTTTGATTTTATTTTCCGTAAGCTATAGGACCATAAGTGGAAGTGCCATAGGCTGTGTTGCTTTGTTTCTTACGTGTTTCAGGAAACACCATACACTTCTCCAGGGTGGCTGCTGGCAATTTACATCCTGCCAATCAGCATAACAAGGCTCCCTGTTCTCCATATCCTGTCCTACCTTTCTGGATTTTACACTTTTTTCAGATGGCCCTTTTGCCCGGGGGGGCAGTGAGATTTCATTGTAGTGCAGATTTCCTTTACAGGCTTGCTTGGTTGGCCAAAAAGGGCGTATGCGTTTTTTCCTGAATATATTCAGGAAAAAACGCATACGCCCTTTTTGGCCAAGTGCATCATTGTCGACGTTGTGCCTCTTTTCCTATGCTTTCAGGGCAATTCCAGTCTACCCCCTGCAATCGTTTTCCTGAAATTCAGCCCCGCTTTCAAGTCCCCTTCGCAGGCTTACTTCAATATATTTTTGGAGGATAGCTGTCATTTATAACTCTGCAGGTTTATGAAGTACAGTGCCCCTGAGCTCCTTTCTTCAACTCGCTTTCTTGTGAGCTGGGCACAAAACCGCAGGATTGCTTCAGGCCCTAATCTGTTTCCAGCAGGGCACACTGAGCCTTTGTTTAATTCCTCTTCCTGGTGGGCAATGAGCGTTACATTTGCCCGTGCAGACACCTACAGCTAGTCTCTCATTGGTTCTCCCTATTCCTGTTCATCTTGCACAGAAATTGCAAGCTGTGCCAAACAGGAGGTTAAAGGCACTGACTCTCCAAGCGGGGAGAGTGTTAGTAAAGCATCTGGAATGGTGAACCCGAGGACCAGGAAACGAAAACTGAGATGCATTTTAAATCATTTCCCAATCACACGGTGGACGATACTCTGGGTTTCCCATGCATGTTTTAGCTGGAGGAAGAATCCCTTGAACCTGGAGAGTTGGGACCCATGGAATGGGTACCATGCAGTATGACTTCAAAGGGTCTGCATTTGCTCACCGAAACTCACCAATGCTATCAGCCTGAAGTGTCCAGCCTTATGTCTCAACCAGCTCTGGGTGTAGATGTGGTCAATCCCAGTTGCATCACATGCCCTGAGTGAATTATTTAAGAATTGCTCTCTATTTCACTGTCTTTGTGTTTTGTTTTCGAAATTTATTTTGATAATGGGATTTATCGGATTTTCACTGCTGCGTTTCGGCCGCTGTACACACGCTTGATTCTCTTACGGAGACATATATATCCATGGGTTTTAAGATTCTTCCTAGTCAGGTATATTCCTAGGCGTTGAATATGTGGTGTTGGGTCCATTTCATTGAGCAAGGAGTAGGTCTTGTCTATTACATATTTGGCTTATGGAAAGTTATCTGTGCTAATTTCAGTCTCTGGTTTTATGCAGCACCCCAAGGCACCTTTCCCCATAAGCAAGCACTAGTTGGTTTTCTAAATTTGAGACCCTGTTCTTTTTTGTAATTCAGTTCATGTGTAGTCAAGTTTACATTCCGTGTATTAGTGATATCTTATGATGTTTCTTTTTCTGTGTGACGTAGTTCACGTAGAATCACCGTACCTGCATCCACTCACTATGCCGCTACGGGCCTGATGACACAGATTTCATTGCTGAGTGATATTGCATTGTACGTACGTGCCACAACTTCTTTATCCATTTTTTGCTTTCTGGGATATTTACCTGATACTGTAGACGAGCTTCTTGTGAACACAGCCGTCCCAAATATTGGGGTGGCTGTCTGTTTTTGATTTTAATTTCCGTAAGCTATAGGACCATAAGTGGAAGTGCCATAGGCTGTGTTGCTTTGTTTCTTACGTGTTTCAGGAAACACCATACACTTCTCCAGGGTGGCTGCTGGCAATTTACATCCTGCCAATCAGCATAACAAGGCTCCCTGTTCTCCATATCCTGTCCTACCTTTCTGGATTTTACACTTTTTTCAGATGGCCCTTTTGCCCGGGGGGGCAGTGAGATTTCATTGTAGTGCAGATTTCCTTTACAGGCTTGCTTGGTTGGCCAAAAAGGGCGTATGCGTTTTTTCCTGAATATATTCAGGAAAAAACGCATACGCCCTTTTTGGCCAAGTGCATCATTGTCGACGTTCTGCCTCTTTTCCTATGCTTTCAGGGCAATTCCAGTCTACCCCCTGCAATCGTTTTCCTGAAATTCAGCCCCGCTTTCAAGTCCCCTTCGCAGGCTTACTTCAATATATTTTTGGAGGATAGCTGTCATTTATAACTCTGCAGGTTTGTGAAGTACAGTGCCCCTGAGCTCCTTTCTTCAACTCGCTTTCTTGTGAGCTGGGCACAAAACCGCAGGATTGCTTCAGGCCCTAATCTGTTTCCAGCAGGGCACACTGAGCCTTTGTTTAATTCCTCTTCCTGGTGGGCAATGAGCGTTACATTTGCCCGTGCAGACACCTACAGCTAGTCTCTCATTGGTTCTCCCTATTCCTGTTCATCTTGCACAGAAATGGCAAGCTGTGCCAAACAGGAGGTTAAAGGCACTGACTCTCCAAGCGCGGAGAGTGTTAGTAAAGCATCTGGAATGGTGAACCCGAGGACCAGGATACGAAAACTGAGATGCATTTTAAATCGTTTCCCAATCACACGGTGGACGATACTCTGGGTTTCCCATGCATGTTTTAGCTGGAAGAAGAATGCCTTGAACCTGGAGAGTTGGGACCCATGGAATGGGTACCATGCAGTATGACTTCAAAGGGTCTGCATTTGCTCACCGAAACTCACCAGTGCTATCAGCCAGAAGTGTCCAGCCTTATGTCTCAACCAGCTCTGGGTGTAGATGTGGTCAATCCCGGTTGCATCACATGCCCTGAGTGAATTATTTAAGAATTGCTCTCTATTTCACTGTCTTTGTGTTTTGTTTTCGAAATTTATTTTGATAATGGGATTTATCGGATTTTCACTGCTGCATTTCCGCTGCTGTACACACGCTTGATTCTCTTATGGAGACATATATATCCATGGGTTTTAAGATTCTTCCTAGTCAGGTATATTCCTAGGCGTTGAATATGTGGTGTTGAGTCCATTTCGTTGAGCAAGGAGTAGGTCTTGTCTATTACATATTTGGCTTATGGAATGTTATCTGTGCTAATTTCAGTCTCTGGTTTTATGCAGCACCCCAACGCACCTTTCTCCATAAGCAAGCACTAGTTGGTTTTCTAAATTTGAGACCCTGTTCTGTTTTGTAATTCAGTTCATGTGTAGTGAAGTTTACATTCCGTGTATTAGTGATATCTTATGATGTTTCTTTTTCTGTGTGACGTAGTTCACGTAGAATCACCGCACCTGCATCCACTTACTATGCCGCTACGGGCCTGATGACACAGATTTCATTGCTCAGTGATATTGCATTGCACGTACGTGCCACAACTTCTTTATCCATTTTTTGCTTTCTGGGATATTTACCTGATACTGTAGACGAGCTTCTTGTGAACACAGCCGTCCCAAATATTGGGGTGGCTGTCTGTTTTTGATTTTAATTTCCGTAAGCTATAGGACCATAAGTGGAAGTGCCATAGGCTGTGTTGCTTTGTTTCTTACGTGTTTCAGGAAACACCATACACTTCTCCAGGGTGGCTGCTGGCAATTTACATCCTGCCAATCAGCATAACAAGGCTCCCTGTTCTCCATATCCTGTCCTACCTTTCTGGATTTTACACTTTTTTCAGATGGCCCTTTTGCCCCGGGGGGGCAGTGAGATTTCATTGTAGTGCAGATTTCCTTTACAGGCTTGCTTGGTTGGCCAAAAAGGGCGTATGCGTTTTTTCCTGAATATATTCAGGAAAAAACGCATACGCCCTTTTTGGCCAAGTGCATCATTGTCGACGTTGTGCCTCTTTTCCTATGCTTTCAGGGCAATTCCAGTCTACCCCCTGCAATCGTTTTCCTGAAATTCAGCCCCGCTTTCAAGTCCCCTTCGCAGGCTTACTTCAATATATTTTTGGAGGATAGCTGTCATTTATAACTCTGCAGGTTTGTGAAGTACAGTGCCCCTGAGCTCCTTTCTTCAACTCGCTTTCTTGTGAGCTGGGCACAAAACCGCAGGATTGCTTCAGGCCCTAATCTGTTTCCAGCAGGGCACACTGAGCCTTTGTTTAATTCCTCTTCCTGGTGGGCAATGAGCGTTACATTTGCCCGTGCAGACACCTACAGCTAGTCTCTCATTGGTTCTCCCTATTCCTGTTCATCTTGCACAGAAATTGCAAGCTGTGCCAAACAGGAGGTTAAAGGCACTGACTCTCCAAGCGGGGAGAGTGTTAGTAAAGCATCTGGAATGGTGAACCCGAGGACCAGGATACGAAAACTGAGATGCATTTTAAATCGTTTCCCAATCACACGGTGGACGATACTCTGGGTTTCCCATGCATGTTTTAGCTGGAGGAAGAATCCCTTGAACCTGGAGAGTTGGGACCCATGGAATGGGTACCATGCAGTATGACTTCAAAGGGTCTGCATTTGCTCACCGAAACTCACCAATGCTATCAGCCTGAAGTGTCCAGCCTTATGTCTCAACCAGCTCTGGGTGTAGATGTGGTCAATCCCGGTTGCATCACATGCCCTGAGTGAATTAGTTAAGAATTGCTCTCTATTTCACTGTCTTTGTGTTTTGTTTTCGAAATTTATTTTGATAATGGGATTTATCGGATTTTCACTGCTGCGTTTCGGCCGCTGTACACACGCTTGATTCTCTTACGGAGACATATATATCCATGGGTTTTAAGATTCTTCCTAGTCAGGTATATTCCTAGGCGTTGAATATGTGGTGTTGGGTCCATTTCATTGAGCAAGGAGTAGGTCTTGTCTATTACATATTTGGCTTATGGAAAGTTATCTGTGCTAATTTCAGTCTCTGGTTTTATGCAGCACCCCAAGGCACCTTTCCCCATAAGCAAGCACTAGTTGGTTTTCTAAATTTGAGACCCTGTTCTTTTTTGTAATTCAGTTCATGTGTAGTCAAGTTTACATTCCGTGTATTAGTGATATCTTATGATGTTTCTTTTTCTGTGTGACGTAGTTCACGTAGAATCACCGTACCTGCATCCACTCACTATGCCGCTACGGGCCTGATGACACAGATTTCATTGCTGAGTGATATTGCATTGTACGTACGTGCCACAACTTCTTTATCCATTTTTTGCTTTCTGGGATATTTACCTGATACTGTAGACGAGCTTCTTGTGAACACAGCCGTCCCAAATATTGGGGTGGCTGTCTGTTTTTGATTTTAATTTCCGTAAGCTATAGGACCATAAGTGGAAGTGCCATAGGCTGTGTTGCTTTGTTTCTTACGTGTTTCAGGAAACACCATACACTTCTCCAGGGTGGCTGCTGGCAATTTACATCCTGCCAATCAGCATAACAAGGCTCCCTGTTCTCCATATCCTGTCCTACCTTTCTGGATTTTACAGTTTTTTCAGATGGCCCTTTTGCCCGGGGGGGCAGTGAGATTTCATTGTAGTGCAGATTTCCTTTACAGGCTTGCTTGGTTGGCCAAAAAGGGCGTATGCGTTTTTTCCTGAATATATTCAGGAAAAAACGCATACGCCCTTTTTGGCCAAGTGCATCATTGTCGACATTCTGCCTCTTTTCCTATGCTTTCAGGGCAATTCCAGTCTACCCCCTGCAATCGTTTTCCTGAAATTCAGCCCCGCTTTCAAGTCCCCTTCGCAGGCTTACTTCAATATATTTTTGGAGGATAGCTGTCATTTATAACTGTGCAGGTTTGTGAAGTACAGTGCCCCTGAGCTCCTTTCTTCAACTCGCTTTCTTGTGAGCTGGGCACAAAACCGCAGGATTGCTTCAGGCCCTAATCTGTTTCCAGCAGGGCACACTGAGCCTTTGTTTAATTCCTCTTCCTGGTGGGCAATGAGCGTTACATTTGCCCGTGCAGACACCTACAGCTAGTCTCTCATTGGTTCTCCCTATTCCTGTTCATCTTGCACAGAAATTGCAAGCTGTGCCAAACAGGAGGTTAAAGGCACTGACTCTCCAAGCGGGGAGAGTGTTAGTAAAGCATCTGGAATGGTGAAACCGAGGACCAGGATACGAAAACTGAGATGCATTTTAAATCGTTTCCCAATCACACGGTGGACGATACTCTGGGTTTCCCATGCATGTTTTAGCTGGAGGAAGAATGCCTTGAACCTGGAGAGTTGGGACCCATGGAATGGGTACCATGCAGTATGACTTCAAAGGGTCTGCATTTGCTCACCGAAACTCACCAGTGCTAGCAGCCAGAAGTGTCCAGCCTTATGTCTCAAGCAGCTCTGGGTGTAGATGTGGTCAATCCCGGTTGCATCACATGCCCTGAGTGAATTATTTAAGAATTGCTCTCTATTTCACTGTCTTTGTGTTTTGTTTTCGAAATTTATTTTGATAATGGGATTTATCGGATTTTCACTGCTGCGTTTCCGCCGCTGTACACACGCTTGATTCTCTTACGGAGACATATATATCCATGGGTTTTAAGATTCTTCCTAGTCAGGTATATTCCTAGGCGTTGAATATGTGGTGTTGAGTCCATTTCATTGAGCAAGGAGTAGGTCTTGTCTATTACATATTTGGCTTATGGAATGTTATCTGTGCTAATTTCAGTCTCTGGTTTTATGCAGCACCCCAACGCACCTTTCCCCATAAGCAAGCACTAGTTGGTTTTCTAAATTTGAGACCCTGTTCTGTTTTGTAATTCAGTTCATGTGTAGTGAAGTTTACATTCCGTGTATTAGTGATATCTTATGATGTTTCTTTTTCTGTGTGACGTAGTTCACGTAGAATCACCGTACCTGCATCCACTTACTATGCCGCTACGGGCCTGATGACACAGATTTCATTGCTGAGTGATATTGCATTGCACGTACGTGCCACAACTTCTTTATCCATTTTTTGCTTTCTGGGATATTTACCTGATACTGTAGACGAGCTTCTTGTGAACACAGCCGTCCCAAATATTGGGGTGGCTGTCTGTTTTTGATTTTAATTTCCGTAAGCTATAGGACCATAAGTGGAAGTGCCATAGGCTGTGTTGCTTTGTTTCTTACGTGTTTCAGGAAACACCATACACTTCTCCAGGGTGGCTGCTGGCAATTTACATCCTGCCAATCAGCATAACAAGGCTCCCTGTTCTCCATATCCTGTCCTACCTTTCTGGATTTTAGTTTTTTCAGATGGCCCTTTTGCCCGGGGGGGCAGTGAGATTTCATTGTAGTGCAGATTTCCTTTACAGGCTTGCTTGGTTGGCCAAAAAGGGCGTATGCGTTTTTTCCTGAATATATTCAGGAAAAAACGCATACGCCCTTTTTGGCCAAGTGCATCATTGTCGACGTTGTGCCTCTTTTCCTATGCTTTCAGGGCAATTCCAGTCTACCCCCTGCAATCGTTTTCCTGAAATTCAGCCCCGCTTTCAAGTCCCCTTCGCAGGCTTACTTCAATATATTTTTGGAGGATAGCTGTCATTTATAACTCTGCAGGTTTGTGAAGTACAGTGCCCCTGAGCTCCTTTCTTCAACTCGCTTTCTTGTGAGCTGGGCACAAAACCGCAGGATTGCTTCAGGCCCTAATCTGTTTCCAGCAGGGCACACTGAGCCTTTGTTTAATTCCTCTTCCTGGTGGGCAATGAGCGTTACATTTGCCTGTGCAGACACCTACAGCTAGTCTCTCATTGGTTCTCCCTATTCCTGTTCATCTTGCACAGAAATGGCAAGCTGTGCCAAACAGGAGGTTAAAGGCACTGACTCTCCAAGCGGGGAGAGTGTTAGTAAAGCATCTGCAATGGTGAACCCGAGGACCAGGATACGAAAACTGAGATGCATTTTAAATCGTTTCCCAATCACACGGTGGACGATACTCTGGGTTTCCCATGCATGTTTTAGCTGGAGGAAGAATGCCTTGAACCTGGAGAGTTCAGACCCATGGAATGGGTACCATGCAGTATGACTTCAAAGGGTCTGCATTTGCTCACCGAAACTCACCAGTGCTAGCAGCCAGAAGTGTCCAGCCTTATGTCTCAACCAGCTCTGGGTGTAGATGTGGTCAATCCCGGTTGCATCACATGCCCTGAGTGAATTATTTAAGAATTGCTCTCTATTTCACTGTCTTTGTGTTTTGTTTTCGAAATTTATTTTGATAATGGGATTTATCGGATTTTCACTGCTGCATTTCCGCCGCTGTACACACGCTTGATTCTCTTACGGAGACATATATATCCATGGGTTTTAAGATTCTTCCTAGTCAGGTATATTCCTAGGCGTTGAATATGTGGTGTTGAGTCCATTTCGTTGAGCAAGGAGTAGGTCTTGTCTATTACATATTTGGCTTATGGAATGTTATCTGTGCTAATTTCAGTCTCTGGTTTTATGCAGCACCCCAACGCACCTTTCCCCATAAGCAAGCACTAGTTGGTTTTCTAAATTTGAGACCCTGTTCTGTTTTGTAATTCAGTTCATGTGTAGTGAAGTTTACATTCCGTGTATTAGTGATATCTTATGATGTTTCTTTTTCTGTGTGACGTAGTTCACGTAGAATCACCGTACCTGCATCCACTTACTATGCCGCTACGGGCCTGATGACACAGATTTCATTGCTGAGTGATATTGCATTGCACGTACGTGCCACAACTTCTTTATCCATTTTTTGCTTTCTGGGATATTTACCTGATACTGTAGACGAGCTTCTTGTGAACACAGCCGTCCCAAATATTGGGGTGGCTGTCTGATTTTGATTTTAATTTCCGTAAGCTATAGGACCATAAGTGGAAGTGCCATAGGCTGTGTTGCTTTGTTTCTTACGTGTTTCAGGAAACACCATACACTTCTCCAGGGTGGCTGCTGGCAATTTACATCCTGCCAATCAGCATAACAAGGCTCCCTGTTCTCCATATCCTGTCCTACCTTTCTGGATTTTACACTTTTTTCAGATGGCCCTTTTGCCCGGGGGGGCAGTGAGATTTCATTGTAGTGCAGATTTCCTTTACAGGCTTGCTTGGTTGGCCAAAAAGGGCGTATGCGTTTTTTCCTGAATATATTCAGGAAAAAACGCATACGCCCTTTTTGGCCAAGTGCATCATTGTCGACGTTCTGCCTCTTTTCCTATGCTTTCAGGGCAATTCCAGTCTACCCCCTGCAATCGTTTTCCTGAAATTCAGCCCTGCTTTCAAGTCCCCTTCGCAGACTTACTTCAATATATTTTCGGAGGATAGCTGTCATTTATAACTCTGCAGGTTTGTGAAGTACAGTGCCCCTGAGCTCCTTTCTTCAACTCGCTTTCTTGTGAGCTGGGCACAAAACCGCAGGATTGCTTCAGGCCCTAATCTGTTTCCAGCAGGGCACACTGAGCCTTTGTTTAATTCCTCTTCCTGGTGGGCAATGAGCGTTACATTTGCCCGTGCAGACACCTACAGCTAGTCTCTCATTGGTTCTCCCTATTCCTGTTCATCTTGCACAGAAATTGCAAGCTGTGCCAAACAGGAGGTTAAAGGCACTGACTCTCCAAGCGGGGAGAGTGTTAGTAAAGCATCTGGAATGGTGAACCCGAGGACCAGGAAACGAAAACTGAGATGCATTTTCAATCATTTCCCAATCACACGGTGGACGATACTCTGGGTTTCCCATGCATGTTTTAGCTGGAGGAAGAATCCCTTGAACCTTGAGAGTTGGGACCCATGGAATGGGTACCATGCAGTATGACTTCAAAGGGTCTGCATTTGCTCACCGAATCTCACCAATGCTATCAGCCTGAAGTGTCCAGCCTTATGTCTCAACCAGCTCTGGGTGTAGATGTGGTCAATCCCGGATGCATCACATGCCCTGAGTGAATTAGTTAAGAATTGCTCTCTATTTCACTGTCTTTGTGTTTTGTTTTCGAAATTTATTTTGATAATGGGATTTATCGGATTTTCACTGCTGCGTTTCGGCCGCTGTACACACGCTTGATTCTCTTACGGAGACATATATATCCATGGGTTTTAAGATTCTTCCTAGTCAGGTATATTCCTAGGCGTTGAATATGTGGTGTTGGGTCCATTTCGTTGAGCAAGGAGTAGGTCTTGTCTATTACATATTTGGCTTATGGAAAGTTATCTGTGCTAATTTCAGTCTCTGGTTTTATGCAGCACCCCAAGGCACCTTTCCCCATAAGCAAGCACTAGTTGGTTTTCTAAATTTGAGACACTGTTCTGTTTTGTAATTCAGTTCATGTGTAGTCAAGTTTACATTCCGTGTATTAGTGATATCTTATGATGTTTCTTTTTCTGTGTGACGTAGTTCACGTAGAATCACCGTACCTGCATCCACTCACTATGCCGCTACGGGCCTGATGACACAGATTTCATTGCTGAGTGATATTGCATTGCACGTACGTGCCACAACTTCTTTATCCATTTTTTGCTTTCTGGGATATTTACCTGATACTGTAGACGAGCTTCTTGTGAACACAGCCGTCCCAAATATTGGGGTGGCTGTCTGTTTTTGATTTTAATTTCCGTAAGCTATAGGACCATAAGTGGAAGTGCCATAGGCTGTGTTGCTTTGTTTCTTACGTGTTTCAGGAAACACCATACACTTCTCCAGGGTGGCTGCTGGCAATTTACATCCTGCCAATCAGCATAACAAGGCTCCCTGTTCTCCATATCCTGTCCTACCTTTCTGGATTTTACACTTTTTTCAGATGGCCCTTTTGCCCGGGGGGGCAGTGAGATTTCATTGTAGTGCAGATTTCCTTTACAGGCTTGCTTGGTTGGCCAAAAAGGGCGTATGAGTTTTTTCCTGAATATATTCAGGAAAAAACGCATACGCCCTTTTTGGCCAAGTGCATCATTGTCGACGTTGTGCCTCTTTTCCTATGCTTTCAGGGCAATTCCAGTCTACCCCCTGCAATCGTTTTCCTGAAATTCAGCCCCGCTTTCAAGTCCCCTTCGCAGGCTTACTTCAATATATTTTTGGAGGATAGCTGTCATTTATAACTCTGCAGGTTTGTGAAGTACAGTGCCCCTGAGCTCCTTTCTTCAACTCGCTTTCTTGTGAGCTGGGCAGAAAACCGCAGGATTGCTTCAGGCCCTAATCTGTTTCCAGCAGGGCACACTGAGCCTTTGTTTAATTCCTCTTCCTGGTGGGCAATGAGCGTTACATTTGCCCGTGCAGACACCTACAGCTAGTCTCTCATTGGTTCTCCCTATTCCTGTTCATCTTGCACAGAAATTGCAAGCTGTGCCAAACAGGAGGTTAAAGGCACTGACTCTCCAAGCGGGGAGAGTGTTAGTAAAGCATCTGGAATGGTGAACCCGAGGACCAGGATACGAAAACTGAGATGCATTTTAAATCGTTTCCCAATCACACGGTGGACGATACTCTGGGTTTCCCATGCATGTTTTAGCTAGAGGAAGAATCCCTTGAACCTGGAGAGTTGGGACCAATGGAATGGGTACCATGCAGTATGACTTCAAAGGGTCTGCATTTGCTCACCGAAACTCACCAATGCTATCAGCCTGAAGTGTCCAGCCTTATGTCTCAACCAGCTCTGGGTGTAGATGTGGTCAATCCCGGTTGCATCACATGCCCTGAGTGAATTAGTTAAGAATTGCTCTCTATTTCACTGTCTTTGTGTTTTGTTTTCGAAATTTATTTTGATAATGGGATTTATCGGATTTTCACTGCTGCGTTTCGGCCGCTGTACACACGCTTGATTCTCTTACGGAGACATATATATCCATGGGTTTTAAGATTCTTCCTAGTCAGGTATATTCCTAGGCGTTGAATATGTGGTGTTGGGTCCATTTCATTGAGCAAGGAGTAGGTCTTGTCTATTACATATTTGGCTTATGGAAAGTTATCTGTGCTAATTTCAGTCTCTGGTTTTATGCAGCACCCCAAGGCACCTTTCCCCATAAGCAAGCACTAGTTGGTTTTCTAAATTTGAGACCCTGTTCTTTTTTGTAATTCAGTTCATGTGTAGTCAAGTTTACATTCCGTGTATTAGTGATATCTTATGATGTTTCTTTTTCTGTGTGACGTAGTTCATGTAGAATCACCGTACCTGAATCCACTCACTATGCCGCTACGGGCCTGATGACACAGATTTCATTGCTGAGTGATATTGCATTGTACGTACGTGCCACAACTTCTTTATCCATTTTTTGCTTTCTGGGATATTTACCTGATACTGTAGACGAGCTTCTTGTGAACACAGCCGTCCCAAATATTGGGGTGGCTGTCTGTTTTTGATTTTAATTTCCGTAAGCTATA
Organism: Phocoena phocoena; assembly: GCF_963924675.1. Lineage (NCBI taxonomy): Eukaryota > Metazoa > Chordata > Mammalia > Artiodactyla > Phocoenidae > Phocoena > Phocoena phocoena. The sequence goes on from NW_027077425.1 coordinate 1,197,334, forward strand.
GTGGAAGTGCCATAGGCTGTGTTGCTTTGTTTCTTACGTGTTTCAGGAAACACCATACACTTCTCCAGGGTGGCTGCTGGCAATTTACATCCTGCCAATCAGCATAACAAGGCTCCCTGTTCTCCATATCCTGTCCTACCTTTCTGGATTTTACACTTTTTTCAGATGGCCCTTTTGCCCCGGGGGGGCAGTGAGATTTCATTGTAGTGCAGATTTCCTTTACAGGCTTGCTTGGTTGGCCAAAAAGGGCGTATGCGTTTTTTCCTGAATATATTCAGGAAAAAACGCATACGCCCTTTTTGGCCAAGTGCATCATTGTCGACGTTGTGCCTCTTTTCCTATGCTTTCAGGGCAATTCCAGTCTACCCCCTGCAATCGTTTTCCTGAAATTCAGCCCCGCTTTCAAGTCCCCTTCGCAGACTTACTTCAATATATTTTTGGAGGATAGCTGTCATTTATAACTCTGCAGGTTTGTGAAGTACAGTGCCCCTGAGCTCCTTTCTTCAACTCGCTTTCTTGTGAGCTGGGCACAAAACCGCAGGATTGCTTCAGGCCCTAATCTGTTTCCAGCAGGGCACACTGAGCCTTTGTTTAATTCCTCTTCCTGGTGGGCAATGAGCGTTACATTTGCCCGTGCAGACACCTACAACTAGTCTCTCATTGGTTCTCCCTATTCCTGTTCATCTTGCACAGAAATGGCAAGCTGTGCCAAACAGGAGGTTAAAGGCACTGACTCTCCAAGCGGGGAGAGTGTTAGTAAAGCATCTGGAATGGTGAACCCGAGGACCAGGATACGAAAACTGAGATGCATTTTAAATCGTTTCCCAATCACACGGTGGACGATACTCTGGGTTTCCCATGCATGTTTTAGCTGGAGGAAGAATGCCTTGAACCTGGAGAGTTGGGACCCATGGAATGGGTACCATGCAGTATGACTTCAAAGGGTCTGCATTTGCTCACCGAAACTCACCAGTGCTAGCAGCCAGAAGTGTCCAGCCTTATGTCTCAAGCAGCTCTGGGTGTAGATGTGGTCAATCCCGGTTGCATCACATGCCCTGAGTGAATTATTTAAGAATTGCTCTCTATTTCACTGTCTTTGTGTTTTGTTTTCGAAATTTATTTTGATAATGGGATTTATCGGATTTTCACTGCTGCGTTTCCGCCGCTGTACACACGCTTGATTCTCTTATGGAGACATATATATCCATGGGTTTTAAGATTCTTCCTAGTCAGGTATATTCCTAGGCGTTGAATATGTGGTGTTGAGTCCATTTCGTTGAGCAAGGAGTAGGTCTTGTCTATTACATATTTGGCTTATGGAATGTTATCTGTGCTAATTTCAGTCTCTGGTTTTATGCAGCACCCCAACGCACCTTTCCCCATAAGCAAGCACTAGTTGGTTTTCTAAATTTGAGACCCTGTTCTGTTTTGTAATTCAGTTCATGTGTATTGAAGTTTACATTCCGTGTATTAGTGATATCTTATGATGTTTCTTTTTCTGTGTGACGTAGTTCACGTAGAATCACCGTACCTGCATCCACTTACTATGCCGCTACGGGCCTGATGACACAGATTTCATTGCTGAGTGATATTGCATTGCACGTACGTGCCACAACTTCTTTATCCATTTTTTGCTTTCTGGGATATTTACCTGATACTGTAGACGAGCTTCTTGTGAACACAGCCGTCCCAAATATTGGGGTGGCTGTCTGTTTTTGATTTTAATTTCCGTAAGCTATAGGACCATAAGTGGAAGTGCCATAGGCTGTGTTGCTTTGTTTCTTACGTGTTTCAGGAAACACCATACACTTCTCCAGGGTGGCTGCTGGCAATTTACATCCTGCCAATCAGCATAACAAGGCTCCCTGTTCTCCATATCCTGTCCTACCTTTCTGGATTTTACACTTTTTTCAGATGGCCCTTTTGCCCGGGGGGGCAGTGAGATTTCATTGTAGTGCAGATTTCCTTTACAGGCTTGCTTGGTTGGCCAAAAAGGGCGTATGCGTTTTTTCCTGAATATATTCAGGAAAAAACGCATACGCCCTTTTTGGCCAAGTGCATCATTGTCGACGTTGTGCCTCTTTTCCTATGCTTTCAGGGCAATTCCAGTCTACCCCCTGCACTCGTTTTCCTGAAATTCAGCCCTGCTTTCAAGTCCCCTTCGCAGACTTACTTCAATATATTTTCGGAGGATAGCTGTCATTTATAACTGTGCAGGTTTGTGAAGTACAGTGCCCCTGAGCTCCTTTCTTCAACTCGCTTTCTTGTGAGCTGGGCACAAAACCGCAGGATTGCTTCAGGCCCTAATCTGTTTCCAGCAGGGCACACTGAGCCTTTGTTTAATTCCTCTTCCTGGTGGGCAATGAGCGTTACATTTGCCCGTGCAGACACCTACAGCTAGTCTCTCATTGGTTCTCCCTATTCCTGTTCATCTTGCACAGAAATTGCAAGCTGTGCCAAACAGGAGGTTAAAGGCACTGACTCTCCAAGCGGGGAGAGTGTTAGTAAAGCATCTGGAATGGTGAACCCGAGGACCAGGAAACGAAAACTGAGATGCATTTTAAATCATTTCCCAATCACACGGTGGACGATACTCTGGGTTTCCCATGCATGTTTTAGCTGGAGGAAGAATCCCTTGAACCTGGAGAGTTGGGACCCATGGAATGGGTACCATGCAGTATGACTTCAAAGGGTCTGCATTTGCTCACCGAAACTCACCAATGCTATCAGCCTGAAGTGTCCAGCCTTATGTCTCAACCAGCTCTGGGTGTAGATGTGGTCAATCCCGGTTGCATCACATGCCCTGAGTGAATTAGTTAAGAATTGCTCTCTATTTCACTGTCTTTGTGTTTTGTTTTCGAAATTTATTTTGATAATGGGATTTATCGGATTTTCACTGCTGCATTTCCGCCGCTGTACACACGCTTGATTCTCTTACGGAGACATATATATCCATGGGTTTTAAGATTCTTCCTAGTCAGGTATATTCCTAGGCGTTGAATATGTGGTGTTGGGTCCATTTCGTTGAGCAAGGAGTAGGTCTTGTCTATTACATATTTGGCTTATGGAATGTTATCTGTGCTAATTTCAGTCTCTGGTTTTATGCAGCACCCCAAGGCACCTTTCCCCATAAGCAAGCACTAGTTGGTTTTCTAAATTTGAGACCCTTTTCTGTTTTGTAATTCAGTTCATGTGTAGTGAAGTTTACATTCCGTGTATTAGTGATATCTTATGATGTTTCTTTTTCTGTGTGACGTAGTTCACGTAGAATCACCGCACCTGCATCCACTTACTATGCCGCTACGGGCCTGATGACACAGATTTCATTGCTGAGTGATATTGCATTGCACGTACGTGCCACAACTTCTTTATCCATTTTTTGCTTTCTGGGATATTTACCTGATACTGTAGACGAGCTTCTTGTGAACACAGCCGTCCCAAATATTGGGGTGGCTGTCTGTTTTTGATTTTAATTTCCGTAAGCTATAGGACCATAAGTGGAAGTGCCATAGGCTGTGTTGCTTTGTTTCTTACGTGTTTCAGGAAACACCATACACTTCTCCAGGGTGGCTGCTGGCAATTTACATCCTGCCAATCAGCATAACAAGGCTCCCTGTTCTCCATATCCTGTCCTACCTTTCTGGATTTTACACTTTTTTCAGATGGCCCTTTTGCCCGGGGGGGCAGTGAGATTTCATTGTAGTGCAGATTTCCTTTACAGGCTTGCTTGGTTGGCCAAAAAGGGCGTATGCGTTTTTTCCTGAATATATTCAGGAAAAAACGCATACGCCCTTTTTGACCAAGTGCATCATTGTCGACGTTGTGCCAATTTTCCTATGCTTTCAGGGCAATTCCAGTCTACCCCCTGCAATCGTTTTCCTGAAATTCAGCCCCGCTTTCAAGTCCCCTTCGCAGGCTTACTTCAATATATTTTTGGAGGATACCTGTCATTTATAACTCTGCAGGTTTGTGAAGTACAGTGCCCCTGAGCTCCTTTCTTCAACTCGCTTTCTTGTGAGCTGGGCACAAAACCGCAGGGTTGCTTCAGGCCCTAATCTGTTTCCAGCAGGGCACACTGAGCCTTTGTTTAATTCCTCTTCCTGGTGGGCAATGAGCGTTACATTTGCCCGTGCAGACACCTACAGCTAGTCTCTCATTGGTTCTCCCTATTCCTGTTCATCTTGCACAGAAATTGCAAGCTGTGCCAAACAGGAGGTTAAAGGCACTGACTCTCCAAGCGGGGAGAGTGTTAGTAAAGCATCTGGAATGGTGAACCTGAGGACCAGGATACGAAAACTGAGATGCATTTTAAATCGTTTCCCAATCACACGGTGGACGATACTCTGGGTTTCCCATGCATGTTTTAGCTGGAGGAAGAATGCCTTGAACCTGGAGAGTTGGGACCCATGGAATGGGTACCATGCAGTATGACTTCAAAGGGTCTGCATTTGCTCACCGAAACTCACCAGTGCTAGCAGCCAGAAGTGTCCAGCCTTATGTCTCAACCAGCTCTGGGTGTAGATGTGGTCAATCCCGGTTGCATCACATGCCCTGAGTGAATTATTTAAGAATTGCTCTCTATTTCACTGTCTTTGTGTTTTGTTTTCGAAATTTATTTTGATAATGGGATTTATCGGATTTTCACTGCTGCGTTTCCGCCGCTGTACACACGCTTGATTCTCTTATGGAGACATATATATCCATGGGTTTTAAGATTCTTCCTAGTCAGGTATATTCCTAGGCGTTGAATATGTGGTGTTGAGTCCATTTCGTTGAGCAAGGAGTAGGTCTTGTCTATTACATATTTGGCTTATGGAATGTTATCTGTGCTAATTTCAGTCTCTGGTTTTATGCAGCACCCCAACGCACCTTTCCCCATAAGCAAGCACTAGTTGGTTTTCTAAATTTGAGACCCTGTTCTGTTTTGTAATTCAGTTCATGTGTATTGAAGTTTACATTCCGTGTATTAGTGATATCTTATGATGTTTCTTTTTCTGTGTGACGTAGTTCACGTAGAATCACCGTACCTGCATCCACTTACTATGCCGCTACGGGCCTGATGACACAGATTTCATTGCTGAGTGATATTGCATTGCACGTACGTGCCACAACTTCTTTAGCCATTTTTTGCTTTCTGGGATATTTACCTGATACTGTAGACGAGCTTCTTGTGAACACAGCCGTCCCAAATATTGGGGTGGCTGTCTGTTTTTGATTTTAATTTCCGTAAGCTATAGGACCATAAGTGGAAGTGCCATAGGCTGTGTTGCTTTGTTTCTTACGTGTTTCAGGAAACACCATACACTTCTCCAGGGTGGCTGCTGGCAATTTACATCCTGCCAATCAGCATAACAAGGCTCCCTGTTCTCCATATCCTGTCCTACCTTTCTGGATTTTACACTTTTTTCAGATGGCCCTTTTGCCCGGGGGGGCAGTGAGATTTCATTGTAGTGCAGATTTCCTTTACAGGCTTGCTTGGTTGGCCAAAAAGGGCGTATGCGTTTTTTCCTGAATATATTCAGGAAAAAACGCATACGCCCTTTTTGGCCAAGTGCATCATTGTCGACGTTGTGCCTCTTTTCCTATGCTTTCAGGGCAATTCCAGTCTACCCCCTGCAATCGTTTTCCTGAAATTCAGCCCCGCTTTCAAGTCCCCTTCGCAGGCTTACTTCAATATATTTTTGGAGGATAGCTGTCATTTATCACTCTGCAGGTTTGTGAAGTACAGTGCCCCTGAGCTCCTTTCTTCAACTCGCTTTCTTGTGAGCTGGGCACAAAACCGCAGGATTGCTTCAGGCCCTAATCTGTTTCCAGCAGGGCACACTGAGCCTTTGTTTAATTCCTCTTCCTGGTGGGCAATGAGCGTTACATTTGCCCGTGCAGACACCTACAGCTAGTCTCTCATTGGTTCTCCCTATTCCTGTTCATCTTGCACAGAAATTGCAAGCTGTGCCAAACAGGAGGTTAAAGGCACTGACTCTCCAAGCGGGGAGAGTGTTAGTAAAGCATCTGGAATGGTGAACCCGAGGACCAGGATACGAAAACTGAGATGCATTTTAAATCGTTTCCCAATCACACGGTGGACGATACTCTGGGTTTCCCATGCATGTTTTAGCTGGAGGAAGAATCCCTTGAACCTGGAGAGTTGGGACCCATGGAATGGGTACCATGCAGTATGACTTCAAAGGGTCTGCATTTGCTCACCGAAACTCACCAATGCTATCAGCCTGAAGTGTCCAGCCTTATGTCTCAACCAGCTCTGGGTGTAGATGTGGTCAATCCCGGTTGCATCACATGCCCTGAGTGAATTAGTTAAGAATTGCTCTCTATTTCACTGTCTTTGTGTTTTGTTTTCGAAATTTATTTTGATAATGGGATTTATCGGATTTTCACTGCTGCGTTTCGGCCGCTGTACACACGCTTGATTCTCTTACGGAGACATATATATCCATGGGTTTTAAGATTCTTCCTAGTCAGGTATATTCCTAGGCGTTGAATATGTGGTGTTGGGTCCATTTCATTGAGCAAGGAGTAGGTCTTGTCTATTACATATTTGGCTTATGGAAAGTTATCTGTGCTAATTTCAGTCTCTGGTTTTATGCAGCACCCCAAGGCACCTTTCCCCATAAGCAAGCACTAGTTGGTTTTCTAAATTTGAGACCCTGTTCTTTTTTGTAATTCAGTTCATGTGTAGTCAAGTTTACATTCCGTGTATTAGTGATATCTTATGATGTTTCTTTTTCTGTGTGACGTAGTTCACGTAGAATCACCGTACCTGCATCCACTCACTATGCCGCTACGGGCCTGATGACACAGATTTCATTGCTGAGTGATATTGCATTGTACGTACGTGCCACAACTGCTTTATCCATTTTTTGCTTTCTGGGATATTTACCTGATACTGTAGACGAGCTTCTTGTGAACACAGCCGTCCCAAATATTGGGGTGGCTGTCTGTTTTTGATTTTAATTTCCGTAAGCTATAGGACCATAAGTGGAAGTGCCATAGGCTGTGTTGCTTTGTTTCTTACGTGTTTCAGGAAACACCATACACTTCTCCAGGGTGGCTGCTGGCAATTTACATCCTGCCAATCAGCATAACAAGGCTCCCTGTTCTCCATATCCTGTCCTACCTTTCTGGATTTTACACTTTTTTCAGATGGCCCTTTTGCCCCGGGGGGGCAGTGAGATTTCATTGTAGTGCAGATTTCCTTTACAGGCTTGCTTGGTTGGCCAAAAAGGGCGTATGCGTTTTTTCCTGAATATATTCAGGAAAAAACGCATACGCCCTTTTTGGCCAAGTGCATCATTGTCGACGTTGTGCCTCTTTTCCTATGCTTTCAGGGCAATTCCAGTCTACCCCCTGCAATCGTTTTCCTGAAATTCAGCCCCGCTTTCAAGTCCCCTTCGCAGGCTTACTTCAATATATTTTTGGAGGATAGCTGTCATTTATAACTCTGCAGGTTTGTGAAGTACAGTGCCCCTGAGCTCCTTTCTTCAACTCGCTTTCTTGTGAGCTGGGCACAAAACCGCAGGATTGCTTCAGGCCCTAATCTGTTTCCAGCAGGGCACACTGAGCCTTTGTTTAATTCCTCTTCCTGGTGGGCAATGAGCGTTACATTTGCCCGTGCAGACACCTACAGCTAGTCTCTCATTGGTTCTCCCTATTCCTGTTCATCTTGCACAGAAATTGCAAGCTGTGCCAAACAGGAGGTTAAAGGCACTGACTCTCCAAGCGGGGAGAGTGTTAGTAAAGCATCTGGAATGGTGAACCCGAGGACCAGGAAACGAAAACTGAGATGCATTTTAAATCATTTCCCAATCACACGGTGGACGATACTCTGGGTTTCCCATGCATGTTTTAGCTGGAGGAAGAATCCCTTGAACCTGGAGAGTTGGGACCCATGGAATGGGTACCATGCAGTATGACTTCAAAGGGTCTGCATTTGCTCACCGAAACTCACCAATGCTATCAGCCTGAAGTGTCCAGCCTTATGTCTCAACCAGCTCTGGGTGTAGATGTGGTCAATCCCGGTTGCATCACATGCCCTGACTGAATTAGTTAAGAATTGCTCTCTATTTCACTGTCTTTGTGTTTTGTTTTCGAAATTTATTTTGATAATGGGATTTATCGGATTTTCACTGCTGCGTTTCGGCCGCTGTACACACGCTTGATTCTCTTATGGAGACATATATATCCATGGGTTTTAAGATTCTTCCTAGTCAGGTATATTCCTAGGCGTTGAATATGTGGTGTTGGGTCCATTTCGTTGAGCAAGGAGTAGGTCTTGTCTATTACATATTTGGCTTATGGAAAGTTATCTGTGCTAATTTCAGTCTCTGGTTTTATGCAGCACCCCAAGGCACCTTTCCCCATAAGCAAGCACTAGTTGGTTTTCTAAATTTGAGACCCTGTTCTTTTTTGTAATTCAGTTCATGTGTAGTCAAGTTTACATTCCGTGTATTAGTGATATCTTATGATGTTTCTTTTTCTGTGTGACGTAGTTCACGTAGAATCACCGTACCTGCATCCACTCACTATGCCGCTACGGGCCTGATGACACAGATTTCATTGCTGTGTGATATTGCATTGCACGTACGTGCCACAACTTCTTTATCCATTTTTTGCTTTCTGGGATATTTACCTGATACTGTAGACGAGCTTCTTGTGAACACAGCCGTCCCAAATATTGGGGTGGCTGTCTGTTTTTGATTTTAATTTCCGTAAGCTATAGGACCATAAGTGGAAGTGCCATAGGCTGTGTTGCTTTGTTTCTTACGTGTTTCAGGAAACACCATACACTTCTCCAGGGTGGCTGCTGGCAATTTACATCCTGCCAATCAGCATAACAAGGCTCCCTGTTCTCCATATCCTGTCCTACCTTTCTGGATTTTACACTTTTTTCAGATGGCCCTTTTGCCCGGGGGGGCAGTGAGATTTCATTGTAGTGCAGATTTCCTTTACAGGCTTGCTTGGTTGGCCAAAAAGGGCGTATGCGTTTTTTCCTGAATATATTCAGGGCAATTCCAGTCTACCCCCTGCAATCGTTTTCCTGAAATTCAGCCCCGCTTTCAAGTCCCCTTCGCAGACTTACTTCAATATATTTTTGGAGGATAGCTGTCATTTATAACTCTGCAGGTTTGTGAAGTACAGTGCCCCTGAGCTCCTTTCTTCAACTCGCTTTCTTGTGAGCTGGGCACAAAACCGCAGGGTTGCTTCAGGCCCTAATCTGTTTCCAGCAGGGCACACTGAGCCTTTGTTTAATTCCTCTTCCTGGTGGGCAATGAGCGTTACATTTGCCCGTGCAGACACCTACAGCTAGTCTCTCATTGGTTCTCCCTATTCCTGTTCATCTTGCACAGAAATGGCAAGCTGTGCCAAACAGGAGGTTAAAGGCACTGACTCTCCAAGCGGGGAGAGTGTTAGTAAAGCATCTGGAATGGTGAACCCGAGGACCAGGAAACGAAAACTGAGATGCATTTTAAATCATTTCCCAATCACACGGTGGACGATACTCTGGGTTTCCCATGCATGTTTTAGCTGGAGGAAGAATCCCTTGAACCTGGAGAGTTGGGACCCATGGAATGGGTACCATGCAGTATGACTTCAAAGGGTCTGCATTTGCTCACCGAAACTCACCAATGCTATCAGCCTGAAGTGTCCAGCCTTATGTCTCAACCAGCTCTGGGTGTAGATGTGGTCAATCCCGGTTGCATCACATGCCCTGAGTGAATTAGTTAAGAATTGCTCTCTATTTCACTGTCTTTGTGTTTTGTTTTCGAAATTTATTTTGATAATGGGATTTATCGGATTTTCACTGCTGCGTTTCGGCCGCTGTACACACGCTTGATTCTCTTATGGAGACATATATATCCATGGGTTTTAAGATTCTTCCTAGTCAGGTATATTCCTAGGCGTTGAATATGTGGTGTTGGGTCCATTTCGTTGAGCAAGGAGTAGGTCTTGTCTATTACATATTTGGCTTATGGAAAGTTATCTGTGCTAATTTCAGTCTCTGGTTTTATGCAGCACCCCAAGGCACCTTTCCCCATAAGCAAGCACTAGTTGGTTTTCTAAATTTGAGACCCTGTTCTTTTTTGTAATTCAGTTCATGTGTAGTCAAGTTTACATTCCGTGTATTAGTGATATCTTATGATGTTTCTTTTTCTGTGTGACGTAGTTCACGTAGAATCACCGTACCTGCATCCACTCACTATGCCGCTACGGGCCTGATGACACAGATTTCATTGCTGAGTGATATTGCATTGCACGTACGTGCCACAACTTCTTTATCCATTTTTTGCTTTCTGGGATATTTACCTGATACTGTAGACGAGCTTCTTGTGAACACAGCCGTCCCAAATATTGGGGTGGCTGTCTGTTTTTGATTTTAATTTCCGTAAGCTATAGGACCATAAGTGGAAGTGCCATAGGCTGTGTTGCTTTGTTTCTTACGTGTTTCAGGAAACACCATACACTTCTCCAGGGTGGCTGCTGGCAATTTACATCCTGCCAATCAGCATAACAAGGCTCCCTGTTCTCCATATCCTGTCCTACCTTTCTGGATTTTACACTTTTTTCAGATGGCCCTTTTGCCCGGGGGGGCAGTGAGATTTCATTGTAGTGCAGATTTCCTTTACAGGCTTGCTTGGTTGGCCAAAAAGGGCGTATGCGTTTTTTCCTGAATATATTCAGGAAAAAACGCATACGCCCTTTTTGACCAAGTGCATCATTGTCGACGTTGTGCCTCTTTTCCTATGCTTTCAGGGCAATTCCAGTCTACCCCCTGCAATCGTTTTCCTGAAATTCAGCCCCGCTTTCAAGTCCCCTTCGCAGGCTTACTTCAATATATTTTTGGAGGATAGCTGTCATTTATAACTCTGCAGGTTTGTGAAGTACAGTGCCCCTGAGCTCCTTTCTTCAACTCGCTTTCTTGTGAGCTGGGCACAAAACCGCAGGGTTGCTTCAGGCCCTAATCTGTTTCCAGCAGGGCACACTGAGCCTTTGTTTAATTCCTCTTCCTGGTGGGCAATGAGCGTTACATTTGCCCGTGCAGACACCTACAGCTAGTCTCTCATTGGTTCTCCCTATTCCTGTTCATCTTGCACAGAAATGGCAAGCTGTGCCAAACAGGAGGTTAAAGGCACTGACTCTCCAAGCGGGGAGAGTGTTAGTAAAGCATCTGGAATGGTGAACCCGAGGATCAGGATACGAAAACTGAGATGCATTTTAAATCGTTTCCCAATCACACGGTGGACGATACTCTGGGTTTCCCATGCATGTTTTAGCTGGAGGAAGAATGCCTTGAACCTGGAGAGTTGGGACCCATGGAATGGGTACCATGCAGTATGACTTCAAAGGGTCTGCATTTGCTCACCGAAACTCACCAGTGCTATCAGCCAGAAGTGTCCAGCCTTATGTCTCAACCAGCTCTGGGTGTAGATGTGGTCAATCCTGGTTGCATCACATGCCCTGAGTGAATTATTTAAGAATTGCTCTCTATTTCACTGTCTTTGTGTTTTGTTTTCGAAATTTATTTTGATAATGGGATTTATCGGATTTTCACTGCTGCATTTCCGCCGCTGTACACACGCTTGATTCTCTTACGGAGACATATATATCCATGGGTTTTAAGATTCTTCCTAGTCAGGTATATTCCTAGGCGTTGAATATGTGGTGTTGAGTCCATTTCGTTGAGCAAGGAGTAGGTCTTGTCTATTACATATTTGGCTTATGGAATGTTATCTGTGCTAATTTCAGTCTCTGGTTTTATGCAGCACCCCAACGCACCTTTCCCCATAAGCAAGCACTAGTTGGTTTTCTAAATTTGAGACACTGTTCTGTTTTGTAATTCAGTTCATGTGTAGTGAAGTTTACATTCCGTGTATTAGTGATATCTTATGATGTTTCTTTTTCTGTGTGACGTAGTTCACGTAGAATCACCGTACCTGCATCCACTTACTATGCCGCTACGGGCCTGATGACACAGATTTCATTGCTGAGTGATATTGCATTGCACGTACGTGCCACAACTTCTTTATCCATTTTTTGCTTTCTGGGATATTTACCTGATACTGTAGACGAGCTTCTTGTGAACACAGCCGTCCCAAATATTGGGGTGGCTGTCTGTTTTTGATTTTAATTTCCGTAAGTTATAGGACCATAAGTGGAAGTGCCATAGGCTGTGTTGCTTTGTTTCTTACGTGTTTCAGGAAACACCATACACTTCTCCAGGGTGGCTGCTGGCAATTTACATCCTGCCAATCAGCATAACAAGGCTCCCTGTTCTCCATATCCTGTCCTACCTTTCTGGATTTTACACTTTTTTCAGATGGCCCTTTTGCCCGGGGGGGCAGTGAGATTTCATTGTAGTGCAGATTTCCTTTACAGGCTTGCTTGGTTGGCCAAAAAGGGCGTATGCGTTTTTTCCTGAATATATTCAGGAAAAAACGCATACGCCCTTTTTGGCCAAGTGCATCATTGTCGACGTTGTGCCTCTTTTCCTATGCTTTCAGGGCAATTCCAGTCTACCCCCTGCAATTGTTTTCCTGAAATTCAGCCCCGCTTTCAAGTCCCCTTCGCAGGCTTTCTTCAATATATTTTTGGAGGATAGCTGTCATTTATAACTCTGCAGGTTTGTGAAGTACAGTGCCCCTGAGCTCCTTTCTTCAACTCGCTTTCTTGTGAGCTGGGCACAAAACCGCAGGATTGCTTCAGGCCCTAATCTGTTTCCAGCAGGGCACACTGAGCCTTTGTTTAATTAATCTTCCTGGTGGGCAATGAGCGTTACATTTGCCCGTGCCGACACCTACAGCTAGTCTCTCATTGGTTCTCCCTATTCCTGTTCATCTTGCACAGAAATTGCAAGCTGTGCGAAACAGGAGGTTAAAGGCACTGACTCTCCAAGCGGGGAGAGTGTTAGTAAAGCATCTGGAATGGTGAACCCGAGGACCTGGAAACGAAAACTGAGATGCATTTTAAATCATTTCCCAATCACACGGTGGACGATACTCTGGGTTTCCCATGCATGTTTTATCTGGAGGAAGAATGCCTTGAACCTGGAGAGTTGGGACCCATGGAATGGGTACCATGCAGTATGACTTCAAAGGGTCTGCATTTACTCACCGAAACTCACCAGTGCTATCAGCCTGAAGTGTCCAGCCTTATGTCTCAACCAGCTCTGGGTGTAGATGTGGTCAATCCCGGTTGCATCACATGACCTGAGTGAATTATTTAAGAATTGCTCTCTATTTCACTGTCTTTGTGTTTTGTTTTCGAAATTGATTTTGATAATGGGATTTATCGGATTTTCACTGCTGCATTTCCGCTGCTGTACACACGCTTGATTCTCTTACGGAGACATATATATCCATGGGTTTTAAGATTCTTCCTAGTCAGGTATATTCCTAGGCGTTGAATATGTGGTGTTTAGTCCATTTCGTTGAGCAAGGAGTAGGTCTTGTCTATTACATATTTGGCTTATGGAATGTTATCTGTGCTAATTTCAGTCTCTGGTTTTATGCAGCACCCCAACGCACCTTTCCCCATAAGCAAGCACTAGTTGGTTTTCTAAATTTGAGACCCTGTTCTGTTTTGTAATTCAGTTCATGTGTAGTCAAGATTACATTCCGTGTATTAGTGATATCTTATGATGTTTCTTTTTCTGTGTGACGTAGTTCACGTAGAATCACCGTACCTGCATCCACTCACTATGCCGCTACGGGCCTGATGACACAGATTTCATTGCTGAGTGATATTGCATTGTACGTACGTGCCACAACTTCTTTATCCATTTTTTGCTTTCTGGGATATTTACCTGATACTGTAGACGAGCTTCTTGTGAACACAGCCGTCCCAAATATTGCGGTGGCTGTCTGTTTTTGATTTTAATTTCCGTAAGCTATAGGACCATAAGTGGAAGTGCCATAGGCTGTGTTGCTTTGTTTCTTACGTGTTTCAGGAAACACCATACACTTCTCCAGGGTGGCTGCTGGCAATTTACATCCTGCCAATCAGCATAACAAGGCTCCCTGTTCTCCATATCCTGTCCTACCTTTCTGGATTTTACACTTTTTTCAGATGGCCCTTTTGCCCGGGGGGGGGCAGTGAGATTTCATTGTAGTGCAGATTTCCTTTACAGGCTTGCTTGGTTGGCCAAAAAGGGCGTATGCGTTTTTTCCTGAATATATTCAGGAAAAAACGCATACGCCCTTTTTGGCCAAGTGCATCATTGTCGACGTTGTGCCTCTTTTCCTATGCTTTCAGGGCAATTCCAGTCTACCCCCTGCAATCGTTTTCCTGAAATTCAGCCCCGCTTTCAAGTCCCCTTCGCAGACTTACTTCAATATATTTTTGGAGGATAGCTGTCATTTATAACTCTGCAGGTTTGTGAAGTACAGTGCCCCTGAGCTCCTTTCTTCAACTCGCTTTCTTGTGAGCTGGGCACAAAACCGCAGGATTGCTTCAGGCCCTAATCTGTTTCCAGCAGGGCACACTGAGCCTTTGTTTAATTAATCTTCCTGGTGGGCAATGAGCGTTACATTTGCCCGTGCAGACACCTACAGCTAGTCTCTCATTGGTTCTCCCTATTCCTGTTCATCTTGCACAGAAATTGCAAGCTGTGCGAAACAGGAGGTTAAAGGCACTGACTCTCCAAGCGGGGAGAGTGTTAGTAAAGCATCTGGAATGGTGAACCCGAGGACCTGGAAACGAAAACTGAGATGCATTTTAAATCATTTCCCAATCACACGGTGGACGATACTCTTGGTTTCCCATGCATGTTTTAGCTGGAGGAAGAATCCCTTGAACCTGGAGAGTTGGGACCCATGGAATGGGTACCATGCAGTATGACTTCAAAGGGTCTGCATTTGCTCACCGAAACTCACCAATGCTATCAGCCTGAAGTGTCCAGCCTTATGTCTCAACCAGCTCTGGGTGTAGATGTGGTCAATCCCGGTTGCATCACATGCCCTGAGTGAATTAGTTAAGAATTGCTCTCTATTTCACTGTCTTTGTGTTTTGTTTTCGAAATTTATTTTGATAATGGGATTTATCGGATTTTCACTGCTGCGTTCCGGCCACTGTACACACGCTTGATTCTCTTACGGAGACATATATATCCATGGGTTTTAAGATTCTTCCTAGTCAGGTATATTCCTAGGCGTTGAATATGTGGTGTTGGGTCCATTTCGTTGAGCAAGGAGTAGGTCTTGTCTATTACATATTTGGCTTATGGTAAGTTATCTGTGCTAATTTCAGTCTCTGGTTTTATGCAGCCCCCCAAGGCACCTTTCCCCATAAGCAAGCACTAGTTGGTTTTCTAAATTTGAGACCCTGTTCTTTTTTGTAATTCAGTTCATGTGTAGTCAAGTTTACATTCCGTGTATTAGTGATATCTTATGATGTTTCTTTTTCTGTGTGACGTAGTTCACGTAGAATCACCGTACCTGCATCCACTCACTATGCCGCTACGGGCCTGATGACACAGATTTCATTGCTGAGTGATATTGCATTGTACGTACGTGCCACAACTTCTTTATCCATTTTTTGCTTTCTGGGATATTTACCTGATACTGTAGACGAGCTTCTTGTGAACACAGCCGTTCCAAATATTGGGGTGGCTGTCTGTTTTTGATTTTAATTTCCGTAAGCTATAGGACCATAAGTGGAAGTGCCATAGGCTGTGTTGCTTTGTTTCTTACGTGTTTCAGGAAACACCATACACTTCTCCAGGGTGGCTGCTGGCAATTTACATCCTGCCAATCAGCATAACAAGGCTCCCTGTTCTCCATATCCTGTCCTACCTTTCTGGATTTTACACTTTTTTCAGATGGCCCTTTTGCCCGGGGGGGGGGGGCAGTGAGATTTCATTGTAGTGCAGATTTCCTTTACAGGCTTGCTTGGTTGGCCAAAAAGGGCGTATGCGTTTTTTCCTGAATATATTCAGGAAAAAACGCATACGCCCTTTTTGGCCAAGTGCATCATTGTCGACGTTGTGCCTCTTTTCCTATGCTTTCAGGGCAATTCCAGTCTACCCCCTGCAATCGTTTTCCTGAAATTCTGCCCCGCTTTCAAGTCCCCTTCGCAGGCTTACTTCAATATATTTTTGGAGGATAGCTGTCATTTATAACTCTGCAGGTTTGTGAAGTACAGTGCCCCTGAGCTCCTTTCTTCAACTCGCTTTCTTGTGAGCTGGGCACAAAACCGCAGGATTGCTTCAGGCCCTAATCTGTTTCCAGCAGGGCACACTGAGCCTTTGTTTAATTCCTCTTCCTGGTGGGCAATGAGCGTTACATTTGCCCCTGCAGACACCTACAGCTAGTCTCTCATTGGTTCTCCCTATTCCTGTTCATCTTGCACAGAAATGGCAAGCTGTGCCAAACAGGAGGTTAAAGGCACTGACTCTCCAAGGGGGGAGAGTGTTAGTAAAGCATCTGGAATGGTGAACCCGAGGACCAGGATACGAAAACTGAGATGCATTTTAAATCGTTTCCCAATAACACGGTGGACGATACTCTGGGTTTCCCACGCATGTTTTAGCTGGAGGAAGAATGCCTTGAACCTGGAGAGTTGGGACCCATGGAATGGGTACCATGCAGTATGACTTCAAAGGGTCTGCATTTGCTCACCGAAACTCACCAGTGCTATCAGCCAGAAGTGTCCAGCCTTATGTCTCAACCAGCTCTGGGTGTAGATGTGGTCAATCCCGGTTGCATCACATGCCCTGAGTGAATTATTTAAGAATTGCTCTCTATTTCACTGTCTTTGTGTTTTGTTTTCGAAATTTATTTTGATAATGGGATTTATCGGATTTTCACTGCTGCATTTCCGCCGCTGTACACACGCTTGATTCTCTTACGGAGACATATATATCCATGGGTTTTAAGATTCTTCCTAGTCAGGTATATTCCTAGGCGTTGAATATGTGGTGTTGAGTCCATTTCGTTGAGCAAGGAGTAGGTCTTTTCTATTACATATTTGGCTTATGGAATGTTATCTGTGCTAATTTCAGTCTCTGGTTTTATGCAGCACCCCAACGCACCTTTCCCCATAAGCAAGCACTAGTTGGTTTTCTAAATTTGAGACCCTGTTCTGTTTTGTAATTCAGTTCATGTGTAGTGAAGTTTACATTCCGTGTATTAGTGATATCTTATGATGTTTCTTTTTCTGTGTGACGTAGTTCACGTAGAATCACCGTACCTGCATCCACTTACTATGCCGCTACGGGCCTGATGACACAGATTTCATTGCTGAGTGATATTGCATTGCACGTACGTGCCACAACTTCTTTATCCATTTTTTGCTTTCTGGGATATTTACCTGATACTGTAGACGAGCTTCTTGTGAACACAGCCGTCCCAAATATTGGGGTGGCTGTCTGTTTTTGATTTTAATTTCCGTAAGCTATAGGACCATAAGTGGAAGTGCCATAGGCTGTGTTGCTTTGTTTCTTACGTGTTTCAGGAAACACCATACACTTCTCCAGGGTGGCTGCTGGCAATTTACATCCTGCCAATCAGCATAACAAGGCTCCCTGTTCTCCATATCCTGTCCTACCTTTCTGGATTTTACACTTTTTTCAGATGGCCCTTTTGCCCGGGGGGGCAGTGAGATTTCATTGTAGTGCAGATTTCCTTTACAGGCTTGCTTGGTTGGCCAAAAAGGGCGTATGCGTTTTTTCCTGAATATATTCAGGAAAAAACGCATACGCCCTTTTTGGCCAAGTGCATCATTGTCGACGTTGTGCCTCTTTTCCTATGCTTTCAGGGCAATTCCAGTCTACCCCCTGCAATCGTTTTCCTGAAATTCAGCCCCGCTTTCAAGTCCCCTTCGCAGGCTTACTTCAATATATTTTTGGAGGATAGCTGTCATTTATAACTCTGCAGGTTTGTGAAGTACAGTGCCCCTGAACTCCTTTCTTCAACTCGCTTTCTTGTGAGCTGGGCACAAAACCGCAGGATTGCTTCAGGCCCTAATCTGTTTCCAGCAGGGCACACTGAGCCTTTGTTTAATTCCTCTTCCTGGTGGGCAACGAGCGTTACATTTGCCCGTGCAGACACCTACAGCTAGTCTCTCATTGGTTCTCCCTATTCCTGTTCATCTTGCACAGAAATTGCAAGTTGTGCGAAACAGGAGGTTAAAGGCACTGACTCTCCAAGCGGGGAGAGTGATAGTAAATCATCTGGAATGGTGAACCCGAGGACCAGGATACGAAAACTGAGATGCATTTTAAATCATTTCCCAATCACACGGTGGACGATACTCTGGGTTTCCCATGCATGTTTTAGCTGGAGGAAGAATGCCTTGAACCTGGAGAGTTGGGACCCATGGAATGGGTACCATGCAGTATGACTTCAAAGGGTCTGCATTTGCTCACCGAAACTCACCAGTGCTATCAGCCAGAAGTGTCCAGCCTTATGTCTCAACCAGCTCTGGGTGTAGATGTGGTCAATCCCGGTTGCATCACATGCCCTGAGTGAATTATTTAAGAATTGCTCTCTATTTCACTGTCTTTGTGTTTTGTTTTCGAAATTTATTTTGATAATGGGATTTATCGGATTTTCACTGCCGCATTTCCGCCGCTGTACACACGCTTGATTCTCTTACGGAGACATATATATCCATGGGTTTTAAGATTCTTCCTAGTCAGGTATATTCCTAGGCGTTGAATATGTGGTGTTGAGTCCATTTCGTTGAGCAAGGAGTAGGTCTTGTCTATTACATATTTGGCTTATGGAATGTTATCTGTGCTAATTTCAGTCTCTGGTTTTATGCAGCACCCCAACGCACCTTTCCCCATAAGCAAGCACTAGTTGGTTTTCTAAATTTGAGACCCTGTTCTGTTTTGTAATTCAGTTCATGTGTAGTGAAGTTTACATTCCGTGGATTAGTGATATCTTATGATGTTTCTTTTTCTGTGTGATGTAGTTCACGTAGAATCACCGTACCTGCATCCACTTACTATGCCGCTACGGGCCTGATGACACAGATTTCATTGCTGAGTGATATTGCATTGCACGTACGTGCCACAACTTCTTTATCCATTTTTTGCTTTCTGGGATATTTACCTGATACTGTAGACGAGCTTCTTGTGAACACAGCCGTCCCAAATATTGGGGTGGCTGTCTGTTTTTGAATTTAATTTCCGTAAGGTATAGGACCATAAGTGGAAGTGCCATAGGCTGTGTTGCTTTGTTTCTTACGTGTTTCAGGAAACACCATACACTTCTCCAGGGTGGCTGCTGGCAATTTACATCCTGCCAATCAGCATAACAAGGCTCCCTGTTCTCCATATCCTGTCCTACCTTTCTGGATTTTACGCTTTTTTCAGATGGCCCTTTTGCCCGGGGGGGGCAGTGAGATTTCATTGTAGTGCAGATTTCCTTTACAGGCTTGCTTGGTTGGCCAAAAAGGGCGTATGCGTTTTTTCCTGAATATATTCAGGAAAAAACGCAAACGCCCTTTTTGGCCAAGTGCATCATTGTCGACGTTGTGCCTCTTTTCCTATGCTTTCAGGGCAATTCCAGTCTACCCCCTGCAATCGTTTTCCTGAAATTCAGCCCCGCTTTCAAGTCCCCTTCGCAGGCTTACTTCAATATATTTTTGGAGGATAGCTGTCATTTATAACTCTGCAGGTTTGTGAAGTACAGTGCCCCTGAGCTCCTTTCTTCAACTCGCTTTCTTGTGAGCTGGGCACAAAACTGCAGGATTGCTTCAGGCCCTAATCTGTTTCCAGCAGGGCACACTGAGCCTTTGTTTAATTCCTCTTCCTGGTGGGCAATGAGCGTTACATTTGCCCGTGCAGACACCTACAGCTAGTCTCTCATTGGTTCTCCCTATTCCTGTTCATCTTGCACAGAAATTGCAAGCTGTGCCAAACAGGAGGTTAAAGGCACTGACTCTCCAAGCGGGGAGAGTGTTAGTAAAGCATCTGGAATGGTGAACCCGAGGACCAGGAAACGAAAACTGAGATGCATTTTAAATCATTTCCCAATCACACGGTGGACGATACTCTGGGTTTCCCATGCATGTTTTAGCTGGAGGAAGAATCCCTTGAACCTGGAGAGTTGGGACCCATGGAATGGGTACCATGCAGTATGACTTCAAAGGGTCTGCATTTGCTCACCGAAACTCACCAATGCTATCAGCCTGAAGTGTCCAGCCTTATGTCTCAACCAGCTCTGGGTGTAGATGTGGTCAATCCCGGTTGCATCACATGCCCTGAGTGAATTAGTTAAGAATTGCTCTCTATTTCACTGTCTTTGTGTTTTGTTTTCGAAATTTATTTTGATAATGGGATTTATCGGATTTTCACTGCTGCGTTTCGGCCGCTGTACACACGCTTGATTCTCTTACGGAGACATATATATCCATGGGTTTTAAGATTCTTCCTAGTCAGGTATATTCCTAGGCGTTGAATATGTGGTGTTGGGTCCATTTCGTTGAGCAAGGAGTAGGTCTTGTCTATTACATATTTGGCTTATGGAAAGTTATCTGTGCTAATTTCAGTCTCTGGTTTTATGCAGCACCCCAAGGCACCTTTCCCCATAAGCAAGCACTAGTTGGTTTTCTAAATTTGAGACCCTGTTCTTTTTTGTAATTCAGTTCATGTGTAGTCAAGTTTACATTCCGTGTATTAGTGATATCTTATGATGTTTCTTTTTCTGTGTGACGTAGTTCACGTAGAATCACCGTACCTGCATCCACTCACTATGCCGCTACGGGCCTGATGACACAGATTTCATTGCTGAGTGATATTGCATTGTACGTACGTGCCACAACTTCTTTATCCATTTTTTGCTTTCTGGGATATTTACCTGATAGTGTAGACGAGCTTCTTGTGAACACAGCCGTCCCAAATATTGGGGTGGCTGTCTGTTTTTGATTTTAATTTCCGTAAGCTATAGGACCATAAGTGGAAGTGCCATAGGCTGTGTTGCTTTGTTTCTTACGTGTTTCAAGAAACACCATACACTTCTCCAGGGTGGCTGCTGGCAATTTACATCCTGCCAATCAGCATAACAAGGCTCCCTGTTCTCCATATCCTGTCCTACCTTTCTGGATTTTACACTTTTTTCAGATGGCCCTTTTGCCCGGGGGGGCAGTGAGATTTCATTGTAGTGCAGATTTCCTTTACAGGCTTGCTTGGTTGGCCAAAAAGGGCGTATGCGTTTTTTCCTGAATATATTCAGGAAAAAACGCATACGCCCTTTTTGGCCAAGTGCATCATTGTCGACGTTGTGCCTCTTTTCCTATGCTTTCAGGGCAATTCCAGTCTACACCCTGCAATCGTTTTCCTGAAATTCAGCCCCGCTTTCAAGTCCCCTTCGCAGGCTTACTTCAATATATTTTTGGAGGATAGCTGTCATTTATAACTCTGCAGGTTTGTGAAGTACAGTGCCCCTGAGCTCCTTTCTTCAACTCGCTTTCTTGTGAGCTGGGCACAAAACCGCAGGATTGCTTCAGGCCCTAATCTGTTTCCAGCAGGGCACACTGAGCCTTTGTTTAATTCCTCTTCCTGGTGGGCAATGAGCGTTACATTTGCCCGTGCAGACACCTACAGCTAGTCTCTCATTGGTTCTCCCTATTCCTGTTCATCTTGCACAGAAATGGCAAGCTGTGCCAAACAGGAGGTTAAAGGCACTGACTCTCCAAGGGGGGAGAGTGTTAGTAAAGCATCTGGAATGGTGAACCCGAGGACCAGGATACGAAAACTGAGATGCATTTTAAATCGTTTCCCAATAACACGGTGGACGATACTCTGGGTTTCCCATGCATGTTTTAGCTGGAGGAAGAATGCCTTGAACCTGGAGAGTTGGGACCCATGGAATGGGTACCATGCAGTATGACTTCAAAGGGTCTGCATTTGCTCACCGAAACTCACCAGTGCTATCAGCCAGAAGTGTCCAGCCTTATGTCTCAACCAGCTCTGGGTGTAGATGTGGTCAATCCCGGTTGCATCACATGCCCTGAGTGAATTATTTAAGAATTGCTCTCTATTTCACTGTCTTTGTGTTTTGTTTTCGAAATTTATTTTGATAATGGGATTTATCGGATTTTCACTGCCGCATTTCCGCCGCTGTACACACGCTTGATTCTCTTACGGAGACATATATATCCATGGGTTTTAAGATTCTTCCTAGTCAGGTATATTCCTAGGCGTTGAATATGTGGTGTTGAGTCCATTTCGTTGAGCAAGGAGTAGGTCTTGTCTATTACATATTTGGCTTATGGAATGTTATCTGTGCTAATTTCAGTCTCTGGTTTTATGCAGCACCCCAACGCACCTTTCCCCATAAGCAAGCACTAGTTGGTTTTCTAAATTTGAGACCCTGTTCTGTTTTGTAATTCAGTTCATGTGTAGTGAAGTTTACATTCCGTGTATTAGTGATATCTTATGATGTTTCTTTTTCTGTGTGACGTAGTTCACGTAGAATCACCGTACCTGCATCCACTTACTATGCCGCTACGGGCCTGATGACACAGATTTCATTGCTGAGTGATATTGCATTGCACGTACGTGCCACAACTTCTTTATCCATTTTTTGCTTTCTGGGATATTTACCTGATACTGTAGACGAGCTTCTTGTGAACACAGCCGTCCCAAATATTGGGGTGGCTGTCTGTTTTTGATTTTAATTTCCGTAAGCTATAGGACCATAAGTGGAAGTGCCATAGGCTGTGTTGCTTTGTTTCTTACGTGTTTCAGGAAACACCATACACTTCTCCAGGGTGGCTGCTGGCAATTTACATCCTGCCAATCAGCATAACAAGGCTCCCTGTTCTCCATATCCTGTCCTACCTTTCTGGATTTTACACTTTTTTCAGATGGCCCTTTTGCCCGGGGGGGCAGTGAGATTTCATTGTAGTGCAGATTTCCTTTACAGGCTTGCTTGGTTGGCCAAAAAGGGCGTATGCGTTTTTTCCTGAATATATTCAGGAAAAAACGCATACGCCCTTTTTGGCCAAGTGCATCATTGTCGACGTTGTGCCTCTTTTCCTATGCTTTCAGGGCAATTCCAGTCTACCCCCTGCAATCGTTTTCCTGAAATTCAGCCCCGCTTTCAAGTCCCCTTCGCAGGCTTACTTCAATATATTTTTGGAGGATAGCTGTCATTTATAACTCTGCAGGTTTGTGAAGTACAGTGCCCCTGAGCTCCTTTCTTCAACTCGCTTTCTTGTGAGCTGGGCACAAAACCGCAGGATTGCTTCAGGCCCTAATCTGTTTCCAGCAGGGCACACTGAGCCTTTGTTTAATTCCTCTTCCTGGTGGGCAATGAGCGTTACATTTGCCCGTGCAGACACCTACAGCTAGTCTCTCATTGGTTCTCCCTATTCCTGTTCATCTTGCACAGAAATGGCAAGCTGTGCCAAACAGGAGGTTAAAGGCACTGACTCTCCAAGCGGGGAGAGTGTTAGTAAAGCATCTGGAATGGTGAACCCGAGGACCAGGAAACGAAAACTGAGATGCATTTTAAATCATTTCCCAATCACACGGTGGACGATACTCTGGGTTTCCCATGCATGTTTTAGCTGGAGGAAGAATCCCTTGAACCTGGAGAGTTGGGACCCATGGAATGGGTACCATGCAGTATGACTTCAAAGGGTCTGCATTTGCTCACCGAAACTCACCAATGCTATCAGCCTGAAGTGTCCAGCCTTATGTCTCAACCAGCTCTGGGTGTAGATGTGGTCAATCCCGGTTGCATCACATGCCCTGAGTGAATTAGTTAAGAATTGCTCTCTATTTCACTGTCTTTGTGTTTTGTTTTCGAAATTTATTTTGATAATGGGATTTATCGGATTTTCACTGCTGCGTTTCGGCCGCTGTACACACGCTTGATTCTCTTACGGAGACATATATATCCATGGGTTTTAAGATTCTTCCTAGTCAGGTATATTCCTAGGCGTTGAATATGTGGTGTTGGGTCCATTTCGTTGAGCAAGGAGTAGGTCTTGTCTATTACATATTTGGCTTATGGAAAGATATCTGTGCTAATTTCAGTCTCTGGTTTTATGCAGCACCCCAAGGCACCTTTCCCCATAAGCAAGCACTAGTTGGTTTTCTAAATTTGGGACCCTGTTCTTTTTTGTAATTCAGTTCATGTGTAGTCAAGTTTACATTCCGTGTATTAGTGATATCTTATGATGTTTCTTTTTCTGTGTGACGTAGTTCACGTAGAATCACCGTACCTGCATCCACTCACTATGCCGCTACGGGCCTGATGACACAGATTTCATTGCTGAGTGATATTGCATTGTACGTACGTGCCACAACTTCTTTATCCATTTTTTGCTTTCTGGGATATTTACCTGATAGTGTAGACGAGCTTCTTGTGAACACAGCCGTCCCAAATATTGGGGTGGCTGTCTGTTTTTGATTTTAATTTCCGTAAGCTATAGGACCATAAGTGGAAGTGCCATAGGCTGTGTTGCTTTGTTTCTTACGTGTTTCAAGAAACACCATACACTTCTCCAGGGTGGCTGCTGGCAATTTACATCCTGCCAATCAGCATAACAAGGCTCCCTGTTCTCCATATCCTGTCCTACCTTTCTGGATTTTACACTTTTTTCAGATGGCCCTTTTGCCCGGGGGGGCAGTGAGATTTCATTGTAGTGCAGATTTCCTTTACAGGCTTGCTTGGTTGGCCAAAAAGGGCGTATGCGTTTTTTCCTGAATATATTCAGGAAAAAACGCATACGCCCTTTTTGGCCAAGTGCATCATTGTCGACGTTGTGCCTCTTTTCCTATGCTTTCAGGGCAATTCCAGTCTACACCCTGCTATCGTTTTCCTGAAATTCAGCCCCGCTTTCAAGTCCCCTTCGCAGGCTTACTTCAATATATTTTTGGAGGATAGCTGTCATTTATAACTCTGCAGGTTTGTGAAGTACAGTGCCCCTGAGCTCCTTTCTTCAACTCGCTTTCTTGTGAGCTGGGCACAAAACCGCAGGATTGCTTCAGGCCCTAATCTGTTTCCAGCAGGGCACACTGAGCCTTTGTTTAATTGCTCTTCCTGGTGGGCAATGAGCGTTACATTTGCCCGTGCAGACACCTACAGCTAGTCTCTCATTGGTTCTCCCTATTCCTGTTCATCTTGCACAGAAATGGCAAGCTGTGCCAAACAGGAGGTTAAAGGCACTGACTCTCCAAGGGGGGAGAGTGTTAGTAAAGCATCTGGAATGGTGAACCCGAGGACCAGGATACGAAAACTGAGATGCATTTTAAATCGTTTCCCAATAACACGGTGGACGATACTCTGGGTTTCCCATGCATGTTTTAGCTGGAGGAAGAATGCCTTGAACCTGGAGAGTTGGGACCCATGGAATGGGTACCATGCAGTATGACTTCAAAGGGTCTGCATTTGCTCACCGAAACTCACCAGTGCTATCAGCCAGAAGTGTCCAGCCTTATGTCTCAACCAGCTCTGGGTGTAGATGTGGTCAATCCCGGTTGCATCACATGCCCTGAGTGAATTATTTAAGAATTGCTCTCTATTTCACTGTCTTTGTGTTTTGTTTTCGAAATTTATTTTGATAATGGGATTTATCGGATTTTCACTGCTGCATTTCCGCCGCTGTACACACGCTTGATTCTCTTACGGAGACATATATATCCATGGGTTTTAAGATTCTTCCTAGTCAGGTATATTCCTAGGCGTTGAATATGTGGTGTTGAGTCCATTTCGTTGAGCAAGGAGTAGGTCTTGTCTATTACATATTTGGCTTATGGAATGTTATCTGTGCTAATTTCAGTCTCTGGTTTTATGCAGCACCCCAACGCACCTTTCCCCATAAGCAAGCACTAGTTGGTTTTCTAAATTTGAGACCCTGTTCTGTTTTGTAATTCAGTTCATGTGTAGTGAAGTTTACATTCCGTGTATTAGTGATATCTTATGATGTTTCTTTTTCTGTGTGACGTAGTTCACGTAGAATCACCGTACCTGCATCCACTTACTATGCCGCTACGGGCCTGATGACACAGATTTCATTGCTGAGTGATATTGCATTGCACGTACGTGCCACAACTTCTTTATCCATTTTTTGCTTTCTGGGATATTTACCTGATACTGTAGACGAGCTTCTTGTGAACACAGCCGTCCCAAATATTGGGGTGGCTGTCTGTTTTTGATTTTAATTTCCGTAAGCTATAGGACCATAAGTGGAAGTGCCATAGGCTGTGTTGCTTTGTTTCTTACGTGTTTCAGGAAACACCATACACTTCTCCAGGGTGGCTGCTGGCAATTTACATCCTGCCAATCAGCATAACAAGGCTCCCTGTTCTCCATATCCTGTCCTACCTTTCTGGATTTTACACTTTTTTCAGATGGCCCTTTTGCCCGGGGGGGCAGTGAGATTTCATTGTAGTGCAGATTTCCTTTACAGGCTTGCTTGGTTGGCCAAAAACGGCGTATGCGTTTTTTCCTGAATATATTCAGGAAAAAACGCATACGCCCTTTTTGGCCAAGTGCATCATTGTCGACGTTGTGCCTCTTTTCCTATGCTTTCAGGGCAATTCCAGTCTACCCCCTGCAATCGTTTTCCTGAAATTCAGCCCCGCTTTCAAGTCCCCTTCGCAGGCTTACTTCAATATATTTTTGGAGGATAGCTGTCATTTATAACTCTGCAGGTTTGTGAAGTACAGTGCCCCTGAGCTCCTTTCTTCAACTCGCTTTCTTGTGAGCTGGGCACAAAACCGCAGGATTGCTTCAGGCCCTAATCTGTTTCCAGCAGGGCACACTGAGCCTTTGTTTAATTCCTCTTCCTGGTGGGCAATGAGCGTTACATTTGCCCGTGCAGACACCTACAGCTAGTCTCTCATTGGTTCTCCCTATTCCTGTTCATCTTGCACAGAAATTGCAAGCTGTGCCAAACAGGAGGTTAAAGGCACTGACTCTCCAAGCGGGGAGAGTGTTAGTAAAGCATCTGGAATGGTGAACCCGAGGACCAGGAAACGAAAACTGAGATGCATTTTAAATCATTTCCCAATCACACGGTGGACGATACTCTGGGTTTCCCATGCATGTTTTAGCTGGAGGAAGAATCCCTTGAACCTGGAGAGTTGGGACCCATGGAATGGGTACCATGCAGTATGACTTCAAAGGGTCTGCATTTGCTCACCGAAACTCACCAATGCTATCAGCCTGAAGTGTCCAGCCTTATGTCTCAACCAGCTCTGGGTGTAGATGTGGTCAATCCCGGTTGCATCACATGCCCTGAGTGAATTAGTTAAGAATTGCTCTCTATTTCACTGTCTTTGTGTTTTGTTTTCGAAATTTATTTTGATAATGGGATTTATCGGATTTTCACTGCTGCGTTTCGGCCGCTGTACACACGCTTGATTCTCTTACGGAGACATATATATCCATGGGTTTTAAGATTCTTCCTAGTCAGGTATATTCCTAGGCGTTGAATATGTGGTGTTGGGTCCATTTCGTTGAGCAAGGAGTAGGTCTTGTCTATTACATATTTGGCTTATGGAAAGTTATCTGTGCTAATTTCAGTCTCTGGTTTTATGCAGCACCCCAAGGCACCTTTCCCCATAAGCAAGCACTAGTTGGTTTTCTAAATTTGAGACCCTGTTCTTTTTTGTAATTCAGTTCATGTGTAGTCAAGTTTACATTCCGTGTATTAGTGATATCTTATGATGTTTCTTTTTCTGTGTGACGTAGTTCACGTAGAATCACCGTACCTGCATCCACTCACTATGCCGCTACGGGCCTGATGACACAGATTTCATTGCTGAGTGATATTGCATTGTACGTACGTGCCACAACTTCTTTATCCAGTTTTTGCTTTCTGGGATATTTACCTGATACTGTAGACGAGCTTCTTGTGAACACAGCCGTCCCAAATATTGGGGTGGCTGTCTGTTTTTGATTTTAATTTCCGTAAGCTATAGGACCATAAGTGGAAGTGCCATAGGCTGTGTTGCTTTGTTTCTTACGTGTTTCAAGAAACACCATACACTTCTCCAGGGTGGCTGCTGGCAATTTACATCCTGCCAATCAGCATAACAAGGCTCCCTGTTCTCCATATCCTGTCCTACCTTTCTGGATTTTACACTTTTTTCAGATGGCCCTTTTGCCCGGGGGGGCAGTGAGATTTCATTGTAGTGCAGATTTCCTTTACAGGCTTGCTTGGTTGGCCAAAAAGGGCGTATGCGTTTTTTCCTGAATATATTCAGGAAAAAACGCATACGCCCTTTTTGGCCAAGTGCATCATTGTCGACGTTGTGCCTCTTTTCCTATGCTTTCAGGGCAATTCCAGTCTACCCCCTGCAATCGTTTTCCTGAAATTCAGCCCCGCTTTCAAGTCCCCTTCGCAGGCTTACTTCAATATATTTTTGGAGGATAGCTGTCATTTATAACTCTGCAGGTTTGTGAAGTACAGTGCCCCTGAGCTCCTTTCTTCAACTCGCTTTCTTGTGAGCTGGGCACAAAACCGCAGGATTGCTTCAGGCCCTAATCTGTTTCCAGCAGGGCACACTGAGCCTTTGTTTAATTCCTCTTCCTGGTGGGCAATGAGCGTTACATTTGCCCGTGCAGACACCTACAGCTAGTCTCTCATTGGTTCTCCCTATTCCTGTTCATCTTGCACAGAAATGGCAAGCTGTGCCAAACAGGAGGTTAAAGGCACTGACTCTCCAAGCGGGGAGAGTGTTAGTAAAGCATCTGGAATGGTGAACCCGAGGACCAGGATACGAAAACTGAGATGCATTTTAAATCGTTTCCCAATCACACGGTGGACGATACTCTGGGTTTCCCATGCATGTTTTAGCTGGAGGAAGAATGCCTTGAACCTGGAGAGTTGGGACACATGGAATGGGTACCATGCAGTATGACTTCAAAGGGTCTGCATTTGCTCACCGAAACTCACCAGTGCTATCAGCCTGAAGTGTCCAGCCTTATGTCTCAACCAGCTCTGGGTATAGATGTGGTCAATCCCGGTTGCATCACATGACCTGAGTGAATTATTTAAGAATTGCTCTCTATTTCACTGTCTTTGTGTTTTGTTTTCGAAATTTATTTTGATAATGGGATTTATCGGATTTTCACTGCTGCATTTCCGCTGCTGTACACACGCTTGATTCTCTTACGGAGACATATATATCCATGGGTTTTAAGATTCTTCCTAGTCAGGTATATTCCTAGGCGTTGAATATGTGGTGTTTAGTCCATTTCGTTGAGCATGGAGTAGGTCTTGTCTATTACATATTTGGCTTATGGAATGTTATCTGTGCTAATTTCAGTCTCTGGTTTTATGCAGCACCCCAACGCACCTTTCCCCATAAGCAAGCACTAGTTGGTTTTCTAAATTTGAGACCCTGTTCTGTTTTGTAATTCAGTTCATGTGTAGTCAAGTTTACATTCCGTGTATTAGTGATATCTTATGATGTTTCTTTTTCTGTGTGACGTAGTTCACGTAGAATCACCGTACCTGCATCCACTCACTATGCCGCTACGGGCCTGATGACACAGATTTCATTGCTGAGTGATATTGCATTGTACGTACGTGCCACAACTTCTTTATCCATTTTTTGCTTTCTGGGATATTTACCTGATACTGTAGACGAGCTTCTTGTGAACACAGCCGTCCCAAATATTGGGGTGGCTGTCTGTTTTTGATTTTAATTTCCGTAAGCTATACGACCATAAGTGGAAGTGCCATAGGCTGTGTTGCTTTGTTTCTTACGTGTTTCAGGAAACACCATACACTTCTCCAGGGTGGCTGCTGGCAATTTACATCCTGCCAATCAGCATAACAAGGCTCCCTGTTCTCCATATCCTGTCCTACCTTTCTGGATTTTACACTTTTTTCAGATGGCCCTTTTGCCCGGGGGGGCAGTGAGAGTTCATTGTAGTGCAGATTTCCTTTACAGGCTTGCTTGGTTGGCCAAAAAGGGCGTATGCGTTTTTTCCTGAATATATTCAGGAAAAAACGCATACGCCCTTTTTGGCCAAGTGCATCATTGTCGACGTTGTGCCTCTTTTCCTATGCTTTCAGGGCAATTCCAGTCTACCCCCTGCAATCGTTTTCCTGAAATTCAGCCCCGCTTTCAAGTCCCCTTCGCAGACTTACTTCAATATATTTTAGGAGGATAGCTGTCATTTATAACTCTGCAGGTTTGTGAAGTACAGTGCCCCTGAGCTCCTTTCTTCAACTCGCTTTCTTGTGAGCTGGGCACAAAACCGCAGGATTGCTTCAGGCCCTAATCTGTTTCCAGCAGGGCACACTGAGCCTTTGTTTAATTAATCTTCCTGGTGGGCAATGAGCGTTACATTTGCCCGTGCAGACACCTACAGCTAGTCTCTCATTGGTTCTCCCTATTCCTGTTCATCTTGCACAGAAATTGCAAGCTGTGCGAAACAGGAGGTTAAAGGCACTGACTCTCCAAGCGGGGAGAGTGTTAGTAAAGCATCTGGAATGGTGAACCCGAGGACCTGGAAACGAAAACTGAGATGCATTTTAAATCATTTCCCAATCACACGGTGGACGATACTCTGGGTTTCCCATGCATGTTTTAGCTGGAGGAAGAATGCCTTGAACCTGGAGAGTTGGGACCCATGGAATGGGTACCATGCAGTATGACTTCAAAGGGTCTGCATTTGCTCACCGAAACTCACCAGTGCTATCAGCCTGAAGTGTCCAGCCTTATGTCTCAACCAGCTCTGGGTATAGATGTGGTCAATCCCGGTTGCATCACATGACCTGAGTGAATTATTTAAGAATTGCTCTCTATTTCACTGTCTTTGTGTTTTGTTTTCGAAATTTATTTTGATAATGGGATTTATCGGATTTTCACTGCTGCATTTCCGCTGCTGTACACACGCTTGATTCTCTTACGGAGACATATATATCCATGGGTTTTAAGATTCTTCCTAGTCAGGTATATTCCTAATCATTGAATATGTGGTGTTTAGTCCATTTCGTTGAGCAAGGAGTAGGTCTTGTCTATTACATATTTGGCTTATGGAATGTTATCTGTGCTAATTTCAGTCTCTGGTTTTATGGAGCACCCCAACGCACCTTTCCCCATAAGCAAGCACTAGTTGGTTTTCTAAATTTGAGACCCTGTTCTGTTTTGTAATTCAGTTCATGTGTAGTCAAGTTTACATTCCGTGTATTAGTGATATCTTATGATGTTTCTTTTTCTGTGTGACGTAGTTCACGTAGAATCACCGTACCTGCATCCACTCACTATGCCGCTACGGGCCTGATGACACAGATTTCATTGCTGAGTGTTATTGCATTGTACGTACGTGCCACAACTTCTTTATCCATTTTTTGCTTTCTGGGATATTTACCTGATACTGTAGACGAGCTTCTTGTGAACACAGCCGTCCCAAATATTGGGGTGGCTGTCTGTTTTTGATTTTAATTTCCGTAAGCTATAGGACCATAAGTGGAAGTGCCATAGGCTGTGTTGCTTTGTTTCTTACGTGTTTCAGGAAACACCATACACTTCTCCAGGGTGGCTGCTGGCAATTTACATCCTGCCAATCAGCATAACAAGGCTCCCTGTTCTCCATATCCTGTCCTACCTTTCTGGATTTTACACTTTTTTCAGATGGCCCTTTTGCCCGGGGGGGGGCAGTGAGATTTCATTGTAGTGCAGATTTCCTTTACAGGCTTGCTTGGTTGGCCAAAAAGGGCGTATGCGTTTTTTCCTGAATATATTCAGGAAAAAACGCATACGCCCTTTTTGGCCAAGTGCATCATTGTCGACGTTGTGCCTCTTTTCCTATGCTTTCAGGGCAATTCCAGTCTACCCCCTGCAATCGTTTTCCTGAAATTCAGCCCCGCTTTCAAGTCCCCTTCGCAGACTTACTTCAATATATTTTTGGAGGATAGCTGTCATTTATAACTCTGCAGGTTTGTGAAGTACAGTGCCCCTGAGCTCCTTTCTTCAACTCGCTTTCTTGTGAGCTGGGCACAAAACCGCAGGATTGCTTCAGGCCCTAATCTGTTTCCAGCAGGGCACACTGAGCCTTTGTTTAATTAATCTTCCTGGTGGGCAATGAGCGTTACATTTGCCCGTGCAGACACCTACAGCTAGTCTCTCATTGGTTCTCCCTATTCCTGTTCATCTTGCACAGAAATTGCAAGCTGTGCGAAACAGGAGGTTAAAGGCACTGACTCTCCAAGCGGGGAGAGTGTTAGTAAAGCATCTGGAATGGTGAACCCGAGGACCTGGAAACGAAAACTGAGATGCATTTTAAATCATTTCCCAATCACACGGTGGACGATACTCTGGGTTTCCCATGCATGTTTTAGCTGGAGGAAGAATCCCTTGAACCTGGAGAGTTGGGACCCATGGAATGGGTACCATGCAGTATGACTTCAAAGGGTCTGCATTTGCTCACCGAAACTCACCAATGCTATCAGCCTGAAGTGTCCAGCCTTATGTCTCAACCAGCTCTGGGTGTAGATGTGGTCAATCCCGGTTGCATCACATGCCCTGAGTGAATTAGTTAAGAATTGCTCTCTATTTCACTGTCTTTGTGTTTTGTTTTCGAAATTTATTTTGATAATGGGATTTATCGGATTTTCACTGCTGCGTTCCGGCCACTGTACACACGCTTGATTCTCTTACGGAGACATATATATCCATGGGTTTTAAGATTCTTCCTAGTCAGGTATATTCCTAGGCGTTGAATATGTGGTGTTGGGTCCATTTCGTTGAGCAAGGAGTAGGTCTTGTCTATTACATATTTGGCTTATGGTAAGTTATCTGTGCTAATTTCAGTCTCTGGTTTTATGCAGCCCCCCAAGGCACCTTTCCCCATAAGCAAGCACTAGTTGGTTTTCTAAATTTGAGACCCTGTTCTTTTTTGTAATTCAGTTCATGTGTAGTCAAGTTTACATTCCGTGTATTAGTGATATCTTATGATGTTTCTTTTTCTGTGTGACGTAGTTCACGTAGAATCACCGTACCTGCATCCACTCACTATGCCGCTACGGGCCTGATGACACAGATTTCATTGCTGAGTGATATTGCATTGTACGTACGTGCCACAACTTCTTTATCCATTTTTTGCTTTCTGGGATATTTACCTGATACTGTAGACGAGCTTCTTGTGAACACAGCCGTTCCAAATATTGGGGTGGCTGTCTGTTTTTGATTTTAATTTCCGTAAGCTATAGGACCATAAGTGGAAGTGCCATAGGCTGTGTTGCTTTGTTTCTTACGTGTTTCAGGAAACACCATACACTTCTCCAGGGTGGCTGCTGGCAATTTACATCCTGCCAATCAGCATAACAAGGCTCCCTGTTCTCCATATCCTGTCCTACCTTTCTGGATTTTACACTTTTTTCAGATGGCCCTTTTGCCCGGGGGGGGGGGGGGCAGTGAGATTTCATTGTAGTGCAGATTTCCTTTACAGGCTTGCTTGGTTGGCCAAAAAGGGCGTATGCGTTTTTTCCTGAATATATTCAGGAAAAAACGCATACGCCCTTTTTGGCCAAGTGCATCATTGTCGACGTTGTGCCTCTTTTCCTATGCTTTCAGGGCAATTCCAGTCTACCCCCTGCAATCGTTTTCCTGAAATTCTGCCCCGCTTTCAAGTCCCCTTCGCAGGCTTACTTCAATATATTTTTGGAGGATAGCTGTCATTTATAACTCTGCAGGTTTGTGAAGTACAGTGCCCCTGAGCTCCTTTCTTCAACTCGCTTTCTTGTGAGCTGGGCACAAAACCGCAGGATTGCTTCAGGCCCTAATCTGTTTCCAGCAGGGCACACTGAGCCTTTGTTTAATTCCTCTTCCTGGTGGGCAATGAGCGTTACATTTGCCCGTGCAGACACCTACAGCTAGTCTCTCATTGGTTCTCCCTATTCCTGTTCATCTTGCACAGAAATGGCAAGCTGTGCCAAACAGGAGGTTAAAGGCACTGACTCTCCAAGCGGGGAGAGTGTTAGTAAAGCATCTGGAATGGTGAACCCGAGGACCAGGATACGAAAACTGAGATGCATTTTAAATCGTTTCCCAATCACACGGTGGACGATACTCTGGGTTTCCCATGCATGTTTTAGCTGGAGGAAGAATGCCTTGAACCTGGAGAGTTGGGACCCATGGAATGGGTACCATGCAGTTTGACTTCAAAGGGTCTGCATTTGCTCACCGAAACTCACCAGTGCTATCAGCCTGAAGTGTCCAGCCTTATGTCTCAACCAGCTCTGGGTGTAGATGTGGTCAATCCCGGTTGCATCACATGACCTGAGTGAATTATTTAAGAATTGCTCTCTATTTCACTGTCTTTGTGTTTTGTTTTCGAAATTTATTTTGATAATGGGATTTATCGGATTTTCACTGCTGCATTTCCGCTGCTGTACACACGCTTGATTCTCTTACGGAGACATATATATCCATGGGTTTTAAGATTCTTCCTAGTCAGGTATATTCCTAGGCGTTGAATATGTGGTGTTTAGTCCATTTCGTTGAGCAAGGAGTAGGTCTTGTCTATTACATATTTGGCTTATGGAATGTTATCTGTGCTAATTTCAGTCTCTGGTTTTATGCAGCACCCCAACGCACCTTTCCCCATAAGCAAGCACTAGTTGGTTTTCTAAATTTGAGACCCTGTTCTGTTTTGTAATTCAGTTCATGTGTAGTCAAGTTTACATTCCGTGTATTAGTGATATCTTATGATGTTTCTTTTTCTGTGTGACGTAGTTCACGTAGAATCACCGTACCTGCATCCACTCACTATGCCGCTACGGGCCTGATGACACAGATTTCATTGCTGAGTGATATTGCATTGTACGTACGTGCCACAACTTCTTTATCCATTTTTTGCTTTCTGGGATATTTACCTGATACTGTAGACGAGCTTCTTGTGAACACAGCCGTCCCAAATATTGCGGTGGCTGTCTGTTTTTGATTTTAATTTCCGTAAGCTATAGGACCATAAGTGGAAGTGCCATAGGCTGTGTTGCTTTGTTTCTTACGTGTTTCAGGAAACACCATACACTTCTCCAGGGTGGCTGCTGGCAATTTACATCCTGCCAATCAGCATAACAAGGCTCCCTGTTCTCCATATCCTGTCCTACCTTTCTGGATTTTACACTTTTTTCAGATGGCCCTTTTGCCCGGGGGGGGGCAGTGAGATTTCATTGTAGTGCAGATTTCCTTTACAGGCTTGCTTGGTTGGCCAAAAAGGGCGTATGCGTTTTTTCCTGAATATATTCAGGAAAAAACGCATACGCCCTTTTTGGCCAAGTGCATCATTGTCGACGTTGTGCCTCTTTTCCTATGCTTTCAGGGCAATTCCAGTCTACCCCCTGCAATCGTTTTCCTGAAATTCAGCCCCGCTTTCAAGTCCCCTTCGCAGACTTACTTCAATATATTTTTGGAGGATAGCTGTCATTTATAACTCTGCAGGTTTGTGAAGTACAGTGCCCCTGAGCTCCTTTCTTCAACTCGCTTTCTTGTGAGCTGGGCACAAAACCGCAGGATTGCTTCAGGCCCTAATCTGTTTCCAGCAGGGCACACTGAGCCTTTGTTTAATTAATCTTCCTGGTGGGCAATGAGCGTTACATTTGCCCGTGCAGACACCTACAGCTAGTCTCTCATTGGTTCTCCCTATTCCTGTTCATCTTGCACAGAAATTGCAAGCTGTGCGAAACAGGAGGTTAAAGGCACTGACTCTCCAAGCGGGGAGAGTGTTAGTAAAGCATCTGGAATGGTGAACCCGAGGACCTGGAAACGAAAACTGAGATGCATTTTAAATCATTTCCCAATCACACGGTGGACGATACTCTGGGTTTCCCATGCATGTTTTAGCTGGAGGAAGAATCCCTTGAACCTGGAGAGTTGGGACCCATGGAATGGGTACCATGCAGTATGACTTCAAAGGGTCTGCATTTGCTCACCGAAACTCACCAATGCTATCAGCCTGAAGTGTCCAGCCTTATGTCTCAACCAGCTCTGGGTGTAGATGTGGTCAATCCCGGTTGCATCACATGCCCTGAGTGAATTAGTTAAGAATTGCTCTCTATTTCACTGTCTTTGTGTTTTGTTTTCGAAATTTATTTTGATAATGGGATTTATCGTATTTTCACTGCTGCCTTCCGGCCACTGTACACACGCTTGATTCTCTTACGGAGACATATATATCCATGGGTTTTAAGATTCTTCCTAGTCAGGTATATTCCTAGGCGTTGAATATGTGGTGTTGGGTCCATTTCGTTGAGCAAGGAGTAGGTCTTGTCTATTACATATTTGGCTTATGGTAAGTTATCTGTGCTAATTTCAGTCTCTGGTTTTATGCAGCCCCCCAAGGCACCTTTCCCCATAAGCAAGCACTAGTTGGTTTTCTAAATTTGAGACCCTGTTCTTTTTTGTAATTCAGTTCATGTGTAGTCAAGTTTACATTCCGTGTATTAGTGATATCTTATGATGTTTCTTTTTCTGTGTGACGTAGTTCACGTAGAATCACCGTACCTGCATCCACTCACTATGCCGCTACGGGCCTGATGACACAGATTTCATTGCTGAGTGATATTGCATTGTACGTACGTGCCACAACTTCTTTATCCATTTTTTGCTTTCTGGGATATTTACCTGATACTGTAGACGAGCTTCTTGTGAACACAGCCGTTCCAAATATTGGGGTGGCTGTCTGTTTTTGATTTTAATTTCCGTAAGCTATAGGACCATAAGTGGAAGTGCCATAGGCTGTGTTGCTTTGTTTCTTACGTGTTTCAAGAAACACCATACACTACTCCAGGGTGGCTGCTGGCAATTTACATCCTGCCAATCAGCATAACAAGGCTCCCTGTTCTCCATATCCTGTCCTACCTTTCTGGATTTTACACTTTTTTCAGATGGCCCTTTTCCCCGGGGGGGGGGGGGGAGTGAGATTTCATTGTAGTGCAGATTTCCTTTACAGGCTTGCTTGGTTGGCCAAAAACGGCGTATGCGTTTTTTCCTGAATATATTCAGGAAAAAACGCATACGCCCTTTTTGGCCAAGTGCATCATTGTCGACGTTGTGCCTCTTTTCCTATGCTTTCAGGGCAATTCCAGTCTACCCCCTGCAATCGTTTTCCTGAAATTCAGCCCCGCTTTCAAGTCCCCTTCGCAGACTTACTTCAATATATTTTTG
Organism: Phocoena phocoena; assembly: GCF_963924675.1. Taxonomy (NCBI): domain Eukaryota; kingdom Metazoa; phylum Chordata; class Mammalia; order Artiodactyla; family Phocoenidae; genus Phocoena; species Phocoena phocoena. The sequence goes on from NW_027077425.1 coordinate 1,234,436, forward strand.
GAGGATAGCTGTCATTTATAACTCTGCAGGTTTGTGAAGTACAGTGCCCCTGAGCTCCTTTCTTCAACTCGCTTTCTTGTGAGCTGGGCACAAAACCGCAGGATTGCTTCAGGCCCTAATCTGTTTCCAGCAGGGCACACTGAGCCTTTGTTTAATTCCTCTTCCTGGTGGGCAATGAGCGTTACATTTGCCCGTGCAGACACCTACAGCTAGTCTCTCATTGGTTCTCCCTATTCCTGTTCATCTTGCACAGAAATTGCAAGCTGTGCGAAACAGGAGGTTAAAGGCACTGACTCTCCAAGCGGGGAGAGTGTTAGTAAAGCATCTGGAATGGTGAACCCGAGGACCTGGAAACGAAAACTGAGATGCATTTTAAATCATTTCCCAATCACACGGTGGACGATACTCTGGGTTTCCCATGCATGTTTTAGCTGGAGGAAGAATCCCTTGAACCTGGAGAGTTGGGACCCATGGAATGGGTACCATGCAGTATGACTTCAAAGGGTCTGCATTTGCTCACCGAAACTCACCAATGCTATCAGCCTGAAGTGTCCAGCCTTATGTCTCAACCAGCTCTGGGTGTAGATGTGGTCAATCCCGGTTGCATCACATGCCCTGAGTGAATTAGTTAAGAATTGCTCTCTATTTCACTGTCTTTGTGTTTTGTTTTCGAAATTTATTTTGATAATGGGATTTATCGTATTTTCACTGCTGCCTTCCGGCCACTGTACACACGCTTGATTCTCTTACGGAGACATATATATCCATGGGTTTTAAGATTCTTCCTAGTCAGGTATATTCCTAGGCGTTGAATATGTGGTGTTGGGTCCATTTCGTTGAGCAAGGAGTAGGTCTTGTCTATTACATATTTGGCTTATGGTAAGTTATCTGTGCTAATTTCAGTCTCTGGTTTTATGCAGCCCCCCAAGGCACCTTTCCCCATAAGCAAGCACTAGTTGGTTTTCTAAATTTGAGACCCTGTTCTTTTTTGTAATTCAGTTCATGTGTAGTCAAGTTTACATTCCGTGTATTAGTGATATCTTATGATGTTTCTTTTTCTGTGTGACGTAGTTCACGTAGAATCACCGTACCTGCATCCACTCACTATGCCGCTACGGGCCTGATGACACAGATTTCATTGCTGAGTGATATTGCATTGTACGTACGTGCCACAACTTCTTTATCCATTTTTTGCTTTCTGGGATATTTACCTGATACTGTAGACGAGCTTCTTGTGAACACAGCCGTTCCAAATATTGGGGTGGCTGTCTGTTTTTGATTTTAATTTCCGTAAGCTATAGGACCATAAGTGGAAGTGCCATAGGCTGTGTTGCTTTGTTTCTTACGTGTTTCAAGAAACACCATACACTACTCCAGGGTGGCTGCTGGCAATTTACATCCTGCCAATCAGCATAACAAGGCTCCCTGTTCTCCATATCCTGTCCTACCTTTCTGGATTTTACACTTTTTTCAGATGGCCCTTTTCCCCGGGGGGGGGGGGGGGAGTGAGATTTCATTGTAGTGCAGATTTCCTTTACAGGCTTGCTTGGTTGGCCAAAAACGGCGTATGCGTTTTTTCCTGAATATATTCAGGAAAAAACGCATACGCCCTTTTTGGCCAAGTGCATCATTGTCGACGTTGTGCCTCTTTTCCTATGCTTTCAGGGCAATTCCAGTCTACCCCCTGCAATCGTTTTCCTGAAATTCAGCCCCGCTTTCAAGTCCCCTTCGCAGACTTACTTCAATATATTTTTGGAGGATAGCTGTCATTTATAACTCTGCAGGTTTGTGAAGTACAGTGCCCCTGAGCTCCTTTCTTCAACTCGCTTTCTTGTGAGCTGGGCACAAAACCGCAGGATTGCTTCAGGCCCTAATCTGTTTCCAGCAGGGCACACTGAGCCTTTGTTTAATTCCTCTTCCTGGTGGGCAATGAGCGTTACATTTGCCCGTGCAGACACCTACAGCTAGTCTCTCATTGGTTCTCCCTATTCCTGTTCATCTTGCACAGAAATGGCAAGCTGTGCCAAACAGGAGGTTAAAGGCACTGACTCTCCAAGCGGGGAGAGTGTTAGTAAAGCATCTGGAATGGTGAACCCGAGGACCAGGATACGAAAACTGAGATGCATTTTAAATCGTTTCCCAATCACACGGTGGACGATACTCTGGGTTTCCCATGCATGTTTTAGCTGGAGGAAGAATGCCTTGAACCTGGAGAGTTGGGACCCATGGAATGGGTACCATGCAGTTTGACTTCAAAGGGTCTGCATTTGCTCACCGAAACTCACCAGTGCTATCAGCCTGAAGTGTCCAGCCTTATGTCTCAACCAGCTCTGGGTGTAGATGTGGTCAATCCCGGTTGCATCACATGACCTGAGTGAATTATTTAAGAATTGCTCTCTATTTCACTGTCTTTGTGTTTTGTTTTCGAAATTTATTTTGATAATGGGATTTATCGGATTTTCACTGCTGCATTTCCGCTGCTGTACACACGCTTGATTCTCTTACGGAGACATATATATCCATGGGTTTTAAGATTCTTCCTAGTCAGGTATATTCCTAGGCGTTGAATATGTGGTGTTGAGTCCATTTCGTTGAGCAAGGAGTAGGTCTTGTCTATTACATATTTCGCTTATGGAATGTTATCTGTGCTAATTTCCGTCTCCGGTTTTATGCAGCACCCCAAGGCACCTTTCCCCATAAGCAAGCACTAGTTGGTTTTCTAAATTTGAGACACTGTTCTGTTTTGTAATTCAGTTCATGTGTAGTCAAGTTTACATTCCGTGTATTAGTGATATCTTATGATGTTTCTTTTTCTGTGTGACGTAGTTCACGTAGAATCACCGTACCTGCATCCACTCACTATGCCGCTACGGGCCTGATGACACAGATTTCATTGCTGAGTGATATTGCATTGTACGTACGTGCCACAACTTCTTTATCCATTTTTTGCTTTCTGGGATATTTACCTGATACTGTAGACGAGCTTCTTGTGAACACAGCCGTCCCAAATATTGGGGTGGCTGTCTGTTTTTGATTTTAATTTCCGTAAGCTATAGGACCATAAGTGGAAGTGCCATAGGCTGTGTTGCTTTGTTTCTTACGTGTTTCAGGAAACACCATACACTTCTCCAGGGTGGCTGCTGGCAATTTACATCCTGCCAATCAGCATAACAAGGCTCCCTGTTCTCCATATCCTGTCCTACCTTTCTGGATTTTACACTTTTTTCAGATGGCCCTTTTGCCCGGGGGGGGGGGGGCAGTGAGATTTCATTGTAGTGCAGATTTCCTTTACAGGCTTGCTTGGTTGGCCAAAAAGGGCGTATGCGTTTTTTCCTGAATATATTCAGGAAAAAACGCATACGCCCTTTTTGGCCAAGTGCATCATTGTCGACGTTGTGCCTCTTTTCCTATGCTTTCAGGGCAATTCCAGTCTACCCCCTGCAATCGTTTTCCTGAAATTCTGCCCCGCTTTCAAGTCCCCTTCGCAGGCTTACTTCAATATATTTTTGGAGGATAGCTGTCATTTATAACTCTGCAGGTTTGTGAAGTACAGTGCCCCTGAGCTCCTTTCTTCAACTCGCTTTCTTGTGAGCTGGGCACAAAACCGCAGGATTGCTTCAGGCCCTAATCTGTTTCCAGCAGGGCACACTGAGCCTTTGTTTAATTCCTCTTCCTGGTGGGCAATGAGCGTTACATTTGCCCGTGCAGACACCTACAGCTAGTCTCTCATTGGTTCTCCCTATTCCTGTTCATCTTGCACAGAAATGGCAAGCTGTGCCAAACAGGAGGTTAAAGGCACTGACTCTCCAAGCGGGGAGAGTGTTAGTAAAGCATCTGGAATGGTGAACCCGAGGACCAGGATACGAAAACTGAGATGCATTTTAAATCGTTTCCCAATCACACGGTGGACGATACTCTGGGTTTCCCATGCATGTTTTAGCTGGAGGAAGAATGCCTTGAACCTGGAGAGTTGGGACCCATGGAATGGGTACCATGCAGTTTGACTTCAAAGGGTCTGCATTTGCTCACCGAAACTCACCAGTGCTATCAGCCTGAAGTGTCCAGCCTTATGTCTCAACCAGCTCTGGGTGTAGATGTGGTCAATCCCGGTTGCATCACATGACCTGAGTGAATTATTTAAGAATTGCTCTCTATTTCACTGTCTTTGTGTTTTGTTTTCGAAATTTATTTTGATAATGGGATTTATCGGATTTTCACTGCTGCATTTCCGCTGCTGTACACACGCTTGATTCTCTTACGGAGACATATATATCCATGGGTTTTAAGATTCTTCCTAGTCAGGTATATTCCTAGGCGTTGAATATGTGGTGTTTAGTCCATTTCGTTGAGCAAGGAGTAGGTCTTGTCTATTACATATTTGGCTTATGGAATGTTATCTGTGCTAATTTCAGTCTCTGGTTTTATGCAGCACCCCAACGCACCTTTCCCCATAAGCAAGCACTAGTTGGTTTTCTAAATTTGAGACCCTGTTCTGTTTTGTAATTCAGTTCATGTGTAGTCAAGTTTACATTCCGTGTATTAGTGATATCTTATGATGTTTCTTTTTCTGTGTGACGTAGTTCACGTAGAATCACCGTACCTGCATCCACTCACTATGCCGCTACGGGCCTGATGACACAGATTTCATTGCTGAGTGATATTGCATTGTACGTACGTGCCACAACTTCTTTATCCATTTTTTGCTTTCTGGGATATTTACCTGATACTGTAGACGAGCTTCTTGTGAACACAGCCGTCCCAAATATTGCGGTGGCTGTCTGTTTTTGATTTTAATTTCCGTAAGCTATAGGACCATAAGTGGAAGTGCCATAGGCTGTGTTGCTTTGTTTCTTACGTGTTTCAGGAAACACCATACACTTCTCCAGGGTGGCTGCTGGCAATTTACATCCTGCCAATCAGCATAACAAGGCTCCCTGTTCTCCATATCCTGTCCTACCTTTCTGGATTTTACACTTTTTTCAGATGGCCCTTTTGCCCGGGGGGGGGCAGTGAGATTTCATTGTAGTGCAGATTTCCTTTACAGGCTTGCTTGGTTGGCCAAAAAGGGCGTATGCGTTTTTTCCTGAATATATTCAGGAAAAAACGCATACGCCCTTTTTGGCCAAGTGCATCATTGTCGACGTTGTGCCTCTTTTCCTATGCTTTCAGGGCAATTCCAGTCTACCCCCTGCAATCGTTTTCCTGAAATTCAGCCCCGCTTTCAAGTCCCCTTCGCAGACTTACTTCAATATATTTTTGGAGGATAGCTGTCATTTATAACTCTGCAGGTTTGTGAAGTACAGTGCCCCTGAGCTCCTTTCTTCAACTCGCTTTCTTGTGAGCTGGGCACAAAACCGCAGGATTGCTTCAGGCCCTAATCTGTTTCCAGCAGGGCACACTGAGCCTTTGTTTAATTAATCTTCCTGGTGGGCAATGAGCGTTACATTTGCCCGTGCAGACACCTACAGCTAGTCTCTCATTGGTTCTCCCTATTCCTGTTCATCTTGCACAGAAATTGCAAGCTGTGCGAAACAGGAGGTTAAAGGCACTGACTCTCCAAGCGGGGAGAGTGTTAGTAAAGCATCTGGAATGGTGAACCCGAGGACCTGGAAACGAAAACTGAGATGCATTTTAAATCATTTCCCAATCACACGGTGGACGATACTCTGGGTTTCCCATGCATGTTTTAGCTGGAGGAAGAATCCCTTGAACCTGGAGAGTTGGGACCCATGGAATGGGTACCATGCAGTATGACTTCAAAGGGTCTGCATTTGCTCACCGAAACTCACCAATGCTATCAGCCTGAAGTGTCCAGCCTTATGTCTCAACCAGCTCTGGGTGTAGATGTGGTCAATCCCGGTTGCATCACATGCCCTGAGTGAATTAGTTAAGAATTGCTCTCTATTTCACTGTCTTTGTGTTTTGTTTTCGAAATTTATTTTGATAATGGGATTTATCGTATTTTCACTGCTGCCTTCCGGCCACTGTACACACGCTTGATTCTCTTACGGAGACATATATATCCATGGGTTTTAAGATTCTTCCTAGTCAGGTATATTCCTAGGCGTTGAATATGTGGTGTTGGGTCCATTTCGTTGAGCAAGGAGTAGGTCTTGTCTATTACATATTTGGCTTATGGTAAGTTATCTGTGCTAATTTCAGTCTCTGGTTTTATGCAGCCCCCCAAGGCACCTTTCCCCATAAGCAAGCACTAGTTGGTTTTCTAAATTTGAGACCCTGTTCTTTTTTGTAATTCAGTTCATGTGTAGTCAAGTTTACATTCCGTGTATTAGTGATATCTTATGATGTTTCTTTTTCTGTGTGACGTAGTTCACGTAGAATCACCGTACCTGCATCCACTCACTATGCCGCTACGGGCCTGATGACACAGATTTCATTGCTGAGTGATATTGCATTGTACGTACGTGCCACAACTTCTTTATCCATTTTTTGCTTTCTGGGATATTTACCTGATACTGTAGACGAGCTTCTTGTGAACACAGCCGTTCCAAATATTGGGGTGGCTGTCTGTTTTTGATTTTAATTTCCGTAAGCTATAGGACCATAAGTGGAAGTGCCATAGGCTGTGTTGCTTTGTTTCTTACGTGTTTCAAGAAACACCATACACTACTCCAGGGTGGCTGCTGGCAATTTACATCCTGCCAATCAGCATAACAAGGCTCCCTGTTCTCCATATCCTGTCCTACCTTTCTGGATTTTACACTTTTTTCAGATGGCCCTTTTCCCCGGGGGGGGGGGGGAGTGAGATTTCATTGTAGTGCAGATTTCCTTTACAGGCTTGCTTGGTTGGCCAAAAACGGCGTATGCGTTTTTTCCTGAATATATTCAGGAAAAAACGCATACGCCCTTTTTGGCCAAGTGCATCATTGTCGACGTTGTGCCTCTTTTCCTATGCTTTCAGGGCAATTCCAGTCTACCCCCTGCAATCGTTTTCCTGAAATTCAGCCCCGCTTTCAAGTCCCCTTCGCAGACTTACTTCAATATATTTTTGGAGGATAGCTGTCATTTATAACTCTGCAGGTTTGTGAAGTACAGTGCCCCTGAGCTCCTTTCTTCAACTCGCTTTCTTGTGAGCTGGGCACAAAACCGCAGGATTGCTTCAGGCCCTAATCTGTTTCCAGCAGGGCACACTGAGCCTTTGTTTAATTCCTCTTCCTGGTGGGCAATGAGCGTTACATTTGCCCGTGCAGACACCTACAGCTAGTCTCTCATTGGTTCTCCCTATTCCTGTTCATCTTGCACAGAAATGGCAAGCTGTGCCAAACAGGAGGTTAAAGGCACTGACTCTCCAAGCGGGGAGAGTGTTAGTAAAGCATCTGGAATGGTGAACCCGAGGACCAGGATACGAAAACTGAGATGCATTTTAAATCGTTTCCCAATCACACGGTGGACGATACTCTGGGTTTCCCATGCATGTTTTAGCTGGAGGAAGAATGCCTTGAACCTGGAGAGTTGGGACCCATGGAATGGGTACCATGCAGTTTGACTTCAAAGGGTCTGCATTTGCTCACCGAAACTCACCAGTGCTATCAGCCTGAAGTGTCCAGCCTTATGTCTCAACCAGCTCTGGGTGTAGATGTGGTCAATCCCGGTTGCATCACATGACCTGAGTGAATTATTTAAGAATTGCTCTCTATTTCACTGTCTTTGTGTTTTGTTTTCGAAATTTATTTTGATAATGGGATTTATCGGATTTTCACTGCTGCATTTCCGCTGCTGTACACACGCTTGATTCTCTTACGGAGACATATATATCCATGGGTTTTAAGATTCTTCCTAGTCAGGTATATTCCTAGGCGTTGAATATGTGGTGTTGAGTCCATTTCGTTGAGCAAGGAGTAGGTCTTGTCTATTACATATTTCGCTTATGGAATGTTATCTGTGCTAATTTCCGTCTCCGGTTTTATGCAGCACCCCAAGGCACCTTTCCCCATAAGCAAGCACTAGTTGGTTTTCTAAATTTGAGACACTGTTCTGTTTTGTAATTCAGTTCATGTGTAGTCAAGTTTACATTCCGTGTATTAGTGATATCTTATCATGTTTCTTTTTCTGTGTGACGTAGTTCACGTAGAATCACCGTACCTGCATCCACTTACTATGCCGCTACGGGCCTGATGACACAGATTTCATTGCTGAGTGATATTGCATTGCACGTACGTGCCACAACTTCTTTATCCATTTTTTGCTTTCTGGGATATTTACCTGATACTGTAGACGAGCTTCTTGTGAACACAGCCGTCCCAAATATTGGGGTGGCTGTCTGTTTTTGATTTTAATTTCCGTAAGCTATAGGACCATAAGTGGAAGTGCCATAGGCTGTGTTGCTTTGTTTCTTACGTGTTTCAAGAAACACCATACACTTCTCCAGGGTGGCTGCTGGGAATTTACATCCTGCCAATCAGCATAACAAGGCTCCCTGTTCTCCATATCCTGTCCTACCTTTCTGGATTTTACACTTTTTTCAGATGGCCCTTTTGCCCGGGGGGGCAGTGAGATTTCATTGTAGTGCAGATTTCCTTTACAGGCTTGCTTGGTTGGCCAAAAAGGGCGTATGCGTTTTTTCCTGAATATATTCAGGAAAAAACGCATACGCCCTTTTTGGCCAAGTGCATCATTGTCGACGTTGTGCCTCTTTTCCTATGCTTTCAGGGCAATTCCAGTCTACACCCTGCAATCGTTTTCCTGAAATTCAGCCCCGCTTTCAAGTCCCCTTCGCAGGCTTACTTCAATATATTTTTGGAGGATAGCTGTCATTTATAACTCTGCAGGTTTGTGAAGTACAGTGCCCCTGAGCTCCTTTCTTCAACTCGCTTTCTTGTGAGCTGGGCACAAAACCGCAGGATTGCTTCAGGCCCTAATCTGTTTCCAGCAGGGCACACTGAGCCTTTGTTTAATTCCTCTTCCTGGTGGGCAATGAGCGTTACATTTGCCCGTGCAGACACCTACAGCTAGTCTCTCATTGGTTCTCCCTATTCCTGTTCATCTTGCACAGAAATGGCAAGCTGTGCCAAACAGGAGGTTAAAGGCACTGACTCTCCAAGGGGGGAGAGTGTTAGTAAAGCATCTGGAATGGTGAACCCGAGGACCAGGATACGAAAACTGAGATGCATTTTAAATCGTTTACCAATCACACGGTGGACAATACTCTGGGTTTCCCATGCATGTTTTAGCTGGAGGAAGAATGCCTTGAACCTGGAGAGTTGGGACCCATGGAATGGGTACCATGCAGTATGACTTCAAAGGGTCTGCATTTGCTCACCGAAACTCACCAGTGCTATCAGCCTGAAGTGTCCAGCCTTATGTCTCAACCAGCTCTGGGTGTAGATGTGGTCAATCCCGGTTGCATCACATGACCTGAGTGAATTATTTAAGAATTGCTCTCTATTTCACTGTCTTTGTGTTTTGTTTTCGAAATTTATTTTGATAATGGGATTTATCGGATTTTCACTGCTGCATTTCCGCCGCTGTACACACGCTTGATTCTCTTACGGAGACATATATATCCATGGGTTTTAAGATTCTTCCTAGTCAGGTATATTCCTAGGCGTTGAATATGTGGTGTTGGGTCCATTTCGTTGAGCAAGGAGTAGGTCTTGTCTATTACATATTTGGCTTATGGAAAGTTATCTGTGCTAATTTCAGTCTCTGGTTTTATGCAGCACCCCAAGGCACCTTTCCCCATAAGCAAGCACTAGTTGGTTTTCTAAATTTGAGACCCTGTTCTTTTTTGTAATTCAGTTCATGTGTAGTCAAGTTTACATTCCGTGTATTAGTGATATCTTATGATGTTTCTTTTTCTGTGTGACGTAGTTCACGTAGAATCACCGTACCTGCATCCACTCACTATGCCGCTACGGGCCTGATGACACAGATTTCATTGCTGAGTGATATTGCATTGTACGTACGTGCCACAACTTCTTTATCCATTTTTTGCTTTCTGGGATATTTACCTGATAGTGTAGACGAGCTTCTTGTGAACACAGCCGTCCCAAATATTGGGGTGGCTGTCTGTTTTTGATTTTAATTTCCGTAAGCTATAGGACCATAAGTGGAAGTGCCATAGGCTGTGTTGCTTTGTTTCTTACGTGTTTCAAGAAACACCATACACTTCTCCAGGGTGGCTGCTGGGAATTTACATCCTGCCAATCAGCATAACAAGGCTCCCTGTTCTCCATATCCTGTCCTACCTTTCTGGATTTTACACTTTTTTCAGATGGCCCTTTTGCCCGGGGGGGCAGTGAGATTTCATTGTAGTGCAGATTTCCTTTACAGGCTTGCTTGGTTGGCCAAAAAGGGCGTATGCGTTTTTTCCTGAATATATTCAGGAAAAAACGCATACGCCCTTTTTGGCCAAGTGCATCATTGTCGACGTTGTGCCTCTTTTCCTATGCTTTCAGGGCAATTCCAGTCTACACCCTGCAATCGTTTTCCTGAAATTCAGCCCCGCTTTCAAGTCCCCTTCGCAGGCTTACTTCAATATATTTTTGGAGGATAGCTGTCATTTATAACTCTGCAGGTTTGTGAAGTACAGTGCCCCTGAGCTCCTTTCTTCAACTCGCTTTCTTGTGAGCTGGGCACAAAACCGCAGGATTGCTTCAGGCCCTAATCTGTTTCCAGCAGGGCACACTGAGCCTTTGTTTAATTCCTCTTCCTGGTGGGCAATGAGCGTTACATTTGCCCGTGCAGACACCTACAGCTAGTCTCTCATTGGTTCTCCCTATTCCTGTTCATCTTGCACAGAAATGGCAAGCTGTGCCAAACAGGAGGTTAAAGGCACTGACTCTCCAAGGGGGGAGAGTGTTAGTAAAGCATCTGGAATGGTGAACCCGAGGACCAGGATACGAAAACTGAGATGCATTTTAAATCGTTTACCAATCACACGGTGGACAATACTCTGGGTTTCCCATGCATGTTTTAGCTGGAGGAAGAATGCCTTGAACCTGGAGAGTTGGGACCCATGGAATGGGTACCATGCAGTATGACTTCAAAGGGTCTGCATTTGCTCACCGAAACTCACCAGTGCTATCAGCCTGAAGTGTCCAGCCTTATGTCTCAACCAGCTCTGGGTGTAGATGTGGTCAATCCCGGTTGCATCACATGACCTGAGTGAATTATTTAAGAATTGCTCTCTATTTCACTGTCTTTGTGTTTTGTTTTCGAAATTTATTTTGATAATGGGATTTATCGGATTTTCACTGCTGCATTTCCGCCGCTGTACACACGCTTGATTCTCTTACGGAGACATATATATCCATGGGTTTTAAGATTCTTCCTAGTCAGGTATATTCCTAGGCGTTGAATATGTGGTGTTGGGTCCATTTCGTTGAGCAAGGAGTAGGTCTTGTCTATTACATATTTGGCTTATGGAAAGTTATCTGTGCTAATTTCAGTCTCTGGTTTTATGCAGCACCCCAAGGCACCTTTCCCCATAAGCAAGCACTAGTTGGTTTTCTAAATTTGAGACCCTGTTCTTTTTTGTAATTCAGTTCATGTGTAGTCAAGTTTACATTCCGTGTATTAGTGATATCTTATGATGTTTCTTTTTCTGTGTGACGTAGTTCACGTAGAATCACCGTACCTGCATCCACTCACTATGCCGCTACGGGCCTGATGACACAGATTTCATTGCTGAGTGATATTGCATTGTACGTACGTGCCACAACTTCTTTATCCATTTTTTGCTTTCTGGGATATTTACCTGATACTGTAGACGAGCTTCTTGTGAACACAGCCGTCCCAAATATTGGGGTGGCTGTCTGTTTTTGATTTTAATTTCCGTAAGCTATAGGACCATAAGTGGAAGTGCCATAGGCTGTGTTGCTTTGTTTCTTACGTGTTTCAAGAAACACCATACACTTCTCCAGGGTGGCTGCTGGCAATTTACATCCTGCCAATCAGCATAACAAGGCTCCCTGTTCTCCATATCCTGTCCTACCTTTCTGGATTTTACACTTTTTTCAGATGGCCCTTTTGCCCGGGGGGGCAGTGAGATTTCATTGTAGTGCAGATTTCCTTTACAGGCTTGCTTGGTTGGCCAAAAAGGGCGTATGCGTTTTTTCCTGAATATATTCAGGAAAAAACGCATACGCCCTTTTTGGCCAAGTGCATCATTGTCGACGTTGTGCCTCTTTTCCTATGCTTTCAGGGCAATTCCAGTCTACACCCTGCAATCGTTTTCCTGAAATTCAGCCCCGCTTTCAAGTCCCCTTCGCAGGCTTACTTCAATATATTTTTGGAGGATAGCTGTCATTTATAACTCTGCAGGTTTGTGAAGTACAGTGCCCCTGAGCTCCTTTCTTCAACTCGCTTTCTTGTGAGCTGGGCACAAAACCGCAGGATTGCTTCAGGCCCTAATCTGTTTCCAGCAGGGCACACTGAGCCTTTGTTTAATTCCTCTTCCTGGTGGGCAATGAGCGTTACATTTGCCCGTGCAGACACCTACAGCTAGTCTCTCATTGGTTCTCCCTATTCCTGTTCATCTTGCACAGAAATGGCAAGCTGTGCCAAACAGGAGGTTAAAGGCACTGACTCTCCAAGGGGGGAGAGTGTTAGTAAAGCATCTGGAATGGTGAACCCGAGGACCAGGATACGAAAACTGAGATGCATTTTAAATCGTTTCCCAATCACACGGTGGACAATACTCTGGGTTTCCCATGCATGTTTTAGCTGGAGGAAGAATGCCTTGAACCTGGAGAGTTGGGACCCATGGAATGGGTACCATGCAGTATGACTTCAAAGGGTCTGCATTTGCTCACCGAAACTCACCAGTGCTATCAGCCAGAAGTGTCCAGCCTTATGTCTCAACCAGCTCTGGGTGTAGATGTGGTCAATCCCGGTTGCATCACATGACCTGAGTGAATTATTTAAGAATTGCTCTCTATTTCACTGTCTTTGTGTTTTGTTTTCGAAATTTATTTTGATAATGGGATTTATCGGATTTTCACTGCTGCATTTCCGCCGCTGTACACACGCTTGATTCTCTTACGGAGACATATATATCCATGGGTTTTAAGATTCTTCCTAGTCAGGTATATTCCTAGGCGTTGAATATGTGGTGTTGGGTCCATTTCGTTGAGCAAGGAGTAGGTCTTGTCTATTACATATTTGGCTTATGGAAAGTTATCTGTGCTAATTTCAGTCTCTGGTTTTATGCAGCACCCCAAGGCACCTTTCCCCATAAGCAAGCACTAGTTGGTTTTCTAAATTTGAGACCCTGTTCTTTTTTGTAATTCAGTTCATGTGTAGTCAAGTTTACATTCCGTGTATTAGTGATATCTTATGATGTTTCTTTTTCTGTGTGACGTAGTTCACGTAGAATCACCGTACCTGCATCCACTCACTATGCCGCTACGGGCCTGATGACACAGATTTCATTGCTGAGTGATATTGCATTGTACGTACGTGCCACAACTTCTTTATCCATTTTTTGCTTTCTGGGATATTTACCTGATACTGTAGACGAGCTTCTTGTGAACACAGCCATCCCAAATATTGGGGTGGCTGTCTGTTTTTGATTTTAATTTCCGTAAGCTATAGGACCATAAGTGGAAGTGCCATAGGCTGTGTTGCTTTGTTTCTTACGTGTTTCAAGAAACACCATACACTTCTCCAGGGTGGCTGCTGGCAATTTACATCCTGCCAATCAGCATAACAAGGCTCCCTGTTCTCCATATCCTGTCCTACCTTTCTGGATTTTACACTTTTTTCAGATGGCCCTTTTGCCCGGGGGGGCAGTGAGATTTCATTGTAGTGCAGATTTCCTTTACAGGCTTGCTTGGTTGGCCAAAAAGGGCGTATGCGTTTTTTCCTGAATATATTCAGGAAAAAACGCATACGCCCTTTTTGGCCAAGTGCATCATTGTCGACGTTGTGCCTCTTTTCCTATGCTTTCAGGGCAATTCCAGTCTACACCCTGCAATCGTTTTCCTGAAATTCAGCCCCGCTTTCAAGTCCCCTTCGCAGGCTTACTTCAATATATTTTTGGAGGATAGCTGTCATTTATAACTCTGCAGGTTTGTGAAGTACAGTGCCCCTGAGCTCCTTTCTTCAACTCGCTTTCTTGTGAGCTGGGCACAAAACCGCAGGATTGCTTCAGGCCCTAATCTGTTTCCAGCAGGGCACACTGAGCCTTTGTTTAATTGCTCTTCCTGGTGGGCAATGAGCGTTACATTTGCCCGTGCAGACACCTACAGCTAGTCTCTCATTGGTTCTCCCTATTCCTGTTCATCTTGCACAGAAATGGCAAGCTGTGCCAAACAGGAGGTTAAAGGCACTGACTCTCCAAGGGGGGAGAGTGTTAGTAAAGCATCTGGAATGGTGAACCCGAGGACCAGGATACGAAAACTGAGATGCATTTTAAATCGTTTCCCAATAACACGGTGGACGATACTCTGGGTTTCCCATGCATGTTTTAGCTGGAGGAAGAATGCCTTGAACCTGGAGAGTTGGGACCCATGGAATGGGTACCATGCAGTATGACTTCAAAGGGTCTGCATTTGCTCACCGAAACTCACCAGTGCTATCAGCCAGAAGTGTCCAGCCTTATGTCTCAACCAGCTCTGGGTGTAGATGTGGTCAATCCCGGTTGCATCACATGCCCTGAGTGAATTATTTAAGAATTGCTCTCTATTTCACTGTCTTTGTGTTTTGTTTTCGAAATTTATTTTGATAATGGGATTTATCGGATTTTCACTGCTGCAATTCCGCCGCTGTACACACGCTTGATTCTCTTACGGAGACATATATATCCATGGGTTTTAAGATTCTTCCTAGTCAGGTATATTCCTAGGCGTTGAATATGTGGTGTTGAGTTCATTTCGTTGAGCAAGGAGTAGGTCTTGTCTATTACATATTTGGCTTATGGAATGTTATCTGTGCTAATTTCAGTCTCTGGTTTTATGCAGCACCCAAACGCACCTTTCCCCATAAGCAAGCACTAGTTGGTTTTCTAAATTTGAGACCCTGTTCTGTTTTGTAATTCAGTTCATGTGTAGTGAAGTTTACATTCCGTGTATTAGTGATATCTTATGATGTTTCTTTTTCTGTGTGACGTAGTTCACGTAGAATCACCGTACCTGCATCCACTTACTATGCCGCTACGGGCCTGATGACACAGATTTCATTGCTGAGTGATATTGCATTGCACGTACGTGCCACAACTTCTTTATCCATTTTTTGCTTTCTGGGATATTTACCTGATACTGTAGACGAGCTTCTTGGGAACACAGCCGTCCCAAATATTGGGGTGGCTGTCTGTTTTTGATTTTAATTTCCGTAAGCTATAGGACCATAAGTGGAAGTGCCATAGGCTGTGTTGCTTTGTTTCTTACGTGTTTCAGGAAACACCATACACTTCTCCAGGGTGGCTGCTGGCAATTTACATCCTGCCAATCAGCATAACAAGGCTCCCTGTTCTCCATATCCTGTCCTACCTTTCTGGATTTTACACTTTTTTCAGATGGCCCTTTTGCCCGGGGGGGCAGTGAGATTTCATTGTAGTGCAGATTTCCTTTACAGGCTTGCTTGGTTGGCCAAAAACGGCGTATGCGTTTTTTCCTGAATATATTCAGGAAAAAACGCATACGCCCTTTTTGGCCAAGTGCATCATTGTCGACGTTGTGCCTCTTTTCCTATGCTTTCAGGGCAATTCCAGTCTACCCCCTGCAATCGTTTTCCTGAAATTCAGCCCCGCTTTCAAGTCCCCTTCGCAGACTTACTTCAATATATTTTTGGAGGATAGCTGTCATTTATAACTCTGCAGGTTTGTGAAGTACAGTGCCCCTGAGCTCCTTTCTTCAACTCGCTTTCTTGTGAGCTGGGCACAAAACCGCAGGATTGCTTCAGGCCCTAATCTGTTTCCAGCAGGGCACACTGAGCCTTTGTTTAATTCCTCTTCCTGGTGGGCAATGAGCGTTACATTTGCCCGTGCAGACACCTACAGCTAGTCTCTCATTGGTTCTCCCTATTCCTGTTCATCTTGCACAGAAATTGCAAGCTGTGCCAAACAGGAGGTTAAAGGCAGTGACTCTCCAAGCGGGGAGAGTGTTAGTAAAGCATCTGGAATGGTGAACCCGAGGACCAGGAAACGAAAACTGAGATGCATTTTAAATCATTTCCCAATCACACGGTGGACGATACTCTGGGTTTCCCATGCATGTTTTAGCTGGAGGAAGAATCCCTTGAACCTGGAGAGTTGGGACCCATGGAATGGGTACCATGCAGTATGACTTCAAAGGGTCTGCATTTGCTCACCGAAACTCACCAGTGCTATCAGCCTGAAGTGTCCAGCCTTATGTCTCAACCAGCTCTGGGTGTAGATGTGGTCAATCCCGGTTGCATCACATGCCCTGAGTGAATTAGTTAAGAATTGCTCTCTATTTCACTGTCTTTGTGTTTTGTTTTCAAAATTTATTTTGATAATGGGATTTATCGGATTTTCACTGCTGCGTTTCGGCCGCTGTACACACGCTTGATTCTCTTACGGAGACATATATATCCATGGGTTTTAAGATTCTTCCTAGTCAGGTATATTCCTAGGCGTTGAATATGTGGTGTTGGGTCCATTTCGTTGAGCAAGGAGTAGGTCTTGTCTATTACATATTTGGCTTATGGAAAGTTATCTGTGCTAATTTCAGTCTCTGGTTTTATGCAGCACCCCAAGGCACCTTTCCCCATAAGCAAGCACTAGTTGGTTTTCTAAATTTGAGACCCTGTTCTTTTTTGTAATTCAGTTCATGTGTAGTCAAGTTTACATTCCGTGTATTAGTGATATCTTATGATGTTTCTTTTTCTGTGTGACGTAGTTCACGTAGAATCACCGTACCTGCATCCACTCACTATGCCGCTACGGGCCTGATGACACAGATTTCATTGCTGAGTGATATTGCATTGTACGTACGTGCCACAACTTCTTTATCCATTTTTTGCTTTCTGGGATATTTACCTGATAGTGTAGACGAGCTTCTTGTGAACACAGCCGTCCCAAATATTGGGGTGGCTGTCTGTTTTTGATTTTAATTTCCGTAAGCTATAGGACCATAAGTGGAAGTGCCATAGGCTGTGTTGCTTTGTTTCTTACGTGTTTCAAGAAACACCATACACTTCTCCAGGGTGGCTGCTGGCAATTTACATCCTGCCAATCAGCATAACAAGGCTCCCTGTTCTCCATATCCTGTCCTACCTTTCTGGATTTTACACTTTTTTCAGATGGCCCTTTTGCCCGGGGGGGCAGTGAGATTTCATTGTAGTGCAGATTTCCTTTACAGGCTTGCTTGGTTGGCCAAAAAGGGCGTATGCGTTTTTTCCTGAATATATTCAGGAAAAAACGCATACGCCCTTTTTGGCCAAGTGCATCATTGTCGACGTTGTGCCTCTTTTCCTATGCTTTCAGGGCAATTCCAGTCTACACCCTGCAATCGTTTTCCTGAAATTCAGCCCCGCTTTCAAGTCCCCTTCGCAGGCTTACTTCAATATATTTTTGGAGGATAGCTGTCATTTATAACTCTGCAGGTTTGTGAAGTACAGTGCCCCTGAGCTCCTTTCTTCAACTCACTTTCTTGTGAGCTGGGCACAAAACCGCAGGATTGCTTCAGGCCCTAATCTGTTTCCAGCAGGGCACACTGAGCCTTTGTTTAATTCCTCTTCCTGGTGGGCAATGAGCGTTACATTTTCCCCTGCAGACACCTACAGCTAGTCTCTCATTGGTTCTCCCTATTCCTGTTCATCTTGCACAGAAATGGCAAGCTGTGCCAAACAGGAGGTTAAAGGCACTGACTCTCCAAGGGGGGAGAGTGTTAGTAAAGCATCTGGAATGGTGAACCCGAGGACCAGGATACGAAAACTGAGATGCATTTTAAATCGTTTCCCAATAACACGGTGGACGATACTCTGGGTTTCCCATGCATGTTTTAGCTGGAGGAAGAATGCCTTGAACCTGGAGAGTTGGGACCCATGGAATGGGTACCATGCAGTATGACTTCAAAGGGTCTGCATTTGCTCACCGAAACTCACCAGTGCTATCAGCCAGAAGTGTCCAGCCTTATGTCTCAACCAGCTCTGGGTGTAGATGTGGTCAATCCCGGTTGCATCACATGCCCTGAGTGAATTATTTAAGAATTGCTCTCTATTTCACTGTCTTTGTGTTTTGTTTTCGAAATTTATTTTGATAATGGGATTTATCGGATTTTCACTGCTGCATTTCCGCCGCTGTACACACGCTTGATTCTCTTACGGAGACATATATATCCATGGGTTTTAAGATTCTTCCTAGTCAGGTATATTCCTAGGCGTTGAATATGTGGTGTTGAGTCCATTTCGTTGAGCAAGGAGTAGGTCTTGTCTATTACATATTTGGCTTATGGAATGTTATCTGTGCTAATTTCAGTCTCTGGTTTTATGCAGCACCCCAACGCACCTTTCCCCATAAGCAAGCACTAGTTGGTTTTCTAAATTTGAGACCCTGTTCTGTTTTGTAATTCAGTTCATGTGTAGTGAAGTTTACATTCCGTGTATTAGTGATATCTTATGATGTTTCTTTTTCTGTGTGACGTAGTTCACGTAGAATCACCGTACCTGCATCCACTTACTATGCCGCTACGGGCCTGATGACACAGATTTCATTGCTGAGTGATATTGCATTGCACGTACGTGCCACAACTTCTTTATCCATTTTTTGCTTTCTGGGATATTTACCTGATACTGTAGACGAGCTTCTTGTGAACACAGCCGTCCCAAATATTGGGGTGGCTGTCTGTTTTTGATTTTAATTTCCGTAAGCTATAGGACCATAAGTGGAAGTGCCATAGGCTGTGTTGCTTTGTTTCTTACGTGTTTCAGGAAACACCATACACTTCTCCAGGGTGGCTGCTGGCAATTTACATCCTGCCAATCAGCATAACAAGGCTCCCTGTTCTCCATATCCTGTCCTACCTTTCTGGATTTTACACTTTTTTCAGATGGCCCTTTTGCCCGGGGGGGCAGTGAGATTTCATTGTAGTGCAGATTTCCTTTACAGGCTTGCTTGGTTGGCCAAAAAGGGCGTATGCGTTTTTTCCTGAATATATTCAGGAAAAAACGCATACGCCCTTTTTGGCCAAGTGCATCATTGTCGACGTTGTGCCTCTTTTCCTATGCTTTCAGGGCAATTCCAGTCTACCCCCTGCAATCGTTTTCCTGAAATTCAGCCCCGCTTTCAAGTCCCCTTCGCAGGCTTACTTCAATATATTTTTGGAGGATAGCTGTCATTTATAACTCTGCAGGTTTGTGAAGTACAGTGCCCCTGAGCTCCTTTTTTCAACTCGCTTTCTTGTGAGCTGGGCACATAACCGCAGGATTGCTTCAGGCCCTAATCTGTTTCCAGCAGGGCACACTGAACCTTTGTTTAATTCCTCTTCCTGGTGGGCAATGAGCGTTACATTTGCCCGTGCAGACACCTACAGCTAGTCTCTCATTGGTTCTCCCTATTCCTGTTCATCTTGCACAGAAATTGCAAGCTGTGCCAAACAGGAGGTTAAAGGCACTGACTCTCCAAGCGGGGAGAGTGTTAGTAAAGCATCTGGAATGGTGAACCCGAGGACCAGGAAACGAAAACTGAGATGCATTTTAAATCATTTCCCAATCACACGGTGGACGATACTCTGGGTTTCCCATGCATGTTTTAGCTGGAGGAAGAATCCCTTGAACCTGGAGAGTTGGGACCCATGGAATGGGTACCATGCAGTATGACTTCAAAGGGTCTGCATTTGCTCACCGAAACTCACCAATGCTATCAGCCTGAAGTGTCCAGCCTTATGTCTCAACCAGCTCTGGGTGTAGATGTGGTCAATCCCGGTTGCATCACATGCCCTGAGTGAATTAGTTAAGAATTGCTCTCTATTTCACTGTCTTTGGGTTTTGTTTTCGAAATTTATTTTGATAATGGGATTTATCGGATTTTCACTGCTGCGTTTCGGCCGCTGTACACACGCTTGATTCTCTTACGGAGACATATATATACATGGGTTTTAAGATTCTTCCTAGTCAGGTATATTCCTGGGCGTTGAATATGTGGTGTTGGGTCCATTTCGTTGAGCAAGGAGTAGGTCTTGTCTATTACATATTTGGCTTATGGAAAGTTATCTGTGCTAATTTCAGTCTCTGGTTTTATGCAGCACCCCAAGGCACCTTTCCCCATAAGCAAGCACTAGTTGGTTTTCTAAATTTGAGACCCTGTTCTTTTTTGTAATTCAGTTCATGTGTAGTCAAGTTTACATTCCGTGTATTAGTGATATCTTATGATGTTTCTTTTTCTGTGTGACGTAGTTCACGTAGAATCACCGTACCTGCATCCACTCACTATGCCGCTTCGGGCCTGATGACACAGATTTCATTGCTGAGTGATATTGCATTGTACGTACGTGCCACAACTTCTTTATCCATTTTTTGCTTTCTGGGATATTTACCTGATACTGTAGACGAGCTTCTTGTGAACACAGCCATCCCAAATATTGGGGTGGCTGTCTGTTTTTGATTTTAATTTCCGTAAGCTATAGGACCATAAGTGGAAGTGCCATAGGCTGTGTTGCTTTGTTTCTTACGTGTTTCAAGAAACACCATACACTTCTCCAGGGTGGCTGCTGGCAATTTACATCCTGCCAATCAGCATAACAAGGCTCCCTGTTCTCCATATCCTGTCCTACATTTCTGGATTTTACACTTTTTTCAGATGGCCCTTTTGCCCGGGGGGGTAGTGAGATTTCATTGTAGTGCAGATTTCCTTTACAGGCTTGCTTGGTTGGCCAAAAAGGGCGTATGCGTTTTTTCCTGAATATATTCAGGAAAAAACGCATACGCCCTTTTTGGCCAAGTGCATCATTGTCGACGTTGTGCCTCTTTTCCTATGCTTTCAGGGCAATTCCAGTCTACACCCTGCAATCGTTTTCCTGAAATTCAGCCCCGCTTTCAAGTCCCCTTCGCAGGCTTACTTCAATATATTTTTGGAGGATAGCTGTCATTTATAACTCTGCAGGTTTGTGAAGTACAGTGCCCCTGAGCTCCTTTCTTCAACTCGCTTTCTTGTGAGCTGGGCACAAAACCGCAGGATTGCTTCAGGCCCTAATCTGTTTCCAGCAGGGCACACTGAGCCTTTGTTTAATTCCTCTTCCTGGTGGGCAATGAGCGTTACATTTGCCCCTGCAGACACCTACAGCTAGTCTCTCATTGGTTCTCCCTATTCCTGTTCATCTTGCACAGAAATGGCAAGCTGTGCCAAACAGGAGGTTAAAGGCACTGACTCTCCAAGGGGGGAGAGTGTTAGTAAAGCATCTGGAATGGTGAACCCGAGGACCAGGATACGAAAACTGAGATGCATTTTAAATCGTTTCCCAATACCACGGTGGACGATACTCTGGGTTTCCCATGCATGTTTTAGCTGGAGGAAGAATGCCTTGAACCTGGAGAGTTGGGACCCATGGAATGGGTACCATGCAGTATGACTTCAAAGGGTCTGCATTTGCTCACCGAAACTCACCAGTGCTATCAGCCAGAAGTGTCCAGCCTTATGTCTCAACCAGCTCTGGGTGTAGATGTGGTCAATCCCGGTTGCATCACATGCCCTGAGTGAATTATTTAAGAATTGCTCTCTATTTCACTGTCTTTGTGTTTTGTTTTCGAAATTTATTTTGATAATGGGATTTATCGGATTTTCACTGCTGCATTTCCGCCGCTGTACACACGCTTGATTCTCTTACGGAGACCTATATATCCATGGGTTTTAAGATTCTTCCTAGTCAGGTATATTCCTAGGCGTTGAATATGTGGTGTTGAGTCCATTTCGTTGAGCAAGGAGTAGGTCTTGTCTATTACATATTTGGCTTATGGAATGTTATCTGTGCTAATTTCAGTCTCTGGTTTTATGCAGCACCCCAACGCACCTTTCCCCATAAGCAAGCACTAGTTGGTTTTCTAAATTTGAGACCCTGTTCTGTTTTGTAATTCAGTTCATGTGTAGTGAAGTTTACATTCCGTGTATTAGTGATATCTTATGATGTTTCTTTTTCTGTGTGACGTAGTTCACGTAGAATCACCGTACCTGCATCCACTTACTATGCCGCTACGGGCCTGATGACACAGATTTCATTGCTGAGTGATATTGCATTGCACGTACGTGCCACAACTTCTTTATCCATTTTTTGCTTTCTGGGATATTTACCTGATACTGTAGACGAGCTTCTTGTGAACACAGCCGTCCCAAATATTGGGGTGGCTGTCTGTTTTTGATTTTAATTTCCGTAAGCTATAGGACCATAAGTGGAAGTGCCATAGGCTGTGTTGCTTTGTTTCTTACGTGTTTCAGGAAACACCATACACTTCTCCAGGGTGGCTGCTGGCAATTTACATCCTGCCAATCAGCATAACAAGGCTCCCTGTTCTCCATATCCTGTCCTACCTTTCTGGATTTTACACTTTTTTCAGATGGCCCTTTTGCCCGGGGGGGCAGTGAGATTTCATTGTAGTGCAGATTTCCTTTACAGGCTTGCTTGGTTGGCCAAAAAGGGCGTATGCGTTTTTTCCTGAATATATTCAGGAAAAAACGCATACGCCCTTTTTGGCCAAGTGCATCATTGTCGACGTTGTGCCTCTTTTCCTATGCTTTCAGGGCAATTCCAGTCTACACCCTGCAATCGTTTTCCTGAAATTCAGCCCCGCTTTCAAGTCCCCTTCGCAGGCTTACTTCAATATATTTTTGGAGGATAGCTGTCATTTATAACTCTGCAGGTTTGTGAAGTACAGTGCCCCTGAGCTCCTTTCTTCAACTCGCTTTCTTGTGAGCTGGGCACAAAACCGCAGGATTGCTTCAGGCCCTAATCTGTTTCCAGCAGGGCACACTGAGCCTTTGTTTAATTCCTCTTCCTGGTGGGCAATGAGCGTTACATTTGCCCGTGCAGACACCTACAGCTAGTCTCTCATTGGTTCTCCCTATTCCTGTTCATCTTGCACAGAAATGGCAAGCTGTGCCAAACAGGAGGTTAAAGGCACTGACTCTCCAAGCGGGGAGAGTGTTAGTAAAGCATCTGGAATGGTGAACCCGAGGACCAGGATACGAAAACTGAGATGCATTTTAAATCGTTTCCCAATACCACGGTGGACGATACTCTGGGTTTCCCATGCATGTTTTAGCTGGAGGAAGAATGCCTTGAACCTGGAGAGTTGGGACCCATGGAATGGGTACCATGCAGTATGACTTCAAAGGGTCTGCATTTGCTCACCGAAACTCACCAGTGCTATCAGCCAGAAGTGTCCAGCCTTATGTCTCAACCAGCTCTGGGTGTAGATGTGGTCAATCCCGGTTGCATCACATGCCCTGAGTGAATTAGTTAAGAATTGCTCTCTATTTCACTGTCTTTGTGTTTTGTTTTCGAAATTTATTTTGATAATGGGATTTATCGGATTTTCACTGCTGCATTTCCGCCGCTGTACACACGCTTGATTCTCTTACGGAGACATATATATCCATGGGTTTTAAGATTCTTCCTAGTCAGGTATATTCCTAGGCGTTGAATATGTGGTGTTGAGTCCATTTCGTTGAGCAAGGAGTAGGTCTTGTCTATTACATATTTGGCTTATGGAATGTTATCTGTGCTAATTTCAGTCTCTGGTTTTATGCAGCACCCCAACGCACCTTTCCCCATAAGCAAGCACTAGTTGGTTTTCTAAATTTGAGACCCTGTTCTGTTTTGTAATTCAGTTCATTTGTAGTGAAGTTTACATTCCGTGTATTAGTGATATCTTATGATGTTTCTTTTTCTGTGTGACGTAGTTCACGTAGAATCACCGTACCTGCATCCACTTACTATGCCGCTACGGGCCTGATGACACAGATTTCATTGCTGAGTGATATTGCATTGCACGTACGTGCCACAACTTCTTTATCCATTTTTTGCTTTCTGGGATATTTACCTGATACTGTAGACGAGCTTCTTGTGAACACAGCCGTCCCAAATATTGGGGTGGCTGTCTGTTTTTGATTTTAATTTCCGTAAGCTATAGGACCATAAGTGGAAGTGCCATAGGCTGTGTTGCTTTGTTTCTTACGTGTTTCAGGAAACACCATACACTTCTCCAGGGTGGCTGCTGGCAATTTACATCCTGCCAATCAGCATAACAAGGCTCCCTGTTCTCCATATCCTGTCCTACCTTTCTGGATTTTACACTTTTTTCAGATGGCCCTTTTGCCCGGGGGGGCAGTGAGATTTCATTGTAGTGCAGATTTCCTTTACAGGCTTGCTTGGTTGGCCAAAAACGGCGTATGCGTTTTTTCCTGAATATATTCAGGAAAAAACGCATACGCCCTTTTTGGCCAAGTGCATCATTGTCAACGTTCTGCCTCTTTTCCTATGCTTTCAGGGCAATTCCAGTCTACCCCCTGCAATCGTTTTCCTGAAATTCAGCCCCGCTTTCAAGTCCCCTTCGCAGGCTTACTTCAATATATTTTTGGAGGATAGCTGTCATTTATAACTCTGCAGGTTTGTGAATTACAGTGCCCCTGAGCTCCTTTCTTCAACTCGCTTTCTTGTGAGCTGGGCACAAAACCGCAGGATTGCTTCAGGCCCTAATCTGTTTCCAGCAGGGCACACTGAGCCTTTGTTTAATTCCTCTTCCTGGTGGGCAATGAGCGTTACATTTGCCCGTGCAGACACCTACAGCTAGTCTCTCATTGGTTCTCCCTATTCCTGTTCATCTTGCACAGAAATTGCAAGCTGTGCCAAATAGGAGGTTAAAGGCACTGACTCTCCAAGCGGGGAGAGTGTTAGTAAAGCATCTGGAATGGTGAACCCGAGGACCAGGAAACGAAAACTGAGATGCATTTTAAATCATTTCCCAATCACACGGTGGACGATACTCTGGGTTTCCCATGCATGTTTTAGCTGGAGGAAGAATCCCTTGAACCTGGAGAGTTGGGACCCATGGAATGGGTACCATGCAGTATGACTTCAAAGGGTCTGCATTTGCTCACCGAAACTCACCAATGCTATCAGCCTGAAGTGTCCAGCCTTATGTCTCAACCAGCTCTGGGTGTAGATGTGGTCAATCCCGGTTGCATCACATGCCCTGAGTGAATTAGTTAAGAATTGCTCTCTATTTCACTGTCTTTGTGTTTTGTTTTCGAAATTTATTTTGATAATGGGATTTATCGGATTTTCACTGCTGCGTTTCGGCTGCTGTACACACGCTTGATTCTCTTACGGAGACATATATACCCATGGGTTTTAAGATTCTTCCTAGTCAGGTATATTCCCAGGCGTTGAATATGTGGTGTTGGGTCCATTTCGTTGAGCAAGGAGTAGGTCTTGTCTATTACATATTTGGCTTATGGAATGTTATCTGTGCTAATTTCAGTCTCTGGTTTTATGCAGCACCCCAAGGCACCTTTCCCCATAAGCAAGCACTAGTTGGTTTTCTAAATTTGAGACCCTGTTCTGTTTTGTAATTCAGTTCATGTGTAGTCAAGTTTACATTCCGTGTATTAGTGATATCTTATGATGTTTCTTTTTCTGTGTGACGTAGTTCACGTAGAATCACTGTACCTGCATCCACTCATTATGCCGCTACGGGCCTGATGACACAGATTTCATTGCTGAGTGATATTGCATTGTACGTACGTGCCACAACTTCTTTATCCATTTTTTGCTTTCTGGGATATTTACCTGATACTGTAGACGAGCTTCTTGGGAACACAGCCGTCCCAAATATTGGGGTGGCTGTCTGTTTTTGATTTTAATTTCCGTAAGCTATAGGACCATAAGTGGAAGTGCCATAGGCTGTGTTGCTTTGTTTCTTACGTGTTTCAGGAAACACCATACACTTCTCCAGGGTGGCTGCTGGCAATTTACATCCTGCCAATCAGCATAACAAGGCTCCCTGTTCTCCATATCCTGTCCTACCTTTCTGGATTTTACACTTTTTTCAGATGGCCCTTTTGCCCGGGGGGGCAGTGAGATTTCATTGTAGTGCAGATTTCCTTTACAGGCTTGCTTGGTTGGCCAAAAAGGGCGTATGCGTTTTTTCCTGAATATATTCAGGAAAAAACGCATACGCCCTTTTTGGCCAAGTGCATCATTGTCGACGTTGTGCCTCTTTTCCTATGCTTTCAGGGCAATTCCAGTCTATCCCCTGCAATCGTTTTCCTGAAATTCAGCCCCGCTTTCAAGTCCCCTTCGCAGGCTTACTTCAATATATTTTTGGAGGATAGCTGTCATTTATGACTCTGCAGGTTTGTGAAGTACAGTGCCCCTGAGCTCCTTTCTTCAACTCGCTTTCTTGTGAGCTGGGCACAAAACCGCATGATTGCTTCAGGCCCTAATCTGTTTCCAGCAGGGCACACTGAGCCTTTGTTTAATTCCTCTTCCTGGTGGGCAATGAGCCTTACATTTGCCCGTGCAGACACCTGCAGCTAGTCTCTCATTGGTTCTCCCTATTCCTGTTCATCTTGCACAGAAATTGCAAGCTGTGCGAAACAGGAGGTTAAATGCACTGACTCTCCAAGCGGGGAGAGTGTTAGTAAAGCATCTGGAATAGTGAACCCGAGGACCAGGATACGAAAACTGAGATGCATTTTAAATCGTTTCCCAATCACACGGTGGACGATACTCTTGGTTTCCCATGCATGTTTTAGCTGGAGGAAGAATCCCTTGAACCTGGAGAGTTGGGACCCATGGAATGGGTCCATGCAGTATGACTTCAAAGGGTCTGCATTTGCTCACCGAAACAAACCAGTGCTATCAGCCTGAAGTGTCCAGCCTTATGTCTCAACCAGCTCTGGGTGTAGATGTGGTAATCCCGGTTGCATCACATGCCCTGAGTGAATTATTTAAGAATTGCTCTCTATTTCACTGTCTTTGTGTTTTGTTTTCGAAATTTAGTTTGATAATTGGGTTTATCGGATTTTCACTGCTGCATTTCCGCCGCTGTACACACGCTTGATTCTCTTACGGAGACATATATATCCATGGGTTTTAAGATTCTTCCTAGTCAGGTATATTCCTAGGCGTTGAATATGTGGTGTTGAGACCATTTCGTTGAGCAAGGAGTAGGTCTTGTCTATTACATATTTGGCTTATGGAATGTTATCTGTGCTAATTTCAGTCTCTGGTTTTATGCAGCACCCCAACGCACCTTTCCCCATAAGCAAGCACTAGTTGGTTTTCTAAATTTGAGACCCTGTTCTGTTTTGTAATTCAGTTCATGTGTAGTGAAGTTTACATTCCGTGTATTAGTGATATCTTATGATGTTTCTTTTTCTGTGTGACGTAGTTCACGTAGAATCACCGTACCTGCATCCACTTACTATGCCGCTACGGGCCTGATGACACAGATTTCATTGCTGAGTGATATTGCATTGCACGTACATGCCACAACTTCTTTATCCATTTTTTGCTTTCTGGGATATTTACCTGATACTGTAGACGAGCTTCTTGTGAACACAGCCGTCCCAAATATTGGGGTGGCTGTCTGTTTTTGATTTTAATTTCCGTAAGCTATAGGACCATAAGTGGAAGTGCCATAGGCTGTGTTGCTTTGTTTCTTACGTGTTTCAGGAAACACCATACACTTCTCCAGGGTGGCTGCTGGCAATTTACATCCTGCCAATCAGCATAACAAGGCTCCCTGTTCTCCATATCCTGTCCTACCTTTCTGGATTTTACACTTTTTTCAGATGGCCCTTTTGCCCGGGGGGGCAGTGAGATTTCATTGTAGTGCAGATTTCCTTTACAGGCTTGCTTGGTTGGCCAAAAACGGCGTATGCGTTTTTTCCTGAATATATTCAGGAAAAAACGCATACGCCCTTTTTGGCCAAGTGCATCATTGTCGACGTTGTGCCTCTTTTCCTATGATTTCAGGGCAATTCCAGTCTACCCCCTGCAATCGTTTTCCTGAAATTCAGCCCCGCTTTCAAGTCCCCTTCGCAGACTTACTTCAATATATTTTTGGAGGATAGCTGTCATTTATAACTCTGCAGGTTTGTGAAGTACAGTGCCCCTGAGCTCCTTTCTTCAACTCGCTTTCTTGTGAGCTGGGCACAAAACCGCAGGATTGCTTCAGGCCCTAATCTGTTTCCAGCAGGGCACACTGAGCCTTTGTTTAATTCCTCTTCCTGGTGGGCAATGAGCGTTACATTTGCCCGTGCAGACACCTACAGCTAGTCTCTCATTGGTTCTCCCTATTCCTGTTCATCTTGCACAGAAATTGCAAGCTGTGCCAAACAGGAGGTTAAAGGCAGTGACTCTCCAAGCGGGGAGAGTGTTAGTAAAGCATCTGGAATGGTGAACCCGAGGACCAGGAAACGAAAACTGAGATGCATTTTAAATCATTTCCCAATCACACGGTGGACGATACTCTGGGTTTCCCATGCATGTTTTAGCTGGAGGAAGAATCCCTTGAACCTGGAGAGTTGGGACCCATGGAATGGGTACCATGCAGTATGACTTCAAAGGGTCTGCATTTGCTCACCGAAACTCACCAGTGCTATCAGCCTGAAGTGTCCAGCCTTATGTCTCAACCAGCTCTGGGTGTAGATGTGGTCAATCCCAGTTGCATCACATGCCCTGAGTGAATTAGTTAAGAATTGCTCTCTATTTCACTGTCTTTGTGTTTTGTTTTCAAAATTTATTTTGATAATGGGATTTATCGGATTTTCACTGCTGCGTTTCGGCCGCTGTACACACGCTTGATTCTCTTACGGAGACATATATATCCATGGGTTTTAAGATTCTTCCTAGTCAGGTATATTCCTAGGCGTTGAATATGTGGTGTTGGGTCCATTTCGTTGAGCAAGGAGTAGGTCTTGTCTATTACATATTTGGCTTATGGAAAGTTATCTGTGCTAATTTCAGTCTCTGGTTTTATGCAGCACCCCAAGGCACCTTTCCCCATAAGCAAGCACTAGTTGGTTTTCTAAATTTGAGACCCTGTTCTTTTTTGTAATTCAGTTCATGTGTAGTCAAGTTTACATTCCGTGTATTAGTGATATCTTATGATGTTTCTTTTTCTGTGTGACGTAGTTCACGTAGAATCACCGTACCTGCATCCACTCACTATGCCGCTACGGGCCTGATGACACAGATTTCATTGCTGAGTGATATTGCATTGTACGTACGTGCCACAACTTCTTTATCCATTTTTTGCTTTCTGGGATATTTACCTGATAGTGTAGACGAGCTTCTTGTGAACACAGCCGTCCCAAATATTGGGGTGGCTGTCTGTTTTTGATTTTAATTTCCGTAAGCTATAGGACCATAAGTGGAAGTGCCATAGGCTGTGTTGCTTTGTTTCTTACGTGTTTCAAGAAACACCATACACTTCTCCAGGGTGGCTGCTGGCAATTTACATCCTGCCAATCAGCATAACAAGGCTCCCTGTTCTCCATATCCTGTCCTACCTTTCTGGATTTTACACTTTTTTCAGATGGCCCTTTTGCCCGGGGGGGCAGTGAGATTTCATTGTAGTGCAGATTTCCTTTACAGGCTTGCTTGGTTGGCCAAAAAGGGCGTATGCGTTTTTTCCTGAATATATTCAGGAAAAAACGCATACGCCCTTTTTGGCCAAGTGCATCATTGTCGACGTTGTGCCTCTTTTCCTATGCTTTCAGGGCAATTCCAGTCTACACCCTGCAATCGTTTTCCTGAAATTCAGCCCCGCTTTCAAGTCCCCTTCGCAGGCTTACTTCAATATATTTTTGGAGGATAGCTGTCATTTATAACTCTGCAGGTTTGTGAAGTACAGTGCCCCTGAGCTCCTTTCTTCAACTCGCTTTCTTGTGAGCTGGGCACAAAACCGCAGGATTGCTTCAGGCCCTAATCTGTTTCCAGCAGGGCACACTGAGCCTTTGTTTAATTCCTCTTCCTGGTGGGCAATGAGCGTTACATTTTCCCCTGCAGACACCTACAGCTAGTCTCTCATTGGTTCTCCCTATTCCTGTTCATCTTGCACAGAAATGGCAAGCTGTGCCAAACAGGAGGTTAAAGGCACTGACTCTCCAAGGGGGGAGAGTGTTAGTAAAGCATCTGGAATGGTGAACCCGAGGACCAGGATACGAAAACTGAGATGCATTTTAAATCGTTTCCCAATAACACGGTGGACGATACTCTGGGTTTCCCATGCATGTTTTAGCTGGAGGAAGAATGCCTTGAACCTGGAGAGTTGGGACCCATGGAATGGGTACCATGCAGTATGACTTCAAAGGGTCTGCATTTGCTCACCGAAACTCACCAGTGCTATCAGCCAGAAGTGTCCAGCCTTATGTCTCAACCAGCTCTGGGTGTAGATGTGGTCAATCCCGGTTGCATCACATGCCCTGAGTGAATTATTTAAGAATTGCTCTCTATTTCACTGTCTTTGTGTTTTGTTTTCGAAATTTATTTTGATAATGGGATTTATCGGATTTTCACTGCTGCATTTCCGCCGCTGTACACACGCTTGATTCTCTTACGGAGACATATATATCCATGGGTTTTAAGATTCTTCCTAGTCAGGTATATTCCTAGGCGTTGAATATGTGGTGTTGAGTCCATTTCGTTGAGCAAGGAGTAGGTCTTGTCTATTACATATTTGGCTTATGGAATGTTATCTGTGCTAATTTCAGTCTCTGGTTTTATGCAGCACCCCAACGCACCTTTCCCCATAAGCAAGCACTAGTTGGTTTTCTAAATTTGAGACCCTGTTCTGTTTTGTAATTCAGTTCATGTGTAGTGAAGTTTACATTCCGTGTATTAGTGATATCTTATGATGTTTCTTTTTCTGTGTGACGTAGTTCACGTAGAATCACCGTACCTGCATCCACTTACTATGCCGCTACGGGCCTGATGACACAGATTTCATTGCTGAGTGATATTGCATTGCACGTACGTGCCACAACTTCTTTATCCATTTTTTGCTTTCTGGGATATTTACCTGATACTGTAGACGAGCTTCTTGTGAACACAGCCGTCCCAAATATTGGGGTGGCTGTCTGTTTTTGATTTTAATTTCCGTAAGCTATAGGACCATAAGTGGAAGTGCCATAGGCTGTGTTGCTTTGTTTCTTACGTGTTTCAGGAAACACCATACACTTCTCCAGGGTGGCTGCTGGCAATTTACATCCTGCCAATCAGCATAACAAGGCTCCCTGTTCTCCATATCCTGTCCTACCTTTCTGGATTTTACACTTTTTTCAGATGGCCCTTTTGCCCGGGGGGGCAGTGAGATTTCATTGTAGTGCAGATTTCCTTTACAGGCTTGCTTGGTTGGCCAAAAAGGGCGTATGCGTTTTTTCCTGAATATATTCAGGAAAAAACGCATACGCCCTTTTTGGCCAAGTGCATCATTGTCGACGTTGTGCCTCTTTTCCTATGCTTTCAGGGCAATTCCAGTCTACCCCCTGCAATCGTTTTCCTGAAATTCAGCCCCGCTTTCAAGTCCCCTTCGCAGGCTTACTTCAATATATTTTTGGAGGATAGCTGTCATTTATAACTCTGCAGGTTTGTGAAGTACAGTGCCCCTGAGCTCCTTTTTTCAACTCGCTTTCTTGTGAGCTGGGCACATAACCGCAGGATTGCTTCAGGCCCTAATCTGTTTCCAGCAGGGCACACTGAACCTTTGTTTAATTCCTCTTCCTGGTGGGCAATGAGCGTTACATTTGCCCGTGCAGACACCTACAGCTAGTCTCTCATTGGTTCTCCCTATTCCTGTTCATCTTGCACAGAAATTGCAAGCTGTGCCAAACAGGAGGTTAAAGGCACTGACTCTCCAAGCGGGGAGAGTGTTAGTAAAGCATCTGGAATGGTGAACCCGAGGACCAGGAAACGAAAACTGAGATGCATTTTAAATCATTTCCCAATCACACGGTGGACGATACTCTGGGTTTCCCATGCATGTTTTAGCTGGAGGAAGAATCCCTTGAACCTGGAGAGTTGGGACCCATGGAATGGGTACCATGCAGTATGACTTCAAAGGGTCTGCATTTGCTCACCGAAACTCA
Source organism: Phocoena phocoena (assembly GCF_963924675.1). Taxonomy (NCBI): domain Eukaryota; kingdom Metazoa; phylum Chordata; class Mammalia; order Artiodactyla; family Phocoenidae; genus Phocoena; species Phocoena phocoena. Next base: position 1,266,447 of record NW_027077425.1, read on the forward strand.
CCAATGCTATCAGCCTGAAGTGTCCAGCCTTATGTCTCAACCAGCTCTGGGTGTAGATGTGGTCAATCCCGGTTGCATCACATGCCCTGAGTGAATTAGTTAAGAATTGCTCTCTATTTCACTGTCTTTGGGTTTTGTTTTCGAAATTTATTTTGATAATGGGATTTATCGGATTTTCACTGCTGCGTTTCGGCCGCTGTACACACGCTTGATTCTCTTACGGAGACATATATATACATGGGTTTTAAGATTCTTCCTAGTCAGGTATATTCCTAGGCGTTGAATATGTGGTGTTGGGTCCATTTCGTTGAGCAAGGAGTAGGTCTTGTCTATTACATATTTGGCTTATGGAAAGTTATCTGTGCTAATTTCAGTCTCTGGTTTTATGCAGCACCCCAAGGCACCTTTCCCCATAAGCAAGCACTAGTTGGTTTTCTAAATTTGAGACCCTGTTCTTTTTTGTAATTCAGTTCATGTGTAGTCAAGTTTACATTCCGTGTATTAGTGATATCTTATGATGTTTCTTTTTCTGTGTGACGTAGTTCACGTAGAATCACCGTACCTGCATCCACTCACTATGCCGCTTCGGGCCTGATGACACAGATTTCATTGCTGAGTGATATTGCATTGTACGTACGTGCCACAACTTCTTTATCCATTTTTTGCTTTCTGGGATATTTACCTGATACTGTAGACGAGCTTCTTGTGAACACAGCCATCCCAAATATTGGGGTGGCTGTCTGTTTTTGATTTTAATTTCCGTAAGCTATAGGACCATAAGTGGAAGTGCCATAGGCTGTGTTGCTTTGTTTCTTACGTGTTTCAAGAAACACCATACACTTCTCCAGGGTGGCTGCTGGCAATTTACATCCTGCCAATCAGCATAACAAGGCTCCCTGTTCTCCATATCCTGTCCTACATTTCTGGATTTTACACTTTTTTCAGATGGCCCTTTTGCCCGGGGGGGTAGTGAGATTTCATTGTAGTGCAGATTTCCTTTACAGGCTTGCTTGGTTGGCCAAAAAGGGCGTATGCGTTTTTTCCTGAATATATTCAGGAAAAAACGCATACGCCCTTTTTGGCCAAGTGCATCATTGTCGACGTTGTGCCTCTTTTCCTATGCTTTCAGGGCAATTCCAGTCTACACCCTGCAATCGTTTTCCTGAAATTCAGCCCCGCTTTCAAGTCCCCTTCGCAGGCTTACTTCAATATATTTTTGGAGGATAGCTGTCATTTATAACTCTGCAGGTTTGTGAAGTACAGTGCCCCTGAGCTCCTTTCTTCAACTCGCTTTCTTGTGAGCTGGGCACAAAACCGCAGGATTGCTTCAGGCCCTAATCTGTTTCCAGCAGGGCACACTGAGCCTTTGTTTAATTCCTCTTCCTGGTGGGCAATGAGCGTTACATTTGCCCCTGCAGACACCTACAGCTAGTCTCTCATTGGTTCTCCCTATTCCTGTTCATCTTGCACAGAAATGGCAAGCTGTGCCAAACAGGAGGTTAAAGGCACTGACTCTCCAAGGGGGGAGAGTGTTAGTAAAGCATCTGGAATGGTGAACCCGAGGACCAGGATACGAAAACTGAGATGCATTTTAAATCGTTTCCCAATACCACGGTGGACGATACTCTGGGTTTCCCATGCATGTTTTAGCTGGAGGAAGAATGCCTTGAACCTGGAGAGTTGGGACCCATGGAATGGGTACCATGCAGTATGACTTCAAAGGGTCTGCATTTGCTCACCGAAACTCACCAGTGCTATCAGCCAGAAGTGTCCAGCCTTATGTCTCAACCAGCTCTGGGTGTAGATGTGGTCAATCCCGGTTGCATCACATGCCCTGAGTGAATTATTTAAGAATTGCTCTCTATTTCACTGTCTTTGTGTTTTGTTTTCGAAATTTATTTTGATAATGGGATTTATCGGATTTTCACTGCTGCATTTCCGCCGCTGTACACACGCTTGATTCTCTTACGGAGACCTATATATCCATGGGTTTTAAGATTCTTCCTAGTCAGGTATATTCCTAGGCGTTGAATATGTGGTGTTGAGTCCATTTCGTTGAGCAAGGAGTAGGTCTTGTCTATTACATATTTGGCTTATGGAATGTTATCTGTGCTAATTTCAGTCTCTGGTTTTATGCAGCACCCCAACGCACCTTTCCCCATAAGCAAGCACTAGTTGGTTTTCTAAATTTGAGACCCTGTTCTGTTTTGTAATTCAGTTCATGTGTAGTGAAGTTTACATTCCGTGTATTAGTGATATCTTATGATGTTTCTTTTTCTGTGTGACGTAGTTCACGTAGAATCACCGTACCTGCATCCACTTACTATGCCGCTACGGGCCTGATGACACAGATTTCATTGCTGAGTGATATTGCATTGCACGTACGTGCCACAACTTCTTTATCCATTTTTTGCTTTCTGGGATATTTACCTGATACTGTAGACGAGCTTCTTGTGAACACAGCCGTCCCAAATATTGGGGTGGCTGTCTGTTTTTGATTTTAATTTCCGTAAGCTATAGGACCATAAGTGGAAGTGCCATAGGCTGTGTTGCTTTGTTTCTTACGTGTTTCAGGAAACACCATACACTTCTCCAGGGTGGCTGCTGGCAATTTACATCCTGCCAATCAGCATAACAAGGCTCCCTGTTCTCCATATCCTGTCCTACCTTTCTGGATTTTACACTTTTTTCAGATGGCCCTTTTGCCCGGGGGGGCAGTGAGATTTCATTGTAGTGCAGATTTCCTTTACAGGCTTGCTTGGTTGGCCAAAAAGGGCGTATGCGTTTTTTCCTGAATATATTCAGGAAAAAACGCATACGCCCTTTTTGGCCAAGTGCATCATTGTCGACGTTGTGCCTCTTTTCCTATGCTTTCAGGGCAATTCCAGTCTACACCCTGCAATCGTTTTCCTGAAATTCAGCCCCGCTTTCAAGTCCCCTTCGCAGGCTTACTTCAATATATTTTTGGAGGATAGCTGTCATTTATAACTCTGCAGGTTTGTGAAGTACAGTGCCCCTGAGCTCCTTTCTTCAACTCGCTTTCTTGTGAGCTGGGCACAAAACCGCAGGATTGCTTCAGGCCCTAATCTGTTTCCAGCAGGGCACACTGAGCCTTTGTTTAATTCCTCTTCCTGGTGGGCAATGAGCGTTACATTTGCCCGTGCAGACACCTACAGCTAGTCTCTCATTGGTTCTCCCTATTCCTGTTCATCTTGCACAGAAATGGCAAGCTGTGCCAAACAGGAGGTTAAAGGCACTGACTCTCCAAGCGGGGAGAGTGTTAGTAAAGCATCTGGAATGGTGAACCCGAGGACCAGGATACGAAAACTGAGATGCATTTTAAACCGTTTCCCAATACCACGGTGGACGATACTCTGGGTTTCCCATGCATGTTTTAGCTGGAGGAAGAATGCCTTGAACCTGGAGAGTTGGGACCCATGGAATGGGTACCATGCAGTATGACTTCAAAGGGTCTGCATTTGCTCACCGAAACTCACCAGTGCTATCAGCCAGAAGTGTCCAGCCTTATGTCTCAACCAGCTCTGGGTGTAGATGTGGTCAATCCCGGTTGCATCACATGCCCTGAGTGAATTAGTTAAGAATTGCTCTCTATTTCACTGTCTTTGTGTTTTGTTTTCGAAATTTATTTTGATAATGGGATTTATCGGATTTTCACTGCTGCATTTCCGCCGCTGTACACACGCTTGATTCTCTTACGGAGACATATATATCCATGGGTTTTAAGATTCTTCCTAGTCAGGTATATTCCTAGGCGTTGAATATGTGGTGTTGAGTCCATTTCGTTGAGCAAGGAGTAGGTCTTGTCTATTACATATTTGGCTTATGGAATGTTATCTGTGCTAATTTCAGTCTCTGGTTTTATGCAGCACCCCAACGCACCTTTCCCCATAAGCAAGCACTAGTTGGTTTTCTAAATTTGAGACCCTGTTCTGTTTTGTAATTCAGTTCATTTGTAGTGAAGTTTACATTCCGTGTATTAGTGATATCTTATGATGTTTCTTTTTCTGTGTGACGTAGTTCACGTAGAATCACCGTACCTGCATCCACTTACTATGCCGCTACGGGCCTGATGACACAGATTTCATTGCTGAGTGATATTGCATTGCACGTACGTGCCACAACTTCTTTATCCATTTTTTGCTTTCTGGGATATTTACCTGATACTGTAGACGAGCTTCTTGTGAACACAGCCGTCCCAAATATTGGGGTGGCTGTCTGTTTTTGATTTTAATTTCCGTAAGCTATAGGACCATAAGTGGAAGTGCCATAGGCTGTGTTGCTTTGTTTCTTACGTGTTTCAGGAAACACCATACACTTCTCCAGGGTGGCTGCTGGCAATTTACATCCTGCCAATCAGCATAACAAGGCTCCCTGTTCTCCATATCCTGTCCTACCTTTCTGGATTTTACACTTTTTTCAGATGGCCCTTTTGCCCGGGGGGGCAGTGAGATTTCATTGTAGTGCAGATTTCCTTTACAGGCTTGCTTGGTTGGCCAAAAACGGCGTATGCGTTTTTTCCTGAATATATTCAGGAAAAAACGCATACGCCCTTTTTGGCCAAGTGCATCATTGTCAACGTTCTGCCTCTTTTCCTATGCTTTCAGGGCAATTCCAGTCTACCCCCTGCAATCGTTTTCCTGAAATTCAGCCCCGCTTTCAAGTCCCCTTCGCAGGCTTACTTCAATATATTTTTGGAGGATAGCTGTCATTTATAACTCTGCAGGTTTGTGAATTACAGTGCCCCTGAGCTCCTTTCTTCAACTCGCTTTCTTGTGAGCTGGGCACAAAACCGCAGGATTGCTTCAGGCCCTAATCTGTTTCCAGCAGGGCACACTGAGCCTTTGTTTAATTCCTCTTCCTGGTGGGCAATGAGCGTTACATTTGCCCGTGCAGACACCTACAGCTAGTCTCTCATTGGTTCTCCCTATTCCTGTTCATCTTGCACAGAAATTGCAAGCTGTGCCAAATAGGAGGTTAAAGGCACTGACTCTCCAAGCGGGGAGAGTGTTAGTAAAGCATCTGGAATGGTGAACCCGAGGACCAGGAAACGAAAACTGAGATGCATTTTAAATCATTTCCCAATCACACGGTGGACGATACTCTGGGTTTCCCATGCATGTTTTAGCTGGAGGAAGAATCCCTTGAACCTGGAGAGTTGGGACCCATGGAATGGGTACCATGCAGTATGACTTCAAAGGGTCTGCATTTGCTCACCGAAACTCACCAATGCTATCAGCCTGAAGTGTCCAGCCTTATGTCTCAACCAGCTCTGGGTGTAGATGTGGTCAATCCCGGTTGCATCACATGCCCTGAGTGAATTAGTTAAGAATTGCTCTCTATTTCACTGTCTTTGTGTTTTGTTTTCGAAATTTATTTTGATAATGGGATTTATCGGATTTTCACTGCTGCGTTTCGGCTGCTGTACACACGCTTGATTCTCTTACGGAGACATATATACCCATGGGTTTTAAGATTCTTCCTAGTCAGGTATATTCCCAGGCGTTGAATATGTGGTGTTGGGTCCATTTCGTTGAGCAAGGAGTAGGTCTTGTCTATTACATATTTGGCTTATGGAATGTTATCTGTGCTAATTTCAGTCTCTGGTTTTATGCAGCACCCCAAGGCACCTTTCCCCATAAGCAAGCACTAGTTGGTTTTCTAAATTTGAGACCCTGTTCTGTTTTGTAATTCAGTTCATGTGTAGTCAAGTTTACATTCCGTGTATTAGTGATATCTTATGATGTTTCTTTTTCTGTGTGACGTAGTTCACGTAGAATCACTGTACCTGCATCCACTCATTATGCCGCTACGGGCCTGATGACACAGATTTCATTGCTGAGTGATATTGCATTGTACGTACGTGCCACAACTTCTTTATCCATTTTTTGCTTTCTGGGATATTTACCTGATACTGTAGACGAGCTTCTTGGGAACACAGCCGTCCCAAATATTGGGGTGGCTGTCTGTTTTTGATTTTAATTTCCGTAAGCTATAGGACCATAAGTGGAAGTGCCATAGGCTGTGTTGCTTTGTTTCTTACGTGTTTCAGGAAACACCATACACTTCTCCAGGGTGGCTGCTGGCAATTTACATCCTGCCAATCAGCATAACAAGGCTCCCTGTTCTCCATATCCTGTCCTACCTTTCTGGATTTTACACTTTTTTCAGATGGCCCTTTTGCCCGGGGGGGCAGTGAGATTTCATTGTAGTGCAGATTTCCTTTACAGGCTTGCTTGGTTGGCCAAAAAGGGCGTATGCGTTTTTTCCTGAATATATTCAGGAAAAAACGCATACGCCCTTTTTGGCCAAGTGCATCATTGTCGACGTTGTGCCTCTTTTCCTATGCTTTCAGGGCAATTCCAGTCTATCCCCTGCAATCGTTTTCCTGAAATTCAGCCCCGCTTTCAAGTCCCCTTCGCAGGCTTACTTCAATATATTTTTGGAGGATAGCTGTCATTTATGACTCTGCAGGTTTGTGAAGTACAGTGCCCCTGAGCTCCTTTCTTCAACTCGCTTTCTTGTGAGCTGGGCACAAAACCGCATGATTGCTTCAGGCCCTAATCTGTTTCCAGCAGGGCACACTGAGCCTTTGTTTAATTCCTCTTCCTGGTGGGCAATGAGCCTTACATTTGCCCGTGCAGACACCTGCAGCTAGTCTCTCATTGGTTCTCCCTATTCCTGTTCATCTTGCACAGAAATTGCAAGCTGTGCGAAACAGGAGGTTAAATGCACTGACTCTCCAAGCGGGGAGAGTGTTAGTAAAGCATCTGGAATAGTGAACCCGAGGACCAGGATACGAAAACTGAGATGCATTTTAAATCGTTTCCCAATCACACGGTGGACGATACTCTTGGTTTCCCATGCATGTTTTAGCTGGAGGAAGAATCCCTTGAACCTGGAGAGTTGGGACCCATGGAATGGGTCCATGCAGTATGACTTCAAAGGGTCTGCATTTGCTCACCGAAACAAACCAGTGCTATCAGCCTGAAGTGTCCAGCCTTATGTCTCAACCAGCTCTGGGTGTAGATGTGGTAATCCCGGTTGCATCACATGCCCTGAGTGAATTATTTAAGAATTGCTCTCTATTTCACTGTCTTTGTGTTTTGTTTTCGAAATTTAGTTTGATAATTGGGTTTATCGGATTTTCACTGCTGCATTTCCGCCGCTGTACACACGCTTGATTCTCTTACGGAGACATATATATCCATGGGTTTTAAGATTCTTCCTAGTCAGGTATATTCCTAGGCGTTGAATATGTGGTGTTGAGACCATTTCGTTGAGCAAGGAGTAGGTCTTGTCTATTACATATTTGGCTTATGGAATGTTATCTGTGCTAATTTCAGTCTCTGGTTTTATGCAGCACCCCAACGCACCTTTCCCCATAAGCAAGCACTAGTTGGTTTTCTAAATTTGAGACCCTGTTCTGTTTTGTAATTCAGTTCATGTGTAGTGAAGTTTACATTCCGTGTATTAGTGATATCTTATGATGTTTCTTTTTCTGTGTGACGTAGTTCACGTAGAATCACCGTACCTGCATCCACTTACTATGCCGCTACGGGCCTGATGACACAGATTTCATTGCTGAGTGATATTGCATTGCACGTACATGCCACAACTTCTTTATCCATTTTTTGCTTTCTGGGATATTTACCTGATACTGTAGACGAGCTTCTTGTGAACACAGCCGTCCCAAATATTGGGGTGGCTGTCTGTTTTTGATTTTAATTTCCGTAAGCTATAGGACCATAAGTGGAAGTGCCATAGGCTGTGTTGCTTTGTTTCATACGTGTTTCAGGAAACACCATACACTTCTCCAGGCTGGCTGCTGGCAATTTACATCCTGCCAATCAGCATAACAAGGCTCCCTGTTCTCCATATCCTGTCCTACCTTTCTGGATTTTACACTTTTTTCAGATGGCCCTTTTGCCCGGGGGGGCAGTGAGATTTCATTGTAGTGCAGATTTCCTTTACAGGCTTGCTTGGTTGGCCAAAAAGGGCGTATGCGTTTTTTCCTGAATATATTCAGGAAAAAACGCATATGCCCTTTTTGGCCAAGTGCATCATTGTCGACGTTGTGCCTCTTTTCCTATGCTTTCAGGGCAATTCCAGTCTCCCCCCTGCAATCGTTTTCCTGAAATTCAGCCCCGCTTTCAAGTCCCCTTCGCAGGCTTACTTCAATATATTTTTGGAGGATAGCTGTCATTTATAACTCTGCAGGTTTGTGAAGTACAGTGCCCCTGAGCTCCTTTCTTCAACTCGCTTTCTTGTGAGCTGGGCACAAAACCGCAGGATTGCTTCAGGCCCTAATCTGTTTCCAGCAGGGCACACTGAGCCTTTGTTTAATTCCTCTTCCTGGTGGGCAATGAGCGTTACATTTGCCCGTGCAGACACCTACAGCTAGTCTCTCATTGGTTCTCCCTATTCCTGTTCATCTTGCACAGAAATGGCAAGCTGTGCCAAACAGGAGGTTAAAGGCACTGACTCTCCAAGCGGGGAGAGTGTTAGTAAAGCATCTGGAATGGTGAACCCGAGGACCAGGATACGAAAACTGAGATGCATTTTAAATCATTTCCCAATCACACGGTGGACGATACTCTTGGTTTCCCATGCATGTTTTAGCTGGAGGAAGAATGCCTTGAACCTGGAAAGTTGGGACCCATGGAATGGGTACCATGCAGTATGACTTCAAAGGGTCTGCATTTGCTCACCGAAACTCACCAGTGCTATCAGCCTGAAGTGTCCAGCCTTATGTCTCAACCAGCTCTGGGTGTAGATGTGGTCAATCCCGGTTGCATCACATGCCCTGAGTGAATTATTTAAGAATTGCTCTCTATTTCACTGTCTTTGTGTTTTGTTTTCCAAATTTATTTTAATAATGGGATTTATCGGATTCTCACTGCTGCGTTTCGGCCGCTGTACACACGCTTGATTCTCTTACGGAGACATATATATCCATGGGTTTTAAGATTCTTCCTAGTCAGGTATATTCCTAGGCGTTGAATATGTGGTGTTGAGTCCATTTCGTTGAGCAAGGAGTAGGTCTTGTCTATTACATATTTGGCTTATGGAATGTTATCTGTGCTAATTTCAGTCTCTGGTTTTATGCAGCACCCCAACGCACCTTTCCCCATAAGCAAGCACTAGTTGGTTTTCTAAATTTGAGACCCTGTTCTGTTTTGTAATTCAGTTCATGTGTAGTCAAGTTTACATTCCGTGTATTAGTGATATCTTATGATGTTTCTTTTTCTGTGTGACGTAGTTCACGTAGAATCACCGTACGTGCATCCACTCACTATGCCGCTACGGGCCTGATGACACAGATTTCATTGCTGAGTTATATTGCATTGCACGTACGTGCCACAACTTCTTTATCCATTTTTTGCTTTCTGGGATATTTACCTGATACTGTAGACGAGCTTCTTGTGAACACAGCCGTCCCAAATATTGGGGTGGCTGTCTGTTTTTGATTTTAATTTCCGTAAGCTATAGGACCATAAGTGGAAGTGCCATAGGCTGTGTTGCTTTGTTTCTTACGTGTTTCAGGAAACACCATACACTTCTCCAGGGTGGCTGCTGGCAATTTACATCCTGCCAATCAGCATAACAAGGCTCCCTGTTCTCCATATCCTGTCCTACCTTTCTGGATTTTACACTTTTTTCAGATGGCCCTTTTGCCCGGGGGGCAGTGAGACTTCATTGTAGTGCAGATTTCCTTTACAGGCTTGCTTGGTTGGCCAAAAAGGGCGTATGCGTTTTTTCCTGAATATATTCAGGAAAAAACGCATACGCCCTTTTTGGCCAAGTGCATCATTGTCGACGTTGTGCCTCTTTTCCTATGCTTTCAGGGCAATTCCAGTCTACCCCCTGCAATCGTTTTCCTGAAATTCAGCCCCGCTTTCAAGTCCCCTTCGCAGGCTTACTTCAATATATTTTTGGAGGATAGCTGTCATTTATAACTCTGCAGGTTTGTGAAGTACAGTGCCCCTGAGCTCCTTTCTTCAACTCGCTTTCTTGTGAGCTGGGCACAAAACCGCAGGATTGCTTCAGGCCCTAATCTGTTTCCAGCAGGGCACACTGAGCCTTTGTTTAATTAATCTTCCTGGTGGGCAATGAGCGTTACATTTCCCCGTGCAGACACCTACAGCTAGTCTCTCATTGGTTCTCCCTATTCCTGTTCATCTTGCACAGAAATTGCAAGCTGTGCGAAACAGGAGGTTAAAGGCACTGACTCTCCAAGCGGGGAGAGTGTTAGTAAAGCATCTGGAATGGTGAACCCGAGGACCAGGAAACGAAAACTGAGATGCATTTTAAATCATTTCCCAATCACACGGTGGACGATACTCTGGGTTTTCCATGCATGTTTTAGCTGGAGGAAGAATCCCTTGAACCTGGAGAGTTGGGACCCATGGAATGGGTACCATGCAGTATGACTTCAAAGGGTCTGCATTTGCTCACCGAAACTCACCAATGCTATCAGCCTGAAGTGTCCAGCCTTATGTCTCAACCAGCTCTGGGTGTAGATGTGGTCAATCCCGGTTGCATCACATGCCCTGAGTGAATTAGTTAAGAATTGCTCTCTATTTCACTGTCTTTGTGTTTTGTTTTCGAAATTTATTTTGATAATGGGATTTATCGGATTTTCACTGCTGCGTTTCGGCCACTGTACACACGCTTGATTCTCTTACGGAGACATATATATCCATGGGTTTTAAGATTCTTCCTAGTCAGGTATATTCCCAGGCGTTGAATATGTGGTGTTGGGTCCATTTCGTTGAGCAAGGAGTAGGTCTTGTCTATTACATATTTGGCTTATGGAAAGTTATCTGTGCTAATTTCAGTCTCTGGTTTTATGCAGCCCCCCAAGGCACCTTTCCCCATAAGCAAGCACTAGTTGGTTTTCTAAATTTGAGACCCTGTTCTGTTTTGTAATTCAGTTCATGTGTAGTCAAGTTTACATTCCGTGTATTAGTGATATCTTATGATGTTTCTTTTTCTGTGTGACGTAGTTCACGTAGAATCACCGTACCTGCATCCACTCACTATGCCGCTACGGGCCTGATGACACAGATTTCATTGCTGAGTGATATTGCATTGTACGTACGTGCCACAACTTCTTTATCCATTTTTTGCTTTCTGGGATATTTATCTGATACTGTAGACGAGCTTCTTGTGAACACAGCCGTTCCAAATATTGGGGTGGCTGTCTGTTTTTGATTTTAATTTCCGTAAGCTATAGGACCATAAGTGGAAGTGCCATAGGCTGTGTTGCTTTGTTTCTTACGTGTTTCAGGAAACACCATACACTTCTCCAGGGTGGCTGCTGGCAATTTACATCCTGCCAATCAGCATAACAAGGCTCCCTGTTCTCCATATCCTGTCCTACCTTTCTGGATTTTACACTTTTTTCAGATGGCCCTTTTGCCCGGGGGGGGGGGGCAGTGAGATTTCACTGTAGTGCAGATTTCCTTTACAGGCTTGCTTGGTTGGCCAAAAAGGGCGTATGCGTTTTTTCCTGAATATATTCAGGAAAAAACGCATACGCCCTTTTTGGCCAAGTGCATCATTGTGGACTTTGTGCCTCTTTTCCTATGCTTTCAGGGCAATTCCAGTCTACCCCCTGCAATCGTTTTCCTGAAATTCTGCCCCGCTTTCAAGTCCCCTTCGCAGGCTTACTTCAATATATTTTTGGAGGATAGCTGTCATTTATAACTCTGCAGGTTTGTGAAGTACAGTGCCCCTGAGCTCCTTTCTTCAACTCGCTTTCTTGTGAGCTGGGCACAAAACCGCAGGATTGCTTCAGGCCCTAATCTGTTTCCAGCAGGGCACACTGAGCCTTTGTTTAATTCCTCTTCCTGGTGGGCAATGAGCGTTACATTTGCCCGTGCAGACACCTACAGCTAGTCTCTCATTGGTTCTCCCTATTCCTGTTCATCTTGCACAGAAATGGCAAGCTGTGCCAAACAGGAGGTTAAAGGCACTGACTCTCCAAGCGGGGAGAGTGTTAGTAAAGCATCTGGAATGGTGAACCCGAGGACCAGGATACGAAAACTGAGATGCATTTTAAATCGTTTCCCAATCACACGGTGGACGATACTCTGGGTTTCCCATGCATGTTTTAGCTGGAGGAAGAATGCCTTGAACCTGGAGAGTTGGGACCCATGGAATGGGTACCATGCAGTATGACTTCAAAGGGTCTGCATTTGCTCACCGAAACTCACTAGTGCTATCAGCCTGAAGTGTCCAGCCTTATGTCTCAACCAGCTCTGGGTGTAGATGTGGTCAATCCCGGTTGCATCACATGACCTGAGTGAATTATTTAAGAATTGCTCTCTATTTCACTGTCTTTGTGTTTTGTTTTCGAAATTTATTTTGATAATGGGATTTATCGGATTTTCACTGCTGCATTTCCGCTGCTGTACACACGCTTGATTCTCTTACGGAGACATATATATCCATGGGTTTTAAGATTCTTCCTAGTCAGGTATATTCCTAGGCGTTGAATATGTGGTGTTTAGTCCATTTCGTTGAGCAAGGAGTAGGTCTTGTCTATTACATATTTGGCTTATGGAATGTTATCTGTGCTAATTTCAGTCTCTGGTTTTATGCAGCACCCCAACGCACCTTTCCCCATAAGCAAGCACTAGTTGGTTTTCTAAATTTGAGACCCTGTTCTGTTTTGTAATTCAGTTCATGTGTAGTCAAGTTTACATTCCGTGTATTAGTGATATCTTATGATGTTTCTTTTTCTGTGTGACGTAGTTCACGTAGAATCACCGTACCTGCATCCACTCACTATGCCGCTACGGGCCTGATGACACAGATTTCATTGCTGAGTGATATTGCATTGTACGTACGTGCCACAACTTCTTTATCCATTTTTTGCTTTCTGGGATATTTACCTGATACTGTAGACGAGCTTCTTGTGAACACAGCCGTCCCAAATATTGGGGTGGCTGTCTGTTTTTGATTTTAATTTCCGTAAGCTATAGGACCATAAGTGGAAGTGCCATAGGCTGTGTTGCTTTGTTTCTTACGTGTTTCAGGAAACACCATACACTTCTCCAGGGTGGCTGCTGGCAATTTACATCCTGCCAATCAGCATAACAAGGCTCCCTGTTCTCCATATCCTGTCCTACCTTTCTGGATTTTACACTTTTTTCAGATGGCCCTTTTGCCCGGGGGGGGGGGGGGCAGTGAGATTTCATTGTAGTGCAGATTTCCTTTACAGGCTTGCTTGGTTGGCCAAAAAGGGCGTATGCGTTTTTTCCTGAATATATTCAGGAAAAAACGCATACGCCCTTTTTGGCCAAGTGCATCATTGTCGACGTTGTGCCTCTTTTCCTATGCTTTCAGGGCAATTCCAGTCTACCCCCTGCAATCGTTTTCCTGAAATTCAGCCCCGCTTTCAAGTCCCCTTCGCAGACTTACTTCAATATATTTTTGGAGGATAGCTGTCATTTATAACTCTGCAGGTTTGTGAAGTACAGTGCCCCTGAGCTCCTTTCTTCAACTCGCTTTCTTGTGAGCTGGGCACAAAACCGCAGGATTGCTTCAGGCCCTAATCTGTTTCCAGCAGGGCACACTGAGCCTTTGTTTAATTAATCTTCCTGGTGGGCAATGAGCGTTACATTTGCCCGTGCAGACACCTACAGCTAGTCTCTCATTGGTTCTCCCTATTCCTGTTCATCTTGCACAGAAATTGCAAGCTGTGCGAAACAGGAGGTTAAAGGCACTGACTCTCCAAGCGGGGAGAGTGTTAGTAAAGCATCTGGAATGGTGAACCCGAGGACCTGGAAACGAAAACTGAGATGCATTTTAAATCATTTCCCAATCACACGGTGGACGATACTCTGGGATTCCCATGCATGTTTTAGCTGGAGGAAGAATCTCTTGAACCTGGAGAGTTGGGACCCATGGAATGGGTACCATGCAGTATGACTTCAAAGGGTCTGCATTTGCTCACCGAAACTCACCAATGCTATCAGCCTGAAGTGTCCAGCCTTATGTCTCAACCAGCTCTGGGTGTAGATGTGGTCAATCCCGGTTGCATCACATGCCCTGAGTGAATTAGTTAAGAATTGCTCTCTATTTCACTGTCTTTGTGTTTTGTTTTCGAAATTTCTTTTGATAATGGGATTTATCGGATTTTCACTGCTGCGTTTCGGCCACTGTACACACGCTTGATTCTCTTACGGAGACATATATATCCATGGGTTTTAAGATTCTTCCTAGTCAGGTATATTCCTAGGCGTTGAATATGTGGTGTTGGGTCCATTTCGTTGAGCAAGGAGTAGGTCTTGTCTATTACATATTTGGCTTATGGTAAGTTATCTGTGCTAATTTCAGTCTCTGGTTTTATGCAGCCCCCCAAGGCACCTTTCCCCATAAGCAAGCACTAGTTGGTTTTCTAAATTTGAGACCCTGTTCTTTTTTGTAATTCAGTTCATGTGTAGTCAAGTTTACATTCCGTGTATTAGTGATATCTTATGATGTTTCTTTTTCTGTGTGACGTAGTTCACGTAGAATCACCGTACCTGCATCCACTCACTATGCCGCTACGGGCCTAATGACACAGATTTCATTGCTGAGTGATATTGCATTGTACGTACGTGCCACAACTTCTTTATCCATTTTTTGCTTTCTGGGATATTTACCTGATACTGTAGACGAGCTTCTTGTGAACACAGCCGTTCCAAATATTGGGGTGGCTGTCTGTTTTTGATTTTAATTTCCGTAAGCTATAGGACCATAAGTGGAAGTGCCATAGGCTGTGTTGCTTTGTTTCTTACGTGTTTCAGGAAACACCATACACTTCTCCAGGGTGGCTGCTGGCAATTTACATCCTGCCAATCAGCATAACAAGGCTCCCTGTTCTCCATATCCTGTCCTACCTTTCTGGATTTTACACTTTTTTCAGATGGCCCTTTTGCCCGGGGTGGGGGAGGCAGTGAGATTTCATTGTAGTGCAGATTTCCTTTACAGGCTTGCTTGGTTGGCCAAAAAGGGCGTATGCGTTTTTTCCTGAATATATTCAGGAAAAAACGCATACGCCCTTTTTGGCCAAGTGCATCATTGTCGACGTTGTGCCTCTTTTCCTATGCTTTCAGGGCAATTCCAGTCTACCCCCTGCAATCGTTTTCCTGAAATTCTGCCCCGCTTTCAAGTCCCCTTCGCAGGCTTACTTCAATATATTTTTGGAGGATAGCTGTCATTTATAACTCTGCAGGTTTGTGAAGTACAGTGCCCCTGAGCTCCTTTCTTCAACTCGCTTTCTTGTGAGCTGGGCACAAAACCGCAGGATTGCTTCAGGCCCTAATCTGTTTCCAGCAGGGCACACTGAGCCTTTGTTTAATTCCTCTTCCTGGTGGGCAATGAGCGTTACATTTGCCCGTGCAGACACCTACAGCTAGTCTCTCATTGGTTCTCCCTATTCCTGTTCATCTTGCACAGAAATGGCAAGTTGTGCCAAACAGGAGGTTAAAGGCACTGACTCTCCAAGCGGGGAGAGTGTTAGTAAAGCATCTGGAATGGTGAACCCGAGGACCAGGATACGAAAACTGAGATGCATTTTAAATCGTTTCCCAATCACACGGTGGACGATACTCTGGGTTTCCCATGCATGTTTTAGCTGGAGGAAGAATGCCTTGAACCTGGAGAGTTGGGACCCATGGAATGGGTACCATGCAGTATGACTTCAAAGGGTCTGCATTTGCTCACCGAAACTCACCAGTGCTATCAGCCTGAAGTGTCCAGCCTTATGTCTCAACCAGCTCTGGGTGTAGATGTGGTCAATCCCGGTTGCATCACATGACCTGAGTGAATTATTTAAGAATTGCTCTCTATTTCACTGTCTTTGTGTTTTGTTTTCGAAAGTTATTTTGATAATGTGATTTATCGGATTTTCACTGCTGCATTTCCGCTGCTGTACACACGCTTGATTCTCTTTCGGAGACATATATATCCATGGGTTTTAAGATTCTTCCTAGTCAGGTATATTCCTAGGCGTTGAATATGTGGTGTTGAGTCCATTTCGTTGAGCAAGGAGTAGGTCTTGTCTATTACATATTTGGCTTATGGAATGTTATCTGTGCTAATTTCCGTCTCTGGTTTTATGCAGCACCCCAAGGCACCTTTCCCCATAAGCAAGCACTAGTTGGTTTTCTAAATTTGAGACCCTGTTCTGTTTTGTAATTCAGTTCATGTGTAGTCAAGTTTACATTCCGTGTATTAGTGATATCTTATGATGTTTCTTTTTCTGTGTGACGTAGTTCACGTAGAATCACCGTACCTGCATCCACTTACTATGCCGCTACGGGCCTGATGACACAGATTTCATTGCTGAGTGATATTGCATTGCACGTACGTGCCACAAATTCTTTATCCATTTTTTGCTTTCTGGGATATTTACCTGATACTGTAGACGAGCTTCTTGTGAACACAGCCGTCCCAAATATTGGGGCGGCTGTATGTTTTTGATTTTAATTTCCGTAAGCTATAGGACCATAAGTGGAAGTGCCATAGGCTGTGTTGCTTTGTTTCTTACGTGTTTCAGGAAACACCATACACTTCTCCAGGGTGGCTGCTGGCAATTTACATCCTGCCAATCAGCATAACAAGGCTCCCTGTTCTCCATATCCTGTCCTACCTTTCTGGATTTTACACTTTTTTCAGATGGCCCTTTTGCCCGGGAGGGCAGTGAGATTTCATTGTAGTGCAGATTTCCTTTACAGGCTTGCTTGGTTGGCCAAAAATGGCGTATGCGTTTTTTCCTGAATATATTCAGGAAAAAACGCATACGCCCTTTTTGGCCAAGTGCATCATTGTCGACGTTGTGCCTCTTTTCCTATGCTTTCAGGGCAATTCCAGTCTACCCCCTGCAATCGTTTTCCTGAAATTCAGCCCCGCTTTCAAGTCCCATTCGCAGGCTTACTTCAATATATTTTTGGAGGATAGCTGTCATTTATAACTCTGCAGGTTTGTGAAGTACAGTGCCCCTGAGCTCCTTTCTTCAACTCGCTTTCTTGTGAGCTTGGCACAAAACCGCAGGATTGCTTCAGGCCCTAATCTGTTTCCAGCAGGGCACACTGAGCCTTTGTTTAATTCCTCTTCCTGGTGGGCAATGAGCGTTACATTTGCCCGTGCAGACACCTACAGCTAGTCTCTCATTGGTTCTCCCTATTCCTGTTCATCTTGCACAGAAATGGCAAGCTGTGCCAAACAGGAGGTTAAAGGCACTGACTCTCCAAGCGGGGAGAGTGTTAGTAAAGCATCTGGAATGGTGAACCCGAGGACCAGGATACGAAAACTGAGATGCATTTTAAATCGTTTCCCAATCACACGGTGGACAATACTCTGGGTTTCCCATGCATGTTTTAGCTGGAGGAAGAATGCCTTGAACCTTGACAGTTGGGACCCATGGAATGGGTACCATGCAGTATGACTTCAAAGGGTCTGCATTTGCTCACCGAAACTCACCAGTGCTATCAGCCTGAAGTGTCCAGCCTTATGTCTCAACCAGCTCTGGGTGTAGATGTGGTCAATCCCGGTTGCATCACATGCTCTGAGTGAATTATTCAAGAATTGCTATTTCTCTGTCTTTGTTTTCGAAATTTATTTTGATAATGGGATTTATCGGATTTTCACTGCTGCGTTTCGGCCGCTGTACACACGCTTGATTCTCTTACGGAGACATATATATCCATGGGTTTTAAGATTTTTCCTAGTCAGGTATATTCCTAGGCGTTGAATATGTGGTGTTTAGTCCATTTCGTTGAGCAAGGAGTAGGTCTTGTCTATTACATATTTGGCTTATGGAATGTTATCTGTGCTAATTTCAGTCTCTGGTTTTATGCAGCACCCCAACGCACCTTTCCCCATAAGCAAGCACTAGTTGGTTTTCTAAATTTGAGACCCTGTTCTTTTTTGTAATTCAGTTCATGTGTAGTCAAGTTTACATTCCGTGTATTAGTGATATCTTATGATGTTTCTTTTTCTGTGTGACGTAGTTCACGTAGAATCACCGTACCTGCATCCACTCACTATGCCGCTACGGGCCTGATGACACAGATTTCATTGCTGAGTGATATTGCATTGTACGTACGTGCCACAACTTCTTTATCCATTTTTTGCTTTCTGGGATATTTACCTGATACTGTAGACGAGCTTCTTGTGAACACAGCCGTTCCAAATATTGGGGTGGCTGTCTGTTTTTGATTTTAATTTCCGTAAGCTATAGGACCATAAGTGGAAGTGCCATAGGCTGTGTTGCTTTGTTTCTTACGTGTTTCAGGAAACACCATACACTTCTCCAGGGTGGCTGCTGGCAATTTACATCCTGCCAATCAGCATAACAAGGCTCCCTGTTCTCCATATCCTGTCCTACCTTTCTGGATTTTACACTTTTTTCAGATGGCCCTTTTGCCCGGGGGGGGGGGGGGCAGTGAGATTTCATTGTAGTGCAGATTTCCTTTACAGGCTTGCTTGGTTGGCCAAAAAGGGCGTATGCGTTTTTTCCTGAATATATTCAGGAAAAAACGCATACGCCCTTTTTGGCCAAGTGCATCATTGTCGACGTTGTGCCTCTTTTCCTATGCTTTCAGGGCAATTCCAGTCTACCCCCTGCAATCGTTTTCCTGAAATTCAGCCCCGCTTTCAAGTCCCCTTCGCAGGCTTACTTCAATATATTTTTGGAGGATAGCTGTCATTTATAACTCTGCAGGTTTGTGAAGTACAGTGCCCCTGAGCTCCTTTCTTCAACTCGCTTTCTTGTGAGCTGGGCACAAAACCGCAGGATTGCTTCAGGCCCTAATCTGTTTCCAGCAGGGCACACTGAGCCTTTGTTTAATTCCTCTTCCTGGTGGGCAATGAGCGTTACATTTGCCCGTGCAGACACCTACAGCTAGTCTCTCATTGGTTCTCCCTATTCCTGTTCATCTTGCACAGAAATGGCAAGCTGTGCCAAACAGGAGGTTAAAGGCAGTGACTCTCCAAGCGGGGAGAGTGTTAGTAAAGCATCTGGAATGGTGAACCCGAGGACCAGGATACGAAAACTGAGATGCATTTTAAATCGTTTCCCAATCACACGGTGGACGATACTCTGGGTTTCCCATGCATGTTTTAGCTGGAGGAAGAATGCCTTGAACCTGGAGAGTTTTGACCCATGGAATGGGTACCATGCAGTATGACTTCAAAGGGTCTGCATTTGCTCACCGAAACTCACCAGTGCTATCAGCCTGAAGTGTCCAGCCTTATGTCTCAACCAGCTCTGGGTGTAGATGTGGTCAATCCCGGTTGCATCACATGACCTGAGTGAATTATTTAAGAATTGCTCTCTATTTCACTGTCTTTGTGTTTTGTTTTCGAAATTTATTTTGATAATGGGATTTATCGGATTTTCACTGCTGCATTTCCGCCGCTGTACACACGCTTGTTTCTCTTACGGAGACATATATATCCATGGGTTTTAAGATTCTTCCTAGTCAGGTATATTCCTAGGCATTGAATATATGGTGTTGAGTCCATTTCGTTGAGCAAGGAGTAGGTCTTGTCTATTACATATTTGGCTTATGGAATGTTATCTGTGCTAATTTCAGTCTCTGGTTTTATGCAGCACCCCAACGCACCTTTCCCCATAAGCAAGCACTAGTTGGTTTTCTAAATTTGAGACCCTGTTCTGTTTTGTAATTCAGTTCATGTGTAGTCAAGTTTACATTCCGTGTATTAGTGATATCTTATGATGTTTCTTTTTCTGTGTGACGTAGTTCACGTAGAATCACCGTACCTGCATCCACTTACTATGCCGCTACGGGCCTGATGACACAGATTTCATTGCTGAGTGATATTGCATTGCACGTACGTGCCACAACTTCTTTATCCATTTTTTGCTTTCTGGGATATTTACCTGATACTGCAGACGAGCTTCTTGTGAACACAGCCGTCCCAAATATTGGGGTGGCTGTCTGTTTTTGATTTTAATTTCCGTAAGCTATAGGACCATAAGTGGAAATGCCATAGGCTGTGTTGCTTTGTTTCTTATGTGTTTCAGGAAACACCATACACTTCTCCAGTGTGGCTGCTGGCAATTTACATCCTGCCAATCAGCATAACAAGGCTCCCTGTTCTCCATATCCTGTCCTACCTTTCTGGATTTTACACTTTTTTCAGATGGCCCTTTTGCCCGGGAGGGCAGTGAGATTTCATTGTAGTGCAGATTTCCTTTACAGGCTTGCTTGGTTGGCCAAAAAGGGAGTATGCGTTTTTTCCTGAATATATTCAGGAAAAAACGCATACGCCCTTTTTGGCCAAGTGCATCATTGTCGACGTTGTGCCTCTTTTCCTATGCTTTCAGGGCAATTCCAGTCTACCCCCTGCAATCGTTTTCCTGAAATTCTGCCCCGTTTTCAAGTCCCCTTCGCAGGCTTACTTCAATATATTTTTGGAGGATAGCTGTCATTTATAACTCTGCAGGTTTGTGAAGTACAGTGCCCCTGAGCTCCTTTCTTCAACTCGCTTTCTTGTGAGCTGGGCACAAAACCGCAGGATTGCTTCAGGCCCTAATCTGTTTCCAGCAGGGCACACTGAGCCTTTGTTTAATTCCTCTTCCTGGTGGGCAATGAGCGTTACATTTGCCCGTGCAGACACCTACAGCTAGTCTCTCATTGGTTCTCCCTATTCCTGTTCATCTTGCACAGAAATGGCAAGCTGTGCCAAACAGGAGGTTAAAGGCAGTGACTCTCCAAGCGGGGAGAGTGTTAGTAAAGCATCTGGAATGGTGAACCCGAGGACCAGGATACGAAAACTGAGATGCATTTTAAATCGTTTCCCAATCACACGGTGGACGATACTCTGGGTTTCCTATGCATGTTTTAGCTGGAGGAAGAATGCCTTGAACCTGGAGAGTTGGGACCCATGGAATGGGTACCATGCAGTATGACTTCAAAGGGTCTGCATTTGCTCACCGAAACTCACCAGTGCTATCAGCCAGAAGTGTCCAGCCTTATGTCTCAACCAGCTCTGGGTGTAGATGTGGTCAATCCCGGTTGCATCACATGCCCTGAGTGAATTATTTAAGAATTGCTCTCTATTTCACTGTCTTTGTGTTTTGTTTTCGAAATTTATTTTGATAATGGGATTTATCGGATTTTCACTGCTGCATTTCCGCCGCTGTACACACGCTTGATTCTCTTACGGAGACATATATATCCATGGGTTTTAAGATTCTTCCTAGTCAGGTATATTCCTAGGCGTTGAATATGTGGTGTTGGGTCCATTTCGTTGAGCAAGGAGTAGGTCTTGTCTATTACATATTTGGCTTATGGAATGTTATCTGTGCTAATTTCAGTCTCTGGTTTTATGCAGCACCCCAACGCACCTTTCCCCATAAGCAAGCACTAGTTGGTTTTCTAAATTTGAGACCCTGTTCTGTTTTGTAATTCAGTTCATGTGTAGTGAAGTTTACATTCCGTGTATTAGTGATATCTTATGATGTTTCTTTTTCTGTGTGACGTAGTTCACGTAGAATCACCGTACCTGCATCCACTTACTATGCCGCTACGGGCCTGATGACACAGATTTCATTGCTGAGTGATATTGCATTGCACGTACGTGCCACAACTTCTTTATCCATTTTTTGCTTTCTGGGATATTTACCTGATACTGTAGACGAGCTTCTTGTGAACACAGCCGTCCCAAATATTGGGGTGGCTGTCTGATTTTGATTTTAATTTCCGTAAGCTATAGGACCATAAGTGGAAGTGCCATAGGCTGTGTTGCTTTGTTTCTTACGTGTTTCAGGAAACACCATACACTTCTCCAGGGTGGCTGCTGGCAATTTACATCCTGCCAATCAGCATAACAAGGCTCCCTGTTCTCCATATCCTGTCCTACCTTTCTGGATTTTACACTTTTTTCAGATGGCCCTTTTGCCCGGGGGGGCAGTGAGATTTCATTGTAGTGCAGATTTCCTTTACAGGCTTGCTTGGTTGGCCAAAAAGGGCGTATGCGTTTTTTCCTGAATATATTCAGGAAAAAACGCATACGCCCTTTTTGGCCAAGTGCATCATTGTCGACGTTGTGCCTCTTTTCCTATGCTTTCAGGGCAATTCCAGTCTACCCCCTGCAATCGTTTTCCTGAAATTCAGCCCCGCTTTCAAGTCCCATTCGCAGGCTTACTTCAATATATTTTTGGAGGATAGCTGTCATTTATAACTCTGCAGGTTTGTGAAGTACAGTGCCCCTGAGCTCCTTTCTTCACCTCGCTTTCTTGTGAGCTGGGCACAAAACCGCAGGATTGCTTCAGGCCCTAATCTGTTTCCAGCAGGGCACACTGAGCCTTTGTTTAATTCCTCTTCCTGGTGGGCAATGAGCGTTACATTTGCCCGTGCAGACACCTACAGCTAGTCTCTCATTGGTTCTCCCTATTCCTGTTCATCTTGCACAGAAATTGCAAGCTGTGCCAAACAGGAGGTTAAAGGCACTGACTCTCCAAGCGGGGAGAGTGTTAGTAAAGCATCTGGAATGGTGAACCCGAGGACCAGGAAACGAAAACTGAGATGCATTTTAAATCATTTCCCAATCACACGGTGGACGATTCTCTGGGTTTCCCATGCATGTTTTAGCTGGAGGAAGAATCCCTTGAACCTGGAGAGTTGGGACCCATGGAATGGGTACCATGCAGTATGACTTCAAAGGGTCTGCATTTGCTCACCGAAACTCACCAATGCTATCAGCCTGAAGTGTGCAGCCTTATGTCTCAACCAGCTCTGGGTGTAGATGTGGTCAATCCCGGTTGCATCACATGCCCTGAGTGAATTAGTTAAGAATTGCTCTCTATTTCACTGTCTTTGTGTTTTGTTTTCGAAATTTATTTTGATAATGGGATTTATCGGATTTTCACTGCTGCGTTTCGGCCGATGTACACACGCTTGATTCTCTTACGGAGACATATATATCCATGGGTTTTAAGATTCTTCCTAGTCAGGTATATTCCCAGGCGTTGAATATGTGGTGTTGGGTCCATTTCGTTGAGCAAGGAGTAGGTCTTGTCTATTACATATTTGGCTTATGGAATGTTATCTGTGCTAATTTCAGTCTCTGGTTTTATGCAGCACCCCAAGGCACCTTTCCCCATAAGCAAGCACTAGTTGGTTTTCTAAATTTGAGACCCTGTTCTGTTTTGTAATTCAGTTCATGTGTAGTCAAGTTTACATTCCGTGTATTAGTGATATCTTATGATGTTTCTTTTTCTGTGTGACGTAGTTCACGTAGAATCACTGTACCTGCATCCACTCATTATGCCGCTACGGGCCTGATGACACAGATTTCATTGCTGAGTGATATTGCATTGTACGTACGTGCCACAACTTCTTTATCCATTTTTTGCTTTCTGGGATATTTACCTGATACTGTAGACGAGCTTCTTGGGAACACAGCCGTCCCAAATATTGGGGTGGCTGTCTGTTTTTGATTTTAATTTCCGTAAGCTATAGGACCATAAGTGGAAGTGCCATAGGCTGTGTTGCTTTGTTTCTTACGTGTTTCAGGAAACACCATACACTTCTCCAGGGTGGCTGCTGGCAATTTACATCCTGCCAATCAGCATAACAAGGCTCCCTGTTCTCCATATCCTGTCCTACCTTTCTGGATTTTACACTTTTTTCAGATGGCCCTTTTGCCCGGGGGGGCAGTGAGATTTCATTGTAGTGCAGATTTCCTTTACAGGCTTGCTTGGTTGGCCAAAAAGGGCGTATGTGTTTTTTCCTGAATATATTCAGGAAAAAACGCATACGCCCTTTTTGGCCAAGTGCATCATTGTCGACGTTGTGCCTCTTTTCCTATGCTTTCAGGGCAATTCCAGTCTATCCCCTGCAATCGTTTTCCTGAAATTCAGCCCCGCGTTCAAGTCCCCTTCGCAGGCTTACTTCAATATATTTTTGGAGGATAGCTGTCATTTATGACTCTGCAGGTTTGTGAAGTACAGTGCCCCTGAGCTCCTTTCTTCAACTCGCTTTCTTGTGAGCTGGGCACAAAACCGCAGGATTGCTTCAGGCCCTAATCTGTTTCCAGCAGGGCACACTGAACCTTTGTTTAATTCCTCTTCCTGGTGGGCAATGAGCGTTACATTTGCCCGTGCAGACACCTACAGCTAGTCTCTCATTGGTTCTCCCTATTCCTGTTCATCTTGCACAGAAATTGCAAGCTGTGCCAAACAGGAGGTTAAAGGCACTGACTCTCCAAGCGGGGAGAGTGTTAGTAAAGCATCTGGAATGGTGAACCCGAGGACCAGGAAACGAAAACTGAGATGCATTTTAAACATTTCCCAATCACACGGTGGACGATACTCTGGGTTTCCCATGCATGTTTTAGCTGGAGGAAGAATCCCTTGAACCTGGAGAGTTGGGACCCATGGAATGGGTACCATGCAGTATGACTTCAAAGGGTCTGCATTTGCTCACCGAAACTCACCAATGCTATCAGCCTGAAGTGTCCAGCCTTATGTCTCAACCAGCTCTGGGTGTAGATGTGGTCAATCCCGGTTGCATCACATGCCCTGAGTGAATTATTTAAGAATTGCTCTCTATTTCACTGTCTTTGTGTTTTGTTTTCGAAATTTATTTTGATAATGGGATTTATCGGATTTTCACTGCTGCGTTTCGGCCGATGTACACACGCTTGATTCTCTTACGGAGACATATATATCCATGGGTTTTAAGATTCTTCCTAGTCAGGTATATTCCCAGGCGTTGAATATGTGGTGTTGGGTCCATTTCGTTGAGCAAGGAGTAGGTCTTGTCTATTACATATTTGGCTTATGGAATGTTATCTGTGCTAATTTCAGTCTCTGGTTTTATGCAGCACCCCAAGGCACCTTTCCCCATAAGCAAGCACTAGTTGGTTTTCTAAATTTGAGACCCTGTTCTGTTTTGTAATTCAGTTCATGTGTAGTCAAGTTTACATTCCGTGTATTAGTGATATCTTATGATGTTTCTTTTTCTGTGTGACGTAGTTCACGTAGAATCACTGTACCTGCATCCACTCATTATGCCGCTACGGGCCTGATGACACAGATTTCATTGCTGAGTGATATTGCATTGTACGTACGTGCCACAACTTCTTTATCCATTTTTTGCTTTCTGGGATATTTACCTGATACTGTAGACGAGCTTCTTGGGAACACAGCCGTCCCAAATATTGGGGTGGCTGTCTGTTTTTGATTTTAATTTCCGTAAGCTATAGGACCATAAGTGGAAGTGCCATAGGCTGTGTTGCTTTGTTTCTTACGTGTTTCAGGAAACACCATACACTTCTCCAGGGTGGCTGCTGGCAATTTACATCCTGCCAATCAGCATAACAAGGCTCCCTGTTCTCCATATCCTGTCCTACCTTTCTGGATTTTACACTTTTTTCAGATGGCCCTTTTGCCCGGGGCGGCAGTGAGATTTCATTGTAGTGCAGATTTCCTTTACAGGCTTGCTTGGTTGGCCAAAAAGGGCGTATGTGTTTTTTCCTGAATATATTCAGGAAAAAACGCATACGCCCTTTTCGGCCAAGTGCATCATTGTCGACGTTGTGCCTCTTTTCCTATGCTTTCAGGGCAATTCCAGTCTATCCCCTGCAATCGTTTTCCTGAAATTCAGCCCCGCTTTCAAGTCCCCTTCGCAGGCTTACTTCAATATATTTTTGGAGGATAGCTGTCATTTATGACTCTGCAGGTTTGTGAAGTACAGTGCCCCTGAGCTCCTTTCTTCAACTCGCTTTCTTGTGAGCTGGGCACAAAACCGCATGATTGCTTCCGGCCCTAATCTGTTTCCAGCAGGGCACACTGAGCCTTTGTTTAATTCCTCTTCCTGGTGGGCAATGAGCCTTACATTTGCCCGTGCAGACACCTGCAGCTAGTCTCTCATTGGTTCTCCCTATTCCTGTTCATCTTGCACAGAAATTGCAAGCTGTGCGAAACAGGAGGTTAAAGGCACTGACTCTCCAAGCGGGGAGAGTGTTAGTAAAGCATCTGGAATGGTGAACCCGAGGACCAGGATACGACAACTGAGATGCATTTTAAATCGTTTCCCAATCACACGGTGGACGATACTCTTGGTTTCCCATGCATGTTTTAGCTGGAGGAAGAATCCCTTGAACCTGGAAGAGTTGGGACCCATGGAATGGGTCCATGCAGTATGACTTCAAAGGGTCTGCATTTGCTCACCGAAACAAACCAGTGCTATCAGCCTGAAGTGTCCAGCCTTATGTCTCAACCAGCTCTGGGTGTAGATGTGGTAATCCCGGTTGCATCACATGCCCTGAGTGAATTATTTAAGAATTGCTCTCTATTTCACTGTCTTTGTGTTTTATTTTCGAAATTTATTTTGATAATTGGGTTTATCGGATTTTCACTGCTGCATTTCCGCCGCTGTACACACGCTTGATTCTCTTACGGAGACATATATATCCATGGGTTTTAAGATTCTTCCTAGTCAGGTATATTCCTAGGCGTTGAATATGTGGTGTTGAGTCCATTTCGTTGAGCAAGGAGTAGGTCTTGTCTATTACATATTTGGCTTATGGAATGTTATCTGTGCTAATTTCAGTCTCTGGTTTTATGCAGCACCCCAAGGCACCTTTCCCCATAAGCAAGCACTAGTTGGTTTTCTAAATTTGAGACCCTGTTCTGTTTTGTAATTCAGTTCATGTGTAGTCAAGTTTACATTCCGTGTATTAGTGATATCTTATGATGTTCCTTTTTCTGTGTGACGTAGTTCACGTAGAATCACCGTACCTGCATCCACTCACTATGCCGCTACGGGCCTGATGACACAGATTTCATTGCTGAGTGATATTGCATTGTACGTACGTGCCACAACTTCTTTATCCATTTTTTGCTTTCTGGGATATTTACCTGCTACTGTAGACGAGCTTCTTGTGAACACAGCCGTCCCAAATATTGGGGTGGCTGTCTGTTTTTGATTTTAATTTCCGTAAGCTATAAGACCATAAGTGGAAGTGCCATAGGCTGTGTTGCTTTGTTTCTTACGTGTTTCAGGAAACACCATACACTTCTCCAGGGTGGCTGCTGGCAATTTACATCCTGCCAATCAGCATAACAAGGCTCCCTGTTCTCCATATCCTGTCCTACCTTTCTGCATTTTACACTTTTTTCAGATGGCCCTCTTGCCCTAGGTGCAGTGAGACGTCATTGTAGTGCAGATTTCCCTTACAGGCTTGCTTGCTTGGCCAAAAAGGGCGTATGCGTTTTTTCCTGAATATATTCAGGAAAAAATGCATACGCCCTTTTTGGCCAAGTGCATCATTGTCGACGTTGTGCCTCTTTTCCTATGCTTTCAGGGCAATTCCAGTCTACCCCCTGCAATCGTTTTCCTGAAATTCTGCCCCGCTTTCAAGTCCCCTTCGCAGGCTTACTTCAATATACTTTTGGATGATAGCTGTCATTTATAACTCTGCAGGTTTGTGAAGTACAGTGCCCCTGAGCTCCTTTCTTCAACTCGCTTTCTTGTGAGCTGGGCACAAAACCGCAGGATTGCTTCAGGCCCTAATCTGTTTCCCGCAGGGCACACTGAGCCTTTGTTTAATTCCTCTTCCTGGTCGGCAATGAGCGTTACCTTTGCCCGTGCAGACACCTACAGCTAGTCTCTCATTGGTTCTCCCTATTCCTGTTCATCTTGCACAGAAATTGCAAGCTGTGCGAAACAGGAGGTTAAAGGCACTGACTCTCCAAGCGGGGAGAGTGTTAGTAAAGCATCTGGAATGGTGAACCCGAGGACCAGGATACGAAAACTGAGATGCATTTTAAATCGTTTCCCAATCACACGGTGGACGATACTCTGGGTTTCCCATGCATGTTTTAGCTGGAGGAAGAATCCCTTGAACCTGGAGAGTTGGGACCCATGGAATGGGTACCATGCAGTATGACTTCAAAGGGTCTGCATTTGCTCACCGAAACTCACCAATGCTATCAGGCTGAAGTGTCCAGCCTTATGTCTCAACCAGCTCTGGGTGTAGATGTGGTCAATCCCGATTGCATCACATGCCCTGAGTGAATTATTTAAGAATTGCTTTCTATTTCACTGTCTTTGTGTTTTGTTTTCGAAATTTATTTTGATAATGGGATTTATCGGATTTTCACTGCTGCGTTTCGGCCGCTGTACACACGCTTGATTCTCTTACGGAGACATATATATCCATGGGTTTTAAGATTCTTCCTAGTCAGGTATATTCCTAGGCGTTGAATATGTGGTGTTGAGTCCATTTCGTTGAGCAAGGAGTAGGTCTTGTCTATTACATATTTGGCTTATGGAATGTTATCTGTGCTAATTTCAGTCTCTGGTTTTATGCAGCACCCCAAGGCACCTTTCCCCATAAGCAAGCACTAGTTGGTTTTCTAAATTTGAGACCCTGTTCTGTTTTGTAATTCAGTTCATGTGTAGTCAAGTTTACATTCCGTGTATTAGTGATATCTTATGATGTTTCTTTTTCTGTGTGACGTAGTTCACGTAGAATCACCGTACCTGCATCCACTCACTATGCCGCCACGGGCCTGATGACACAGAATTCATTGCTGAGTGATATTGCATTGTACGTACGTGCCACAACTTCTTTATCCATTTTTTGCTTTCTGGGATATTTACCTGATACTGTAGACGAGCTTCTTGTGAACACAGCCGTCCCAAATATTGGGGTGGCTGTCTGTTTTTGATTTTAATTTCCGTAAGCTATAAGACCATAAGTGGAAGTGCCATAGGCTGTGTTGCTTTGTTTCTTACGTGTTTCAGGAAATACCATACACTTCTCCAGAGTGGCTGCTGGCAATTTACATCCTGCCAATCAGCATAACAAGGCTCCCTGTTCTCCATATCCTGTCCTACCTTTCTGGATTTTACACTTTTTTCAGATGGCCCTTTTGCCCGGGGGGGCAGTGAGATTTCATTGTAGTGCCGATTTCCTTTACAGGCTTGCTTGGTTGGCCAAAAAGGGCGTATGCGTTTTTTCCTGAATATATTCAGGAAAAAACGCATACGCCCTTTTTGGCCAAGTGCATCATTGTCGACGTTGTGCCTCTTTTCCTATGCTTTCAGGGCAATTCCAGTCTACCCCCTGCAATCGTTTTCATGAAATTCAGCCCCGCTTTCAAGTCCCCTTCGCAGGCTTACTTCAATATATTTTTGGAGGATAGCTGTCATTTATGACTCTGCAGGTTTGTGAAGTACAGTGCCCCTGAGCTCCTTTCTTCAACTCGCTTTCTTGTGAGCTGGGCACAAAACCGCATGATTGCTTCAGGCCCTAATCTGTTTCCAGCAGGGCACACTGAGCCTTTGTTTAATTCCTCTTCCTGGTGGGCAATGAGCGTTACATTTGCCCGTGCAGACACCTACAGCTAGTCTCTCATTGGTTCTCCCTATTCCTGTTCTTCTTGCACAGAAATTGCAAGCTGTGCGAAACAGGAGGTTAAATGCACTGACTCTCCAAGCGGGGAGAGTGTTAGTAAAGCATCTGGAATGGTGAACCCGAGGACCAGGATACGAAAACTGAGATGCATTTTAAATCATTTCCCAATCACACGGTGGACGATACTCTTGGTTCCCCATGCATGTTTTAGTTGGAGGAAGAATCCCTTGAACCTGGAGAGTTGGGACCCATGGAATGGGTCCATGCAGTATGACTTCAAAGGGTCTGCATTTGCTCACCGAAACAAACCAGTGCTATCAGCCTGAAGTGTCCAGCCTTATGTCTCAACCAGCTCTGGGTGTAGATGTGGTAATCCCGGTTGCATCACATGCCCTGAGTGAATTATTTAAGAATTGCTCTCTATTTCACTGTCTTTGTGTTTTGTTTTCCAAATTTATTTTAATAATGGGATTTATCGGATTTTCACTGCTGCGTTTCGGCCGCTGTACACACGCTTGATTCTCTTACGGAGACATATATATCCATGGGTTTTAAGATTCTTCCTAGTCAGGTATATTCCTAGGCGTTGAATATGTGGTGTTGGGTCCATTTCGTTGAGCAAGGAGTAGGTCTTGTCTATTACATATTTGGCTTATGGAAAGTTATCTATGCTAATTTCAGTCTCTGGTTTTATGCAGCACCCCAAGGCACCTTTCCCCATAAGCAAGCACTAGTTGGTTTTCTAAATTTGAGACCCTGTTCTGTTTGTAATACAGTTCATGTGTAGTCAAGTTTACATTCCGTGTATTAGTGATATCTTATGATGTTTCTTTTTCTGTTTGACGTAGTTCACGTAGAATCACCGTACCTGCATCCACTCACTATGCCGCTACGGGCCTGATGACACAGATTTCATTGCTGAGTGATACTGCATTGCACGTACGTGCCACAACTTCTTTATCCATTTTTTGCTTTCTGGGATATTTACCTGGTAATGTAGACGAGCTTCTTGGGAACACAGCCGTCCCAAACTTTGGGGTGGCTCTCTGTTTTTGATTTTAATTTCCCTAAGGAATAGGACCATAAGTGCAATTGCCATAG
Organism: Phocoena phocoena; assembly: GCF_963924675.1. NCBI lineage: Eukaryota > Metazoa > Chordata > Mammalia > Artiodactyla > Phocoenidae > Phocoena > Phocoena phocoena. The sequence continues at coordinate 1,296,963 of NW_027077425.1, forward strand.
GCTGTGTTGCTTTGTTTCTTACGTGTTTCAGGAAACACCATACACTTCTCCAGGGTGGGTGCTGGCAATTTACATCCTGCCAATCAGCATAACAAGGCTCCCTGTTCTCCATATCCTGTCCTACCTTTCTGGATTTTACACATTTTTTCAGATGGCCCTTTTGCCCGGGGGACAGTGAGACTTCATTGTAGTGCAGATTTCCTTTACAGGCTTGCTTGGTTGGCCAAAAAGGGCGTATGCGTTTTTTCCTGAATATATTCAGGAAAAAACGCATACGCCCTTTTTGGCCAAGTGCATCATTGTCGACGTTCTGCCTCTTTTCCTATGCTTTCAGGGCAATTCCAGTCTACCCCCTGCAATCGTTTTCCTGAAATTCTGCCCTGCTTTGAAGTCCCCTTCGCAGGCTTACTTCAATATATTTTTGGAGGATAGCTGTCATTTATAACTCTGCAGGTTTGTGAAGTACAGTGCCCCTGAGCTCCTTTCTTCAACTCGCTTTCTTGTGAGCTGGGCAGAAAACGGCAGGATTGCTTCAGGCCCTAATCTGTTTCCGGCAGGGCATGCTGAGGCTTTGGTTAATTCCTCTTCCTGGTGGGAAATGAGCGTTACATTTGCCCGTGCAGACACCTACAGCTAGTCTCTCATTGGTTCTCCCTATTCCTGTTGATTTTGCACAGAAATTGCAAGCTGTGCCAAACAGGAGGTTAAAGGCACTGACTCTCCAAGCAGGGAGAGTGTTAGTAAAGCATCTGGAATGTTGAACCCGAGGACCAGGATACGAAAACTGAGATGCATTTTAAATCGTTTCCCAATCACACGGTGGATGATACTCTGGGTTTCCCATGCATGTTTTAGCTGGAGGAAGAATCCCTTGAACCTGGAGAGTTGGGACCCATGGAATGGGTACCATGCAGTATGACTTCAAAGGGTCTGCATTTGCTCACCGAAACTCACCAATGCTATCAGCCTGAAGTGTCCAACCTTATGTCTCAACCAGCTCTGGGTGTAGATGTGGTCAATCCCAGTTGCATCACATGCCCTGAGTGAATTATTTAAGAATTGCTCTCTATTTCAATGTCTTTGTGTTTTGTTTTCGAAATTTATTTTGATAATGGGATTTATCGGATTTTCACTGCTGCGTTTCGGCCGCTGTATACACGCTTGATTCTCTTACGGAGACATATATATCCATGGGTTTTAAGATTCTTCCTAGTCAGGTATATTCCTAGGCGTTGAATATGTGGTGTTGGGTCCATTTCGTTGAGCAAGGAGTAGGTCTTTTTTATTACATATTTGGCTTATGGAAAGTTATCTGTGCTAATTTCAGTCTCTGGTTTTATGCAGCAGCCCAAGGCACCTTTCACCATAAGCAAGCACTAGTCGGTTTTCTAAATTTGAGACCCTGTTCTGTTTTGTAATTCAGTTCATGTGTAGTCAAGTTTACATTCCGTGTATTAGTGATATCTTATGATATTTCTTTTTCTGTGTGACGTAGTTCACGTAGAATCACCGTACCTGCATCCACTCACTATGCCGCTACGGGCCTGATGACACAGATTTCATTGCTGAGTGATATTGCATTGTACGTACGTGCCACAACTTCTTTATCCATTTTTTGCTTTCTGGGATATTTACCTGATACTGTAGACGAGCTTCTTGTGAACACAGCCGTCCCAAATATTGGGGTGGCTGTCTGTTTTTGATTTTAATTTCCGTAAGCTATAGGACCATAAGTGGAAGTGTCATAGGCTGTGTTGCTTTGTTTCTTACGTGTTTCAGGAAACACCATACACTTCTCCAGGGTGGCTGCTGGCAATTTAAATCCTGCCAATCAGCATAACAAGGCTCCCTGTTCTCCATATCCTGTCCTACCTTTCTGGATTTTACACTTTTTTCATATGGCCCTTTTGCCCGGGGGGCAGTGAGACTTCATTGTAGTGCAGATTTCCTTTACAGGCTTGCTTGGTTGGCCAAAAAGGGCGTATGCGTTTTTTCCTGAATATATTCAGGAAAAAACGCATATGCCCTTTTTGGCCAAGTGCATCATTGTCGACGTTCTGCCTCTTTTCCTATGCTTTCAGGGCAATTCCAGTCTACCCCCTGCAATTGTTTTCCTGAAATTCAGCCCCGCTTTCAAGTCCCCTTCGCAGGCTTACTTCAATATATTTTTGGAGGATAGCTGTCATTTATAACTCTGCAGGTTTCTGAATTACAGTGCCTCTGAGCTCCTTTCTTCAACTCGCTTTCTTGTGAGCTGGCCACAAAACCGCACGATTGCTTCAGGCCCTAATCTGTTTCCAGCAGGGCACACTGAGCCTTTGTTTAATTCCTCTTCCTGGTGGGCAATGAGCGTTACATTTGCCCGTGCAGACACCTATAGGTAGTCTCTCATTGGTTCTCCCTATTCCTGTTCATCTTGCACAGAAATTGCAAGCTGTGCCAAACAGGAGGTTAAAGGCACTGACTCTCCCAGCGGGGAGAATGTTAGTAAAGCATCTGGAATGGTGAACCAGAGGACCAGGATACGAAACCTGAGATGCATTTTAAATCGTTTCCCAATCACACGGTGGACCATACTGTGGGTTTCCTATGCATGTTTTAGCTGGAGGAAGAATCCCTTGAACCTGAAGAGTTGGGACCCATGGAATAGGTACCATGCAGTATGACTTCAAAGTGTCTGCATTTGCTCACCGAAACTCACCAATGCTATTAGCCTGAAGTGTCCAGCCTTATGTCTCAATCAGCTCTGGGTGTAGATGTGGTCAATCCCGGTTGCATCACATGCCCTGAGTGAATTATTTAAGAATTGCTCTCTATTTCACTGTCTTTGTGTTTTGTTTTCGAAATTTATTTTGATAATGGGATTTATCGGATTTTCACTGCTGCGTATCGGCCGCTGTACACACGCTTGATTCTCTTACGGAGACATATATATCCATGGGTTTTAAAATTCTTCCTAGTCAGGTATATTCCTAGGCGTTGAATATGTGGTGTTGGGTCCATTTCGTTGAGCAAGGAGTAGGTCTTGTCTATTATATATTTGGCTTATGGAAAGTTATCTGTGCTAATTTCAGTCTCTGGTTTTATGCAGCACCCCAAGGCACCTTTCCCCATAAGCAAGCACTAGTTGGTTTTCTAAATTTGAGACGCTGTTCTGTTTTGTAATTCAGTTCATGTGTAGTGAAGTTTACATTCCGTGTATTAGTGATATCTTATGATGTTTCTTTTTCTGTGTGACGTAGTTCACGTAGAATCACCGTACCTGCATCCACTCACTATGCCGCTACGGGCCTGATGACACAGATTTCATTGCTGAGTGATATTGCATTGCACGTACGTGCCACAACTTCTTTATCCATTTTTTGCTTTCTGGGATATTTACCTGGTACTGTAGACGAGCTTCTTGGGAACACAGCCGTCCCAAACTTTGGGGTGGCTCTCTGTTTTTGATTTTAATTTCCCTAAGGAATAGGACCATAAGTGCAATTGCCATAGGCTGTGTTGCTTTATTTCTTACGTGTTTCAGGAAACACCATACACTTCTCCAGGGTGGCTGTTGGCAATTTACATCCTGCCAATCAGCATAACAAGGCTCCCTCTTCTCCATATCCTGTCCTACATTTCTGGATTTTACACTTTTTTCAGATGGCCCTCTTTCCCGGGGGGCAGTGAGACTTCATTGTAGTGAAGATTTCCTTTACAGGCTTGCTTGGTTGGCCAAAAAGGGCGTATGCGTTTTTTCCTGAATATATTCAGGAAAAAACGCATACGCCCTTTTTGGCCAAGTGCATCATTGTCGACGTTGTGCCTCTTTTCCTATGCTTTCAGGGCAATTCCAGTCTACCCCCTGCAATCGTTTTCCTGAAATTCTGTCCCGCTTTCAAGTCCCCTACGCAGGCTTACTTCAATATATTTTTGGAGGATAGCTGTCATTTATAACTCTGCAGGTTTGTGAATTACAGTGCCCCTGAGCTCATTTCTTCAACTCGCTTTCTTGTGAGCTGGGCACAAAACCGCAGGATTGCTGCAGGACCTAATCTGTTTCCAGCAGGGCACACTGAGCCTTTGTTTAATTCCTCTTCCTGGTGGGCAATGAGCGTTACATTTGCCCGTGCAGACACCTACAGCTAGTCTCTCATTGGTTCTCCCTATTCCTGTTCATCTTGCACAGAAATTGCAAGCTGTGCCAAAGAGGAGGTTAAAGGCACTGACTCTCTAAGCGGGGAGAGTGTTAGTAAAGCATCTGGAATGGTGAACCCGAGGACCAGGATACGAAAACTGAGATGCATTTTAAATCGTTTCCCAATCACACGGTGGACGATACTCTGGGTTTCCCATGCATGTTTTAGCTGGAGGAAGAATGCCTTGAACCTGGAGAGTTGGGACCCATGGAATGGGTACCATGCAGTATGACTTCAAAGGGTCTGCATTTGCTCAGCGAAACTCACCAATGCTATCAGCCTGAAGTGTCCAGCCTTATGTCTCAACCAGCTCTGGGTGTAGATGTGGTCAAACCCGGTTGCATCACATGCCCTGAGTGAATTATTTAAGAATTGCTCTCTATTTCACTGTCTTTGTGTTTTGTTTTCGAAATTTATTTTGATAATGGGATTTATCGGATTTTCACTGCTGCGTTTCGGCCGCTGTACACACGCTTGATTCTCTTACGGAGACATATATATCCATGGGTTTTAAGATTCTTCCTAGTCAGGTATATTCCTAGGCGTTGAATATGTGGTGTTGGGTCCATTTCGTTGAGCAAGGAGTAGGTCTTGTCTATTACATATTTGGCTTATGGAAAGTTATCTGTGCTAATTTCAGTCTCCGGTTTTATGCAGCACCCCAAGGCACCTTTCCCCATAAGCAAGCACTAGTTGGTTTTCTAAATTTGAGATCCTGTTCTTTTTTGTAATTCAGTTCATGTGTAGTCAAGTTTACATTCCGTGTATTAGTGATATCTTATGATGTTTCTTTTTCTGTGTGACGTAGTTCACGTAGAATCACCGTACCTGCATCCACTCACTATGCCGCTACGGGCCTGATGACACAGATTTCATTGCTGAGTGATATTGCATTGTACGTACGTGCCACAACTTCTTTATCCATTTTTTGCTTTCTGGGATATTTACCTGATACTATAGACGAGCTTCTTCTGAACACAGCCGTCCCAAATATTGGGGTGGCTGTCTGTTTTTGATTTTAATTTCCGTAAGCTATAGGACCATAAGTGGAAGTGCCATAGGCTGTGTTGCTTTGTTTCTTACGTGTTTCAGGAAACACCATACACTTCTCCAGGGTGGCTGCTGGCAATTTACATCCTGCCAATCAGCATAACAAGGCTCCCTGTTCTCCATATCCTGTCCTACCTTTCTGGATTTTACACTTTTTTCAGATGGCCCTTTTGCCCCGGGGGGTGGGGGCAGTGAGATTTCATTGTAGTGCAGATTTCCTTTACAGGCTTGCTTGGTTGGCCAAAAAGGGCGTATGCGTTTTTTCCTGAATATATTCAGGAAAAAACGCATACGCCCTTTTTGGCCAAGTGCATCATTGTTGACGTTGTGCCTCTTTTCCTATGCTTTCAGGGCAATTCCAGTCTACCCCCTGCAATCGTTTTCCTGAAATTCAGCCCCGCTTTCAAGTCCCCTTCGCAGGCTTACTTCAATATATTTTTGGAGGATAGCTGTCATTTATAACTCTGCAGGTTTGTGAAGTACAGTGCCCCTGAGCTCCTTTCTTCAACTCGCTTTCTTGTGAGCTGGGCACAAAACCGCAGGATTGCTTCAGGCCCTAATCTGTTTCCAGCAGGGCACGCTGAGCCTTTGTTTAATTCCTCTTCCTGGTGGGCAATGAGCGTTACATTTGCCCGTGCAGACACCTACAGCTAGTCTCTCATTGGTTCTCCCTATTCCTGTTCATCTTGCACAGAAACGGCAAGCTGTGCCAAACAGGAGGTTAAAGGCACTGAGTCTCCAAGCGGGGAGAGTGTTAGTAAAGCATCTGGAATGGTGAACCCGAGAACCAGGATACGAAAACTGAGATGCATTTTAAATCGTTTCCCAATCACACGGTGGACGATACTCTGGGTTTCCCATGCATGTTTTAGCTGGAGTAAGAATCCCTTGAACCTGGAGAGTTGGGACCCATGGAATGGGTACCATGCAGTATGACTTCAAAGGGTCTGCATTTGCTCAGCGAAACTCACCAATGCTATCAGCCTGAAGTGTCCAGCCTTATGTCTCAACCAGCTCTGGGTGTAGATGTGGTCAATCCCGGTTGCATCACATGCCCTGAGTGAATTATTTAAGAATTGCTCTCTATTTCACTGTCTTTGTGTTTTGTTTTCGAAATTTATTTTGATAATGGGATTTATCGGATTTTCACTGCTGCGTTTCGGCCGCTGTACACACGCTTGATTCTCTTACGGAGACATATATATCCATGGGTTTTAAGATTCTTCCTAGTCAGGTATATTCCTAGGCGTTGAATATGTGGTGTTGGGTCCATTTCGTTGAGCAAGGAGTACGTCTTGTCTATTACATATTTGGCTTATGGAAAGTTATCTGTGCTAATTTCAGTCTCTGGTTTTATGCGGCACCCCAACGCACCTTTCCCCATAAGCAAGCACTAGTTGGTTTTCTAAATTTGAGACCCTGTTCTTTTTTGTAATTCAGTTCATGTGTAGTCAAGTTTACATTCCGTGTATTAGTGATATCTTATGATGTTTCTTTTTCTGTGTGACGTAGTTCACGTAGAATCACCGTACCTGCATCCACTCACTATGCCGCTACGGGCCTGATGACACAGATTTCATTGCTGAGTGGTATTGCATTGTACGTACGTGCCACAACTTCTTTATCCATTTTTTGCTTTCTGGGATATTTACCTGATACTGTAGACGAGCTTCTTGTGAACACAGCCGTCCCAAATATTGGGGTGGCTGTCTGTTTTTGATTTTAATTTCCGTAAGCTATAGGACCATAAGCGGAAGTGCCATAGGCTGTGTTGCTTTGTTTCTTACGTGTTTTAGGAAACACCATACACTTCTCCAGGGTGGCTGCTGGCAATTTACATCCTGCCAATCAGCATAACAAGGCTCCCTGTTCTCCATATCCTGTCCTACCTTTCTGGATTTTACACTTTTTTCAGATGGCCCTTTTGCCCGGGGGGGCAGTGAGATTTCATTGTAGTGCAGATTTCCTTTACAGGCTTGCTTGGTTGGCCAAAAAGGGCGTATGCGTTTTTTCCTGAATATATTCAGGAAAAAACGCATACGCCCTTTTTGGCCAAGTGCATCATTGTCGACGTTGTGCCTCTTTTCCTATGCTTTCAGGGCAATTCCAGTCTACCCCCTGCAATCGTTTTCCTGAAATTCAGCCCCGCTTTCAAGTCCCCTTCGCAGGCTTACTTCAATATATTTTTGGAGGATAGCTGTCATTTATAACTCTGCAGGTTTGTGAAGTACAGTGCCCCTGAGCTCCTTTCTTCAACTCGCTTTCTTGTGAGCTGGGCACAAAACCGCAGGATTGCTTCAGGCCCTAATCTGTTTCCAGCAGGGCACACTGAGCCTTTGTTTAATTCCTCTTCCTGGTGGGCAATGAGCGTTACATTTGCCCGTGCAGACACCTACAGCTAGTCTCTCATTGGTTCTCCCTATTCCTGTTCATCTTGCACAGAAATGGCAAGCTGTGCCAAACAGGAGGTTAAAGGCACTGACTCTCCAAGCGGGGAGAGTGTTAGTAAAGCATCTGGAATGGTGAACCCGAGGACCAGGATATGAAAACTGAGATGCATTTTAAATCGTTTCCCAATCACACGGTGGACGATACTCTGGGTTTCCCATGCATGTTTTAGCTGGAGGAAGAATGCTTTGAACCTGGAGAGTTGGGACCCATGGAATGGGTACCATGCAGTATGACTTCAAAGGGTCTGCATTTGCTCACCGAAACTCAGCAGTGCTATCAGCCTGAAGTGTCCAGCCTTATGTCTCAACCAGCTCTGGGTGTAGATGTGGTCAATCCCGGTTGCATCACATGCCCTGAGTGAATTATTTAAGAATTGCTCTCTATTTCACTGTCTTTGTGTTTTGTTTTCGAAATTTATTTTGATAATGGGATTTATCGGATTTTCACTGCTGCATTTCCGCCGCTGTACACACGCTTGATTCTCTTACGGAAACATATATATCCATGGGTTTTAAGATTCTTCCTAGTCAGGTATATTCCTAGGCGTTGAATATGTGGTGTTGAGTCCATTTCGTTGAGCAAGGAGTAGGTGTTGTCTATTACATATTTGGCTTATGGAAAGTTATCTGTGCTAATTTCAGTCTCTGGTTTTATGCAGCACCCCAAGGCACCTTTCCCCATAAGCAAGCACTAGTTGGTTTTCTAAATTTGAGACCGTGTTCTGTTTTGTAATTCAGTTCATGTGTAGTGAAGTTTACATTCCGTGTATTAGTGATATCTTATGATGTTTCTTTTTCTGTGTGACGTAGTTCACGTAGAATCACCGTACCTGCATCCACTCACTATGCCGCTACGGGCCTGATGACACAGATTTCATTGCTGAGTGATATTGCATTGTACGTACGTGCCACAACTTCTTTATCCATTTTTTGCTTTCTGGGATATTTACCTGATACTGTAGACGAGCTTCTTGTGAACACAGCCGTCCCAAATATTGGGGTGGCTGTCTCTTTTTGATTTTAATTTCCGTAAGCTATAGGACCATAAGGGGAAGTGCCATAGGCTGTGTTGCTTTGTTTCTTACGTGTTTCAGGAAACACCATACACTTCTCCAGGGTGGCTGCTGGCAATTTACATCCTGCCAATCAGCATAACAAGGCTCCCTGTTCTCCATATCCTGTCCTACCTTTCTGGATTTTACACTTTTTTCAGATGGCCCTTTTGCCCGGGGGGGCAGTGAGATTTCGTTGTAGTGCAGATTTCCTTTACAGGCTTGCTTGGTTGGCCAAAAAGGGCGTATGCGTTTTTTCCTGAATATATTCAGGAAAAAACGCATACGCCCTTTTTGGCCAAGTGCATCATTGTCGACGTTGTGCCTCTTTTCCTATGCTTTCAGGGCAATTCCAGTCTACCCCCTGCAATCGTTTTCCTGAAATTCAGCCCCGCTTTCAAGTCCCCTTCGCAGGCTTACTTCAATATATTTTTGGAGGATAGCTGTCATTTATAACTCTGCAGGTTTGTGAAGTACAGTGCCCCTGAGCTCCTTTCTTCAACTCGCTTTCTTGTGAGCTGGGCACAAAACCGCAGGATTGCTTCAGGCCCTAATCTGTTTCCAGCAGGGCACACTGAGCCTTTGTTTAATTCCTCTTCCTGGTGGGCAATGAGCATTACATTTGCCCGTGCAGACACCTACAGCTAGTCTCTCATTGGTTCTCCCTATTCCTGTTCATCTTGCACAGAAATGGCAAGCTGTGCCAAACAGGAGGTTAAAGGCACTGACTCTCCAAGCGGGGAGAGTGTTAGTAAAGCATCTGGAATGGTGAACCCGAGGACCAGGATACGAAAACTGAGATGCATTTTAAATCGTTTCCCAATCACACGGTGGACGATACTCTGGGTTTCCCATGCATGTTTTAGCTGGAGGAAGAATGCCTTGAACCTGGAGAGTTGGGACACATGGAATGGGTACCATGCAGTATGACTTCAAAGGGTCTGCATTTGCTCACCGAAACTCACCAGTGCTATCAGCCTGAAGTGTCCAGCCTTATGTCTCAACCAGCTCTGGGTGTAGATGTGGTCAATCCCGGTTGCATCACATGCCCTGAGTGAATTATTTAAGAATTGCTCTCTATTTCACTGTCTTTGTGTTTTGTTTTCGAAATTTATTTTGATAATGGGATTTATCGGATTTTCACTGCTGCGTTTCGGCCGCTGTACACACGCTTGATTCTCTTACGGAGACATATATATCCATGGGTTTTAAGATTCTTCCTAGTCAGGTATATTCCTAGGCGTTGAATATGTGGTGTTGGGTCCATTTCGTTGAGCAAGGAGTAGGTATTGTCTATTACATATTTGGCTTATGGAAAGTTATCTGTGCTAATTTCAGTCTCTGGTTTTATGCAGCACCCCAAGGCACCTTTCCCCATAAGCAAGCACTAGTTGGTTTTCTAAATTTGAGACCCTGTTCTTTTTTGTAATTCAGTTCATGTGTAGTCAAGTTTACATTCCGTGTATTAGTGATATCTTATGATGTTTCTTTTTCTGTGTGACGTAGTTCACGTAGAATCACCGTACCTGCATCCACTCACTATGCCGCTACGGGCCTTATGACACAGATTTCATTGCTGAGTGATATTGCATTGTACGTACGTGCCACAACTTCTTTATCCATTTTTTGCTTTCTGGGATATTTACCTGATACTGTAGACGAGCTTCTTGGGAACACAGCCGTCCCAAATATTGGGGTGGCTGTCTGTTTTTTATTTTAATTTCCGTAAGCTATAGGACCATAAGTGGAAGTGCCATAGGCTGTGTTGCTTTGTTTCTTACGTGTTTCAGGAAACACCATACACTTCTCCAGGGTGGCTGCTGGCAATTTACATCCTGCCAATCAGCATAACAAGGCTCCCTGTTCTCCATATCCTGTCCTACCTTTCTGGATTTTACACTTTTTTCAGATGGCCCTTTTGCCCGGGGGGGCAGTGAGATTTCATTGTAGTGCAGATTTCCTTTACAGGCTTGCTTGGTTGGCCAAAAAGGGCGTATGCGTTTTTTCCTGAATATATTCAGGAAAAAACGCATACGCCCTTTTTGGCCAAGTGCATCATTGTCGACGTTCTGCCTCTTTTCCTATGCTTTCAGGGCAATTCCAGTCTACCCCCTGCAATCGTATTCCTGAAATTCAGCCCCGCTTTCAAGTCCCCTTCGCAGGCTTACTTCAATATATTTTTGGAGGATAGCTGTCATTTATAACTCTGCAGGTTTGTGAAGTACAGTGCCCCTGAGCTCCTTTCTTCAACTCGCTTTCTTGTGAGCTGGGCACAAAACCGCAGGATTGCTTCAGGCCCTAATCTGTTTCCAGCAGGGCACACTGAGCCTTTGTTTAATTCCTCTTCCTGGTGGGCAATGAGCGTTACATTTGCCCGTGCAGACACCTACAGCTAGTCTCTCATTGGTTCTCCCTATTCCTGTTCATCTTGCACAGAAATGGCAAGCTGTGCCAAACAGGAGGTTAAAGGCACTGACTCTCCAAGCGGGGAGAGTGTTAGTAAAGCATCTGGAATGGTGAACCCGAGGACCAGGATACGAAAACTGAGATGCATTTTAAATCGTTTCCCAATCACACGGTGGACGATACTCTGGGTTTCCCATGCATGTTTTAGCTGGAGGAAGAATGCCTTGAACCTGGAGAGTTGGGACCCATGGAATGGGTACCATGCAGTATGACTTCAAAGGGTCTGCATTTGCTCACCGAAACTCACCAGTGCTAGCAGCCAGAAGTGTCCAGCCTTATGTCTCAAGCAGCTCTGGGTGTAGATGTGGTCAATCCCGGTTGCATCACATGCCCTGAGTGAATTATTTAAGAATTGCTCTCTATTTCACTGTCTTTGTGTTTTGTTTTCGAAATTTATTTTGATAATGGGATTTATCGGATTTTCACTGCTGCGTTTCCGCCGCTGTACACACGCTTGATTCTCTTACGGAGACATATATATCCATGGGTTTTAAGATTCTTCCTAGTCAGGTATATTCCTAGGCGTTGAATATGTGGTGTTGAGTCCATTTCATTGAGCAAGGAGTAGGTCTTGTCTATTACATATTTGGCTTATGGAATGTTATCTGTGCTAATTTCAGTCTCTGGTTTTATGCAGCACCCCAACGCACCTTTCCCCATAAGCAAGCACTAGTTGGTTTTCTAAATTTGAGACCCTGTTCTGTTTTGTAATTCAGTTCATGTGTAGTGAAGTTTACATTCCGTGTATTAGTGATATCTTATGATGTTTCTTTTTCTGTGTGACGTAGTTCACGTAGAATCACCGTACCTGCATCCACTTACTATGCCGCTACGGGCCTGATGACACAGATTTCATTGCTGAGTGATATTGCATTGCACGTACGTGCCACAACTTCTTTATCCATTTTTTGCTTTCTGGGATATTTACCTGATACTGTAGACGAGCTTCTTGTGAACACAGCCGTCCCAAATATTGGGGTGGCTGTCTGTTTTTGATTTTAATTTCCGTAAGCTATAGGACCATAAGTGGAAGTGCCATAGGCTGTGTTGCTTTGTTTCTTACGTGTTTCAGGAAACACCATACACTTCTCCATGGTGGCTGCTGGCAATTTACATCCTGCCAATCAGCATAACAAGGCTCCCTGTTCTCCATATCCTGTCCTACCTTTCTGGATTTTAGTTTTTTCAGATGGCCCTTTTGCCCGGGGGGGCAGTGAGATTTCATTGTAGTGCAGATTTCCTTTACAGGCTTGCTTGGTTGGCCAAAAAGGGCGTATGCGTTTTTTCCTGAATATATTCAGGAAAAAACGCATACGCCCTTTTTGGCCAAGTGCATCATTGTCGACGTTGTGCCTCTTTTCCTATGCTTTCAGGGCAATTCCAGTCTACCCCCTGCAATCGTTTTCCTGAAATTCAGCCCCGCTTTCAAGTCCCCTTCGCAGGCTTACTTCAATATATTTTTGGAGGATAGCTGTCATTTATAACTCTGCAGGTTTGTGAAGTACAGTGCCCCTGAGCTCCTTTCTTCAACTCGCTTTCTTGTGAGCTGGGCACAAAACCGCAGGATTGCTTCAGGCCCTAATCTGTTTCCAGCAGGGCACACTGAGCCTTTGTTTAATTCCTCTTCCTGGTGGGCAATGAGCGTTACATTTGCCTGTGCAGACACCTACAGCTAGTCTCTCATTGGTTCTCCCTATTCCTGTTCATCTTGCACAGAAATGGCAAGCTGTGCCAAACAGGAGGTTAAAGGCACTGACTCTCCAAGCGGGGAGAGTGTTAGTAAAGCATCTGGAATGGTGAACCCGAGGACCAGGAAACGAAAACTGAGATGCATTTTCAATCATTTCCCAATCACACGGTGGACGATACTCTGGGTTTCCCATGCATGTTTTAGCTGGAGGAAGAATCCCTTGAACCTGGAGAGTTGGGACCCATGGAATGGGTACCATGCAGTATGACTTCAAAGGGTCTGCATTTGCTCACCGAAACTCACCAATGCTATCAGCCTGAAGTGTCCAGCCTTATGTCTCAACCAGCTCTGGGTGTAGATGTGGTCAATCCCGGTTGCATCACATGCCCTGAGTGAATTAGTTAAGAATTGCTCTCTATTTCACTGTCTTTGTGTTTTGTTTTCGAAATTTATTTTGATAATGGGATTTATCGGATTTTCACTGCTGCATTTCCGCCGCTGTACACACGCTTGATTCTCTTACGGAGACATATATATCCATGGGTTTTAAGATTCTTCCTAGTCAGGTATATTCCTAGGCGTTGAATATGTGGTGTTGAGTCCATTTCGTTGAGCAAGGAGTAGGTCTTGTCTATTACATATTTGGCTTATGGAATGTTATCTGTGCTAATTTCAGTCTCTGGTTTTATGCAGCACCCCAACGCACCTTTCCCCATAAGCAAGCACTAGTTGGTTTTCTAAATTTGAGACCCTGTTCTGTTTTGTAATTCAGTTCATGTGTAGTGAAGTTTACATTCCGTGTATTAGTGATATCTTATGATGTTTCTTTTTCTGTGTGACGTAGTTCACGTAGAATCACCGTACCTGCATCCACTTACTATGCCGCTACGGGCCTGATGACACAGATTTCATTGCTGAGTGATACTGCATTGCACGTACGTGCCACAACTTCTTTATCCATTTTTTGCTTTCTGGGATATTTACCTGATACTGTAGACGAGCTTCTTGTGAACACAGCCGTCCCAAATATTGGGGTGGCTGTCTGTTTTTGATTTTAATTTCCGTAAGCTATAGGACCATAAGTGGAAGTGCCATAGGCTGTGTTGCTTTGTTTCTTACGTGTTTCAGGAAACACCATACACTTCTCCAGGGTGGCTGCTGGCAATTTACATCCTGCCAATCAGCATAACAAGGCTCCCTGTTCTCCATATCCTGTCCTACCTTTCTGGATTTTACACTTTTTTCAGATGGCCCTTTTGCCCGGGGGGGCAGTGAGATTTCATTGTAGTGCAGATTTCCTTTACAGGCTTGCTTGGTTGGCCAAAAAGGGCGTATGCGTTTTTTCCTGAATATATTCAGGAAAAAACGCATACGCCCTTTTTGGCCAAGTGCATCATTGTCGACGTTCTGCCTCTTTTCCTATGCTTTCAGGGCAATTCCAGTCTACCCCCTACAATCGTTTTCCTGAAATTCAGCCCTGCTTTCAAGTCCCCTTCGCAGACTTACTTCAATATATTTTCGGAGGATAGCTGTCATTTATAACTCTGCAGATTTGTGAAGTACAGTGCCCCTGAGCTCCTTTCTTCAACTCGCTTTCTTGTGAGCTGGGCACAAAACCGCAGGATTGCTTCAGGCCCTAATCTGTTTCCAGCAGGGCACACTGAGCCTTTGTTTAATTCCTCTTCCTGGTGGGCAATGAGCGTTACATTTGCCCGTGCAGACACCTACAGCTAGTCTCTCATTGGTTCTCCCTATTCCTGTTCATCTTGCACAGAAATTGCAAGCTGTGCCAAACAGGAGGTTAAAGGCACTGACTCTCCAAGCGGGGAGAGTGTTAGTAAAGCATCTGGAATGGTGAACCCGAGGACCAGGAAACGAAAACTGAGATGCATTTTAAATCATTTCCCAATCACACGGTGGACGATACTCTGGGTTTCCCATGCATGTTTTAGCTGGAGGAAGAATCCCTTGAACCTGGAGAGTTGGGACCCATGGAATGGGTACCATGCAGTATGACTTCAAAGGGTCTGCATTTGCTCACCGAAACTCACCAATGCTATCATCCAGAAGTGTCCAGCCTTATGTCTCAACCAGCTCTGGGTGTAGATGTGGTCAATCCCGGTTGCATCACATGCCCTGAGTGAATTAGTTAAGAATTGCTCTCTATTTCACTGTCTTTGTGTTTTGTTATCGAAATTTATTTTGATAATGGGATTTATCGGATTTTCACTGCTGCGTTTCGGCCGCTGTACACACGCTTGAATCTCTTACGGAGACATATATATCCATGGGTTTTAAGATTCTTCCTAGTCAGGTATATTCCTAGGCGTTGAATATGTGGTGTTGGGTGCATTTCGTTGAGCAAGGAGTAGGTCTTGTCTATTACATATTTGGCTTATGGAAAGTTATCTGTGCTAATTTCAGTCTCTGGTTTTATGCAGCCCCCCAAGGCACCTTTCCCCATAAGCAAGCACTAGTTGGTTTTCTAAATTTGAGACACTGTTCTGTTTTGTAATTCAGTTCATGTGTAGTCAAGTTTACATTCCGTGTATTAGTGATATCTTATGATGTTTCTTTTTCTGTGTGACGTAGTTCACGTAGAATCACCGTACCTGCATCCACTCACTATGCCGCTACGGGCCTGATGACACAGATTTCATTGCTGAGTGATATTGCATTGCACGTACGTGCCACAACTTCTTTATCCATTTTTTGCTTTCTGGGATATTTACCTGATACTGTAGACGAGCTTCTTGTGAACACAGCCGTCCCAAATATTGGGGTGGCTTTCTGTTTTTGATTTTAATTTCCGTAAGCTATAGGACCATAAGTGGAAGTGCCATAGGCTGTGTTGCTTTGTTTCTTACGTGTTTCAGGAAACACCATACACTTCTCCAGGGTGGCTGCTGGCAATTTACATCCTGCCAATCAGCATAACAAGGCTCCCTGTTCTCCATATCCTGTCCTACCTTTCTGGATTTTACACTTTTTTCAGATGGCCCTTTTGCCCGGGGGGGCAGTGAGATTTCATTGTAGTGCAGATTTCCTTTACAGGCTTGCTTGGTTGGCCAAAAAGGGCGTATGCGTTTTTTCCTGAATATATTCAGGAAAAAACGCATACGCCCTTTTTGGCCAAGTGCATCATTGTCGACGTTGTGCCTCTTTTCCTATGCTTTCAGGGCAATTCCAGTCTACCCCCTGCAATCGTTTTCCTGAAATTCAGCCCCGCTTTCAAGTCCCCTTCGCAGGCTTACTTCAATATATTTTTGGAGGATAGCTGTCATTTATAACTCTGCAGGTTTGTGAAGTACAGTGCCCCTGAGCTCCTTTCTTCAACTCGCTTTCTTGTGAGCTGGGCACAAAACCGCAGGATTGCTTCAGGCCCTAATCTGTTTCCAGCAGGGCACACTGAGCCTTTGTTTAATTCCTCTTCCTGGTGGGCAATGAGCGTTACATTTGCCCGTGCAGACACCTACAGCTAGTCTCTCATTGGTTCTCCCTATTCCTGTTCATCTTGCACAGAAATTGCAAGCTGTGCCAAACAGGAGGTTAAAGGCACTGACTCTCCAAGCGGGGAGAGTGTTAGTAAAGCATCTGGAATGGTGAACCCGAGGACCAGGATACGAAAACTGAGATGCATTTTAAATCGTTTCCCAATCACACGGTGGACGATACTCTGGGTTTCCCATGCATGTTTTAGCTGGAGGAAGAATCCCTTGAACCTGGAGAGTTGGGACCCATGGAATGGGTACCATGCAGTATGACTTCAAAGGGTCTGCATTTGCTCACCGAAACTCACCAATGCTATCAGCCTGAAGTGTCCAGCCTTATGTCTCAACCAGCTCTGGGTGTAGATGTGGTCAATCCCGGTTGCATCACATGCCCTGAGTGAATTAGTTAAGAATTGCTCTCTATTTCACTGTCTTTGTGTTTTGTTTTCGAAATTTATTTTGATAATGGGATTTATCGGATTTTCACTGCTGCGTTTCGGCCGCTGTACACACGCTTGATTCTCTTAAGGAGACATATATATCCATGGGTTTTAAGATTCTTCCTAGTCAGGTATATTCCTAGGCGTTGAATATGTGGTGTTGAGTCCATTTCGTTGAGCAAGGAGTAGGTCTTGTCTATTACATATTTGGCTTATGGAATGTTATCTGTGCTAATTTCAGTCTCTGGTTTTATGCAGCACCCCAACGCACCTTTCCCCATAAGCAAGCACTAGTTGGTTTTCTAAATTTGAGACCCTTTTCTGTTTTGTAATTCAGTTCATGTGTAGTGAAGTTTACATTCCGTGTATTAGTGATATCTTATGATGTTTCTTTTTCTGTGTGACGTAGTTCACGTAGAATCACCGCACCTGCATCCACTTACTATGCCGCTACGGGCCTGATGACACAGATTTCATTGCTGAGTGATATTGCATTGCACGTACGTGCCACAACTTCTTTATCCATTTTTTGCTTTCTGGGATATTTACCTGATACTGTAGACGAGCTTCTTGTGAACACAGCCGTCCCAAATATTGGGGTGGCTGTCTGTTTTTGATTTTAATTTCCGTAAGCTATAGGACCATAAGTGGAAGTGCCATAGGCTGTGTTGCTTTGTTTCTTACGTGTTTCAGGAAACACCATACACTTCTCCAGGGTGGCTGCTGGCAATTTACATCCTGCCAATCAGCATAACAAGGCTCCCTGTTCTCCATATCCTGTCCTACCTTTCTGGATTTTACACTTTTTTCAGATGGCCCTTTTGCCCCGGGGGGGCAGTGAGATTTCATTGTAGTGCAGATTTCCTTTACAGGCTTGCTTGGTTGGCCAAAAAGGGCGTATGCGTTTTTTCCTGAATATATTCAGGAAAAAACGCATACGCCCTTTTTGGCCAAGTGCATCATTGTCGACGTTGTGCCTCTTTTCCTATGCTTTCAGGGCAATTCCAGTCTACCCCCTGCAATCGTTTTCCTGAAATTCTGCCCCGCTTTCAAGTCCCCTTCGCAGGCTTACTTCAATATATTTTTGGAGGATAGCTGTCATTTATAACTCTGCAGGTTTGTGAAGTACAGTGCCCCTGAGCTCCTTTCTTCAACTCGCTTTCTTGTGAGCTGGGCACAAAACCGCAGGATTGCTTCAGGCCCTAATCTGTTTCCAGCAGGGCACACTGAGCCTTTGTTTAATTCCTCTTCCTGGTGGGCAATGAGCGTTACATTTGCCCGTGCAGACACCTACAGCTAGTCTCTCATTGGTTCTCCCTATTCCTGTTCATCTTGCACAGAAATGGCAAGCTGTGCCAAACAGGAGGTTAAAGGCACTGACTCTCCAAGCGGGGAGAGTGTTAGTAAAGCATCTGGAATGGTGAACCCGAGGACCAGGATACGAAAACTGAGATGCATTTTAAATCGTTTCCCAATCACACGGTGGACGATACTCTGGGTTTCCCATGCATGTTTTAGCTGGAGGAAGAATGCCTTGAACCTGGAGAGTTGGGACCCATGGAATGGGTACCATGCAGTATGACTTCAAAGGGTCTGCATTTGCTCACCGAAACTCACTAGTGCTAGCAGCCAGAAGTGTCCAGCCTTATGTCTCAAGCAGCTCTGGGTGTAGATGTGGTCAATCCCGGTTGCATCACATGCCCTGAGTGAATTATTTAAGAATTGCTCTCTATTTCACTGTCTTTGTGTTTTGTTTTCGAAATTTATTTTGATAATGGGATTTATCGGATTTTCACTGCTGCGTTTCCGCCGCTGTACACACGCTTGATTCTCTTATGGAGGCATATATATCCATGGGTTTTAAGATTCTTCCTAGTCAGGTATATTCCTAGGCGTTGAATATGTGGTGTTGAGTCCATTTCGTTGAGCAAGGAGTAGGTCTTGTCTATTACATATTTGGCTTATGGAATGTTATCTGTGCTAATTTCAGTCTCTGGTTTTATGCAGCACCCCAACGCACCTTTCCCCATAAGCAAGCACTAGTTGGTTTTCTAAATTTGAGACCCTGTTCTGTTTTGTAATTCAGTTCATGTGTAGTGAAGTTTACATTCCGTGTATTAGTGATATCTTATGATGTTTCTTTTTCTGTGTGACGTAGTTCACGTAGAATCACCGTACCTGCATCCACTTACTATGCCGCTACGGGCCTGATGACACAGATTTCATTGCTGAGTGATATTGCATTGCACGTACGTGCCACAACTTCTTTATCCATTTTTTGCTTTCTGGGATATTTACCTGATACTGTAGACGAGCTTCTTGTGAACACAGCCGTCCCAAATATTGGGGTGGCTGTCTGTTTTTGATTTTAATTTCCGTAAGCTATAGGACCATAAGTGGAAGTGCCATAGGCTGTGTTGCTTTGTTTCTTACGTGTTTCAGGAAACACCATACACTTCTCCAGGGTGGCTGCTGGCAATTTACATCCTGCCAATCAGCATAACAAGGCTCCCTGTTCTCCATATCCTGTCCTACCTTTCTGGATTTTACACTTTTTTCAGATGGCCCTTTTGCCCGGGGGGGCAGTGAGATTTCATTGTAGTGCAGATTTCCTTTACAGGCTTGCTTGGTTGGCCAAAAAGGGCGTATGCGTTTTTTCCTGAATATATTCAGGAAAAAACGCATACGCCCTTTTTGGCCAAGTGCATCATTGTCGACGTTCTGCCTCTTTTCCTATGCTTTCAGGGCAATTCCAGTCTACCCCCTGCACTCGTTTTCCTGAAATTCAGCCCTGCTTTCAAGTCCCCTTCGCAGACTTACTTCAATATATTTTCGGAGGATAGCTGTCATTTATAACTGTGCAGGTTTGTGAAGTACAGTGCCCCTGAGCTCCTTTCTTCAACTCGCTTTCTTGTGAGCTGGGCACAAAACCGCAGGATTGCTTCAGGCCCTAATCTGTTTCCAGCAGGGCACACTGAGCCTTTGTTTAATTCCTCTTCCTGGTGGGCAATGAGCGTTACATTTGCCCGTGCAGACACCTACAGCTAGTCTCTCATTGGTTCTCCCTATTCCTGTTCATCTTGCACAGAAATTGCAAGCTGTGCCAAACAGGAGGTTAAAGGCACTGACTCTCCAAGCGGGGAGAGTGTTAGTAAAGCATCTGGAATGGTGAACCCGAGGACCAGGAAACGAAAACTGAGATGCATTTTAAATCATTTCCCAATCACACGGTGGACGATACTCTGGGTTTCCCATGCATGTTTTAGCTGGAGGAAGAATCCCTTGAACCTGGAGAGTTGGGACCCATGGAATGGGTACCATGCAGTATGACTTCAAAGGGTCTGCATTTGCTCACCGAAACTCACCAATGCTATCAGCCTGAAGTGTCCAGCCTTATGTCTCAACCAGCTCTGGGTGTAGATGTGGTCAATCCCGGTTGCATCACATGCCCTGAGTGAATTAGTTAAGAATTGCTCTCTATTTCACTGTCTTTGTGTTTTGTTTTCGAAATTTATTTTGATAATGGGATTTATCGGATTTTCACTGCTGCATTTCCGCCGCTGTACACACGCTTGATTCTCTTACGGAGACATATATATCCATGGGTTTTAAGATTCTTCCTAGTCAGGTATATTCCTAGGCGTTGAATATGTGGTGTTGGGTCCATTTCGTTGAGCAAGGAGTAGGTCTTGTCTATTACATATTTGGCTTATGGAATGTTATCTGTGCTAATTTCAGTCTCTGGTTTTATGCAGCACCCCAACGCACCTTTCCCCATAAGCAAGCACTAGTTGGTTTTCTAAATTTGAGACCCTGTTCTGTTTTGTAATTCAGTTCATGTGTAGTGAAGTTTACATTCCGTGTATTAGTGATATCTTATGATATTTCTTTTTCTGTGTGACGTAGTTCACGTAGAATCACCGCACCTGCATCCACTTACTATGCCGCTACGGGCCTGATGACACAGATTTCATTGCTGAGTGATATTGCATTGCACGTACGTGCCACAACTTCTTTATCCATTTTTTGCTTTCTGGGATATTTACCTGATACTGTAGACGAGCTTCTTGTGAACACAGCCGTCCCAAATATTGGGGTGGCTGTCTGTTTTTGATTTTAATTTCCGTAAGCTATAGGACCATAAGTGGAAGTGCCATAGGCTGTGTTGCTTTGTTTCTTACGTGTTTCAGGAAACACCATACACTTCTCCAGGGTGGCTGCTGGCAATTTACATCCTGCCAATCAGCATAACAAGGCTCCCTGTTCTCCATATCCTGTCCTACCTTTCTGGATTTTACACTTTTTTCAGATGGGCCTTTTGCCCGGGGGGGCAGTGAGATTTCATTGTAGTGCAGATTTCCTTTACAGGCTTGCTTGGTTGGCCAAAAAGGGCGTATGCGTTTTTTCCTGAATATATTCAGGAAAAAACGCATACGCCCTTTTTGACCAAGTGCATCATTGTCGACGTTGTGCCAATTTTCCTATGCTTTCAGGGCAATTCCAGTCTACCCCCTGCAATCGTTTTCCTGAAATTCAGCCCCGCTTTCAAGTCCCCTTCGCAGGCTTACTTCAATATATTTTTGGAGGATAGCTGTCATTTATAACTCTGCAGGTTTGTGAAGTACAGTGCCCCTGAGCTCCTTTCTTCAACTCGCTTTCTTGTGAGCTGGGCACAAAACCGCAGGGTTGCTTCAGGCCCTAATCTGTTTCCAGCAGGGCACACTGAGCCTTTGTTTAATTCCTCTTCCTGGTGGGCAATGAGCGTTACATTTGCCCGTGCAGACACCTACAGCTAGTCTCTCATTGGTTCTCCCTATTCCTGTTCATCTTGCACAGAAATTGCAAGCTGTGCCAAACAGGAGGTTAAAGGCACTGACTCTCCAAGCGGGGAGAGTGTTAGTAAAGCATCTGGAATGGTGAACCCGAGGACCAGGATACGAAAACTGAGATGCATTTTAAATCGTTTCCCAATCACACGGTGGACGATACTCTGGGTTTCCCATGCATGTTTTAGCTGGAGGAAGAATGCCTTGAACCTGGAGAGTTGGGACCCATGGAATGGGTACCATGCAGTATGACTTCAAAGGGTCTGCATTTGCTCACCGAAACTCACCAGTGCTAGCAGCCAGAAGTGTCCAGCCTTATGTCTCAACCAGCTCTGGGTGTAGATGTGGTCAATCCCGGTTGCATCACATGCCCTGAGTGAATTATTTAAGAATTGCTCTCTATTTCACTGTCTTTGTGTTTTGTTTTCGAAATTTATTTTGATAATGGGATTTATCGGATTTTCACTGCTGCGTTTCCGCCGCTGTACACACGCTTGATTCTCTTATGGAGACATATATATCCATGGGTTTTAAGATTCTTCCTAGTCAGGTATATTCCTAGGCGTTGAATATGTGGTGTTGAGTCCATTTCGTTGAGCAAGGAGTAGATCTTGTCTATTACATATTTGGCTTATGGAATGTTATCTGTGCTAATTTCAGTCTCTGGTTTTATGCAGCACCCCAACGCACCTTTCCCCATAAGCAAGCACTAGTTGGTTTTCTAAATTTGAGACCCTGTTCTGTTTTGTAATTCAGTTCATGTGTATTGAAGTTTACATTCCGTGTATTAGTGATATCTTATGATGTTTCTTTTTCTGTGTGACGTAGTTCACGTAGAATCACCGTACCTGCATCCACTTACTATGCCGCTACGGGCCTGATGACACAGATTTCATTGCTGAGTGATATTGCATTGCACGTACGTGCCACAACTTCTTTATCCATTTTTTGCTTTCTGGGATATTTACCTGATACTATAGACGAGCTTCTTGTGAACACAGCCGTCCCAAATATTGGGGTGGCTGTCTGTTTTTGATTTTAATTTCCGTAAGCTATAGGACCATAAGTGGAAGTGCCATAGGCTGTGTTGCTTTGTTTCTTACGTGTTTCAGGAAACACCATACACTTCTCCAGGGTGGCTGCTGGCAATTTACATCCTGCCAATCAGCATAACAAGGCTCCCTGTTCTCCATATCCTGTCCTACATTTCTGGATTTTACACTTTTTTCAGATGGCCCTTTTGCCCGGGGGGGCAGTGAGATTTCATTGTAGTGCAGATTTCCTTTACAGGCTTGCTTGGTTGGCCAAAAAGGGCGTATGCGTTTTTTCCTGAATATATTCAGGAAAAAACGCATACGCCCTTTTTGGCCAAGTGCATCATTGTCGACGTTCTGCCTCTTTTCCTATGCTTTCAGGGCAATTCCAGTCTACCCCCTGCACTCGTTTTCCTGAAATTCAGCCCTGCTTTCAAGTCCCCTTCGCAGACTTACTTCAATATATTTTCGGAGGATAGCTGTCATTTATAACTGTGCAGGTTTGTGAAGTACAGTGCCCCTGAGCTCCTTTCTTCAACTCGCTTTCTTGTGAGCTGGGCACAAAACCGCAGGATTGCTTCAGGCCCTAATCTGTTTCCAGCAGGGCACACTGAGCCTTTGTTTAATTCCTCTTCCTGGTGGGCAATGAGCATTACATTTGCCCGTGCAGACACCTACAGCTAGTCTCTCATTGGTTCTCCCTATTCCTGTTCATCTTGCACAGAAATTGCAAGCTGTGCCAAACAGGAGGTTAAAGGCACTGACTCTCCAAGCGGGGAGAGTGTTAGTAAAGCATCTGGAATGGTGAACCCGAGGACCAGGAAACGAAAACTGAGATGCATTTTAAATCATTTCCCAATCACACGGTGGACGATACTCTGGGTTTCCCATGAATGTTTTAGCTGGAGGAAGAATCCCTTGAACCTGGAGAGTTGGGACCCATGGAATGGGTACCATGCAGTATGACTTCAAAGGGTCTGCATTTGCTCACCGAAACTCACCAATGCTATCAGCCTGAAGTGTCCAGCCTTATGTCTCAACCAGCTCTGGGTGTAGATGTGGTCAATCCCGGTTGCATCACATGCCCTGAGTGAATTAGTTAAGAATTGCTCTCTATTTCACTGTCTTTGTGTTTTGTTTTCGAAATTTATTTTGATAATGGGATTTATCGGATTTTCACTGCTGCATTTCCGCCGCTGTACACACGCTTGATTCTCTTACGGAGACATATATATCCATGGGTTTTAAGATTCTTCCTAGTCAGGTATATTCCTAGGCGTTGAATATGTGGTGTTGAGTCCATTTCGTTGAGCAAGGAGTAGGTCTTGTCTATTACATATTTGGCTTATGGAATGTTATCTGTGCTAATTTCAGTCTCTGGTTTTATGCAGCACCCCAACGCACCTTTCCCCATAAGCAAGCACTAGTTGGTTTTCTAAATTTGAGACACTGTTCTGTTTTGTAATTCAGTTCATGTGTAGTCAAGTTTACATTCCGTGTATTAGTGATATCTTATGATGTTTCTTTTTCTGTGTGACGTAGTTCACGTAGAATCACCGTACCTGCATCCACTCACTATGCCGCTACGGGCCTGATGACACAGATTTCATTGCTGAGTGATATTGCATTGCACGTACGTGCCACAACTTCTTTATCCATTTTTTGCTTTCTGGGATATTTACCTGATACTGTAGACGAGCTTCTTGTGAACACAGCCGTCCCAAATATTGGGGTGGCTGTCTGTTTTTGATTTTAATTTCCGTAAGCTATAGGACCATAAGTGGAAGTGCCATAGGCTGTGTTGCTTTGTTTCTTACGTGTTTCAGGAAACACCATACACTTCTCCAGGGTGGCTGCTGGCAATTTACATCCTGCCAATCAGCATAACAAGGCTCCCTGTTCTCCATATCCTGTCCTACCTTTCTGGATTTTACACTTTTTTCAGATGGCCCTTTTGCCCGGGGGGGCAGTGAGATTTCATTGTAGTGCAGATTTCCTTTACAGGCTTGCTTGGTTGACCAAAAAGGGCGTATGCGTTTTTTCCTGAATATATTCAGGAAAAAACGCATACGCCCTTTTTGGCCAAGTGCATCATTGTCGACGTTGTGCCTCTTTTCCTATGCTTTCAGGGCAATTCCAGTCTACCCCCTGCAATCGTTTTCCTGAAATTCAGCCCCGCTTTCAAGTCCCCTTCGCAGGCTTACTTCAATATATTTTTGGAGGATAGCTGTCATTTATCACTCTGCAGGTTTGTGAAGTACAGTGCCCCTGAGCTCCTTTCTTCAACTCGCTTTCTTGTGAGCTGGGCACAAAACCGCAGGATTGCTTCAGGCCCTAATCTGTTTCCAGCAGGGCACACTGAGCCTTTGTTTAATTCCTCTTCCTGGTGGGCAATGAGCGTTACATTTGCCCGTGCAGACACCTACAGCTAGTCTCTCATTGGTTCTCCCTATTCCTGTTCATCTTGCACAGAAATTGCAAGCTGTGCCAAACAGGAGGTTAAAGGCACTGACTCTCCAAGCGGGGAGAGTGTTAGTAAAGCATCTGGAATGGTGAACCCGAGGACCAGGATACGAAAACTGAGATGCATTTTAAATCGTTTCCCAATCACACGGTGGACGATACTCTGGGTTTCCCATGCATGTTTTAGCTGGAGGAAGAATCCCTTGAACCTGGAGAGTTGGGACCCATGGAATGGGTACCATGCAGTATGACTTCAAAGGGTCTGCATTTGCTCACCGAAACTCACCAATGCTATCAGCCTGAAGTGTCCAGCCTTATGTCTCAACCAGCTCTGGGTGTAGATGTGGTCAATCCCGGTTGCATCACATGCCCTGAGTGAATTAGTTAAGAATTGCTCTCTATTTCACTGTCTTTGTGTTTTGTTTTCGAAATTTATTTTGATAATGGGATTTATCGGATTTTCACTGCTGCGTTTCGGCCGCTGTACACACGCTTGATTCTCTTACGGAGACATATATATCCATGGGTTTTAAGATTCTTCCTAGTCAGGTATATTCCTAGGCGTTGAATATGTGGTGTTGGGTCCATTTCATTGAGCAAGGAGTAGGTCTTGTCTATTACATATTTGGCTTATGGAAAGTTATCTGTGCTAATTTCAGTCTCTGGTTTTATGCAGCACCCCAAGGCACCTTTCCCCATAAGCAAGCACTAGTTGGTTTTCTAAATTTGAGACCCTGTTCTTTTTTGTAATTCAGTTCATGTGTAGTCAAGTTTACATTCCGTGTATTAGTGATATCTTATGATGTTTCTTTTTCTGTGTGACGTAGTTCACGTAGAATCACCGTACCTGCATCCACTCACTATGCCGCTACGGGCCTGATGACACAGATTTCATTGCTGAGTGATATTGCATTGTACGTACGTGCCACAACTTCTTTATCCATTTTTTGCTTTCTGGGATATTTACCTGATACTGTAGACGAGCTTCTTGTGAACACAGCCGTCCCAAATATTGGGGTGGCTGTCTGTTTTTGATTTTAATTTCCGTAAGCTATAGGACCATAAGTGGAAGTGCCATAGGCTGTGTTGCTTTGTTTCTTACGTGTTTCAGGAAACACCATACACTTCTCCAGGGTGGCTGCTGGCAATTTACATCCTGCCAATCAGCATAACAAGGCTCCCTGTTCTCCATATCCTGTCCTACCTTTCTGGATTTTACACTTTTTTCAGATGGCCCTTTTGCCCCGGGGGGGCAGTGAGATTTCATTGTAGTGCAGATTTCCTTTACAGGCTTGCTTGGTTGGCCAAAAAGGGCGTATGCGTTTTTTCCTGAATATATTCAGGAAAAAACGCATACGCCCTTTTTGGCCAAGTGCATCATTGTCGACGTTGTGCCTCTTTTCCTATGCTTTCAGGGCAATTCCAGTCTACCCCCTGCAATCGTTTTCCTGAAATTCAGCCCCGCTTTCAAGTCCCCTTCGCAGGCTTACTTCAATATATTTTTGGAGGATAGCTGTCATTTATAACTCTGCAGGTTTGTGAAGTACAGTGCCCCTGAGCTCCTTTCTTCAACTCGCTTTCTTGTGAGCTGGGCACAAAACCGCAGGATTGCTTCAGGCCCTAATCTGTTTCCAGCAGGGCACACTGAGCCTTTGTTTAATTCCTCTTCCTGGTGGGCAATGAGCGTTACATTTGCCCGTGCAGACACCTACAGCTAGTCTCTCATTGGTTCTCCCTATTCCTGTTCATCTTGCACAGAAATGGCAAGCTGTGCCAAACAGGAGGTTAAAGGCACTGACTCTCCAAGCGGGGAGAGTGTTAGTAAAGCATCTGGAATGGTGAACCCGAGGACCAGGAAACGAAAACTGAGATGCATTTTAAATCATTTCCCAATCACACGGTGGACGATACTCTGGGTTTCCCATGCATGTTTTAGCTGGAGGAAGAATCCCTTGAACCTGGAGAGTTGGGACCCATGGAATGGGTACCATGCAGTATGACTTCAAAGGGTATGCATTTGCTCACCGAAACTCACCAATGCTATCAGCCTGAAGTGTCCAGCCTTATGTCTCAACCAGCTCTGGGTGTAGATGTGGTCAATCCCGGTTGCATCACATGCCCTGAGTGAATTAGTTAAGAATTGCTCTCTATTTCACTGTCTTTGTGTTTTGTTTTCGAAATTTATTTTGATAATGGGATTTATCGGATTTTCACTGCTGCGTTTCGGCCGCTGTACACACGCTTGATTCTCTTATGGAGACATATATATCCATGGGTTTTAAGATTCTTCCTAGTCAGGTATATTCCTAGGCGTTGAATATGTGGTGTTGGGTCCATTTCGTTGAGCAAGGAGTAGGTCTTGTCTATTACATATTTGGCTTATGGAAAGTTATCTGTGCTAATTTCAGTCTCTGGTTTTATGCAGCACCCCAAGGCACCTTTCCCCATAAGCAAGCACTAGTTGGTTTTCTAAATTTGAGACCCTGTTCTTTTTTGTAATTCAGTTCATGTGTAGTCAAGTTTACATTCCGTGTATTAGTGATATCTTATGATGTTTCTTTTTCTGTGTGACGTAGTTCACGTAGAATCACCGTACCTGCATCCACTCACTATGCCGCTACGGGCCTGATGACACAGATTTCATTGCTGAGTGATATTGCATTGCACGTACGTGCCACAACTTCTTTATCCATTTTTTGCTTTCTGGGATATTTACCTGATACTGTAGACGAGCTTCTTGTGAACACAGCCGTCCCAAATATTGGGGTGGCTGTCTGTTTTTGATTTTAATTTCCGTAAGCTATAGGACCATAAGTGGAAGTGCCATAGGCTGTGTTGCTTTGTTTCTTACGTGTTTCAGGAAACACCATACACTTCTCCAGGGTGGCTGCTGGCAATTTACATCCTGCCAATCAGCATAACAAGGCTCACTGTTCTCCATATCCTGTCCTACCTTTCTGGATTTTACACTTTTTTCAGATGGCCCTTTTGCCCCGGGGGGGCAGTGAGATTTCATTGTAGTGCAGATTTCCTTTACAGGCTTGCTTGGTTGGCCAAAAAGGGCGTATGCGTTTTTTCCTGAATATATTCAGGAAAAAACGCATACGCCCTTTTTGGCCAAGTGCATCATTGTCGACGTTGTGCCTCTTTTCCTATGCTTTCAGGGCAATTCCAGTCTACCCCCTGCAATCGTTTTCCTGAAATTCAGCCCCGCTTTCAAGTCCCCTTCGCAGGCTTACTTCAATATATTTTTGGAGGATAGCTGTCATTTATCACTCTGCAGGTTTGTGAAGTACAGTGCCCCTGAGCTCCTTTCTTCAACTCGCTTTCTTGTGAGCTGGGCACAAAACCGCAGGATTGCTTCAGGCCCTAATCTGTTTCCAGCAGGGCACACTGAGCCTTTGTTTAATTCCTCTTCCTGGTGGGCAATGAGCGTTACATTTGCCCGTGCAGACACCTACAGCTAGTCTCTCATTGGTTCTCCCTATTCCTGTTCATCTTGCACAGAAATTGCAAGCTGTGCCAAACAGGAGGTTAAAGGCACTGACTCTCCAAGCGGGGAGAGTGTTAGTAAAGCATCTGGAATGGTGAACCCGAGGACCAGGATACGAAAACTGAGATGCATTTTAAATCGTTTCCCAATCACACGGTGGACGATACTCTGGGTTTCCCATGCATGTTTTAGCTGGAGGAAGAATCCCTTGAACCTGGAGAGTTGGGACCCATGGAATGGGTACCATGCAGTATGACTTCAAAGGGGCTGCATTTGCTCACCGAAACTCACCAATGCTATCAGCCTGAAGTGTCCAGCCTTATGTCTCAACCAGCTCTGGGTGTAGATGTGGTCAATCCCGGTTGCATCACATGCCCTGAGTGAATTAGTTAAGAATTGCTCTCTATTTCACTGTCTTTGTGTTTTGTTTTCGAAATTTATTTTGATAATGGGATTTATCGGATTTTCACTGCTGCGTTTCGGCCGCTGTACACACGCTTGATTCTCTTATGGAGACATATATATCCATGGGTTTTAAGATTCTTCCTAGTCAGGTATATTCCTAGGCGTTGAATATGTGGTGTTGGGTCCATTTCGTTGAGCAAGGAGTAGGTCTTGTCTATTACATATTTGGCTTATGGAAAGTTATCTGTGCTAATTTCAGTCTCTGGTTTTATGCAGCACCCCAAGGCACCTTTCCCCATAAGCAAGCACTAGTTGGTTTTCTAAATTTGAGACCCTGTTCTTTTTTGTAATTCAGTTCATGTGTAGTCAAGTTTACATTCCGTGTATTAGTGATATCTTATGATGTTTCTTTTTCTGTGTGACGTAGTTCACGTAGAATCACCGTACCTGCATCCACTCACTATGCCGCTACGGGCCTGATGACACAGATTTCATTGCTGAGTGATATTGCATTGCACGTACGTGCCACAACTTCTTTATCCATTTTTTGCTTTCTGGGATATTTACCTGATACTGTAGACGAGCTTCTTGTGAACACAGCCGTCCCAAATATTGGGGTGGCTGTCTGTTTTTGATTTTAATTTCCGTAAGCTATAGGACCATAAGTGGAAGTGCCATAGGCTGTGTTGCTTTGTTTCTTACGTGTTTCAGGAAACACCATACACTTCTCCAGGGTGGCTGCTGGCAATTTACATCCTGCCAATCAGCATAACAAGGCTCCCTGTTCTCCATATCCTGTCCTACCTTTCTGGATTTTACACTTTTTTCAGATGGCCCTTTTGCCCGGGGGGGCAGTGAGATTTCATTGTAGTGCAGATTTCCTTTACAGGCTTGCTTGGTTGGCCAAAAAGGGCGTATGCGTTTTTTCCTGAATATATTCAGGAAAAAACGCATACGCCCTTTTTGACCAAGTGCATCATTGTCGACGTTGTGCCTCTTTTCCTATGCTTTCAGGGCAATTCCAGTCTACCCCCTGCAATCGTTTTCCTGAAATTCAGCCCCGCTTTCAAGTCCCCTTTGCAGGCTTACTTCAATATATTTTTGGAGGATAGCTGTCATTTATAACTCTGCAGGTTTGTGAAGTACAGTGCCCCTGAGCTCCTTTCTTCAACTCGCTTTCTTGTGAGCTGGGCACAAAACCGCAGGATTGCTTCAGGCCCTAATCTGTTTCCAGCAGGGCACACTGAGCCTTTGTTTAATTCCTCTTCCTGGTGGGCAATGAGCGTTACATTTGCCTGTGCAGACACCTACAGCTAGTCTCTCATTGGTTCTCCCTATTCCTGTTCATCTTGCACAGAAATGGCAAGCTGTGCCAAACAGGAGGTTAAAGGCACTGACTCTCCAAGCGGGGAGAGTGTTAGTAAAGCATCTGCAATGGTGAACCCGAGGACCAGGATACGAAAACTGAGATGCATTTTAAATCGTTTCCCAATCACACGGTGGACGATACTCTGGGTTTCCCATGCATGTTTTAGCTGGAGGAAGAATGCCTTGAACCTGGAGAGTTCGGACCCATGGAATGGGTACCATGCAGTATGACTTCAAAGGGTCTGCATTTGCTCACCGAAACTCACCAGTGCTAGCAGCCAGAAGTGTCCAGCCTTATGTCTCAACCAGCTCTGGGTGTAGATGTGGTCAATCCCGGTTGCATCACATGCCCTGAGTGAATTATTTAAGAATTGCTCTCTATTTCACTGTCTTTGTGTTTTGTTTTCGAAATTTATTTTGATAATGGGATTTATCGGATTTTCACTGCTGCATTTCCGCCGCTGTACACACGCTTGATTCTCTTACGGAGACATATATATCCATGGGTTTTAAGATTCTTCCTAGTCAGGTATATTCCTAGGCGTTGAATATGTGGTGTTGAGTCCATTTCGTTGAGCAAGGAGTAGGTCTTGTCTATTACATATTTGGCTTATGGAATGTTATCTGTGCTAATTTCAGTCTCTGGTTTTATGCAGCACCCCAACGCACCTTTCCCCATAAGCAAGCACTAGTTGGTTTTCTAAATTTGAGACCCTGTTCTGTTTTGTAATTCAGTTCATGTGTAGTGAAGTTTACATTCCGTGTATTAGTGATATCTTATGATGTTTCTTTTTCTGTGTGACGTAGTTCACGTAGAATCACCGTACCTGCATCCACTTACTATGCCGCTACGGGCCTGATGACACAGATTTCATTGCTGAGTGATATTGCATTGCACGTACGTGCCACAACTTCTTTATCCATTTTTTGCTTTCTGGGATATTTACCTGATACTGTAGACGAGCTTCTTGTGAACACAGCCGTCCCAAATATTGGGGTGGCTGTCTGTTTTTGATTTTAATTTCCGTAAGCTATAGGACCATAAGTGGAAGTGCCATAGGCTGTGTTGCTTTGTTTCTTACGTGTTTCAGGAAACACCATACACTTCTCCAGGGTGGCTGCTGGCAATTTACATCCTGCCAATCAGCATAACAAGGCTCCCTGTTCTCCATATCCTGTCCTACCTTTCTGGATTTTACACTTTTTTCAGATGGCCCTTTTGCCCGGGGGGGCAGTGAGATTTCATTGTAGTGCAGATTTCCTTTACAGGCTTGCTTGGTTGGCCAAAAAGGGCGTATGCGTTTTTTCCTGAATATATTCAGGAAAAAACGCATACGCCCTTTTTGGCCAAGTGCATCATTGTCGACGTTCTGCCTCTTTTCCTATGCTTTCAGGGCAATTCCAGTCTACCCCCTGCAATCGTTTTCCTGAAATTCAGCCCTGCTTTCAAGTCCCCTTCGCAGACTTACTTCAATATATTTTCGGAGGATAGCTGTCATTTATAACTCTGCAGGTTTGTGAAGTACAGTGCCCCTGAGCTCCTTTCTTCAACTCGCTTTCTTGTGAGCTGGGCACAAAACCGCAGGATTGCTTCAGGCCCTAATCTGTTTCCAGCAGGGCACACTGAGCCTTTGTTTAATTCCTCTTCCTGGTGGGCAATGAGCGTTACATTTGCCCGTGCAGACACCTACAGCTAGTCTCTCATTGGTTCTCCCTATTCCTGTTCATCTTGCACAGAAATGGCAAGCTGTGCCAAACAGGAGGTTAAAGGCACTGACTCTCCAAGCGGGGAGAGTGTTAGTAAAGCATCTGGAATGGTGAACCCGAGGACCAGGAAACGAAAACTGAGATGCATTTTAAATCATTTCCCAATCACACGGTGGACGATACTCTGGGTTTCCCATGCATGTTTTAGCTGGAGGAAGAATCCCTTGAACCTGGAGAGTTGGGACCCATGGAATGGGTACCATGCAGTATGACTTCAAAGGGTCTGCATTTGCTCACCGAAACTCACCAATGCTATCAGCCTGAAGTGTCAAGCCTTATGTCTCAACCAGCTCTGGGTGTAGATGTGGTCAATCCCGGTTGCATCACATGCCCTGAGTGAATTAGTTAAGAATTGCTCTCTATTTCACTGTCTTTGTGTTTTGTTTTCGAAATTTATTTTGATAATGGGATTTATCGGATTTTCACTGCTGCGTTTCGGCCGCTGTACACACGCTTGATTCTCTTATGGAGACATATATATCCATGGGTTTTAAGATTCTTCCTAGTCAGGTATATTCCTAGGCGTTGAATATGTGGTGTTGGGTCCATTTCGTTGAGCAAGGAGTAGGTCTTGTCTATTACATATTTGGCTTATGGAATGTTATCTGTGCTAATTTCAGTCTCTGGTTTTATGCAGCACCCCAAGGCACCTTTCCCCATAAGCAAGCACTAGTTGGTTTTCTAAATTTGAGACCCTGTTCTTTTTTGTAATTCAGTTCATGTGTAGTGAAGTTTACATTCCGTGTATTAGTGATATCTCATGATGTTTCTTTTTCTGTGTGACGTAGTTCACGTAGAATCACCGTACCTGCATCCACTCACTATGCCGCTACGGGCCTGATGACACAGATTTCATTGCTGAGTGATATTGTATTGCACGTACGTGCCACAACTTCTTTATCCATTTTTTGCTTTCTGGGATATTTACCTGATACTGTAGACGAGCTTCTTGTGAACACAGCCGTCCCAAATATTGGGGTGGCTGTCTGTTTTTGATTTTAATTTCCGTAAGCTATAGGACCATAAGTGGAAGTGCCATAGGCTGTGTTGCTTTGTTTCTTACGTGTTTCAGGAAACACCATACACTTCTCCAGGGTGGCTGCTGGCAATTTACATCCTGCCAATCAGCATAACAAGGCTCCCTGTTCTCCATATCCTGTCCTACCTTTCTGGATTTTACACTTTTTTCAGATGGCCCTTTTGCCCGGGGGGGCAGTGAGATTTCATTGTAGTGCAGATTTCCTTTACAGGCTTGCTTGGTTGGCCAAAAAGGGCGTATGCGTTTTTTCCTGAATATATTCAGGAAAAAACGCATACGCCCTTTTTGACCAAGTGCATCATTGTCGACGTTGTGCCTCTTTTCCTATGCTTTCAGGGCAATTCCAGTCTACCCCCTGCAATCGTTTTCCTGAAATTCAGCCCCGCTTTCAAGTCCCCTTCGCAGGCTTACTTCAATATATTTTTGGAGGATAGCTGTCATTTATAACTCTGCAGGTTTGTGAAGTACAGTGCCCCTGAGCTCCTTTCTTCAACTCGCTTTCTTGTGAGCTGGGCACAAAACCGCAGGATTGCTTCAGGCCCTAATCTGTTTCCAGCAGGGCACACTGAGCCTTTGTTTAATTCCTCTTCCTGGTGGGCAATGAGCGTTACATTTGCCTGTGCAGACACCTACAGCTAGTCTCTCATTGGTTCTCCCTATTCCTGTTCATCTTGCACAGAAATGGCAAGCTGTGCCAAACAGGAGGTTAAAGGCACTGACTCTCCAAGCGGGGAGAGTGTTAGTAAAGCATC
Organism: Phocoena phocoena; assembly: GCF_963924675.1. Classification (NCBI taxonomy): domain Eukaryota; kingdom Metazoa; phylum Chordata; class Mammalia; order Artiodactyla; family Phocoenidae; genus Phocoena; species Phocoena phocoena. The sequence goes on from NW_027077425.1 coordinate 1,330,930, forward strand.
TGCAATGGTGAACCCAAGGACCAGGATACGAAAACTGAGATGCATTTTAAATCGTTTCCCAATCACACGGTGGACGATACTCTGGGTTTCCCATGCATGTTTTAGCTGGAGGAAGAATGCCTTGAACCTGGAGAGTTCGGACCCATGGAATGGGTACCATGCAGTATGACTTCAAAGGGTCTGCATTTGCTCACCGAAACTCACCAGTGCTAGCAGCCAGAAGTGTCCAGCCTTATGTCTCAACCAGCTCTGGGTGTAGATGTGGTCAATCCCGGTTGCATCACATGCCCTGAGTGAATTATTTAAGAATTGCTCTCTATTTCACTGTCTTTGTGTTTTGTTTTCGAAATTTATTTTGATAATGGGATTTATCGGATTTTCACTGCTGCATTTCCGCCGCTGTACACACGCTTGATTCTCTTACGGAGACATATATATCCATGGGTTTTAAGATTCTTCCTAGTCAGGTATATTCCTAGGCGTTGAATATGTGGTGTTGAGTCCATTTCGTTGAGCAAGGAGTAGGTCTTGTCTATTACATATTTGGCTTATGGAATGTTATCTGTGCTAATTTCAGTCTCTGGTTTTATGCAGCACCCCAACGCACCTTTCCCCATAAGCAAGCACTAGTTGGTTTTCTAAATTTGAGACCCTGTTCTGTTTTGTAATTCAGTTCATGTGTAGTGAAGTTTACATTCCGTGTATTAGTGATATCTTATGATGTTTCTTTTTCTGTGTGACGTAGTTCACGTAGAATCACCGTACCTGCATCCACTTACTATGCCGCTACGGGCCTGATGACACAGATTTCATTGCTGAGTGATATTGCATTGCACGTACGTGCCACAACTTCTTTATCCATTTTTTGCTTTCTGGGATATTTACCTGATACTGTAGACGAGCTTCTTGTGAACACAGCCGTCCCAAATATTGGGGTGGCTGTCTGTTTTTGATTTTAATTTCCGTAAGCTATAGGACCATAAGTGGAAGTGCCATAGGCTGTGTTGCTTTGTTTCTTACGTGTTTCAGGAAACACCATACACTTCTCCAGGGTGGCTGCTGGCAATTTACATCCTGCCAATCAGCATAACAAGGCTCCCTGTTCTCCATATCCTGTCCTACCTTTCTGGATTTTACACTTTTTTCAGATGGCCCTTTTGCCCGGGGGGGCAGTGAGATTTCATTGTAGTGCAGATTTCCTTTACAGGCTTGCTTGGTTGGCCAAAAAGGGCGTATGCGTTTTTTCCTGAATATATTCAGGAAAAAACGCATACGCCCTTTTTGGCCAAGTGCATCATTGTCGACGTTCTGCCTCTTTTCCTATGCTTTCAGGGCAATTCCAGTCTACCCCCTGCAATCGTTTTCCTGAAATTCAGCCCTGCTTTCAAGTCCCCTTCGCAGACTTACTTCAATATATTTTCGGAGGATAGCTGTCATTTATAACTCTGCAGGTTTGTGAAGTACAGTGCCCCTGAGCTCCTTTCTTCAACTCGATTTCTTGTGAGCTGGGCACAAAACCGCAGGATTGCTTCAGGCCCTAATCTGTTTCCAGCAGGGCACACTGAGCCTTTGTTTAATTCCTCTTCCTGGTGGGCAATGAGCGTTACATTTGCCCGTGCAGACACCTACAGCTAGTCTCTCATTGGTTCTCCCTATTCCTGTTCATCTTGCACAGAAATTGCAAGCTGTGTCAAACAGGAGGTTAAAGGCACTGACTCTCCAAGCGGGGAGAGTGTTAGTAAAGCATCTGGAATGGTGAACCCGAGGACCAGGAAACGAAAACTGAGATGCATTTTCAATCATTTCCCAATCACACGGTGGACGATACTCTGGGTTTCCCATGCATGTTTTAGCTGGAGGAAGAATCCCTTGAACCTGGAGAGTTGGGACCCATGGAATGGGTACCATGCAGTATGACTTCAAAGGGTCTGCATTTGCTCACCGAAACTCACCAATGCTATCAGCCTGAAGTGTCCAGCCTTATGTCTCAACCAGCTCTGGGTGTAGATGTGGTCAATCCCGGTTGCATCACATGCCCTGAGTGAATTAGTTAAGAATTGCTCTCTATTTCACTGTCTTTGTGTTTTGTTTTCGAAATTTATTTTGATAATGGGATTTATCGGATTTTCACTGCTGCATTTCCGCCGCTGTACACACGCTTGATTCTCTTACGGAGACATATATATCCATGGGTTTTAAGATTCTTCCTAGTCAGGTATATTCCTAGGCGTTGAATATGTGGTGTTGAGTCCATTTCGTTGAGCAAGGAGTAGGTCTTGTCTATTACATATTTGGCTTATGGAATGTTATCTGTGCTAATTTCAGTCTCTGGTTTTATGCAGCACCCCAACGCACCTTTCCCCATAAGCAAGCACTAGTTGGTTTTCTAAATTTGAGACCCTGTTCTGTTTTGTAATTCAGTTCATGTGTAGTGAAGTTTACATTCCGTGTATTAGTGATATCTTATGATGTTTCTTTTTCTGTGTGACGTAGTTCACGTAGAATCACCGTACCTGCATCCACTTACTATGCCGCTACGGGCCTGATGACACAGATTTCATTGCTGAGTGATATTGCATTGCACGTACGTGCCACAACTTCTTTATCCATTTTTTGCTTTCTGGGATATTTACCTGATACTGTAGACGAGCTTCTTGTGAACACAGCCGTCCCAAATATTGGGGTGGCTGTCTGTTTTTGATTTTAATTTCCGTAAGCTATAGGACCATAAGTGGAAGTGCCATAGGCTGTGTTGCTTTGTTTCTTACGTGTTTCAGGAAACACCATACACTTCTCCAGGGTGGCTGCTGGCAATTTACATCCTGCCAATCAGCATAACAAGGCTCCCTGTTCTCCATATCCTGTCCTACCTTTCTGGATTTTACACTTTTTTCAGATGGCCCTTTTGCCCGGGGGGGCAGTGAGATTTCATTGTAGTGCAGATTTCCTTTACAGGCTTGCTTGGTTGGCCAAAAAGGGCGTATGCGTTTTTTCCTGAATATATTCAGGAAAAAACGCATACGCCCTTTTTGGCCAAGTGCATCATTGTCGACGTTCTGCCTCTTTTCCTATGCTTTCAGGGCAATTCCAGTCTACCCCCTGCAATCGTTTTCCTGAAATTCAGCCCTGCTTTCAAGTCCCCTTCGCAGACTTACTTCAATATATTTTCGGAGGATAGCTGTCATTTATAACTCTGCAGGTTTGTGAAGTACAGTGCCCCTGAGCTCCTTTCTTCAACTCGCTTTCTTGTGAGCTGGGCACAAAACCGCAGGATTGCTTCAGGCCCTAATCTGTTTCCAGCAGGGCACACTGAGCCTTTGTTTAATTCCTCTTCCTGGTGGGCAATGAGCGTTACATTTGCCCGTGCAGACACCTACAGCTAGTCTCTCATTGGTTCTCCCTATTCCTGTTCATCTTGCACAGAAATTGCAAGCTGTGCCAAACAGGAGGTTAAAGGCACTGACTCTCCAAGCGGGGAGAGTGTTAGTAAAGCATCTGGAATGGTGAACCCAAGGACAAGGAAACGAAAACTGAGATGCATTTTAAATCATTTCCCAATCACACGGTGGACGATACTCTGGGTTTCCCATGCATGTTTTAGCTGGAGGAAGAATCCCTTGAACCTGGAGAGTTGGGACCCATGGAATGGGTACCATGCAGTATGACTTCAAAGGGTCTGCATTTGCTCACCGAAACTCACCAATGCTATCAGCCTGAAGTGTCCAGCCTTATGTCTCAACCAGCTCTGGGTGTAGATGTGGTCAATCCCGGTTGCATCACATGCCCTGAGTGAATTAGTTAAGAATTGCTCTCTATTTCACTGTCTTTGTGTTTTGTTTTCGAAATTTATTTTGATAATGGGATTTATCGGATTTTCACTGCTGCGTTTCGGCCGCTGTACACACGCTTGATTCTCTTACAGAGACATATATATCCATGGGTTTTAAGATTCTTCCTAGTCAGGTATATTCCTAGGCGTTGAATATGTGGTGTTGGGTCCATTTCGTTGAGCAAGGAGTAGGTCTTGTCTATTACATATTTGGCTTATGGAAAGTTATCTGTGCTAATTTCAGTCTCTGGTTTTATGCAGCACCCCAAGGCACCTTTCCCCATAAGCAAGCACTAGTTGGTTTTCTAAATTTGAGACACTGTTCTGTTTTGTAATTCAGTTCATGTGTAGTCAAGTTTACATTCCGTGTATTAGTGATATCTTATGATGTTTCTTTTTCTGTGTGACGTAGTTCACGTAGAATCACCGTACCTGCATCCACTCACTATGCCGCTACGGGCCTGATGACACAGATTTCATTGCTGAGTGATATTGCATTGCACGTACGTGCCACAACTTCTTTATCCATTTTTTGCTTTCTGGGATATTTACCTGATACTGTAGACGAGCTTCTTGTGAACACAGCCGTCCCAAATATTGGGGTGGCTGTCTGTTTTTGATTTTAATTTCCGTAAGCTATAGGACCATAAGTGGAAGTGCCATAGGCTGTGTTCCTTTGTTTCTTACGTGTTTCAGGAAACACCATACACTTCTCCAGGGTGGCTGCTGGCAATTTACATCCTGCCAATCAGCATAACAAGGCTCCCTGTTCTCCATATCCCGTCCTACCTTTCTGGATTTTACACTTTTTTCAGATGGCCCTTTTGCCCGGGGGGGCAGTGAGATTTCATTGTAGTGCAGATTTCCTTTACAGGCTTGCTTGGTTGGCCAAAAAGGGCGTATGCGTTTTTTCCTGAATATATTCAGGAAAAAACGCATACGCCCTTTTTGGCCAAGTGCATCATTGTCGACGTTCTGCCTCTTTTCCTATGCTTTCAGGGCAATTCCAGTCTTCCCCCTGCACTCGTTTTCCTGAAATTCAGCCCTGCTTTCAAGTCCCCTTCGCAGACTTACTTCAATATATTTTCGGAGGATAGCTGTCATTTATAACTGTGCAGGTTTGTGAAGTACAGTGCCCCTGAGCTCCTTTCTTCAACTCGCTTTCTTGTGAGCTGGGCACAAAACCGCAGGATTGCTTCAGGCCCTAATCTGTTTCCAGCAGGGCACACTGAGCCTTTGTTTAATTCCTCTTCCTGGTGGGCAATGAGCGTTACATTTGCCCGTGCAGACACCTACAGCTAGTCTCTCATTGGTTCTCCCTATTCCTGTTCATCTTGCACAGAAATTGCAAGCTGTGCCAAACAGGAGGTTAAAGGCACTGACTCTCCAAGCAGGGAGAGTGTTAGTAAAGCATCTGGAATGGTGAACCCGAGGACCAGGAAACGAAAACTGAGATGCATTTTAAATCATTTCCCAATCACACGGTGGACGATACTCTGGGTTTCCCATGCATGTTTTAGCTGGAGGAAGAATCCCTTGAACCTGGAGAGTTGGGACCCATGGAATGGGTACCATGCAGTATGACTTCAAAGGGTCTGCATTTGCTCACCGAAACTCACCAATGCTATCAGCCTGAAGTGTCCAACCTTATGTCTCAACCAGCTCTGGGTGTAGATGTGGTCAATCCCGGTTGCATCACATGCCCTGACTGAATTAGTTAAGAATTGCTCTCTATTTCACTGTCTTTGTGTTTTGTTTTCGAAATTTATTTTGATAATGGGATTTATCGGATTTTCACTGCTGCATTTCCGCCGCTGTACACACGCTTGATTCTCTTACGGAGACATATATATCCATGGGTTTTAAGATTCTTCCTAGTCAGGTATATTCCTAGGCGTTGAATATGTGGTGTTGGGTCCATTTCGTTGAGCAAGGAGTAGGTCTTGTCTATTACATATTTGGCTTATGGAATGTTATCTGTGCTAATTTCAGTCTCTGGTTTTATGCAGCACCCCAACGCACCTTTCCCCATAAGCAAGCACTAGTTGGTTTTCTAAATTTGAGACACTTTTCTGTTTTGTAATTCAGTTCATGTGTAGTGAAGTTTACATTCCGTGTATTAGTGATATCTTATGATGTTTCTTTTTCTGTGTGACGTAGTTCACGTAGAATCACCGCACCTGCATCCACTTACTATGCCGCTACGGGCCTGATGACACAGATTTCATTGCTGAGTGATATTGCATTGCACGTACGTGCCACAACTTCTTTATCCATTTTTTGCTTTCTGGGATATTTACCTGATACTGTAGACGAGCTTCTTGTGAACACAGCCGTCCCAAATATTGGGGTGGCTGTCTGTTTTTGATTTTAATTTCCGTAAGCTATAGGACCATAAGTGGAAGTGCCATAGGCTGTGTTGCTTTGTTTCTTACGTGTTTCAGGAAACACCATACACTTCTCCAGGGTGGCTGCTGGCAATTTACATCCTGCCAATCAGCATAACAAGGCTCCCTGTTCTCCATATCCTGTCCTACCTTTCTGGATTTTACACTTTTTTCAGATGGCCCTTTTGCCCGGGGGGGCAGTGAGATTTCATTGTAGTGCAGATTTCCTTTACAGGCTTGCTTGGTTGGCCAAAAAGGGCGTATGCGTTTTTTCCTGAATATATTCAGGAAAAAACGCATACGCCCTTTTTGACCAAGTGCATCATTGTCGACGTTGTGCCAATTTTCCTATGCTTTCAGGGCAATTCCAGTCTACCCCCTGCAATCGTTTTCCTGAAATTCAGCCCCGCTTTCAAGTCCCCTTCGCAGGCTTACTTCAATATATTTTTGGAGGATAGCTGTCATTTATAACTCTGCAGGTTTGTGAAGTACAGTGCCCCTGAGCTCCTTTCTTCAACTCGCTTTCTTGTGAGCTGGGCACAAAACCGCAGGGTTGCTTCAGGCCCTAATCTGTTTCCAGCAGGGCACACTGAGCCTTTGTTTAATTCCTCTGCCTGGTGGGCAATGAGCGTTACATTTGCCCGTGCAGACACCTACAGCTAGTCTCTCATTGGTTCTCCCTATTCCTGTTCATCTTGCACAGAAATTGCAAGCTGTGCCAAACAGGAGGTTAAAGGCACTGACTCTCCAAGCGGGGAGAGTGTTAGTAAAGCATCTGGAATGGTGAACCCGAGGACCAGGATACGAAAACTGAGATGCATTTTAAATCGTTTCCCAATCACACGGTGGACGATACTCTGGGTTTCCCATGCATGTTTTAGCTGGAAGAAGAATGCCTTGAACGTGGAGAGTTGGGACCCATGGAATGGGTACCATGCAGTATGACTTCAAAGGGTCTGCATTTGCTCACCGAAACTCACCAGTGCTAGCAGCCAGAAGTGTCCAGCCTTATGTCTCAACCAGCTCTGGGTGTAGATGTGGTCAATCCCGGTTGCATCACATGCCCTGAGTGAATTAGTTAAGAATTGCTCTCTATTTCACTGTCTTTGTGTTTTGTTTTCGAAATTTATTTTGATAATGGGATTTATCGGATTTTCACTGCTGCATTTCCGCCGCTGTACACACGCTTGATTCTCTTACGGAGACATATATATCCATGGGTTTTAAGATTCTTCCTAGTCAGGTATATTCCTAGGCATTGAATATGTGGTGTTGAGTCCATTTCGTTGAGCAAGGAGTAGGTCTTGTCTATTACATATTTGGCTTATGGAATGTTATCTGTGCTAATTTCAGTCTCTGGTTTTATGCAGCACCCCAACGCACCTTTCCCCATAAGCAAGCACTAGTTGGTTTTCTAAATTTGAGACACTGTTCTGTTTTGTAATTCAGTTCATGTGTAGTCAAGTTTACATTCCGTGTATTAGTGATATCTTATGATGTTTCTTTTTCTGTGTGACGTAGTTCACGTAGAATCACCGTACCTGCATCCACTCACTATGCCGCTACGGGCCTGATGACACAGATTTCATTGCTGAGTGATATTGCATTGCACGTACGTGCCACAACTTCTTTATCCATTTTTTGCTTTCTGGGATATTTACCTGATACTGTAGACGAGCTTCTTGTGAACACAGCCGTCCCAAATATTGGGGTGGCTGTCTGTTTTTGATTTTAATTTCCGTAAGCTATAGGACCATAAGTGGAAGTGCCATAGGCTGTGTTGCTTTGTTTCTTACGTGTTTCAGGAAACACCATACACTTCTCCAGGGTGGCTGCTGGCAATTTACATCCTGCCAATCAGCATAACAAGGCTCCCTGTTCTCCATATCCTGTCCTACCTTTCTGGATTTTACACTTTTTTCAGATGGCCCTTTTGCCCGGGGGGGCAGTGAGATTTCATTGTAGTGCAGATTTCCTTTACAGGCTTGCTTGGTTGACCAAAAAGGACGTATGCGTTTTTTCCTGAATATATTCAGGAAAAAACGCATACGCCCTTTTTGGCCAAGTGCATCATTGTCGACGTTGTGCCTCTTTTCCTATGCTTTCAGGGCAATTCCAGTCTACCCCCTGCAATCGTTTTCCTGAAATTCAGCCCCGCTTTCAAGTCCCCTTCGCAGGCTTACTTCAATATATTTTTGGAGGATAGCTGTCATTTATCACTCTGCAGGTTTGTGAAGTACAGTGCCCCTGAGCTCCTTTCTTCAACTCGCTTTCTTGTGAGCTGGGCACAAAACCGCAGGATTGCTTCAGGCCCTAATCTGTTTCCAGCAGGGCACACTGAGCCTTTGTTTAATTCCTCTTCCTGGTGGGCAATGAGCGTTACATTTGCCCGTGCAGACACCTACAGCTAGTCTCTCATTGGTTCTCCCTATTCCTGTTCATCTTGCACAGAAATTGCAAGCTGTGCCAAACAGGAGGTTAAAGGCACTGACTCTCCAAGCGGGGAGAGTGTTAGTAAAGCATCTGGAATGGTGAACCCGAGGACCAGGATACGAAAACTGAGATGCATTTTAAATCGTTTCCCAATCACACGGTGGACGATACTCTGGGTTTCCCATGCATGTTTTAGCTGGAGGAAGAATCCCTTGAACCTGGAGAGTTGGGACCCATGGAATGGGTACCATGCAGTATGACTTCAAAGGGTCTGCATTTGCTCACCGAAACTCACCAATGCTATCAGCCTGAAGTGTCCAGCCTTATGTCTCAACCAGCTCTGGGTGTAGATGTGGTCAATCCCGGTTGCATCACATGCCCTGAGTGAATTAGTTAAGAATTGCTCTCTATTTCACTGTCTTTGTGTTTTGTTTTCGAAATTTATTTTGATAATGGGATTTATCGGATTTTCACTGCTGCGTTTCGGCCGCTGTACACACGCTTGATTCTCTTACGGAGACATATATATCCATGGGTTTTAAGATTCTTCCTAGTCAGGTATATTCCTAGGCGTTGAATATGTGGTGTTGGGTCCATTTCATTGAGCAAGGAGTAGGTCTTGTCTATTACATATTTGGCTTATGGAAAGTTATCAGTGCTAATTTCAGTCTCTGGTTTTATGCAGCACCCCAAGGCACCTTTCCCCATAAGCAAGCACTAGTTGGTTTTCTAAATTTGAGACCCTGTTCTTTTTTGTAATTCAGTTCATGTGTAGTCAAGTTTACATTCCGTGTATTAGTGATATCTTATGATGTTTCTTTTTCTGTGTGACGTAGTTCACGTAGAATCACCGTACCTGCATCCACTCACTATGCCGCTACGGGCCTGATGACACAGATTTCATTGCTGAGTGATATTGCATTGTACGTACGTGCCACAAATTCTTTATCCATTTTTTGCTTTCTGGGATATTTACCTGATACTGTAGACGAGCTTCTTGTGAACACAGCCGTCCCAAATATTGGGGTGGCTGTCTGTTTTTGATTTTAATTTCCGTAAGCTATAGGACCATAAGTGGAAGTGCCATAGGCTGTGTTGCTTTGTTTCTTACGTGTTTCAGGAAACACCATACACTTCTCCAGGGTGGCTGCTGGCAATTTACATCCTGCCAATCAGCATAACAAGGCTCCCTGTTCTCCATATCCTGTCCTACCTTTCTGGATTTTACACTTTTTTCAGATGGCCCTTTTGCCCCGGGGGGGCAGTGAGATTTCATTGTAGTGCAGATTTCCTTTACAGGCTTGCTTGGTTGGCCAAAAAGGGCGTATGCGTTTTTTCCTGAATATATTCAGGAAAAAACGCATACGCCCTTTTTGGCCAAGTGCATCATTGTCGACGTTGTGCCTCTTTTCCTATGCTTTCAGGGCAATTCCAGTCTACCCCCTGCAATCGTTTTCCTGAAATTCAGCCCCGCTTTCAAGTCCCCTTCGCAGGCTTACTTCAATATATTTTTGGAGGATAGCTGTCATTTATAACTCTGCAGGTTTGTGAAGTACAGTGCCCCTGAGCTCCTTTCTTCAACTCGCTTTCTTGTGAGCTGGGCACAAAACCGCAGGGTTGCTTCATGCCCTAATCTGTTTCCAGCAGGGCACACTGAGCCTTTGTTTAATTCCTCTTCCTGGTGGGCAATGAGCGTTACATTTGCCCGTGCAGACACCTACAGCTAGTCTCTCATTGGTTCTCCCTATTCCTGTTCATCTTGCACAGAAATGGCAAGCTGTGCCAAACAGGAGGTTAAAGGCACTGACTCTCCAAGCGGGGAGAGTGTTAGTAAAGCATCTGGAATGGTGAACCCGAGGATCAGGATACGAAAACTGAGATGCATTTTAAATCGTTTCCCAATCACACGGTGGACGATACTCTGGGTTTCCCATGCATGTTTTAGCTGGAGGAAGAATGCCTTGAACCTGGAGAGTTGGGACCCATGGAATGGGTACCATGCAGTATGACTTCAAAGGGTCTGCATTTGCTCACCGAAACTCACCAGTGCTATCAGCCAGAAGTGTCCAGCCTTATGTCTCAACCAGCTCTGGGTGTAGATGTGGTCAATCCCGGTTGCATCACATGCCCTGAGTGAATTAGTTAAGAATTGCTCTCTATTTCACTGTCTTTGTGTTTTGTTTTCGAAATTTATTTTGATAATGGGATTTATCGGATTTTCACTGCTGCGTTTCGGCCGCTGTACACACGCTTGATTCTCTTATGGAGACATATATATCCATGGGTTTTAAGATTCTTCCTAGTCAGGTATATTCCTAGGCGTTGAATATGTGGTGTTGGGTCCATTTCGTTGAGCAAGGAGTAGGTCTTGTCTATTACATATTTGGCTTATGGAAAGTTATCTGTGCTAATTTCAGTCTCTGGTTTTATGCAGCACCCCAAGGCACCTTTCCCCATAAGCAAGCACTAGTTGGTTTTCTAAATTTGAGACCCTGTTCTTTTTTGTAATTCAGTTCATGTGTAGTCAAGTTTACATTCCGTGTATTAGTGATATCTTATGATGTTTCTTTTTCTGTGTGACGTAGTTCACGTAGAATCACCGTACCTGCATCCACTCACTATGCCGCTACGGGCCTGATGACACAGATTTCATTGCTGAGTGATATTGCATTGCACGTACGTGCCACAACTTCTTTATCCATTTTTTGCTTTCTGGGATATTTACCTGATACTGTAGACGAGCTTCTTGTGAACACAGCCGTCCCAAATATTGGGGTGGCTGTCTGTTTTTGATTTTAATTTCCGTAAGCTATAGGACCATAAGTGGAAGTGCCATAGGCTGTGTTGCTTTGTTTCTTACGTGTTTCAGGAAACACCATACACTTCTCCAGGGTGGCTGCTGGCAATTTACATCCTGCCAATCAGCATAACAAGGCTCCCTGTTCTCCATATCCTGTCCTACCTTTCTGGATTTTACACTTTTTTCAGATGGCCCTTTTGCCCGGGGGGGCAGTGAGATTTCATTGTAGTGCAGATTTCCTTTACAGGCTTGCTTGGTTGGCCAAAAAGGGCGTATGCGTTTTTTCCTGAATATATTCAGGAAAAAACGCATACGCCCTTTTTGACCAAGTGCATCATTGTCGACGTTGTGCCTCTTTTCCTATGCTTTCAGGGCAATTCCAGTCTACCCCCTGCAATCGTTTTCCTGAAATTCAGCCCCGCTTTCAAGTCCCCTTCGCAGGCTTACTTCAATATATTTTTGGAGGATAGCTGTCATTTATAACTTTGCAGGTTTGTGAAGTACAGTGCCCCTGAGCTCCTTTCTTCAACTCGCTTTCTTGTGAGCTGGGCACAAAACCGCAGGATTGCTTCAGGCCCTAATCTGTTTCCAGCAGGGCACACTGAGCCTTTGTTTAATTCCTCTTCCTGGTGGGCAATGAGCGTTACATTTGCCCGTGCAGACACCTACAGCTAGTCTCTCATTGGTTCTCCCTATTCCTGTTCATCTTGCACAGAAATGGCAAGCTGTGCCAAACAGGAGGTTAAAGGCACTGACTCTCCAAGCGGGGAGAGTGTTAGTAAAGCATCTGGAATGGTGAACCCGAGGATCAGGATACGAAAACTGAGATGCATTTTAAATCGTTTCCCAATCACACGGTGGACGATACTCTGGGTTTCCCATGCATGTTTTAGCTGGAGGAAGAATGCCTTGAACCTGGAGAGTTGGGACCCATGGAATGGGTACCATGCAGTATGACTTCAAAGGGTCTGCATTTGCTCACCGAAACTCACCAGTGCTATCAGCCAGAAGTGTCCAGCCTTATGTCTCAACCAGCTCTGGGTGTAGATGTGGTCAATCCCGGTTGCATCACATGCCCTGAGTGAATTAGTTAAGAATTGCTCTCTATTTCACTGTCTTTGTGTTTTGTTTTTGAAATTTATTTTGATAATGGGATTTATCGGATTTTCACTGCTGCGTTTCGGCCGCTGTACACACGCTTGATTCTCTTATGGAGACATATATATCCATGGGTTTTAAGATTCTTCCTAGTCAGGTATATTCCTAGGCGTTGAATATGTGGTGTTGGGTCCATTTCGTTGAGCAAGGAGTAGGTCTTGTCTATTACATATTTGGCTTATGGAATGTTATCTGTGCTAATTTCAGTCTCTGGTTTTATGCAGCACCCCAAGGCACCTTTCCCCATAAGCAAGCACTAGTTGGTTTTCTAAATTTGACACCCTGTTCTTTTTTGTAATTCAGTTCATGTGTAGTCAAGTTTACATTCCGTGTATTAGTGATATCTTATGATGTTTCTTTTTCTGTGTGACGTAGTTCACGTAGAATCACCGTACCTGCATCCACTCACTATGCCGCTACGGGCCTGATGACACAGATTTCATTGCTGAGTGATATTGCATTGCACGTACGTGCCACAACTTCTTTATCCATTTTTTGCTTTCTGGGATATTTACCTGATACTGTAGACGAGCTTCTTGTGAACACAGCCGTCCCAAATATTGGGGTGGCTGTCTGTTTTTCATTTTAATTTCCATAAGCTATAGGACCATAAGTGGAAGTGCCATAGGCTGTGTTGCTTTGTTTCTTACGTGTTTCAGGAAACACCATACACTTCTCCAGGGTGGCTGCTGGCAATTTACATCCTGCCAATCAGCATAACAAGGCTCCCTGTTCTCCATATCCTGTCCTACCTTTCTGGATTTTACACTTTTTTCAGATGGCCCTTTTGCCCGGGGGGGCAGTGAGATTTCATTGTAGTGCAGATTTCCTTTACAGGCTTGCTTGGTTGGCCAAAAAGGGCGTATGCGTTTTTTCCTGAATATATTCAGGAAAAAACGCATACGCCCTTTTTGACCAAGTGCATCATTGTCGACGTTGTGCCTCTTTTCCTATGCTTTCAGGGCAATTCCAGTCTACCCCCTGCAATCGTTTTCCTGAAATTCAGCCCCGCTTTCAAGTCCCCTTCGCAGGCTTACTTCAATATATTTTTGGAGGATAGCTGTCATTTATAACTTTGCAGGTTTGTGAAGTACAGTGCCCCTGAGCTCCTTTCTTCAACTCGCTTTCTTGTGAGCTGGGCACAAAACCGCAGGGTTGCTTCAGGCCCTAATCTGTTTCCAGCAGGGCACACTGAGCCTTTGTTTAATTCCTCTTCCTGGTGGGCAATGAGCGTTACATTTGCCCGTGCAGACACCTACAGCTAGTCTCTCATTGGTTCTCCCTATTCCTGTTCATCTTGCACAGAAATGGCAAGCTGTGCCAAACAGGAGGTTAAAGGCACTGACTCTCCAAGCGGGGAGAGTGTTAGTAAAGCATCTGGAATGGTGAACCCGAGGATCAGGATACGAAAACTGAGATGCATTTTAAATCGTTTCCCAATCACACGGTGGACGATACTCTGGGTTTCCCATGCATGTTTTAGCTGGAGGAAGAATGCCTTGAACCTGGAGAGTTGGGACCCATGGAATGGGTACCATGCAGTATGACTTCAAAGGGTCTGCATTTGCTCACCGAAACTCACCAGTGCTATCAGCCAGAAGTGTCCAGCCTTATGTCTCAACCAGCTCTGGGTGTAGATGTGGTTAATCCTGGTTGCATCACATGCCCTGAGTGAATTATTTAAGAATTGCTCTCTATTTCACTGTCTTTGTGTTTTGTTTTCGAAATTTATTTTGATAATGGGATTTATCGGATTTTCACTGCTGCATTTCCGCCGCTGTACACACGCTTGATTCTCTTACGGAGACATATATATCCATGGGTTTTAAGATTCTTCCTAGTCAGGTATATTCCTAGGCGTTGAATATGTGGTGTTGAGTCCATTTCGTTGAGCAAGGAGTAGGTCTTGTCTATTACATATTTGGCTTATGGAATGTTATCTGTGCTAATTTCAGTCTCTGGTTTTATGCAGCACCCCAACGCACCTTTCCCCATAAGCAAGCACTAGTTGGTTTTCTAAATTTGAGACACTGTTCTGTTTTGTAATTCAGTTCATGTGTAGTGAAGTTTACATTCCGTGTATTAGTGATATCTTATGATGTTTCTTTTTCTGTGTGACGTAGTTCACGTAGAATCACCGTACCTGCATCCACTTACTATGCCGCTACGGGCCTGATGACACAGATTTCATTGCTGAGTGATATTGCATTGCACGTACGTGCCACAACTTCTTTATCCATTTTTTGCTTTCTGGGATATTTACCTGATACTGTAGACGAGCTTCTTGTGAACACAGCCGTCCCAAATATTGGGGTGGCTGTCTGTTTTTGATTTTAATTTCCGTAAGTTATAGGACCATAAGTGGAAGTGCCATAGGCTGTGTTGCTTTGTTTCTTACGTGTTTCAGGAAACACCATACACTTCTCCAGGGTGGCTGCTGGCAATTTACATCCTGCCAATCAGCATAACAAGGCTCCCTGTTCTCCATATCCTGTCCTACCTTTCTGGATTTTACACTTTTTTCAGGTGGCCCTTTTGCCCGGGGGGGCAGTGAGATTTCATTGTAGTGCAGATTTCCTTTACAGGCTTGCTTGGTTGGCCAAAAAGGGCGTATGCGTTTTTTCCTGAATATATTCAGGAAAAAACGCATACGCCCTTTTTGGCCAAGTGCATCATTGTCGACGTTGTGCCTCTTTTCCTATGCTTTCAGGGCAATTCCAGTCTACCCCCTACAATTGTTTTCCTGAAATTCAGCCCCGCTTTCAAGTCCCCTTCGCAGGCTTACTTCAATATATTTTTGGAGGATAGCTGTCATTTATAACTCTGCAGGTTTGTGAAGTACAGTGCCCCTGAGCTCCTTTCTTCAACTCGCTTTCTTGTGAGCTGGGCACAAAACCGCAGGATTGCTTCAGGCCCTAATCTGTTTCCAGCAGGGCACACTGAGCCTTTGTTTAATTCCTCTTCCTGGTGGGCAATGAGCGTTACATTTGCCCGTGCAGACACCTACAGCTAGTCTCTCATTGGTTCTCCCTATTCCTGTTCATCTTGCACAGAAATGGCAAGCTGTGCCAAACAGGAGGTTAAAGGCACTGACTCTCCAAGCGGGGAGAGTGTTAGTAAAGCATCTGGAATGGTGAACCCGACGACCAGGAAACGAAAACTGAGATGCATTTTAAATCATTTCCCAATCACACGGTGGACGATACTCTGGGTTTCCCATGCATGTTTTAGCTGGAGGAAGAATCCCTTGAACCTGGAGAGTTGGGACCCATGGAATGGGTACCATGCAGTATGACTTCAAAGGGTCTGCATTTGCTCACCGAAACTCACCAATGCTATCAGCCTGAAGTGTCAAGCCTTATGTCTCAACCAGCTCTGGGTGTAGATGTGGTCAATCCCGGTTGCATCACATGCCCTGAGTGAATTAGTTAAGAATTGCTCTCTATTTCACTGTCTTTGTGTTTTGTTTTCGAAATTTATTTTGATAATGGGATTTATCGGATTTTCACTGCTGCGTTTCGGCCGCTGTACACACGCTTGATTCTCTTATGGAGACATATATATCCATGGGTTTTAAGATTCTTCCTAGTCAGGTATATTCCTAGGCGTTGAATATGTGGTGTTGGGTCCATTTCGTTGAGCAAGGAGTAGGTCTTGTCTATTACATATTTGGCTTATGGAAAGTTATCTGTGCTAATTTCAGTCTCTGGTTTTATGCAGCACCCCAAGGCACCTTTCCCCCTAAGCAAGCATTAGTTGGTTTTCTAAATTTGAGACCCTGTTCTTTTTTGTAATTCAGTTCATGTGTAGTCAAGTTTACATTCCGTGTATTAGTGATATCTTATGATGTTTCTTTTTCTGTGTGACGTAGTTCACGTAGAATCACCGTACCTGCATCCACTCACTATGCCGCTACAGGCCTGATGACACAGATTTCATTGCTGAGTGATATTGCATTGTACGTACGTGCCACAACTTCTTTATCCATTTTTTCTTTCTGGGATATTTACCTGATACTGTAGACGAGCTTCTTGTGAACACAGCCGTCCCAAATATTGGGGTGGCTGTCTGTTTTTGATTTTAATTTCCGTAAGCTATAGGACCATAAGTGGAAGTGCCATAGGCTGTGTTGCTTTGTTTCTTACGTGTTTCAGGAAACACCATACACTTCTCCAGGGTGGCTGCTGGCAATTTACATCCTGCCAATCAGCATAACAAGGCTCCCTGTTCTCCATATCCTGTCCTACCTTTCTGGATTTTACACTTTTTTCAGATGGCCCTTTTGCCCGGGGGGGCAGTGAGATTTCATTGTAGTGCAGATTTCCTTTACAGGCTTGCTTGGTTGGCCAAAAAGGGCATATGCGTTTTTTCCTGAATATATTCAGGAAAAAACGCATACGCACTTTTTGACCAGGTGCATCATTGTCGACGTTGTGCCTCTTTTCCTATGCTTTCAGGGCAATTCCAGTCTACCCCCTGCAATCGTTTTCCTGAAATTCAGCCCCGCTTTCAAGTCCCCTTCGCAGGCTTACTTCAATATATTTTTGGAGGATAGCTGTCATTTATAACTCTGCAGGTTTGTGAAATACAGTGCCCCTGAGCTCCTTTCTTCAACTCGCTTTCTTGTGAGCTGGGCACAAAACCGCAGGATTGCTTCAGGCCCTAATCTGTTTCCAGCAGGGCACACTGAGCCTTTGTTTAATTCCTCTTCCTGGTGGGCAATGAGCGTTTCATTTGCCCGGGCAGACACCTACAGCTAGTCTCTCATTGGTTCTCCCTATTCCTGTTCATCTTGCACAGAAATTGCAAGCTGTGCCAAACAGGAGGTTAAAGGCACTGACTCTCCAAGCGGGGAGAGTGTTAGTAAAGCATCTGGAATGGTGAACCCGAGGACCAGGAAACGAAAACTGAGATGCATTTTAAATCATTTCCCAATCACACGGTGGACGATACTCTGGGTTTCCCATGCATGTTTTAGCTGGAGGAAGAATCCCTTGAACCTGGAGAGTTGGGACCCATGGAATGGGTACCATGCAGTATGACTTCAAAGGGTCTGCATTTGCTCACCGAAACTCACCAATGCTATCAGCCTGAAGTGTCCAGCCTTATGTCTCAACCAGCTCTGGGTGTAGATGTGGTCAATCCCAGTTGCATCACATGCCCTGAGTGAATTAGTTAAGAATTGCTCTCTATTTCACTGTCTTTGTGTTTTGTTTTCGAAATTTATTTTGATAATGGGATTTATCGGATTTTCACTGCTGCGTTTCGGCCGCTGTACACACGCTTGATTCTCTTACGGAGACATATATATCCATGGGTTTTAAGATTCTTCCTAGTCAGGTATATTCCTAGGCGTTGAATATGTGGTGTTGGGTCCATTTCATTGAGCAAGGAGTAGGTCTTGTCTATTACATATTTGGCTTATGGAAAGTTATCTGTGCTAATTTCAGTCTCTGGTTTTATGCAGCACCCCAAGGCACCTTTCCCCATAAGCAAGCACTAGTTGGTTTTCTAAATTTGAGACCCTGTTCTTTTTTGTAATTCAGTTCATGTGTAGTCAAGTTTACATTCCGTGTATTAGTGATATCTTATGATGTTTCTTTTTCTGTGTGACGTAGTTCACGTAGAATCACCGTACCTGCATCCACTCACTATGCCTCTACGGGCCTGATGACACAGATTTCATTGCTGAGTGATATTGCATTGTACGTACGTGCCACCACTTCTTTATCCATTTTTTGCTTTCTGTGATATTTACCTGATACTGTAGACGAGCTCCTTGTGAACACAGCCGTCCCAAATATTGGGGTGGCTGTCTGTTTTTGATTTTAATTTCCGTAAGCTATAGGACCATAAGTGGAAGTGCCATAGGCTGTGTTGCTTTGTTTCTTACGTGTTTCAGGAAACACCATACACTTCTCCAGGGTGGCTGCTGGCAATTTACATCCTGCCAATCAGCATAACAAGGCTCCCTGTTCTCCATATCCTGTCCTACCTTTCTGGATTTTACACTTTTTTCAGATGGCCCTTTTGCCCGGGGGGGCAGTGAGATTTCATTGTAGTGCAGATTTCCTTTACAGGCTTGCTTGGTTGGCCAAAAAGGGCGTATGCGTTTTTTCCTGAATATATTCAGGAAAAAACGCATACGCCCTTTTTGGCCAAGTTCATCATTGTCGACGTTGTGCCTCTTTTCCTATGCTTTCAGGGCAATTCCAGTCTACCCCCTGCAATCGTTTTCCTGAAATTCAGCCCCGCTTTCAAGTCCCCTTCACAGGCTTACTTCAATATATTTTTGGAGGATAGCTGTCATTTATAACTCTGCAGGTTTGTGAAGTACAGTGCCCCTGAGCTCCTTTCTTCAACTCGCTTTCTTGTGAGCTGGGCACAAAACCGCAGGATTGCTTCAGGCTCTAATCTGTTTCCAGCAGGGCACACTGAGCCTTTGTTTAATTCCTCTTCCTGGTGGGCAATGAGCGTTACATTTGCCCGTGCAGACACCTACAGCTAGTCTCTCATTGGTTCTCCCTATTCCTGTTCATCTTGCACAGAAATTGCAAGCTGTGCGAAACAGGAGGTTAAAGGCACTGACTCTCCAAGCGGGGAGAGTGTTAGTAAAGCATCTGGAATGGTGAACCCGAGGACCAGGAAACGAAAACTGAGATGCATTTTAAATCATTTCCCAATCACACGGTGGACGATACTCTGGGTTTCCCATGCATGTTTTAGCTGGAGGAAGAATCCCTTGAACCTGGAGAGTTGGGACCCATGGAATGGGTACCATGCAGTATGACTTCAAAGGGTCTGCATTTGCTCACCGAAACTCACCAATGCTATCAGCCTGAAGTGTCCAGCCTTATGTCTCAACCAGCTCTGGGTGTAGATGTGGTCAATCCCGGTTGCATCACATGCCCTGAGTGAATTAGTTAAGAATTGCTCTCTATTTCACTGTCTTTGTGTTTTGTTTTCGAAATTTATTTTGATAATGGGATTTATCGGATTTTCACTGCTGCGTTTCGGCCGCTGTACACACGCTTGATTCTCTTACGGAGACATATATATCCATGGGTTTTAAGATTCTTCCTAGTCAGGTATATTCCTAGGCGTTGAATATGTGGTGTTGGGTCCATTTCATTGAGCAAGGAGTAGGTCTTGTCTATTACATATTTGGCTTATGGAAAGTTATCTGTGCTAATTTCAGTCTCTGGTTTTATGCAGCACCCCAAGGCACCTTTCCCCATAAGCAAGCACTAGTTGGTTTTCTAAATTTGAGACCCTGTTCTTTTTTGTAATTCAGTTCATGTGTAGTCAAGTTTACATTCCGTGTATTAGTGATATCTTATGATGTTTCTTTTTCTGTGTGACGTAGTTCACGTAGAATCACCGTACCTGCATCCACTCACTATGCCGCTACGGGCCTGATGACACAGATTTCATTGCTGAGTGATATTGCATTGTACGTACGTGCCACAACTTCTTTATCCATTTTTTGCTTTCTGGGATATTTACCTGATACTGTAGACGAGCTTCTTGTGAACACAGCCGTCCCAAATATTGGGGTGGCTGTCTGTTTTTGATTTTAATTTCCGTAAGCTATAGGACCATAAGTGGAAGTGCCATAGGCTGTGTTGCTTTGTTTCTTACGTGTTTCAGGAAACACCATACACTTCTCCAGGGTGGCTGCTGGCAATTTACATCCTGCCAATCAGCATAACAAGGCTCCCTGTTCTCCATATCCTGTCCTACCTTTCTGGATTTTACACTTTTTTCAGATGGCCCTTTTGCCCGGGGGGGCAGTGAGATTTCATTGTAGTGCAGATTTCCTTTACAGGCTTGCTTGGTTGGCCAAAAAGGGCGTATGTGTTTTTTCCTGAATATATTCAGGAAAAAACGCATACGCCCTTTTTGGCCAAGTGCAACATTGTCGACGTTCTGCCTCTTTTCCTATGCTTTCAGGGCAATTCCAGTCTACCCCCTGCAATCGTTTTCCTGAAATTCAGCCCCGCTTTCAAGTCCCCTTCGCAGGCTTACTTCAATATATTTTTGGAGGATAGCTGTCATTTATAACTCTGCAGGTTTGTGAAGTACAGTGCCCCTGAGCTCCTTTCTTCAACTCGCTTTCTTGTGAGCTGGGCACAAAACCGCAGGATTGCTTCAGGCCCTAATCTGTTTCCAGCAGGGCACACTGAGCCTTTGTTTAATTCCTCTTCCTGGTGGGCAATGAGCGTTACATTTGCCCGTGCAGACACCTACAGCTAGTCTCTCATTGGTTCTCCCTATTCCTGTTCATCTTGCACAGAAATGGCAAGCTGTGCCAAACAGGAGGTTAAAGGCACTGACTCTCCAAGCGGGGACAGTGTTAGTAAAGCATCTGGAATGGTGAACCCGAGGACCAGGATACGAAAACTGAGATGCATTTTAAATCGTTTCCCAATCACACGGTGGACGATACTCTGGGTTTCCCATGCATGTTTTAGCTGGAGGAAGAATGCCTTGAACCTGGAGAGTTGGGACCCATGGAATGGGTACCATGCAGTATGACTTCAAAGGGTCTGCATTTGCTCACCGAAACTCACCAGTGCTATCAGCCAGAAGTGTCCAGCCTTATGTCTCAACCAGCTCTGGGTGTAGATGTGGTCAATCCCGGTTGCATCACATGCCCTGAGTGAATTATTTAAGAATTGCTCTCTATTTCACTGTCTTTGTGTTTTGTTTTCGAAATTTATTTTGATAATGGGATTTATCGGATTTTCACTGCTGCGTTTCAGCCGCTGTACACACGCTTGATTCTCTTACGGAGACATATATATCCATGGGTTTTAAGATTCTTCCTAGTCAGGTATATTCCTAGGCGTTGAATATGTGGTGTTGGGTCCATTTCGTTGAGCAAGGAGTAGGTCTTGTCTATTACATATTTGGCTTATGGAAAGTTATCTGTGCTAATTTCAGTCTCTGGTTTTATGCAGCACCCCAAGGCACCTTTCCCCATAAGCAAGCACTAGTTGGTTTTCTAAATTTGAGACCCTGTTCTTTTTTGTAATTCAGTTCATGTGTAGTCAAGTTTACATTCCGTGTATTAGTGATATCTTATGATGTTTCTTTTTCTGTGTGACGTAGTTCACGTAGAATCACCGTACCTGCATCCACTCACTATGCCGCTACGGGCCTGATGACACAGATTTCATTGCTGAGTGATATTGCATTGTACGTACGTGCCACAATTTCTTTATCCATTTTTTGCTTTCTGGGATATTTACCTGATACTGTAGACGAGCTTCTTGGGAACACAGCCGTCCCAAATATTGTGGTGGCTGTCTGTTTTTTATTTTAATTTCCGTAAGCTATAGGACCATAAGTGGAAGTGCCATAGGCTGTGTTGCTTTGTTTCTTACGTGTTTCAGGAAACACCATACACTTCTCCAGGGTGGCTGCTGGCAATTTACATCCTGCCAATCAGCATAACAAGGCTCCCTGTTCTCCATATCCTGTCCTACCTTTCTGGATTTTACACTTTTTTCAGATGGCCCTTTTGCCCGGGGGGGCAGTGAGATTTCATTGTAGTGCAGATTTCCTTTACAGGCTTGCTTGGTTGGCCAAAAAGGGCGTATGCGTTTTTTCCTAAATATATTCAGGAAAAAACGCATACGCCATTTTTGGCCAAGTGCATCATTGTCGACGTTGTGCCTCTTTTCCTATGCTTTCAGGGCAATTCCAGTCTACCCCCTGCAATCGTTTTCCTGAAATTCAGCCCCGCTTTCAAGTCCCCTTCACAGGCTTACTTCAATATATTTTTGGAGGATAGCTGTCATTTATAACTCTGCAGGTTTGTGAAGTACAGTGCCCCTGAGCTCCTTTCTTCAACTCGCTTTCTTGTGAGCTGGGCACAAAACCGCAGGATTGCTTCAGGCCCTAATCTGTTTCCAGCAGGGCACACTGAGCCTTTGTTTAATTCCTCTTCCTGGTGGGCAATGAGCGTTACATTTGCCCGTGCAGACACCTACAGCTAGTCTCTCATTGGTTCTCCCTATTCCTGTTCATCTTGCACAGAAATGGCAAGCTGTGCCAAACAGGAGGTTAAAGGCACTGACTCTCCAAGCGGGGAGAGTGTTAGTAAAGCATCTGGAATGGTGAACCCGAGGACCAGGATACGAAAACTGAGATGCATTTTAAATCGTTTCCCAATCACACGGTGGACGATACTCTGGGTTTCCCATGCATGTTTTAGCTGGAGGAAGAATGCCTTGAACCTAGAGAGTTGGGACCCATGGAATGGGTACCATGCAGTATGACTTCAAAGGGTCTGCATTTGCTCACCGAAACTCACCAGTGCTATCAGCCTGAAGTGTCCAGCCTTATGTCTCAACCAGCTCTGGGTGTAGATGTGGTCAATCCCGGTTGCATCACATGCCCTGAGTGAATTATTTAAGAATTGCTCTCTATTTCACTGTCTTTGTGTTTTGTTTTCGAAATTTATTTTGATAATGGGATTTATCGGATTTTCACTGCTGCGTTTCGGCCGCTGTACACACGCTTGATTCTCTTACGGAGACATATATATCCATGGGTTTTAAGATTCTTCCTAGTCAGGTATATTTCTAGGCGTTGAATATGTGGTGTTGGGTCCATTTCGTTGAGCAAGGAGTAGGTCTTGTCTATTATATATTTGGCTTATGGAAAGTTATCTGTGCTAATTTCAGTCTCTGGTTTTATGCAGCACCCCAAGGCACCTTTCCCCATAAGCAAGCACTAGTTGGTTTTCTAAATTTGAGACCCTGTTCTGTTTTGTAATTCAGTTCATGTGTAGTCAAGTTTACATTCCGTGTATTAGTGATATCTTATGATGTTTCTTTTTCTGTGTGACGTAGTTCACGTAGAATCACCGTACCTGCATCCACTCACTATGCCGCTACGGGCCTGATGACACAGATTTCATTGCTGAGTGATATTGCATTGCACGTACGTGCCACAACTTCTTTATCCATTTTTTGCTTTCTGGGATATTTACCTGGTCCTGTAGACGAGCTTCTTTGGAACACAGCCGTCCCAAACTTTGGGGTGGCTCTGTGTTTTTGATTTTAATTTCCCTAAGGAATAGGACCATAAGTGCAATTGCCATAGGCTGTGTTGCTTTATTTCTTTCGTGTTTCAGGAAACACCATACACTTCTCCAGGGTGGCTGTTGGCAATTTACATCCTGCCAATCAGCAAAACAAGGCTCCCTGTTCTCCATATCCTGTCCTACCTTTCTGGATTTTACACTTTTTTCAGATGGCCCTCTTGCCCGGGGGGCATTGAGACTTCATTGTAGTGCAGATTTCCTTTACAGGCTTGCTTGGTTGGCCAAAAAGGGCTTATGCGTTTTTTCCTGAATATATTCAGGAAAAAACGCATAAGCCCTTTTTGGCCAAGTGCATCATTGTCGACGTTGTGCCTCTTTTCCTATGCTTTCAGGGCAATTCCAGTCTACCCCCTGCAATCGTTTTCCTGAAATTCTGCCCCGCTTTCAAGTCCCCTTCGCAGGCTTACTTCAATATATTTTTGGAGGATAGCTGTCATTTATAACTCTGCAGGTTTGTGAAGTACAGTGCCCCTGAGCTCCTTTCTTCAACTCGCTTTCTTGTGAGCTGGGCACAAAACCGCAGGATTGCTTCAGGCCCTAATCTGTTTCTGGCAGGGCACGCTGAGCCTTTGGTTAATTCCTCTTCCTGGTGGGAAATGAGCCTTACATTTGTCCGTGCAGACACCTATAGCTAGTCTCTCATTGGTTCTCCCTATTCCTGTTCATCTTGCGCAGAAATTGCGAGCTGTGCCAAACAGGAGGTTAAAGGCACTGACTCTCCAAGCGGGGAGAGTGTTAGTAAACCGTCTGGAATGGTGAACCCGAGGACCAGGATACGAAAACTGAGATGCATTTTAAATCGTTTCCTAATCACACGGTGGACCATACTCGCCGTTTCCCACGCATGTTTTAGCTGAAGAAAGAATCCCTTGAACCTGGAGAGTTGGGACCCTTGGATTGTGTACCATGCAGTATGACTTCAAAGGATCTGCATTTGTTCACCGAAACTCACCAATGCTATCAGCCTGAAGTGTCCAGCCTTATGTCTCAACCAGCTCTGGGTGTAGATGTGGTAAATCCAGGTTGCATCACATGCCGTGAGTGAATTATTTAAGAATTGCTTCCTATTTCACTGTCATTGTGTTTTGTTTTTGAAATTTATTTTAATAATGGGATTTATCGGATTTTCACTGCTTCGTTTATGCCGCTGTACACGCGCTTGATTCTGTTACGGAGACATATAAGTCCATGGGTTTTAAGATTCTTACTAATCCGGTATATTCTTAGGCATTGAATATGGCGTGTGGAGTCCATTTCGTTGAGCAAGGAGTAGGTCTTGACTATTACATATTTGGCTTATGGAATGGTATCTGTGCTAATTTCAATCTCTGGTTTTATGCAGCACCCCAACTCACCTTTCCCCTTAAGGAAGCATAAGTTGGTTTTCTTAATTTGAAACCCTCTTCTCTTTTGTAATTCAGTTCATGTGTAGCCATGTTAACATTCCATGTATTAGTGATATCTTATGTCTTTTTCTTTTTGAATTATGTGACTTCGAATGATCACACGTAACTCCTCTTGAGTTGTTATAACTGGCCGTATTTCTTTGATTTCCAGGCTGAGTAATATTCCACTCTACATAAGCACCACATCTCTGTCCGTTTTTTCTCTGCAGATACTTTAAGTTATATCCTAGTCGAGGATCTTTTAAACAGAGAGGTGGTAAACATTGGGGTGCCTGTGTCCTCTCGATTTTTGTTTTTCCCAAGATATACGTCCATGAGTGCAAGTGCCCTGTGCTCGTTAGCTCATTTTTTAGATGCTTTAGTAAACACAATAGACTTATCCAGAGTGACCGTTGGCAATATACATTTCCACTATAAGACTCACAGGGCTCCCTTTTCTCCTTGCCCTGTCCTGCATTTCTGGTGTTTACACTTTATGAGGACGGCTCTTCTGACTGATGCAAAGTGATATGTTTTGTAGTATTGATTTCCAGTGCCCACCTGTTTGGTTGGCTAAAAAAGTGTATGCCCTTTTCTTGAATATATACAGAAAAAGACGCATACACCCTTTTTGGCCAACTGCAATGTTGGCAATGTTCAGCCCCTTTTCTTGTGCTTAATGGCGAGTCCTTTCTACCTCTTCCAATCCCTTTCCTGCCATTCTCCGTTGCTTACAAGTCCTTTTCTCTGACTTTCCTCAAGACATTTTTCAGTGATAGATATTTTCAATTCTGCAGTTTCGTGAATTTTAGTGCCCCTGAGTTCCATTTTCCAACTTGTGTTTATGGGAACTGGCCACAAAGCATCAGGATTCCTCAAGCCCTATTCTGTTTCCATGGGCAACCCTAGCCTTTGGTCAATTCGTCTTCCTGATTGGAAATTAGAGTGGCATGTGCCTGTCCGAACACCTAGGACTTGTCTCTCATTGTTCCTCCTCCTTCTGCTTCATCCTCTGGACAAATTCCAAACTGTATGCAACAGGATGTTGACAGTGCTGACATCTCCAAGTGGGGAGACTGTTAGTAAAGACGCTGGAGTGGTGAACCCTAGCACCAAGAGATGAGGAGATGAGATGCCTTTTCCAAACTTTTCCCGATCAGACGGTATACCATCCTCTGGGTGTGACAGGCATGTTTTAGGTGTAGGAAGGGTCCCATTCATGTGAGGAGAACACCAGGGGATTTTAAATATCAGTGTCTCTCCGCAACCCAAACTGGGGAATTTTTTAAGCTACGGCTACACATATGTTCATTAAGGGCCTTGGGAAGTAGGCAGAGTCCAAACTTTAGATGATTGAAGTCTTCAGGGTCAGAAGCACTCACCACTGTCTTCCCTTAGATTCCATTTTTACTGTCATTGATGGATGATGTCAATAAAAATATCTATTCTTTTTCAGATCATTTCCCCTTATAGGTTATTGCAAAATATTGAGTGTAGTTCCCTGTGCTATACAGTAGTTCCTTGCTGATGATTTCATACATAGCAGTGTGTATGTGTTAATCCCAAACTGTTAATTTATCCCTCCTCCTACCATTTCCCTTTGGTAATAAT
Source organism: Phocoena phocoena (assembly GCF_963924675.1). NCBI lineage: Eukaryota > Metazoa > Chordata > Mammalia > Artiodactyla > Phocoenidae > Phocoena > Phocoena phocoena. The sequence continues at coordinate 1,357,649 of NW_027077425.1, forward strand.
AAATTATAAGATTTTATGCTTCTCAGAAATGGGGGAGCTGAAAGAGAGGTATCATTTTCAATGCAAAAGCATTTAAAACAAGATTGAAGCTTTAACCAAGATTATTAGATGTACATCCTTGGAAAGAAATCACTTTGTTTCTCTAATATTGACCTGACAAAGAAGACAAACCTTTTCACTGAACTTGCTTATAAGAAAGTGATGGAAATATCAAATGGAAGTGTTAGAAACATCTTATTTTACCCGAGCCTTATACACTGTTCTATGTTAATTACAGTTTGGCTCACACATCTGTTCATTGAAGTTACAATGTTCTCAATTTCTGTTACTGATCCTCCAGAGTGGACGCCAACAAGTGTCCCCCTGCCCAGTGTCATTGGAGCCAATAGATCGAGACTGAGTTTGGTTCAAAAGCAAAGGAAACTTTATATTTTGATCAGAGAATGGAGAGGTGAGAGCATGTGCTACCCTGTGGGCTGTGGGCTGGGCTGCTGTGTAGAGATCCTGTCAGAGTCACTGGGAGGGAGGGGGCTGAGCTCTCGAGGACCTGGTTGGCTGCAGCTCAGGCTCTATGTCACGGAGTCTGAACTGGGCCCCAGGAGCTGAAGTGTCATCGAGCCATTCTGCTCTAGGAAATCTGGTCTGAAGTGCCGGGTGTGGAACCTCTGTATGCGGGACACTAGGAGCACCTGAAATTAGACAAAGCACAAAGGATAAAAATGGTTAGACTTTATTTTATTGCCCAGATTCTATTTTTATCTCCCAGGCATTTTTAAGGGGCTTTGCCTGGGACAAACTTCTCTTCTGCCTTTTGTCCCTTTCCTCATTCTTGGAGTGCTGCGGGTGCAGACCCTTCTTCTGTAACTGCTGAGTGCTGAGTTAGGAGGCTTCATACCCGTGGGCGAGGGTCAGAACTTCTCCCCAGCAGCCTCCAGGTGACGTTGATTGTCCCCAGGCCTCCTGCCTCCCTGCTCGTCCACCTGAGCACCAGTATTGGAAGTGTTATAGATTCTAATGACCTTTAAGGGTCCAGAAAGGAGATGTGCAGTGGCGCTGTGAGGTCCAGTTTCACTCCGCCCCACATTTGTTCGGCCACCTTAGGCTGACCGTTTCTGCCAGCCTAGATGCTCTGACTGACCGTTTCTGCCAGCCTAGATGCTCTGACCAACAGTCTGCGCTTTCTTCCATTAGGCCCCTGAATTAACGTAAAAACAGCACCAGGTGTCAGGATCCTGCCCGCTCAGCTCCCAGACAGTCCAGGGTCAGTGGTGATGAAGGATCATGATGGTCACTGAGTCAAGAGCCTTTGGAAGTAAACAGGAGTCCAGCCGGTCTTATTGGCCACCATCATCAGGGTGTCTGTAGGCTTTTCTATGGTGACAGCATGATATACGGTTCCCCCGCCAAGATTATTAGCTCCCCTCTGGGTACAGTAAGTACTGCAAGCAGTAGTCTACTCTTTTGGGACACACTCTTGTTGTTTTATGAGAGAAACTCCAGGTCAAGTGATGGTCACACGAGTCGTCATGGTGCCCCGTTGCCCCCGGTTATCTCTCTGGAGGTTGGAGTTGGAGGGCCTCCTCAATCGAGGTCAGTGTGCCCACGGAGCAAACCCTGCAACTTCAGGGCATGGTTGGGGGTTAGGATCACCACGTGGGGTCCGTTTCCCTTAGAAGGGAGGTGGCCTTTTGGGCTGCTGATTTCCAGGTTTTCAGATACCACCAGTATCTTGGCCAGATGTGGCGGTGGGCCAAGCCCCTTGGTGACCATAGTTTATCCTACCTGGATGGCATTCTTGCATTGTTCCATTTCAAGTGGTCCCAGTTTTTGCACTAATACTCCAATGGCGATTCACCTTTCACCAGGAATGTAAAGGTCAAAGGGTTTAGCTAAATTAGGGAGTTCCAGGGCAAGGGTCTGAATTGACTGCTCTTTCCATTCTTGAAAGGCCACTTCTGGATTCTATTCAAAAGGATCATCATCTTTTCCTTTCAGTGTTTCATATAGAGGCCCAGCTAGTAGACTGTAGTTAGGGATCCAGAGGCAGGAAACCCTGGCTTCCCCAGGAACCCCTAAGCTGTCTTCTAGTTTCAGAAAGGGGTAAGGCTGTAAATTGTTTCTTCCCTTTCCTGGGATGGGCTTCTCCGACCTTCTGTGAGAATGAAGCCCAGGCAGGTCACCGTAGTCTGTGATACTTGAGCTTTTTCGTGGACAACTTCTATCCTTTATTGGCTTGGTAGTTCTGAGGCCTCCTTAGTAGGGCTGGCGATCAGAATGTCGTCTGAATATTGAAGGAGTGTTTCCTTTTCCAGAGGTAGAACTTTTAGGTCTTTAGCTGAGCTTTCCCCAAAGATGGTGTGGGAATTTTTGAACCCTTGGGGCAAGACAGCCTGGAAGTATTGTTTTAGTTGTATGTTGAGTCCTGTCACTCACAAGCCAAAATTTCTTGTGACTCTGGGACTAATGGAATACAAAAGAAGGCATCAGTGAAGACTAATACAGAATACCAAGTCCTGGTGGTTGGTAGAATGACCAGCAGGGTGTAGGATTTAGGAACTACTGGAGGTATATCCTCAGTGGCTTCACTGACTGTCCTGACATCCTTTACCAGGACTCCAGCAGCCCATGGGGCTCTCGAGGTCAGGCCAATCCCAGGATATGGAGCTCACCTGGGCAGGTACCCTACCCCCACCCCAGCCCACGGGGCTCTCGTGTTCAGGCCCCTCCCAGGATATGGGATTCCCTGGGCAGGTCCTCTGCAGTCCATGGGGCTCCCGTGGTCAGGCCCCTCCCAGGATACAGAGCTACCCTTGCAGGTACCTTGGCAGGGCTGGGCACACAGGAACCGTGCACATAGCCCTCATTGCAGAGCACTCCCAGCTCACCTGTCGCTCAGATCTGACACAGAGCACCTCAGAGCAGGACTTGAACTAACAAACAGCAGCTCTGACAGGTCTGTGACCCTGGGCATCACTCTGTGCGGCCTCCTCCACCTGGTCTTCCAGAGACTTCCACTGCACCCGGGGCACCAGGCCTCTGTCTCCAACCACCACCCACCCCTCCTCTCCCTGACTCCTGGGTTCCTCTCATTAGGAGAGGGTTTTCTTGAAGTTGTCTCCCACTCATGGGCCAGATAATATAATTAGAAAACAAGCCAGAGCTGCAGCCCCTTGTCTATCCTGACTCTCAGGAGCCCACACCTGTTCCTTGGACCTGGCCAATTCAGCAAGTTCCATTTTCAGCAACTGTGAGCCCCTGAGGGGTGATTATTGGCTGGCTTGGGAAGCCTGACCGTGCCGGCCAGCCCTCCCCAGGTGTGCCTGGGTTGAGATCAATATAAACACCGCTCCAGGCAGCAAGAGCCCCTGCAGCTGTGCCTGACGCCATTTTCTCTGCCCTGTCAGCAGTCTCGGGGCTGGGCTGGTGGGAGGGAGTGAGAGGCCACGGCTTTGTGGGTGTCCCAGTGTGAGTGGGGCTCTGCTGGACTTTCTGCAGCAGTTGCCAAGATGCTACCTGCTAAAGAAGAGGATGTGTCACCCACACCTGCCGCTGGAATTTCTCCCTGGGCACAGGTGAGGAAGGAAGAAAGCAGTGGGGGCCGGGACAGCAGGGGTATCTCAGGCAGGGAAATGGAGAGCTTCCAGAAGAGCACCCAGGGCCAGGACCATCCTGGCTGGCCTGCAGGCACCAAGTCGGCTGGCATGCTGTCCCTCATGTGGCTCCATGGCCCTTCCTCTAGGTTTTCAAGTCCTTGTACATATTCAGGTGTTTAGCCTTGGAAGGGTGGGAACATTTCAGCAGCAGCTGGCCTGGGGCTCGGCCCACGTTTACTCACAGATACCTCGGCACGGTCCACCAGCTTTGCAGTGAGGACGCTTGTTGCGAGGAGCATGCTGGCTGAATGGGAGATGATTCCCCACCACTGACCAACTTCAGAATTGTTTGCAATTGGAGCAAGTGCCCTGAAACGGTTTTCCTCTGTGTAACTGGTGGGTTCTGTTCTTTTTTATCTTTTTTTCGTTTTTGGTTCAAGGTAGATTTTATTCCTCTTTTGTGTATTTACAGATATAAGCATGGAAATAATTTATTCATATAAATACATGTATGTGAAGGGAAGAATATTTTTCTGTTTTACTTTTTTAAATTTTATTTTTTTATTTTGAATTTAATTTTATATTTTTATACAGCAGGTTGTTTTTGGTTATCTACTTTATACATATAAATGTATACATACCAATCCCAATATCTCAACTCCTCCACCACCATCCCCAACAGCTTTCCCCCCTTGTTGTCCATACGTTTGTTGTATACATGTATTGCTCTATTTCTGCCTTGCAAAACGGTTCATCTGTACAATTTTTCTAGGTTCCACATATATGCATTAATATACAAGATTTGTTTTTCTCTTTCTGACTTACTTCACTCTGTATGACAGTCTCTAGATCCATCAACGTCTCTACAAATGTCCCAATTTCATTCCTTTTTATGGCTTAGTAATATTCCATTTTATATATGTACCACATCTTTATGCATTCGTCTGTCTGTGGGCATTTAGGTTGCTTCCATTTCCTGGATAGTGTAAATAGTGATGCAATGAACATTGTGGTGAATGTCTCTTTTTGATTTATGGTTTTGTCTGGGTATATGCCCAGTAGAGGGATTGCTGTATCATATGGTAATTCTATTCTTAGTTTTATAAGAAACTCCATAATGTTCTCCACAGTGACTGTATCAATTTACGTTCCCAACAATAGTGGAAGAGGATTCCTTATCTCCACACCGTTTCCAGCATTTGTTGTTTGTAGATTTTCTGATGATGCCCATTCTAATAGGTGTGAGGTGATACACCATGGATGAGTCTATTTCGTTGAGCAAAGAGTAGGTCTTGTTTATTACGTATTTGGCTTATGGAATGGTATGTGTGCTAATTTCAATCTGTTTTTATACAGCAGCCCAACTCAACTTTCCCCTTAAGCAAGCATAAGGTTTTTATCTAAATGTGAGACTCTGTTCGGTTTTGTAATTCAGTTTATGTGTAGCCAAGTTTACACTCCCTCTATTAGTGATATCTTATGATAATTATCTTTCTTTGTGTGATATATTTCTCTTAGAATCATCATAATTAAATCCACTCAATTTGCTGCTACAGGCCTGATGACATTGATTTCACTGCTGAGTGATATTCCGTTGTACGTAAGTAGCACAACTTCTTTATCCATTTTTTTCTTTCTGGGATATTTAATTTGTACTGGACTCGAGGTTCTTGTAAACACAGCAGCCCTAAATTTTGTGTTGGCTGTGTCTTGTTGATTTTAATTTTCCTAAGCTATAGGGCCAAAAGTGGAAGTGCCCTAGGCTCTGTAGCTTTGTTTTTTAGATGTTTCAGGATACACCATGAACATCTCCAGAGTGTCTGTTGGCAATTTACATCCCGCCCATCAGCATAACACGGCTCCCTGTTCTCCATGGCCTGTCCTGTGTTTCTGGTTTTTACACTTTATTCAGATGGCCTTTTTGACGAATGGGAAATGTGACTTCATTGTAGTGTGGATTTCCATTGCTGGAGTGCTTGGTTGGCCAAAATGTTCATATGCGTTTTTTCCTGAATATATTCAGGAAAAATGTATACGCACTTTTTGTCCATGTGCATCACTGTCAAAGATCTGCCGCTTTTCATATGCTTTAAATGCAATTCCAATCTACCTCTTGAAATATGATTCCTGCAATTCTGCCTCGTTTTCAAGTCCTCTTTGCAGACTTACTTCGATATATTTTTGCCAATAGCTGTCATTTATCTCTGCAGGTTTGTGAATTACAGTGCCCCTGAGCTCCTTTCTTAACTCGCTTCCTTGTAAGCTGGCCACAAAACTGCAGGTTTGCTTCAGGCCATAATCAGGGTCCAGCAGGGCACTCTGAGCCTTTGGTTAATTCCTCTTCCTGGTGGGAAATTAGAGTTAAATGTGCCCCTCCAGATACCTGCCTCACTCCCAGCCACATGGTGATGTATGTCCTCAGGTTTGAGGCCATATGTGATGGGTTCCTCATCTTTTGATGATGTGGCCCCACTGGTGTGTGGACACTCCTGCCTGGTTCCCATCCCCTTGGTGATGTGGGCCCTCTGGTGAGACTCTGATCCTGGTTGGGTTCCTCACACATCCGTGAGGTGAGCCCTCTTCTCTGAGGTCACTCCTGCCTGGCTGGCACAACCCGCCTTGTTGACTTCGGCACCCTGGTGGCAGTTGGAGCCTGCTGGGAGCCTCCTTCCCGCGGTGATGAGGCCCTCTGGCGTCAGACCCTAATGGCGGGGTTCCCACATTTTCTGATACGTGCTAAGTGGTACGAGGGCACTCCTGCCAGGTTCCCATCCTCATGAGCGTGTGGGCCTTCTGTTCTGAGGTCCTAACGGCTGGGTTGCTCACACTTTCATGATGTGGGCCCTCTGCTGTGAGGTCAATCCTGCCTGGCTGGCGCACGTCGCCTTGGCGATGTGGACCCTCTGGTGGCAGTTGGAGTGTGCTGGGGCCTCCTCCCCTCAGTGATGAGGGCCTTCTGGTGTCAGGCCCTAAGTGCTGGGCTCCACACATTTTCTGATGTGTGCCCAGTGGTGCGAGTCACTCCTGCCAGGTTCCCATCCCCATGGGCATGTGGGACTTCTGTTCTGTGGTCCCAACTGCTGGGTTGCTCACAGTTTCATGATGTGGGCCCTTTGCTGTGTGTTCACTCTGGCCTGTATCCCATAGTGTCAGTGCTCTGGGCCTCCAGCTTGGAGTTTCCAACTTCTCGATTCCTCACCTTTTTTATTCTATGGGCCCTCGGTTGTGCGTCTCCTCCTGCATGCCTCACTCCCAGCCCCTTCGTGATGTGTGTCCCCTTGTTTGAGGCCACATGTGCTGTGTTCCTCACCTTTCTATAATGTGGCCACACTGGTGTGAGGACACTCTTGCCTGGTTCCCATTCCCTTGGTGATGTTGGCCCCACTGTTGTTAGGACAGTCTTGCCTGGTTCCCATCACCTTGGTGATGTTGGCCCTCTGGTGAGAGTCTGATCCTGGTTAGGTTCCTCACCCTTCTGTGAGGTGGGCCCTCTGCTCTGAGCTCACTCCTGCCTGGCTGGCACACCCCGCCTTGGCAACGTCGGCCATATGGTGGCAGTTGGAGCCTGCTGGGAGCCTCCTCCCCTCAGTGATGAGGGCCCTCTGGCCTCAGGCCCTAACTGCTGGGTTCCCACATTTTCTGATTCGTGCTAAGTGGTGCAAGGACACTCCTGCCAGGTTCCCATCCCCATGGGGATGTGAGCCTTCTGCTCTGAGGTCCCAACGGCTGTGTTGCTCACAGTTTCATGATGAGGGCCCTCTGGTGTGAGTTCACTCCTGCCTAGATCCCATAGCCTCGCTGCTCCTGGCTGCCTGCCGGAGGTTCCAACTGTGGGATTCCTCACCTTTTTTATTCTATGGTCCCTCTGTTTTGAGGATCCTCTGGCCTGCCTCACTCCCAGCCCCTTGGTGATGTGTGTCCTCAGGTTTGAGGCCACGTGTGCTGGGTCCCTCAAATTATGGTGATGTAGCCCCACTGGTGTGAGGACACTCCTGCCTGGTTCCCATTCCCTTGGTGATGTTGGCCCTCTGGTGACAGTCTGATCCTTGTTGGGTTCCTCACACTTCTGTGAGGTGGCTTTCTGCTCTGAGGTCACTCCTGCCTGGTTGGCACACCCCGCCTTGGTGACATCGGCCTTATGGTGGCAGTTAGAGCCTGCTGGGAGCCTCCTCCCCTCGGTGATGAGGGTCCTCTGGCCTCAGGTCCTAACTGCTGGGTTCCCACATTTTCTGATTCGTGGAAGTGGGCCGAGGACACTCCTGTCAGGTTCCCATCCCCCATAGGGATGTGGGCCTTCTGCTCTGAGGTCCCATCCGCTGGGTTGCTCACAGTTTCATGATGTGGGACCTCTGCTGTGAGTTTGCTGTGGCCTGGATCCCATAGACTCTGTGCTCTGGGCGGCCTACTGGCCGGTTCCAACTGCTGGATTCCTCACAACTTTTATTCTGTGGGCTCTGTTTTGTGAGGATACTCCTGCTTGCCTCACTCCTAGCCCCTTGGAGATGTGGGTCCCCTGTTTTAGGCCACATGTTCTGGGTTCCTCACCTTTCTATAATGTGGCCACACTGGTGTGAGGACCCTCCTGCCTGGTTCCGATCCCCTTGGTGATGTGGGCCCTCTGGTGAGAGTCTTATCCTGGCTGGTTTCCTCACCCTTCTGTGAGGTAGGCCCTCTGCGGTGAGGTCACTCCTGCCTGGCTGGCACACATCACCTTGGTGACGTGGGCCCTCAGTTGGGAGTTGGTGTCTGCTGCGAGTCTCCGTCCCTCGGTAATGAGGGCCCTCTTGCGTCAGACCCTAACTCCTGGGCTCCCAAAATTTGCAGATGTGCGACCTGTGGTGCGAGTACACTCCTGTCAGGTTCCCAACCCCATGGGAATTTGGGCCTTCTGCTCTGAGGTCCCAACGGCTGGGGTGCTCACAGTTTCATGATGAGGGCCCTCTGATGTGCGTTCATTCCGGCCTAGATCCCATAGGCTTGCTGCTCCTGGGCGCCTGCTGGGAGGTTCCAACTGCGGGATTCCTCACCTTTTTTATTCTATGGGCCCTCTGTTTTGAGGCTCCTCCTGCCTGCCTCAATCCCAGCCCCGTTGTGATGTGTGTCCTCTGGTGTGAGGCCACGTGTGCTGGGTCCCTCACCTTTCGATGATGTGGCCCCAATGGTGTGAGGACACTCGTGCCTGTTTCCCAGCCCCTTGGTGATGTGGCCCCTCTGGTGAGAGTCTGATCCTGGCTGGGTTCCTTACCGTTCTGTGAGGTGGGCCCTGTGCTCTGAGGTAACTCCTGCCTGGCTTGCTCCCATTGCCTTGGTGACGTCGGCCCTCTGGTGGCAGTTGGATCCTTTTGGAGACTCCTGTCCTCGGTGATGAGGTCCCTCTGGCGTCAGGCTCTAACTGCTGGGCTCCCCAGGTTTTCTGATGTGAGCCCAGTGATGCCAGGACACTCGTGAAATGTTCCCATCCCCATGGCGATATGGGCCTTCTGCTCTGAGGTTCCAACGACTGGGTTGCTCACAGTTTCCTGATGTTAGCTCTCTGGTGTTAGTTCACTCATTCCTAGATCCCATAGCCTCTGTACTCTGGGCCGCCTGCTGGGAAGTTCCTACTGCTGGGTTCCTCACCTTTTTTATTCTTTGGGCCCTGTGTTGGGAGGCTCCTCCTGCCTGTGTCACTCCAGCCCCTTGGTGATGTAGGTCCTCTGGTTTGTGGCCACATGTGCCAGTTTCCTCATCTTTTAGTAATGTGGCCCCACTGGTGTGAGGACACTCGTGCCTGGTTCCCGTCCCCTTGGTGATATGGGCCCTCTGGTGAGAGTCTGATCCTGGTTGGGTTCCTCACACTTCTTTGAGGTGGGCCGTCTGCTGTGAGGTCACTCCTGCCTGGCTGGCACACCCCGCCTTGGCGACGTGGGCCCTCTTGTGGTAGTTGGAACATGCTGGGAGCCTCCTCCCCTCAGTGATGAGGGCCCTCTGGTGTCAGGCCCTAACTGCTGGGTACCCACATTTTCTGATATGTGCTAAGTGGTGCGAGGACACTCCTGCCATGCTCCCAACACCTTGGGGATGTGGACCTTCTGCTCTGAGGTCCAAATGGCTGGGTTGCTCGCAGTTTCATGATGTGGACCCTCTGCTGTGAGTTTACTGCGGCCTGAATCGCATAGACTTGGTGCTCTTGGCCGCCTGCTGGGAGGTTCCCATTGCTGGATTCCTCAGCTTTTTTATTCTATGGGCCCTGTGTTGTGAGGCTACTCCTGCCTGCCTCATTCCGAGCCCCTTGGAGATGTGGGTCTTCTGGTTTAGGCCACATGTGCTGGGTTCCTCACCTTTCTATGATGTGGCCACACTGGTGTGAAGACTCTCCTGCCTGGTTCTGATCACCTTGGTGATGTGGGCCCTCTGGTGAGAGTCTTATCCTGGCTGTGTTCCTCACCCTTCTGTGAGGTAGGCCCTCTGCGGTGAGGTCACTCCTACCTGGCTGTCACACGTCACCTTGGCGACGTGGGACCTCAGTTGGGTGTTGGTGCCTGATTGGAGTCTCCTCCCCTTGGTAATGAGGGCCCTCAGGCGTCAGGCCCTAACTCCTGGGTTCCCTAAATTCTCTGATGTGTGCCCTGTGGTGCGAGTACACTTCTGACAGGTTCCCAACCCCATGGGAATGTGGGCCTTCTGCTCTGAGATCCCAACGCCTAGGTTGCTCACAGTTTCATGATGACGGCCCTCTGGTGTGAGATCACTCCGGCCTGGATCCCATAGTCTCGCTGCTCCTGGCCGCCTGCTGGGAGGTTCCAACTGCGGGATTCTTCACCTCTTTAATTCTATGGTCCCTCTGTTTTGAGGCTCCTCCTGCCTGCCTCAATCCCAGCTCCCTTGTGATGTGTGTCCTCTGGTTTGAGGCCACGTGTGCTGGGTCCCTCACTTTTCGGTGATGTGGCCCCACTAGTGTGAGGACACTCCTGCCTGGTTCCCATTCCCTTGGTGATGTGGGCCCTCTGGTGAGAATCTGATCCTCTTTAGTTCTTCACACTTCTGTGAGGTTGACCCTCTGCTCTGAGGTCACTCCTGCCTGGTTGTCGCACTCCGCATTGGTGACGTCGCCCCTCTGGTAGCAGTCGGAGCTGGCTGGGAGCCACCGCCCCTCGGTGATGAGGGCCCTCTGGCATCAGGCACTAATTGCTGGGCTCCCCACATTTTTTCATGTGTGCCCACTCTTGCGATGACACTCCTGCTTGTTTCCCTTCCCCATGGGGATGTGGGCCTTCTGCTCTGAGGTCACAACGGCTGGGTTGCTTACAGAATCACAATGAGGGCCCTCTGTTGTGAGTTCATGCCGGCCTGGATCTCATAGCCTCAGTGCTCTGGGCCGCCTGCTAGGAAGATCCAACTGCTGGTTTCCACACCTTTTGTATACAATGGGACATGTGTTGTGAGGTTAATCCTGCCTGCCTCACTCCGAAACCCATGGTGATGTGGGTCCTC